>NW_027225566.1:9884333-10598666 GCF_038994185.2 Dermacentor albipictus | reverse complement strand
GCCGGAAGAGATGCTACAAGACCTCCAGACTCGTAACCCGGAAGCTCATATGATCGCAGCCTTCTGAATGGGTAGGACCCTTTCCATATTGATCACATTTGCGCATGGCCCAGTCCCTCACACCATATGCTACATCAGTGTAGTGCATAGATGCACGACGTACAAGGGAAGTCCAGACGCGTGCACAAACTGTCGTCGACCGCGCCACAGACACGATGTGTGCCCCCACCCCAAGAGTGGTCTGTGCCCGCGGTGCGGCAATAGGCATGAGCCGCAAGGTGTTCCCTCCTGCATCCTGATTTGCATTGTCTGTGGGGGGCAACACCTCACGGGCACCGGCTCGTGCAAGGCAAGAAATGCCGCCACCAAACGACTTAGCCCACCACTCCAGAAGTCAAAGTTCCCTACCAAGAAGGACTTTCCCCCGCTTAGCACGACCCTCCCGTCTACCTCTACATGGGCTTCCAAGGTTGCCAAGACGAACATCATGACCTCCCAGGACTCGGACGTGAAGGCTCTGCGGGATGAGGTAAGGCAGCTCAAGGCAGCCCTCTCTACCTCCACCCCTGCTCTACTCCCCACTCCACCATCACCATCATCCTCATCCAACCCGTCCGACCAACCTCCTCAGAAAAAGAGGAGGCCTGATGAGAGCCCAGTCCAACCTATCGACCTGGAAGCCAAATTTCAGGACCTCGCCCAAAACCTAGAATTCAAGTTCACAGAGCGCATTACTGCGCAGGTCACTGCACAGTGCCAGACTATGATTGAAGCTACCATTACCGGTACAATAGATAGGGTCATATCTAGCATCGTGGCCAAGGTTGAGGAGCGTTTAGCTAACCTTATATCTGGACTCTCAGCGGCCTCTCCTCCCGCAGTCCCAACTTCTGCACTCCTCCTTCGCCCCGCCACCCTTCAACATGGCTCCTCCGAGGCACCATAATTCCTTACAAATTATTCAATGGAATTGCAGGGGCTTTCGGCGAAGGCGCGACCCTCTGCAGCAGATTATCGCCAGTTCTTTGTCCCCACCAGACATTATCGCTGTCCAGGATGCCAATGTTTGCAGGCAACTGCCAGGATATGCTGTTATCCCCTCTGACTCCACTGATCTTCCTAGGGTGGTTACCTGCGTCTGTAACACCTTGCATTACGCGGAGCACGATGTTACCTCCCCTACTGCTCACACCTTCATCGAAATTTTACCCCACACCCCTGCACAATCTCCCCTGTTCATGCTTAACTGCTATCTTCTCCCACGACAGCCGATTCACCTACTTGCTCCACTCCTCAAATCCGCAACCCAAATGGCCGGATCAAACCCCCTACTGGTTGCCGGTGACTTTAACTGCGCTCACGTGGACTGGGGCTGTCGACGCACCAACCACAGAGGCACAGTTTTATACAATAATACGCTATTTCTTCACCTGACCATCTTTAATGATTTTACCCTGCCTACGAGGGTTGGTAACAGTGTTACTGCCGATACTAGCCCAGACCTCACGCTTGGTAGAAACTTGGCTCACCTACAGTGAAAAAGAACGCAAGCCACACTAAACAGCGACCACCACCTGATTCGCATAGCGGTGAACTATCGCCGACCTCAGCGCAAATTGGGATCACACTAATTGGGATCAGCTCCGTAAATTTAGGCAAGCGCAGCCAGCACAGGGCCCCTTCGAGCTAGACACCTGGACTACTCAGTTAGAGAAAGACATAAGCCAACATACCCAAACGCTCGATACTACCACAGACACCCCCGTTATCGACAGTAAGCTCGCCCACCTTCTTGAAGCTCAAGAGAACATAACGCGAAGGTGGAGAACTCAAAAGCACAACAAGACACTAAAACTCAAACTCACCCAGCTTCAATCCCAAATAGAACACCATAGTGCCACTATTTGCAAAGCTAACTGGGCTCAGGTTTTCGATGGCCTCCGAGGCAATCTCTCCACAACACGCGCTTGGCACCTGTTACGCCATATGCTCGATCCCACGCAATCTAAACCTCAGACGCGTCTTAGCATTCGCCGCCTCACTCATAATCATCGGCAGGACACCGACGCCTTCCTCGCGCAGGTGAAATGCACCTATGCCACCCCAGGTCCTCCTTGCAAACATCCCCAGTACACGGGCTCACCCCAACCACACCTTGACGTCAGGATCTGAATTTCGCGCAGCCCTATTGAAATTGCGAAATACCACACCCGGGGAAGATCAAATTACGAATGCTGCCACCCGAAATCTTGATGATGTCTCCATATCTCACCTCGTTACCTACTTAAACGAGTGCTGGGAAGCAGTTTTTGGGCTTTTTGACCCGTTCAACCCTACTAGACCACCAAAATTTTGGCTGGGATCGACGCCGGAAGTGAAGAGGACCACGAGGACCCCAAATTCAAACCGGTGGGTCCAATATTCTGGATTTTATCGGCATTTGAATTTGCCATGTGGCCGACCGGGTAGTAAGCCTAACAAAACCCAGAGCAATAGCGGGAATCCGCGGCCTCCCCGGCCTCGGCCCGAGGTAGAGAAGACCCGGAGCGATGTCCCAAGCAAGCAATCCCATCTACGACCGACCCTCAGTGACAGGCCCGACAAGAGTTTCAGCCGAATCGCAAGAAAACATGGAGGAAGACCTCCAAGACACCACCGAGGCGGCTCCCGAGCAGCAGCTAGTCCGCGGTGGACCCGCGGCGGCAGGCAGCCACCAAGCCCTAGACAGCAGCACCCCATCGACACAAAGCTCAGAAGTAAGCAACAATGGCGGAACCGACACAGATTGGGAAATCGCCATGTCAAAAAGGCAGAAACGACGCCAACGCAGCGATAACAAGCAGCAAGTTTTGGCGGGAACGTCGGGGAATGAAAATTCCCCAGGCGCGGCGAAGGTCACAGATGGTGCGTCAACTGCGCCGGAGAAGAAGAGAGAGGGAGGAGGAGCGCCGAGGAGGAGACTGCCGCCGCTTCCCAGAGACGACCTTAAGATAGTCCTTCGGCCGAGGGGACTAGCTGTTAAAAGCCTGCAGACGCACCAGGTGGCGCGAGCGGTGGTTGCTGCCACCAAGCAAGGATGTAAGGCGGAAGACCTCATCATCCGACTGCGCAACGGATCAAATATCATCATCATCAGCACCGACAACGAAGAGGCGGCCCAGACGATCAGGCGCATCACGCAGCTGAGCTTCGGGGGCAAGAACTACGCCGTCAACGCCCACGTGGCGGCGCCGGAAGGCTCGTTGCGCGGGGTCATCCACGGCGTGGACCAGGGGACCTCGCCGGAAGAACTCAAGACCAACCTCAGAGTCCGCACGCAAGGCGTGAAGGTCCTTGCAGCCAGAATGCTTGGGAGATCCAGCACGGCCGTCATCACCTTCGACGGACCCATCCTCCCGAAGTAGGTGCTGTACTACGGTGGGGAGATGTGGTGCTACCCGTATCGGCCAACGAGGCAGGTGTGCTACGCCTGCGGCCAACAGGGGCACCGCATGGACGTCTGCCCGAACCCGGAAACCAGGACCTGCAGGCAGTGCGGCTGCCAAAACCCGGAGGAGGTGCACCAGTGCACGCCCAAGTGCCTGCTATGCGGCGGCGACCACGCGGTGGGTACGAGAGACTGCAAACAACGCCTCAAGTCAGCGAGCGAGCTGCGATGGGGCACCCAGCAGCAGCTACGGCGCAGCAGAAGCCGAAGCCGAGGAAGAAGACCACCATGGTTCCGGGACGAGAGCCAGGGCCCGGGCCGGAGCAGATCGCGGAGCCGCAGCCGCGGCAGGAGCCGAAGCCGAAGCCGAAGCCGAGGGTCCGTCCGGGACGAGTCATACCCACCCCTGGGCAACACCGACAAGAAGCAGCTGCAGCAGAAACAGCAGCAAAAGAAGAGCGGCGAAGGAGTTAAGGTGAGCTGGGGAGACGGCCCTCCCAAATCGCTTTTTGCACCGCACTCGAACAACACACAAACAACACAAGACAGGCAACTAATTGAAGAAATCAAAAGTCTCAGGCGCGAACTCGAGCAAAGTCGCGAGGAATCGAGACAATTAAAAAAACAGCTAAACGACTTAATCAGGGAAAAACAAGAAATGAGGGCAGGTTACACATCGACCAGCACACCTTCTCCGCGACCCCAGACCATGGAGCTGGCACAACAAAACAACGAGAAGAGGAACCCCATTGACGACCTCCGAAGTCTCATAATGAATCTACAGAGCCAGATGCAAAGTCAAATGCAACAGATGCAAAGCGAAATACAGCAAACACATCAAAAGTTTGCCCTGCAAGAGCAGAGTTTCCGAAATTACGTAAAGAATCAGAATACGCAAAGAACCACCAACGACGCCAGAGACAGACTATAGAACGAACGTAGGTTCGGCGCAGAAATCCCCAATGCAATCAACAATAATCAGACATGGCAGAACGGAAACAACAACACTTAGAAATCTGGCAATGGAACTGCAGGGGGTACAAGCGCAAGCAGGGCCTCCTACAGCAATTCATATACACCAGAGGAACCCCACCAGATGTAATCATGTTGCAAGAAACAAACAGCACCCCAACGCTCAGGGGCTACACATGTCAAGAGAGCGGCCGCACCGCGACCCTCATAAGCAAACAAATAGTAGCCATAGCACACAGAGAGATAGAGGATACCCAAATAGAGCACGTAATCACGGAGATAATTCCCAAAAAGAAAAGAAAAGCCAAGAGCACCTACATCGTAAATCTATATAGCCCACCCAGACAAACAAAGGGGAACTTTATTAGGCTCTTTGCGGAGGCGAAAAAGTTAGCGGGGCAGAATACTCTAATCATTGCGGGCGACTTTAACGCCAAGAGTCCGAGATGGGGCTATACTAACGAGGACAAAAAGGGGCGCGGCATCTGCACGGCGGCAGAGAACGTAGGGTGCGAGCTGCTAACCGACGAGAACCAACCGACCAGGCAGGGGAATAGCGTCAGTCCAGACACGAGTCCCGATCTAACCTTTATCAGGGGCGCCAAACAAGCGGAATGGGAAAACCTGCTCGAGAACCTTGGGAGCGACCATCACATAATAAGGATCAGCACGGTGGCGGACAACGTCCGGAGGAAGATTGGCACGGCTCGGCTGACGGACTGGGATGCCTTTAGAGCGCACTGCAAGCAGATCGAAGGCAGCATCGTTTCGGCGGAAGAGTGGAGCCAACAACTCAGGCGAATCCAAGACCTATACACGAAGGAAGTAGACAGGACGGAACCGACGCCGGAGGTGGACAAGCGGCTCCTCAGGCTATGGGAGGCGAGACGCGGGCTCACCAAGAGGTGGAAGCGCCAGAAACTCAACAGAAAGCTAAAAAAGAAAATTGCGGACATCACCAAGAAAACGGAGGAATACGCGACGCAGCTGGCCAGACAGGGGTGGCAGCAATTTAGCAATTCGCTAAACGGCACCCTCAGTACGGCCAGAACGTGGCAGATCCTCAAGGCCCTCATGGACCCGAGCAAAAACAAATCCGAAGGCAGCAAGTCGATACAGAGGCTAGTCCACCAGTACGAAGGCACAGACGAGCAACTCCTTGAGGAAGTCCGAGTCAAATGCTACGGCAAGGAGCAGGTCGAGAGCTACAAGGAAGAATACCGCGGCGAAGAAAACCCTACTACGGACCGACCCATCATGAGAGAAGAGGTCGTCGAGGCGATAAGATCGGCCACCAAGAACACGGCGGCGGGGGCGGACAAAATCCGGAACTCGCTAATCAGAAATGTCGGGGACGAGGCCATCGACCAACTGACGGCCTACCTCAACAAGCTCTGGCAAGAAGGAAGAGTTCCGGCGGAGTGGAAACACGCCGTCGTTGTAATGATTCAGAAGCCAGGGAAGAAACTCCAAATAGAAAATCTCAGGCCGATATCCCTAACGTCGTGCCTGGGCAAGCTGTACGAGAAAGTGATCACGAAGAGAATCCAGTCGCACTTGGAAAACGAGCGATGGTACCCGGACAGCATGTACGGTTTCAGAGCCAACCTCTCAACGCAAGACGTGCTGCTCCACTCAAGGAGGAAGTGCTCGAGACGATGCCGAAAACGGGCGAAAACGTCGTCATGGCCCTCGACATAAAGGGGGCCTTCGACAACGTGAGCCACGCGGCCATCATGGAGGGCATCAACAACACCAACTGCGGGAAGAGAGTGCACGATTACGTCAGGGACTTCCTGAGCAACAGAACGGCGACGGTGGGGCTCGGCGAGCTGAAAAGCAACGTCTTCCCCACGCCGTGCAAGGGCACACCCCAAGGATCTGTCATATCGCCCGTCCTCTTCAACGTGGCAATGATTGGCCTGGCAAGAAAACTTAAGGAGATCCGAGGCATCCAGCACGCGATATACGCCGACGACGTCACAATCTGGGTCACCCAAGGATCCCTCGGAGAGAAGCAAGAAAAACTGCAGGAAGCGGCGACCTGCGTAGAAAACTACATCAGAGAAAGGGGACTGCGATGCTCCACTGAGAAGTCGGAGCTCCTCAGGGTCGGCAAGCACCCAACGCAAGCGACACTGGACGTGACCCTCGAGGGACACAACATCCCGGAGAAGAACATGATTAGGATCCTGGGCATGTGGCTACAAGGCAGCCGGAAGTGCAGCCACACCATTAGCCTGCTGAGCAAGGTGGCGGAACAGGTGGGCCGCATGATCAATAGGGTGTCCCAAAAGAGATACGGAATGAAAGAAGAAGACACTCTGAAGCTAGTCAACAGCCTAATTGTCAGCCGAGTCACGTACTCCCTGCCGTACCACGTGACGACCAAGGCAGAAAGAGAGCAAGCAGACACCATCCTCAGGAAGGCGTACAAGACGGCTCTGTGTCTACCGAGAAACACGTCGAACGAGAAGTTGCTCCAGCTGGGCATCAGCAACACCATCAGCGAGCTCGCCGAGGCTCTGCTGGGTACGCAAACCGCGAGACTCAGAGGCAACCCTACGGGACGAGCGCTCCTGAGGAGGTTGGGTCGGGATACGAGCGGACTGGCAGACAGATACGCGGACGTACCGGACCACCTCAGAAAAACCATTAATGTGGGACCACTGCCAAAAAATATGGATCCCAACTTACACGAAAACAGGCGAAAAGCTAGGGCCGAATATGTTGAGAGAACGCTAGCCCAGCTAGACAATACAGTATACACGGACGCCGCCGTATATCCACACGGAAGAGAACGCGTAGCCGCGACGGTAGTGGTTAATTGGGAAGGAAACCCGATCACGTATGCCACAGCAAAGGTCGCTGGCACAGCGGAGGCCGAGGAGATTGCCGTAGCGCTGGCGGCAGCGGAAGGTTATAGAACAGGCCGATCTCTCAACATACTGACGGACTCAAAAGAGGTGTGAAGAAACTACACGAGAGGCAGAATCAGCAAAACTGCCCTCAGAATACTCAGCGGAGCCACCTCCGCCGAGAAGGAAAAGCCCCGACACAAACTAATCTGGATCCCGGGTCACGTAGGCATAGTGGGGAACGAAAGGGCAGACAGCCTAGCTCGAGGTGAAGCGTTCCGAGCTGGGTGGTCGAATGCCCCGGAGACCCACCTACAGGCTTGCGAGGGGGGATACGCAGAGACTCTAAAATTACATAGAGGAACTAGAATTAGATATCCGCCACCACACAAAGACCTCTCAAAGGAGGAAGCGACCAGCTGGCGCAGACTACAGACAAACTCCTTCCCCAACTTACACGTGCTTAATAAGATGTTTCCGACGCAATACAGGGCCACCTGCCCTTGGTGCGGTGCCAAACCTACACTTTACCACATCACCTGGGAGTGCGAACGCAACAAAGCATTCCACAAACACGAACACCCGAGTGCGGAGCAATGGGAGAGTCGGCTCACCAGCAGCGAGCTCACGGCCCAAAGGGCCCTAGTGCAGCACGCGAGCGATGCAGCGCGACTCAGTGGAGCCCTGGAATAGGGGCCCACCCTTGCTGAAGAGAAGTCTCCAGTCGCCAGCGCCAAGAAGATGAAGACGACGGAGACCTCATAACCGCGAAACTCTCGAAAGACTCAAAAGTTTTCCCTCCCTCCCTTATCCCAAACCCCAACACGCCCATCACCCTCGAGAACATCCGCCCCATTTCTCTTACATCTTGTCTCGGCAAGACCTTTGAGCACATAATCCTTGCCCGACTGACAACGTACATGGAAGAAAATCAGCTTTTCCCCCACAGTATGGTCGGTTTTCGTGCGCATCTATCTGCTCAGGATGCCCTACTTCAAATTACGCACGATGTGCTTGATGATACCATCCCCCATCTTACTAAAGCCATCCTGGCGGTTGACCTTATACAGGCATTTGACAGAATTCGACACGCTGCCATCTTACGCGAAGTGCAGCAACTACAAGTAGGCGCTAAGACCTACACCTACATTCGCGCGTTCCTCTCTGGCCGCACTGCCTCCTTGCACGTTGATCAGCTCAGCACACCCTCTTATACACTCGGTGAATTTGAAACCCCGCAAGGCGCGGTCCTCTCCCCCCTTTTATTTAACATTGCTCTCGACCCCTTAGCCCAGAAGCTCAATCTCATCCCACACCGAAAACATACTCTGTACGCTGATGATATTACCGCATGGACCACTCATGGCTCAGAAGGGGAAATTGAGGAAACTCTGCAATTAGCAGTCGACGCGATCTCCGCTCACGTATCACTTATCGGACTCGACTGTTCCCCCTCTAAGTCCGCGCTCCTCCTAATTAGACCAAAATCTGCCGCTAACTCACCCATCCAAATCATTCTACAATTAAGGATCCCCTATCCCCATCACTCCCACCCTGCGCATCCTTTGCCTCTACCTGCAGGATTCCGGACGCAATGACCATACCCTTAAAACACTCAAGGCCTCCACGCAATCAGTTGTGCAGCAGCGCGAATTGAACGCGAGCGCGACCGTGAAGGGAAGCGGCGGCGGAAACCTACACCCGTTAGAGATGAAATCGTTCCGCCATGGGAGAAACGAGCGCTGGCGTCTAGGAAGAAACTTGGCGTGCGGACGTCCATAAGCTGAGCGCCCCATTATTACTGGGGCTCGAAGAAGGTGCACCCAGAAGGGTCAGCTAAAAAAACAAACAAAACCAAAGCTATAACAACTTCACTGTGTGCTTTCCTTACATTAACGTCCCAAGTGGCCATGACTATTCGGAAATACCAATAATGGTTCATCTCGTTGCCAATACGTGGTGGAGCGTTATAAGATCAGGCAACAAACACTGAGCGCCCGGGCTCGCCTGTCTAAACATGCGCATGCGCAAGACTGCAGCGTGGGGTGACTTGAGGCCTGTGCTGTACTTCCTACCACGTTCATGTTCCCAAAGGGCATAACTTGTGACAGATTGAGAAGTGCATAATGAACAACGCAAGAACAGCTTGTCTCGTCAGCGTAACTGGTTACCTGCAATCATTATTTAAAGAAATAATTGAATAAGAGGAAGTAACTGGCCAATTACGGAACTACTAATAATTAAAATTGAGTATAAGTAATTAGTTTTGTCTAATTAGTTTCGTACGTCTGCTTCAAGCCCACCTTCCCCATCACTATCACTGTGATTTAGAACATTGTTTAAACAAGTCAAAAACGGGCGCATTCCCTATCTGCTTGCAATAGTTATGGAAGCTGTTCCGCGGATGTGAGTACACCAAGAATTTTAATGAAGACTTTACTCGAGATAAGAATAGCTCAATGTGGCGCCTCGTGTATTCAATCTCTCGTTGTCTACCACGCCGAGGTTTGGCTTATCGTGTGTCCTTCGCAGTAAACTGGGCCGATCCTGAAGATCATGCGAACGAATCAAGGCAGATCCCTTAGGATGCACCAGTACACGATATGCATCCTCGCAAGATTTTTAAGCTCATTTGTATGAGGGTGAATGAGAAAGTATTTGCCCCTTTTATATTAGCCAAAATAAGGTACAAAGAGGTAATTACAAATATAACGTAGTATACTACATACCCTACTCTATTTTTCCGCATAGTCCCCACATCGGTTTAGATAATTGTCCCATCGCAGCACTAAGCTAGAGATGCCCCTGTAGTCAGTCAGCAACGCGCGCGGCCTCCCCGAACGCTCATGTCATGCAAGTCTTGACGGCCTTTCGCGAACTCACAGCGCCACCACATCACACTTCACAAAGCGAGGCACTTTTCCCCATAAGTGGGCTGCATCACCCTGTAGATTACGATGGACGTTTGTCTCTTGCTTCATAGAAAACGAATCACAGTTCGTTGCTCCTACGCCGTGGACGTGTGAATCACAACCGCCATCTTGAACAACAGGCAGCAGTACCGTGCCGCAGAGCTACCGGCAGGTAAGACCGGGCCGGTCCATGATAGGTCCACCGGTGGGAATGGATATGCTGACTTCGCATTTACAGCCGTAATTTGGCTAAAAAAGTCGCAGTTTCGCCCGAAAGGCGAAGTATCTATTGCGATAGCAAATTAGTAAACACCTATATGAAGTAAGGATAGTAGTTTTATAGGCCGTGTAAACTTGGAAACATTCGCTTAATAATTGAATTAACAATCATAGTGTCAGCTCGCGCAAACAAGCATGAACACATCACATTCGATGAGCGCAGACACTCGCTGTCAAAGCGCTGGTGTGAGCAAGCGCGGCCGCAGAAAGCCAAGTGACCTTCGTGCCGTCTATCGCTTCAACGCAAGAGCCGCTAGAACACAGCGCTCACATAGGTATAAGCCGTCTTCAGGCCCGACGGAGGCGACCGCGCGCGGCCTTGCAAAGTACGCACTTGTTGGCGGAGTGGCAGCCGCCCCCTTGCCCCGCACGGTGCCTCTCCGCTTTCCTCGACACGAGGCGCGCGAGATTGATCCGCGATCGTGCAGCGATTGAGTCGCGCCCGGTCGCGAGATGCGCAGTGGCTGCCAGAGCGCAACACCCCCCTCCCTCCCGCCTATCCCCCCACGGTCTTTCGCGCGACGGAAGAGGCTCGCTTGCTCTCCGGCAAATTGAGCCACGAACGTCGGCTTCCCTCCCGTGCTTTCACTCGCACACACATCAGTCGTCGCGCAGCGACGGCATCATCCCCCTTGGACTTTATACGGAACCTCACGGCAGCGGCGACGGCAAAAAATGCGCCTGGAGTCTCCATATAATTGCTGTCGAAATGAAAAAATAAGGGCAAAGACTTTCTGATTCGCCCTCGTAACACGGACCACAAAAATACCACCCCTTCAAACAAGGCGATACATTATCAAAACCCGACTGCGAGCTACGGCACGGCAAGTCTTACACATTTAGCAATACTCTATTAGCCCCGCGAAGTATGAGTGGCTCCCTCTGGTGTATAACGTAAGCTGGGAGACTCCGCGTCGGTGCTGTGCCCGCCAGCCGCTTGGTCATAACTGAAGGCTGCTTGACGCGGCCGGTCGAGCTCCGCCGATCAAGTTAATATAAAATTCCGAGGCCACAAGTATTTGTGTATGGAAGGAGTCGCCGGCTGGCGGGACCTCAAAACTATGTTTTGTGCTTACTGCTCCTCGAATCGGCCTACGCGGCTACCAATGCACAATGCATCATCAGCGATTCAAAAACGGCCATTCGCAACTACACAAGAGGACTGATAGTGCACCAAGCGCAGAAGATATTCTCTGGCACTCCTCCCTCAAGGCATCGCCGAGTACAGGTCATCTGGGCCGCTGGTCACTCGGGTCTGGCTGCAGACGAAGCAGCCCATGATGCCGCCCGAGCTCTCGCACACCGGGCACATCATCCTTCTCCTGAGTCTTCCGATCCTGACGAGCCCTCTGTTCTGCATCGCGGTGACGCGCGGGACCGAATGGTCACGTTCAGAGAAATTCTCCTCCACTACCGCGAAGAGCGGGTACGCTACCCCCCCCCCCCCCCCAGCACACAAAACACCGAATAAATCTCAATCCACCACTTGGCGACTCCTTCAGACGCGAACTTTCCCGAACCCCGTGCTGTACAAGCGCATTTCCCCCGATGCATACTCCCCACTCTGCAAAGCGTGCGAGGCCCGCGCTGACCTCGATCACATTATCTGGCAATGCCCCAAAGCCTCACCCACCAACACCCTACCGCACTAACACACGCATCATAACTACGGCCGAGCAGTGGGACAATTCACTGCAGTGCATAGTACAATGGCAGTGCATAGTACACTCTAAAAACAAGGAAAATTCCAATAACACTCTTTGAGGGAGTATCTGCTCGTGCCATATTTAACTCCTTTTTTCACAGTAGATCGACCCCATTTGAGAGCGAACAGAGTACCTCACCACGACAGAATTTTATTACTGCACCAAGGGTGATTGCTATACTTTACCGCAGAGTGCTTATACTCTTTCCCCACAAAGGTAATAGTACACCCCCAATATGATTGTACTCCCGCAGACAGAGTTATTCTACTCCCTCAAACCGACTACTAGTACTCCTCCAAACCGAGTGTTTCAACTCCCCGAAACAGATTGTTTGTACACCTCCTTAAAGAAAGATTGTGCTCCTTCAGAACAGAGTGCCAATACTCTTCCTAATACTGCGACAGCACTCGCGATGTAGGGCCACGGTCACGTTCAAGGGATACGCACTACTTACATGTGGGGAATATTTGAATCCTTCATAAGCAGCTCCTGTATTTGTGCTTAGTGAACTGTATTTTATCTGTAGTCGCAGAGATACTCAACTGAAACATTTTTTCTCTTAAAAGGTCAAAATCTTTATTCATCAGCCACAAGAAAAACTGAATAATATTTGGAGAAACATAGTGACACTCACATAATATCACGTTACAATGATGTCCATGACCTTTAATGCCAACCGACCAACCAACCCTTATATGTAGCTTTCATTGATTACGAGAAAGCGTTCGATTCAGTCGAAACCTGAGCAATCATCGAGGCATTACGGAATCAGGGTGTAGACGAGCCGTATGTAAAAATACTGAAAGATATCTATAGCGGCTCCACGGCCACCGTGGTCCTCCATAAAGAAAGCAACAAAATCCCAATAAAGAAAGGCGTCACGCAGGGACATACGATCTCTCCAATGCTATTCACAGCGCGTTCACAGGAGGTATTCAGAGACCTAGATTGGGAAGAATTGGGGATAAGAGTTAATGGAGAATACCTTAGTAACTTGCGATTCGCTGATGATATTGCCTTGCTTAGTAACTCAGGGGACCAATTGCAATGCATGCTCACTGATCTGGAGAGGCAAAGCAGAAGGGTGCGTCTAAAAATTAATCTGCAGAAATCTAAAGTAATGTTTAACATTCTCGGTAGAGAACAGCAGTTTACGATAGGTAGCGAGGCACTGGAAGCGGTAAGGGAATACATCTACTTAGGGCAGGTAGTAACCGCGGATCCAGATCATGAGACTCAGATAATCAGAAGATTAAGAATTGTCTGGGGTGCGTTTGGCAGGCATTCTCAGATCATGAACAGCAGGTTACCATTATCCCTCAAGAGAAAAGTGCATAACAGCTGTGTCTTACGAGTAATCACGTACGGGGCAGAAACCTGGAGGCTTACGTAAAGGGTTCTACTTAAATTGAGGAAGATGCAACGAGCTATGGAAAGAAGAATGACGGGTGTAACGTTAAGAGGGATAAGAAGAGAGCAGATTGGGTGAGTGAACAAACGTGAATTAATGATATCTGAGTTGAAATCAAGAAAAAGAAATGGGCATGAGCATGTAATGATGAGGGACGATAACCGATGGTCATTAAGGGTTACGGACTTGATTCCAAGAGAAGGGAAGCATACCAGGGGGCGGTAGAAAGTTAGGTGGGCGTATGAAATTGAGAAGCTTGCAGGGACAACATGGCCACAATTAGCACATGACCAGGGTAGTTGGAGAAGTGGGGGAGAGCTCTTTGCCCTGCAGTGGGCGTAGCCAAGATGATGTTGATTATGATGATGATGATGATACATACAAAGAATTACAGAGCACAGGAAAGCGCCTTGCTCACTCTGAGGGCAATCACGTCTAGCGAGCAAAGCCACTGTAATCTGCCCACTACAGCACAATGAAAAGCGCAATAGCAGCATTCGAAAAAACAGTTCCAAACATTCATTTGAGCTCCAAATTAAGATAATATAGCAGCGCCTTACAACCTCCGCGGTTTGGATAGCCGAGTTCTTTGAAATCCCATTATTCGGATGAAGTACTCAGGCCGTTCGCGTCACCGTTAAGCCTGCCATGTCGGTACATGTTAAATGTTCACGAAAGCTAGAGTAAACGAAAGTCTACATTCAATGTGCACTGCTGAGGGGCATGTATCAACCTCAAATGTCGTCCGTTCTATGGCGACATGTGCAGGGAGTTCGTGTTGGCTACATGAAACGTTAATTTCCAGCCAGAGAGGCAGCATGACATCTTTTGCTGCCGAAGCTAGGCAAGCACACGATGTGCACGATAGTATCGGACTCAGCCTGGTCACATTGGCAAAGCACAGCTCCCATGTCACGGTCCCTTGATTGTGCAATGAATGACCTGTCACAATCACCTGCCTGTAAAGTGGGACGTATGTCCAGTGCTGTCTTCAAATTCTAAACCGACTCCTTCTTTTGTCTATCCCACACCAGTGTGGTGGGCTCGCTAATTTCCGAAGAGCATCAGCGAGTGGGCTGGTGAGCTTGTGTCGCTTATGCAGCGATGACATAGCCCGTGAGCCTCAGGAAATCCCGTACGTCGGTTCTCGTCTTTGATCATGGTTATGAAGCGACAGCCACAACCGTGACTTCGGACTCCGGATTTTGATGCTGTAAGTAAAGCAGACCGCGAAGGCCGAGATGATAGCAACAAGGCCGAAACTGTGGAGGAGAAAACGCAGGGCGAGCCGGCTAGCTCAGATGGCGTCTGATTCAGCCATGTTCTGTCATACATGCCGACATCCAGCGACGACCTTGAAAATAACTTGGTTTTGCCACCCGGAGTGGAATCGTTCCGACTAGAAGGCAGCGTACCTCGGAGTACGAGTGCCGACACCGTAAACTTTGCCAGGCGCGCCGAGGGCAAACGACGAAGGCGCAAGCCGAGAAAGTCTGACTTGGACGGCGATACGAGCCGGATCAAGCACACCAACCACTAAAGGCACATTCACACCGAAAGCGGAGCGTCTAAGCGGCCAAGCGGATTTTTAACACGGCGAGGCGGTGAGCGTGTACGCCTGTTCAGACCGGACAAGCTTGCCTGGCGTCCCGCGTCGCACGGAAGGCGGGGCATCTCGCAATTTCCTTAGCAATGTCAAGGACGTGCCGCCATCTCGCGGCACTTTGGGTTTGTACGCGCACATTCGATATTTTATCGTCGTGGGTTGGCGCGCTCCCGTCCGCTATCTAGTTCTGCAAAATGATGAGCTCAGACGAAGAAGACGAGATCGTTGGCGTTTTACTCGCCCCTTGTGTAGCGCTGTTACAAATATTGAAAAGCGACAACACAAGACAAGGACAAAAAAAAGTGTAAAGCTACGACACGGCGCCGTGTCGTCGTTTTATACCTTCTTTTGTCCTTGTCTTGTGTTGCGCTGTAACAAACCTTACTATGAATCCCAGCCAACTGTCTCAACTTGCCGTTTTCACGCTTTTCAAGAACATAAGCGAAACGCCCAGAGAAACACATTTGTTTACATTCGTTCACCAGCGCTTCCTCAGCGTCGGGCTCTGATTGGCTGCGGCCAAAGCGGCCAACTTGTCCGCGCGGAAAAAATTGGTCCGGGCGCGATCCGGCCAAGCGGTCGCGTATTTTCCGCAAAGCGGAAAATCCACGGCCGCTTTGCCGGATCCGCTTGTCCGCTTGTCCGCTCCGCCTTCGGTGTGAACGTGCCTTAAGACGTTAGGAAAAAGCCGAGTAGGCTAAATCCGAAGCGTAGGCGGATGTCGAAATCTAGACTAGGCGCGACGCGCGTCGGAAAAGCAAGGATTTCACAGAAATTCAAGCGCCGCAAAAGCCGCATATTCTCAGTGGTGTCAAGGCATTTTAGGCAGAGAAATGTAGTTCGCGAACCGTCGGGTATGCTCGAAAGTCTGGTTCAATGGCCGCTTCCTTCCTGGAGGAAAGAAAGGCAACTGCCTAGCGTGCAAAGGGGCAGCGTGTGCGCAGGTCCATAAATGCGCCGCTTTCCCAGCACTGAGGCCGCGGGTCGAAAGTCGCAAGTACTTCGGGCAACTCAGTTTCATTCTTGTCTCGCTATGGGGCAGTGCGCAGACTGTTATGATTGGGGGTTCAATCCCATTGCTCGTGATCCATTGTCAAAATTGGAGTCGGGCATGAATTAGAAGGTAGCTGGCCCATGCGTCGTCCAACTTATCCACGCTGAGGACGTTGATGAAGGGAAGGACTGCTTCTCATCGAGAACGAGGAATATGGGTTTATTTACAGTATTTATATCAGTCTAACATGACTGTTTAAGAAAGTACATCAGTCTAGCATGACTGCTTGAGAGACAGTGTCTTGAGCAGCCGCACAACAGCGGTTTTTAAACACTCGGTCCTCCCCCGGTACCCAGGTGACGGAAACGGCCGTCCAAGCACCGTGGGCGAGTTGAACAGGCACCGTAGGGGAGACGACCCGCAACCCTAGGGGCATTTATTCCCCGAACTGCAGCGCGCCCGCCGGCCGCCCATTGTCTGGCGTCTTGGTCGGCGCGTGCGAAGGGGTGTCAGTTGACGTTCCCACGGCTCAGTAACAACAGTTGGTCCGCCGAGCCCGTTTAGTTACAATGGCGGCTTCATCGAACTCGGCTCCAGCGACGGAGAGTCGAGGACGCACGTATTGTTGTTCACACACAGTCGACTTAGTCACGCCGTGGCTAGAGGTGTGCGGCGACGCTCAAGAAATGTTGCCGGCACAGTCGCAACTGGGCGGCAAAACTTGCATGGCAGCTTGCCGTTCTTAACAGCGCCTCCTTGGCCCGCAAACTCTCCACTGTCCAGCGCTGTCAACCGCTGGGCAGGAATAGAACGGCTGGTGGCCAGGGGGTGATGCCTTGGCTCGCAGTGGCCACTTGTGTTATGATATCACCGCCCCAAAACATCCAACAAGGACAGGCAACTGCAAAACGAACCCCACAACACGGCTGTGCGCGAGATGGCGTATCTTGGCTCTCACTTTACACGCGCTGGCTTCAAAGAAAACATAAGTGCAGAAACAAAAAAATCTGCATTTCGCTATGCTAATTTTTGACGCAATTTCGTGCTGACAAATTCAGCAATCATGGAGGGAATCCTGCTAAATGAGAGGGGATCTTCTTGGCTTAACAAACTAAACACTAGTAACCCTAAAATTTAGGCGAGACCCTCAAACGCAGAATTCAAATTAGTCTGCTCAAACCATCCGCATTGCTATGCAACTTTCCCTTCTTATATCTAACGGAGAAGTTGTGCTCTTGGAGAGTGAGACTCCATCGGAGCAAGCGGCCATTTTGTGTGACATTTGATTGAGCCACGTCAGAGGACAGTGGTCGGTCTCGAAGATGAACTTCGGTCCGTACAAGTAACACGACAACTTCTGGGCGGCCCAAATTAAACAAGCGCATTCCTTCTCTGAAGCGCTGTAGGCTTCCTCTCTTACATTTAGTTTACGGCTGGCATGTAGGATAGGATGCTCCTCGTTATCGTCGCCGACCTGATTAGGTACCACGCCCATACCTCTGTCGCTTGCGTCGCGTTGAACTATGAATGCCTTTGCGTAGTCTGGCGCGCGAAGCACAGGAGGAGAAAAACGTTTTCAAACTTTGGAAAGCGTTCTCTTCGTCCTTATCCCAGTGTACGCTATTTCGCGCTCCCTTTCGGAGGGCGTCTGTTAATGGACTTGCCATTTGCGAGTAATTCGGAATGTACTGTTCATAGTACCCCACAAGTCCCAAAAATGAACAAAGGTCACTTTTCGTGTGCGGCTGAGAAAATTGTCCAATCGTAGCTATTTTCAGCTCGGCCGGCCATCGCGTGCCTTGGCCGACAACATGGCCCAGATAAGTAACCTGTGAACAACCAAATCTGGCTGAAACCAAATGCTTCTGGCTGGAACCCTACAGCCAATAGATATACCCACCGAACCATTTTATCGTGTTGGCCTCGACCTGTTGGGCCCTTACCCCACCTCCAGAGCTGGAGATACGTACATCGCCGTTGCGACGGATTATTCAGCCCGCTATGCCTTCACACGAGCCAACCAAACCAGTTGTGCTACCGATGTCGCAGACTTCCTGCTCCAAGACGTCATCTTACACCACGGAGCTCCTCGTCAGCTTCTCACAGACAGGGACCGCTACTTTTTATCTCGGGTTATTGAAGATTCACATCGCTTTTGTGCCACGAAACACAAGTTTATGGCAGCATACCACCCTCAAACGAACGCCCTCACTGAATGCCTGAGCCGAAGACTTACAGATATGCTCTCCATGTATGTCTCTCGAAATCATCATGACTGGGACGCCGCGCTTCCATTTGTGACGTTCGCGTACAACTCGTCATGTCACCGACACTGTCATCGATGTCACGGATCACGTCACCGATCACAGGCATCGGTATTGCCTCGAAACTCGAGTACAAATTTTCGTCGTTTCCATAGGATAAATTTTTAACCGCTGTGGGAACAAAATTCTTACGTGCCATAGCGTGATCACTGCATTTGGCTCGTGTGGATTGTCTTCCAGAACACGTGTCACCTAGATTTTTCGATAATCGACCTGCATGCATCTTTTGTTATTCGCGAAAAACCCGCTCGTTCCATTGAAAATGCGCTAACTTCATGCCGGGCCCACTTGGGGCGCTAGTTGGTACGTGCCCATAAAAGCTGGATATGAGTACACACGCCCGCAGACAGACAGACAAACAGACAGATCTCCTCTGAGGAGAATGGTTTTAGTTATACGAGGTCACGTTCAGTAATGCCTCCTGACCTGAGGAGTTCCAGCTGCTTTGTTAGAATTGATTGTTTGAGGTTTTGGACTCTTTCTTTAGTTTTTAAAACACGTGCTTTCATTCTGTCCAGTGTGCTCCGTTTGCGCTGTTCGTCAGCATATTGCTGCATTTTCAAGGCATGTTTGCCTTCTATCATTTTCAACATTGCCTCATGCTCAATACGTCTTTGATTTCTCTCGTCATCTGCAGCACGAAGGCGAGCCTTCTTACGATTGGCGTGTAACACCCCGGGCAAAAAGGATGCTCCAATACCATGCCTAATCGAAACAGAGGATGGATCCTGAATTTGCTATGGTTGTCTCGAGTGGTTGCCGGTCTGGCAGGCGCCCCGCAGTGATTACAGGCTCCTTTGTGTGTGTGCGACTCTAGGGGAGAACCCTTTTCACTAACTTTGCGACTCTAGGGGAGCGCCCTTTCTGCGAACTGTCCAACTCTAGGGGAGACCCTTTCCGAGGACTAAACAGGACGCGCGGGTTGCCGCCAGAGTAGGAAAGCACGTGCAACCTCGCCTAGGAGAAAGGATCAGCCGTCCATCCACGACCATATCCCGCCTACCATTTCAGCGGGCCCATTTAAGCGGCCCCGCAATGTATTATTCATTCTATTCTCTTCTTCTATATTCTTCACCAACCATTGAATAAGCAGTGCAAGTTTCCCACTAGAAATCGCCTCATTCCTGCCTGGTCGCCATGGTCTACAGGACGCCTGCAGCCTGCCGACAACACCACGCTACCCACTAGTAAGGCCTGTCGAAGTTCGAGAAACAGGAGTCGCAACAGTCTCCAGCTCCGTCGACAATGCTGTGTCGACAACAGCAACATGGCCACATTGACCACGGCGGACAACTGGCTCGGCTCCTGAACCTTGGCCCATGAAAGCCTCTTCTGCGTTTTGGTTGCGCGATGGCCTTGAGGTTGCCGCTTCTGCATGCAGCCCACCACTGCTGAGAAGAGGTGCTGGCGAGCTCTGCTGTGTTGTAGCCTCAGCAAACTCATTTTCTGCCTGGCTAAGGTAACTGTTCATCACGAACTCTGCAAGTAACAGTGTTGATAAAAGTTTCACAATGTGTTCGAACAAAATAAATAAACGCTAAACCACGAGAACAAGCCTGTTCGTGTCACTTTACTCTGTCCAGAAGAAAAAATAGCAACAATTATAGTAGTGCACGACTACACTCTACTGCCTTTATGTACTACGTCACATAGCACATAATCCATGATGCACACTCTGTACATGCTCTACGGGGAGTTGCTTGAACACAAGCTCCTGTGGCTGCGTTGCAATGGTAGCTTGAATACCTGCATTCACAACATGCATATGGTTCATTATGCAAAAAAGAAAAAGAGAGAGGTGAGGCGTGCAGACAGGACACAAGAGTAGAGAAGTGGACAACACGAACGCCGACTATCAACTAAAGGGAGCCCTGAGGCGAAAAAAGAGAAAGAAGACACAAATCTCATCTGCACAAGCTGAGTAATGGTATCACCACGTGTCAGTTGGGTATATGTACCGGTCTACGTGAGAGATAACTCATGCTCATATGTTGATTACGCAAAGCCTACTCTTTGAGCGGAAAATGTGCGTCGCAATTATACCAGCAACAGGTAAATACACTTACATTAATTAATTCCTTATAGTACACGTGACATGTGGTCCAACCGCAAATTTTGTAGTGCTTTATGATGATGACGTCGGACAGCGGGGCCAGCAAGTGTTTGGGCTATTATCGCACTGAAATGGCCCGTGAGCAGCACTCGAAAAATTACTGCACAACTTCAGCGGTGAGGCGTGCCAAGATGGCCGCAAAACTACAAAAACGGTTGCAGTAGTCGTAGAAACTATTCCACTTACCATCGTCGCTGTCGTCGTACCGTGCATCGGTCTCGTGTATCTTGCTGCCGACAATATCTGTAACAGACTCAATGGCTGGCGTCTGCGACTGCTTGTCGCTGTCAAATGGGTTCGGCACTCGCACTGCCACGTGTGGCACTAGCGCCTGTCGAGCCTCTTGTCTAGAGGCTCAGGCAGTGGTCCACCGCCTTAAATACGTTACGATCTATATTTGCAAGTTTTCAGGGGGAAAATATTTGCAATGTTTAGGGGAAACAAAGAGGAAAACATACCTGTGGCCATGGCGTCTCTGATCTGTTGCGCCTTTGATTTTTTCAGTTTTTGTTTCAAGTTATCCCACAGTTTCTTTAGTTGTTGCACTTTGTGCGGCGCACATGCCACATGCTATTCTGTGCACAGCTGCTCCCACGCTTTCGCCTTCGCGTTCAGCGACACAGCGTCTGTTTTCTTGCTTTCAATGAAATTGCTGTACCTGTGCAGAAGTTCCGTGAACAAGTCTTTTTCTTCCTCCGTGAAATAAGCTTTGCCCGGCATGGCAAATACACGCACACGAAACAAAACGCACGCAAAAAAAAAGCGACGTCTGACCAACCGAACTCAGATGCGGCCAGAGTTGCTAGACTCTGTTTGCTTTCCTGCCATATGCATCATTTTTGAACTAATTTTACGTTATTAACCAAACAAATGGCATTTATGCCCCACTATAGAAGTGGAAATGCAATTTTAACAGCGCCCGTACTTTACCTTGGCAATTCATTATAAATATTCTACAGTTTTTTTATGAGCAATCTCGAAATCAGTAGCCTCTAGCGTTACACTTCCTTTGGTGAGGCGCTCCTTCTGCAGGGAAGGCGAAATGAAGCTTTTAGAATTCGCGGTGGCCTTCCTAGAGCGCCTAACGTCTAGGTAACATGGAGGACTCCTTGCGGAAGGTAGGAAAGCGGGCTACGGTTAGGCGCATGTCAGAATCTGTCCCTTATTGTGGGGCCCTCAGCGAAGGTTTCCTTGGTGCGTCCTCAGCGTAAGGTAGCTCCGAAGCTACCTTCATTGGTCCTTACGCCGCTCCTGGCCCAGAACGGGCGCTTCACCTGACTGCTTAGCCACGTAACATTTGCTTGCGCATGCGCGCTGTCGCTCGCCTGCAGAGAAGCGCGAGCACGGTACGTCTTGCCAGGCATGCTCGTTTCAGTCCACATTCGGCATCAGTAGCGTTCCTAGGCGTTGCAAGGCGTTGCACGACGCCGGAGTGCAAGTGTTGCTGGAGTTCAAGTTTTGCGCTATGATGTGGTACTTTTTTACGTTTAGTAAACAAAACTAGAAGAAATCGTGCACGGCTCTCTATGTTAGCACTTTCATTTAAATATTATGCGACTACACAACATCTATTTATTGAATAATTGTTTTCGCGTAAAGCTTTTATGAGATTCTCACGAACCCAGGCATGCAGCAACCGTTCCTTACGTGAGGGTGGGTGAAGGGAGCTTTCAGAGTATACTTGCTTCCTCCATCAGTCCTTCGCTCTAAGGAGGCCTCACGTAAGGTTAGAAAGTGGTCGAAGGAAAGGAACGTTTCATTGTTTGGGCCATAACCTTCACTGAACAGGATCAACATTGGCTGAAACTTCATGTGCACATCTTGAGAGGGTTGAAGCTTGTGCATCTGAACTTCGAAGGCATATTTTGACTCACTTTAAGCGGGAATAATTATATGCACAAGCAAAGGCGCTGTCGCTGTATCAAGTTGTCAGTTCCACGGCCGATTGCGCAGGGTTCGGTCGAACGATGGTCGGCACACTGATTTTGTCGGGGCCGTTGACAAGAAAGCCCATCGCAGTGCGACAACTCACGCTCGTCGGTTGCGCCGCTGTCGGCCTGGTATGATAAAATGCTTTCAGTGACACACTGTAAAGAATAGTCGGTCAATCGTTGACGTGAGCGTCTTGTCGGTCTCGTATCGACCCAGCCTTAAACGAGTACACGAAGTCAGGCATGCACTGCCTCCACCAGCAAGTGAGGATCGACGCTGCAAGGAGACTTCATCAGCAACGTGATGTTTTTAAGTGTCACCCAAGCGTAACGCACGGGTTTTTCGCTAAATTTGCTAGCCATCTTTGAAAGGTGGCAGCTACCTGGCTCACAGTGCAGTCCGCACCACTTGGGCGAAGCCCTGGCTGCTTTCTGTTTTAAAGTGGAGTTGCAGTTTTACGCTGCGCATGTTATCGGCACCGCCACAACGGCGCGCTACCAGGGGAGTTTCAACGGTGTACATGACACGCGAGTGTTTGCAGCAGCACGCGTCCGAGCACTTCTTTTTTTCGAGGGACTTTCTAGCGTGCGGCGACGCGCGCCACCCTTACAATTCTATAACTGGTGGTGACTGGTGGAAGCGAAATTTCGATTTAGTGCCTGAATTTTATTGAACGAATTTTCAGAAATTCGAAAGTTCGAAAAAAAATAGAAGCACGAAGTTTACAAATTAATAACTCTGCATCAAGAACCGATATTGCGGTTCTGTAAACGGCATTCATTAGATCATTCTAAGCGGACAAATTCCGCATGTAAATTGTTATCTTACCTGAATTTGTTACGTTGTGTACAAAAGTTCTGCAAAAGCTGTATTTCCATATTACATTTTTTTTTTACAATCCTGTGTAGCGTATCATTTTTGACCGCTGTAGCTGTACTACGAGATGCAATTCACAGTGTGATGTCATTCTTCATTGCTGAGTTACAAAGTTGTATATGTGATAGTTTCCTTTTCTGAAAAGTTTTCATTTTGCCAATTTCTTGTAAAATATTCACAACCTAAATCAAAAAGTAAGAACCAACAGTCACTACATTTTAAGTTTCTCTTTTAAATGTTACATACCTCGTCATGTTTGGCGCTGTGGTTGCCGAGAAAAATGAATTCTCTTTTTACATGTATTTAGATAGGAGCACCCGAACTTCATCTTAATACACTGCTTTCTTAGCCATATTGGAAAAAGAGCAATATTTCTATACATACAACCTACCACTTTACTAAACTCGCTGGTTAGATTGTGATGAGTGTCACAAGAGAAGTTACCTTAGAACCAGACCCCCAATATTTTTTTTTATACCTGATCTATGCACTTCCTTTGACATAAAACAGTTATATACTACGGGGTTTGTTTAGTGGTTTGAATACTATACACTTCGTTTCATTAACGTCTAATCACAGCTTTTTTATGTGCAACCACTCAGCCAATAAATGTATATGCTCAATAATTTCATTCTCGATGTATTGCAGGAAAGCGTTAGCGAAAAAAAGATTTGTGCCTTCGGCGTATATGATTATGTTAGGTGTGGAAGGAATGCTTGGTAGGTCGTTTCTGTAGATATTAAATAAACAGCGACCAAGTATGGAAGCCTGCGGGACACCAGTCTTTCAGAAGTTATGAGCTAAACTGGTGAAATTAAACATATTGATACCATTCAGTCAAGTAACTTTTCCTTACCTAAAATGCTGTTACACGAATACCATAGCCAGAAAGTTTATGCAGGAGTATACCACGGTTCACACTACCTAAGACTTTACCAAGAATAAGCCAGTCTTGTATAATAATTTCTCAACGTTTTGTAATATTTTATGTTTGACATTTAAAAGCGCATGTTCACAAGACCTATTTTTGTGAAAACCACATTGTGCCTCACTAATTATAGCATACTTCCTCAGAAAACCTTCTAATCAAGTATTTATTACAGTTTCAAAATGCTTTGAATGATGCGGTGATATTGATATTGGTATGAAATTGTTTATCCTGCGGTCAGCACCTCTTTTGTGAAATCAGCAAACTCTGGCTATGTTAGGTTCGTTTGGGAAAATTCTAGATTCGAGCATTCTATTAAAAATGTGGGCTGGGACTTTCGAAATGATACCAGATACTTATTTTATCGGAATGTCAAAACACTGCCGAATGCTGCTCAGTATTGTTCTTAAATCTAGCGGTCACCTTCTTTACTTCCCCAGACCTTGTTGGAAATAGTGCTGTTTCGGTACAATATATGATGTTTCGTCTCGGTTTTCAATAGCGTCATTACTCCAACATTGAACAAAGGCCGTGGGTGCTTCAACTTTTGCAAGGGTGCCATTTAGGCGGAGATAGGGAGACTTTTCAAGTTGTCTTTCTTCACAGTCAGATTTATTACTCCCTACCAAATTTTCCTTGGATTGGTGTAAATAAGCGAGAATAATTTTTATGGTGTTTTCTGTCGCTTTTTTCAGTTCTGAATTTACTTGGTTTTGATGTTTCATAATTTCAGCGAATTGATTATATTTGGCATTTTATTAAAAGTATGGAATATTTTATTTTTATTGCAGGTTTTCTTTAAAAGCGCACCGTTCATCCACGGCTTTCTTACTTTCTGATATCGTTTAAAGCCATTGAGCTGTGGGGATGGGTATCGTAGCAAGCAACCAGTTTATCAAAAAATTAGTCGTATGCATTATTTGTATCGATATCTAGCAGTTCGGTTTCCTCACTAATAAGACAACTAAAGTATGTTAGCACAGTTGTGACAATGAGGCGATAAGAATATTGCCATTACACTCGAATTTTTGAGGGCACGGCATAAAGCACAACATAGAAAGATGATCGCTTCTGTCGACTGATATGACGCCCGCTCGTAAAGTACGGGTTTGCAGATTGGTGATACAAACAACTAGTTAAGTGGTGCTGCGTGCTGTCACAGGTTTGGGTAAGGCTATATTGTTGAAACATGCATACGAGTCTGGTAGTTGGTCAAATTCTCTAATAGGTGTGATGGTAGCCACAATATTTATATTCATGTCAGTTAGTATTGCGAACATTTTGCCTGTTCTGCACAGGTACAGTAGCAGCTTATCCATGCAAGAGATTAATTCCGTTTTAGTTCCACAAGGTGGTCTGACGACTACAGTAACTGTTTGTGTTTTAAGTTGGATGATAACGCATTCCATATTTTCATTGGTTAGCGAGAAATCTGTAATTACCTCCGAATCAAGGCCCTTCGTATAGATGCTTACCGATTTGCTATCGCAATCGATGCTTCGCCTTTCTGGCGAAACTGCGACACTTTTTTTTGAGGGGCCAGTAGCTCCCGTTGCATCTTATCGATGCTATCGGAAAGGGATCGATGACCTGGTAAAGAGCAGCAAATAGCCTTGCAGTTGAATGACCATGATAACTCAATCACATGCGGTAGTAGGAAATCCTATTCGTCCGTCTCTATGTTTTGGATATCTTGGGGGCAGTATGTACGCCGACCCCTTAAAGACCGAGCAATGATCAGCGTTTCTCACGACATTGTTTCGCTGCGCGTCCACGCCAACAGAATGCTGGCACCATGACTTCGTGAAATCCTGGATGTTCCGGCTGTTTGCCTCTCGCCAGCTCGACGCCGAGTGACGCAGAGCCAGCCAACGCGACGAGAAATGCTGATTCTTAACAGTATAGGGTGTAAGATCGCGAGACATAAGAAAAAAAGCTGCCTTCTCGGCCGAAGGCGAAGCATTGGTTGCGATAGCAACTTATTATACTGCTATACAAAGTAAGAATACAAGTAAGAATGCAAAGTAAGATGCTCATCGGCTGCATAAGCTGGTAAAATTCGTTATTAACTAAATTAATAAGCACGGTGTCACGCGTGCACAAGCAAACATGAACACATCTCACCCTATGACCGCGGAAACTCGTTGTCAAAACGTGGCAGTGAGGAAGCGCGGCAGCTACAGCGAATGAATTGACCTTCGTGATGTCTCTCTTCAAGGCGAACTAAGTGGCAAACCCTGTCGCCATCGCAGATGGCTTTCAAGAGAGGGGCCACGCACCTGCACACTTTCGAGCTACACGCAGCAGTCGCCAGAGGTAAACGTCCTCCCCCTTTCCCCCCGTTACGTTGCGCACGACGGAAGACGGCGCGGTTACTCCTCGCTTGCCTTTCTTGCGCGCGCATTGAGTCGCATCGTCGGCTCACCCTCGCACGCTTGCACTCGCACACACAGCACGTGGGGAAGACGTTATCGCCCTTGGGAATCATACGGAACTTGGCGGAGACGCGGGCGATGATGGCAGAAATGCGCCTGGAGTATCTACATGATTGCTGTTGCAATAAAATTAAAGTTACTTTCTGAGACTAGTGCGATTATCTGAGGCAACATCCGAATGCCCACCAAGCAGCAGGATGCGTTTGCCCGCTGCATAGGCCTTCAGCGCTTATCGCAGTCGCCGTTAGCAAGGTAATGACAATGTGATGCTACTGGTAGGCGAGTAATCTTGGAACGTATTTCCAGTTGTCGTAATATGGAAGAGAACCACAACTTATTTGAGAGGCTTATTTATGAAGCCACATCTACATGACTGAAAAATGGAGAAGCTAACAGCAACGCCGCTCGCGTCGCTCGTATTAAAGCTCGCCAATTTGCTAAATATCTGACGCTCTCGCCAGCATTGGAATATCGCGAGAGCGCATTGCGAGAGCCCGCAACGCGCGTGCAGCGCCAAATGCTGCAATTACGCAGTAAGCAGGTGCAGTGTTGATTATGCACTGTTGGTTCTAAAAGCGTCTAACAGACAGGTAAATGAAACAAAGACAGGCGGTAGGTTACGGAGCGCATTCCTTCAATACATTTAATTTAATGTACATGGTTTAGCGTATGGGAATACATACATCATGGAGACGTTGGCAGAAAGGAAGCCGGCTGGCGCCTCCTGTCAAATATGGCCAAGCCAAGTCAAACTATTAGCAAACGTCCTATCGCTTTTGTGCCCACTGATCTCGCCAGGCCTACAGTCGCCAGAATCGCCAAATTGCCTCAGAAATTTGGCATACTCCCACAACACGCGTTTCAGCTGAACTTAAAGGCAGTGGAAGCTTCTTTGAACAATTAGTGGCGAACAGCGACACCGCAAGTATGATGAAAATTTATGCTGAATTGGAGGCCACAGCTGGAGCCATGTTTGACATCGCTATTTCTAAGCGTCGTCCATAATGCGCGTTGAAGTGGTGTAACAAGGTACTTCAATGCATCGTACCTAAATCACAGAAGCGCAATAACGTTCGGAGCAGGCGCAGGCTGGATAACGTTTTTTGTTACGTACGTAATGCGTTTCTGTCTGCTTGCAATTATTATTCTAAAACTGCATTTAATTGCACTCCTGAAGAGCTTCAAACAGTGAGTCGAAGACACATAAAAAGATGCCTCTGTAATGCAAAAAAAAGCATGTGAAACTGTATTTTTTTTATTTTCGTTGATGACCACTGAATGAAACCTTCGCTCATTTAATCTCATTCATTCGCAATAATCTTGAGGGCAGCTGCTCGAGTGTCCATCCAAAGATCCATTACGCGTGA
Source organism: Dermacentor albipictus (assembly GCF_038994185.2). Classification (NCBI taxonomy): domain Eukaryota; kingdom Metazoa; phylum Arthropoda; class Arachnida; order Ixodida; family Ixodidae; genus Dermacentor; species Dermacentor albipictus. The sequence continues at coordinate 10,570,526 of NW_027225566.1, read as the reverse complement.
ATGCTCTTCAAGCTGCTTTATCTTAGCTTCTAAGCGTCTCAGTTGATCTCGAGTAAAATACCGCCGCCACCCACCAACGTCACCCATCCTGACGTAGCTGAATTGCTTGCTGTTCTCCACAAAAATTCTGCTGTTGGCTGACATAATTCGCTCGGTTGCGTTGTACCAATCACTGTCGGCGTGACCTTGGGATTCAGGCGTAAGGATGTGCTTCATGTTGTCGCTCGCGCACCGATCCACAATGTCCTGCAGCAGTTCTTCCTGCTTTTCCAGCTCATCGCCATAACCATCACCTAGAAACCGAGCCAGTCTCAGTATCACACTTCCAGTATCCGTCTCGAGTTCCTCGTAGGTTACGAAGAACAGGTTGGGCTGGTCCCTCAAGGCGTAACCCGATGCAACGTGATCGAAGTAGCTTCCCTGGCCAGCACAGTCACCCTCCAGAAATGCGTCGAACAGTTCCTGGAAGGTTCCGTCCCGGAAGTGATAAATGTCAAAGGTAGTGATCATGTGGAAGGAAGAGACGCACAAGTCCCACGGGTTCCTTGCTACGTAAATGTACTTGGCGTGTTTGTTCATGGTGGTGGTGTTTAATGGCAGGTGGGTGGCAAACAAGCGCAGTGGAAGAGTAGGTTTCCACGCGTTGAACTCGACGACCCTTAGAACGCGCAAGTTGTGCATTAACTCGTCAAAACCGCTCACTGGTTCACCGCCTTTTAGAATCAACCGTATGATGCACATCATCCAGTGCGTACCACTCTTGGGGTACGTCGAGAGAACCAGGTCGCCTTTCTGGGCGCGGAACTCCAGGGCTGCTCTCAAGAGATCCGGGTCACAGTTTGGACTGCGCGGGATGCCGTCTATGATTTGAGTGTAAGGCTTCCTTCTTGACATTGCAAGAACTTCCCAGTGAGGTCGACTTCTGAAACGAAAAAAAAAACCCAAATTTCTATTAGCCATGCACGCGAAGAAAATGCGGCAGTGACAGCGGCGAAAAGTGACAAACCCACACAGAAGGGCGAATATAGCAAATACGTGAAAGATACGAAAGGCAACCTAGACAACCCCCGGAAGCCAAGTGCTAGTTTTGGTTTCAAGGAACGCGCGCTTTTATAGCGGTTGGCAGCTTCCTAAGATCGGGTGGAACGAACTAGGTGTGAATGTTCGCATTTCTTGCCATTCATAAGTTTTTTTAAAAACAAGAAAGTTTGGGTGAACGGCAAACAACGCTTCCTTTTCTTTAGCTGCCTCTAATTTCTCCTTTCTCCAATTTCAAATCAGGCGAAGCGCAAGAAGTGGTTGACTTCGTGCGTACGCCGAGCTTGCTTCGCTCACCCTTGCGAATCGTTCAGTGATATGCCAAGTCGTATCATGCTCGGTCATCAGCTTAAAAAACTTATGGGAGTTTTACGTTTCAAAACCACGATCTGATTATGAGGCACGCCGTAGTGGGGGGACTCCAGAAATTTGGAGCACCAGGGCTTCACTAACGGGCACCTAAATCTAAGTAAACAGGTGCGTTCGCCCCTGTCGAAATGCGGCCGCCGTGGACGGGAGTCGCAGGAAGCCACCAAAGCCACTAAGCAACCACTGCGTGCGATCAGCTTCGTTTATCATACCCAGGTTGAAGATGAGAAAAATAAGACAGGAGCTTGATCAGGCGTGGAAGGAACGAAAGACGCAGAAAACCAGGTCAACCGCGCATTGGACGAAGATGGCTAAATCGTGGCTTGTGTTGTTATAGCATCGGGATTTCCAGTTCTGCGAACTTTTTCATGTTTCATAATGTCAACAGGTAAGTAAAAGCATTTCATTCTATTTTCTGAGCAGTATTGATTTTGCATGAGTAAACCAGTTCTGTGCAAGCCTGAGGCGACTGACATAAGAGCTCTGTTACTCGACTCATTCGTCATGAAGCCGCGCATCTGCCGCCGATGAAATACTTTTAACGAAGGACAACAGTGCGCCTTTGTTGGGCTGTACACTTTGAGCACTCTTTGTCCACGTGTACTACCAAGGCTGAAGTAAAAAAAGAGAGAGAGCCGTGAAGTTTTATGAAGTTTTAAGAGCAATGACGGCAATACGATGCATGCACGTAATTCCTTGTTGCGTTCTGATGCGTCACTACTCGCCTCCACTGCGTGGAGGCCAGTTTCTTTTAGTACGAAATGTGTCAATAAAAAGAGAAACATTCAACCTTTATTTGTACTGGGTTGAGTTTTGGCTGACTGAGTTAGCGGCCAGTTTTAATTGATCCACATAACTACAGACGAACAAAATTAACGAATGATGGTGACACGAAGTTATTTTCTTTACGCTAGCTCCCGCTATATCTGTGCACTAGCTGAACTGTAGCCCTGAACTTACCTACAATTTAGGAATTTCTAGGCGACTACTTTCAAGAAAGGACAAAATGTAACAGTTTAACAGAGAATATTGGTAGTTAATGACGGTTTGTTATACAAATATTCCTCATTATTATTTATTGGCGTTTGTGTGAACGAGTGATGTGCCAGTGCGTCAATAATGAATTGAAGCTTCCAAGGTAAACGCTGCAGAAAAAAATTCACCGACGGTTACGACACTCCCTAATGCGAAGTTTAGGCGCAGCTCTATACGTGTTTTAATTTCGCGATATATTGGCTGGTGCGAACAATGTGTCTCGCGCAGCACATTCCAATGGGACCTAAGTGTGGCGCGACTGCCTCGCTAATCGGGAGATCGCGAGAGGCAGCTCGTGGGTGACGCGTGCGTGCGATTCACAGCATCCGGAAGACGGCGCGCTTCCTCCCCGCTTGCGAGATTGAGCAGCGATCGCCGGCTCACCCTCGCAAGCTTTCACTAGTGATGGCGATTATATCGCCATTGGACTTTGTACGGAACCTCACGGCGACGGCAGAAATGCTCCTGGGGTGTCGATATAACTGCTATCGCAATAGAAAGCGCTTCTTAAACACGGCCCCCTTCAGCGGGGTCTCCTCAGCGAGCTGGCCAATGTCGCCGCGGGCCCAGCGGACCTGCAAGAGAGCATGAACGCATTCCGCTGGCATGCGAAGCGGAAAAGGAGGCTTTCCGTGGCAACCCTCTTCCTCCTCTTGCTTGCGCGCTCTCTCCCTCAACCTTCTGACCTCATGAGTGACGACATGAAGGCATCGTTGTCATGAGCCAATAAAGGAAGAAAAAAAGAAGAAGAAAAAGCAGAATATAAGAAAAAAAGAAGAAGACACGAGGGGTCGGTGGCACAAATAAAGAAATAAGAAGATAGAAAATAAGAGCGTACGAATAAAATATTACAATATGAAAGCAGAAGCGCAAAAGTGCACGCGCAGCTACGTGGCCAATGGGAGAAGGGACACGTAGCAGAAGAGAGCGGCCCAGCTACGCTCGGGGACGAAGGCGAGGAGAAAGGGCTGGAGGCCGAAGAGGACGGGTGGATCACGGAGACGGCGGCGACCTAGTGGAAGCAGTTCTTTAGTTGCCGCGGCCACGACCCGCGAGCTGAGTGGACCTCCCACCGGAAGCCGCAGCTACAGGCTGACGGCGCCGCTTCGCGGATTCCCTGCGGCTACGATGCGCAGCTTGCGAAGTTGACCGGGCGATCCAGGCGCCTCGGTCACTCCAGCCTCCTGACCCCCTGACCAGGCCAACCGTTGACCCAACGTCGGACGCAGCGACGTCGAGTCTACGGCGCATCGATCGGCGGGCCCAACGACGTGTCGTCGGAAGGAGCGACGACGAGGTGACGTGGCCACGTCGATAGACTTTATGAAAATATTTGCAACTTCATAACACGTCATGTGCGAGGACTTAAGACAATATTTTCATTCAACTGGCTTTGTATATAGTTTGTCCTATGGTAGGGTTTTGCCATTGGGTTGGCAACGCGTGCTTTCTGGTTACATGTATTTTTCTTAAGCTCATGCCCCATAAAGGCTTTTTCTAAGTCAAACGTCCCTTGCGTCGTGTTTACCACCCTGAGTCCGTGACAATGGTTTTGTTTGTGAATTATTTCGAGTTGGATACCCAGCAGCCGCCAGCGGCAGAAACGGCGCTGGCGCAGCGTATCGGCATGCGACCGACCATCCAAGGGATCTATAGGGAGTTTCCGCACCCTGACCTAGATGTTATGCAGTAATTTGTCCTGACATTTTAACGCGACAGCGTTAAGGGCCCCGTGTCGCAGAACATCTGGCTTCGGCGTCTCGCGCCTACCATCGACTATCGTTTCGGCAAAAATCATTCTGAACCAAGGAAACTCAATCACACAGGACTTCCGTGTAGTGCAAAATGGTCACTGTACTAATTGATTTTCTCAACGTAAGATACATAATAAGAATCGTAAAGTTCAACTTACACGCAACCTACAGACATGATCACGTCGGATTGTAATTTGAATGCATGAGAAAACATAATAATGTCATGCGGCAAGTCAAACACAAGCCTCTTTTTCAGCGTTTCTACCATGCGTGGGCCGTCCACAGAGCGGTGACAAAGCGGCGAGCCCGGTACATAACAACACCTCCAGATGGCGCTCGCCTCCGACGCATCGTTTACCACATCGGCCAATGTCGCCGCGCGCCCAGCGGCCCTGCAAGAAAGCACTAACACTTCCCGCTGGCATGCGAAGCGAGAGAGGAGGCCCTCCGCGGCGGCCCTGGTCTCATGCCCAATTCAATTGAGAGAACAGGAGTAGAGCGATGCGCAGTGCGGAGTCGGGTGGCAGCGCAGTGAGAGCCGGAACACTCGACCCGCCACTGGAGTGCAGCGTACATGCGGAGAACAGGTCGGAGGGGGACGTGTGAGGAGGAATTCACGATGTGACGCAAACATTCGACGTCCCAGCATTCTCTGTGGGAGAGCGGCAAAGCACTTGTCACATGTTGTGATCGTCGGACGTTCACCGGTTCGCGGCATGATACAACATCCGTTGCCGCCTGCGAAGATTATCTGAAATCATGGGTTCTGAAGCTCAGCGCATCCTGCATCAGGGCAATTCAGCTGCCAAGAGGTCCGCCACTGGCCGCGTTAATATAATGCGGAAATTTCTTTTGAGCTAGGAAGAAAAAATGGGCACTTTAACGATCTCACCACCCTCGGAAGCTGAACAACGCACCTCCTCGTCGGAGTAGGAAGAGACAGTCGTTGCAATGTATGAGTCCACTTTTGGTCTTTCCTCCGGCAGCGAAAATACCTGTTGAGACATCGCTGCATACATATCGTAGTCATCATCATTGCTACTACTGTCGTCCATCGAACTGCAACTCGAATACGAAGTTCAGCTTCAGCAGCTTTCACTGCTGTCACCATCGAGCGTCTCGAGCACTTCACCGAGGCAAAGACGCTTTACTGCCACTCTGTTGTATTTGAGGAAAGAAAGAGCATGAACGAGAACCAGTTGGAAAAGGAGCTGGTGCTGACAAATTTCAACTGCACGGAAGCCCATGAGGACTATCGTAAGCGCACAGCCACAGGGCTTTACGGGGTTCCCATTACGCTTATTAATGAACTAGGACCAAAATAAGGAAGCTCCGTTGAAAACAGTTGAAAAAACATTAAACGATAGACGTTTACCAGACAGTTGGTGATAAAGTAGAATGAATTTAATTTATAAAAGTAAGGGGGAGGGAGAGAAAGATGCAATTCACGTATATAGAACATTGACTATTACTTCGATAATATACTAGTTACAAGGCAGGCAATTAAATTATTGCTGCTAGCATGGGCAAAGATTAATGGCATTTAAGGTTAATTTCAGAATGGCTTCAGTATAGGTAGGCGTCTGGATGATAATATATTTGTCCTTACTTAGTGTATAGAAATTTACAGAGTAGAAAAAATACTGTTATATGTGGCCTTTTTAGACATTACACGAGTGTATGATAACGTAGAGAGCAACATCTTGTGGGATATTCTGGAAGGAGAAGGCTTTGGCAACGATTGTCTAAAGCTTTTGAGAGATATTTACCTAGAAAATACCGTTCGCGTTGAATAGAAAAGGATGACGAGCGAGGAGAAAGTTGATATCAACAAGGCACTTAGGCAGGAGTGCCCTTTATCCCCACTGCTGTTTCTGATGTACGTGGCGAGTATTGAGAGGGCGCTAGAAGGAAGTAATATTGGATTTATACTCTTATACAAACAGGCAGGTACAGTAGTAGAGCAGCAGCTTCCAGGTTTATTTTATACGGACGACGTTTTGTTGCTAGCTAACAAGCAAAGTGATACGCAACGCCTGGCTTATATATGTGGACAAGAAGACTGGAATTTAGGTCTGAATTTCAGGGTTAAAAATCAAGCGTTGTGATATTCAATGTTGCGGCAATAGATCGAATTCATCGGCTTGGTATATGAAAACCAGATGTCAAGACTTATATTACACCGGTCATTTTTATGTTGCATGACTACTGAGACAAAGCGAAAATCCTTCAAAATTGAAAGAAGCTGAAAAATACCAGGTATTCTATTGGTGAAGATTTTTCACGCAATGTTCGCGACATAAGGAAAAAGCTTTGGAATAAAACTAAAGAAAATCGAGACCGGAAAGGGAAGGTAATGTTAATTAACGATAAAGTTCGCATAGCTGGCTGCCTTTTTACATGAGACGCAGACAGCGACGATATGGTTGAGTTAAAACGAAGAAACGACGAAAAATCCAGGTGAGACCGCAGAACAACGCGATCTTACCAAAAGTAACCCTTCTGAACTTAAACGTGCGAAGTCTTGTTAATAAAGTGAAAAGCCTGGGAGCTTTATTGATAGCACTGAGTCCGGATGTGGTCACTATATCCGAAACGCCGCTTCACTCTAAGGTCTCAGATAATGAAGTTGTTCCGCCAGGTTATAATATTCTGCGCAAAGATAGAGCATCGAGAGGCGGGGGTGTGGCTATTATCTTGAGGGATGGTTTATCTTTCATGCCTATGCCTGATGCACCGAACGTCGAAAATATTTGGTGCAAACTAAACATAGAAGGATACATCCTGCACGTAGGCGCTGTCTATAGGCCACCAAACGCTGATCGAGAGTACCTGGTTCCCTTACTCGATTACATGCACCGGCACATATCAGGTGACAAAATTATTTTCTCTGGGGACTTTAATATTTCGGAATCGGACTGGAGCTCTCGAATCCCGAGATCACTTTATAATAATGTTCTCTCGGACATAATATTTGCATTTAACTTGAATCAACTGGTCCACACACCTACTCGCTTTCAAGGGTCGTCCAGCTCGATACTCGATTTGGTTTTCGTTAGTGATTATTTTTCATCAACCGCAATAGATACTTAAATACTAGAAGGTTTGTCAGACGATAAGCTTGTGTTGTGCACTCTGCCTTTCCCTGTTCCTATGGCTGTCAAAAAAGATAGTTCGCCGATATTGGCATTTCGAAAGGCAAATGACGCAGCCATTATAACATATCTTGTTCATGAATACGCCAATTTTCTTGAACTGTGTATGGATGATTCGTCAACCATTGATCAGGTATGGGCATGTTTTAAGGTTAATGTCAGGCATTGCATTGACAAGTTCCTTCCCACCATAGCAAAATCCACAAAGAAAAAGAATCCATGGATAACACGTGATGCTATTCACCTCAAGCGTAAAATCAAAAGACTGAGAAAATCAGACAATACGCCCGGTTTCAAACTACCTTACTCACCTACACTCTCTAACTAGCCTATTAAAAAGTACAATTAGGACTGATAAACTGGCTTCTTGTAATAGTACACTTAATAGTTTCATTAAACCAGCATTCAGCAAAACGTGGAGATACCTAAGTTCCCAACTCACAAACAGCAAGACAAAATCCACCGAAGGAATTGACGCTGACACCTTCAACATTCACTTTCAGTCAGTGTTCACACATGACAACGACTGCTCTGACCTTGCCCTCGAATTCGAATGTAAGGCCACGCTGACAAGTACTCCACTAATATCCGAGGCAGGAGTGCTTATGATGTGGTTAAACATGGATGATAAGAAATGTGATGGACCAGATAGAATCCCGAACAAATTTCTCAAGCGGTATGTCGAGCCTATAAGTAAATACCTCTGCTTGATTTTTAAAAACAAAATCAATTGATGAGTGTAGCCTTCCTACTGAGTGGAAACTAGCGAAAATAATTCCGGTGCATAAATCTGGCAATGTTTTATTGGCAGCTAATTATCGACCACTATCACTGACATGTACATGCTGCAAATTACTGGAGCACATCATTTTGAAATTTCTGACAAATTTTGTCGAAGTCAATAACATACTCCACAGAAGCCAACATGGATTTCGTAGTGGCTTGTCAACTGCTACGAACTAGTAGAAATTATGCATGATTTTGCACAAAGCCTCGACAATCAGTCGCAAATTGATGTCCTTTTCTTAGATCTATCGAATGCTTTTGACCGAGTCTCTCATACTAACCTCCACTTTAAAATTAAAACGATATTTGGCGATGGACCACTGGTACGATGGATTCATAATTACCTCTCTGATCGTTATCAATTTTTGCAATACGACGATCATGCCTCCAAGTTAGTACCTGTTCTTTCAGGAGTACCTCAAAGTACAGTTTTAGTCCCGCTGTTGTTTCTACTTTTCATTAATGACATATCAAATTAAACTGATGTAAAAATGCGACTATTTGCGGATGACTGCGTGCTATACCAAGAAATAAAAGGCTCTAATGACCAGGAAAATCTTAACGCTCTAGGAAAATTGCAGAGTGGTGTTATAAATGGCAGATGGTAATTAATTTCGAAAAAAGGGTCTCTATGTCCATTACAAAGAAAAAGCATAAATTAGATTACGTATACTCTTGCAATAACATGAATATCGGTAGTGTGACTGAATATCGGAACTTGGGTGTAGTCATCACTTCTGACTTAAACTGGACTACGCCTGTTCAAAGCATAGCTAGCAAATCAATGAGCAAGTTGTTTTTTCTTAAAAGGGCCCTTCGCCATTCCACATCTGATGCAAAACTTCTAGCTTACGCCACCTTTATCCGTCCGGTCTTAGAATACGCTAACATAGCTTGCTTGCCCCACACCAAAAACAGCGTTAAAACACTCGAAATGGTTCAAAGGAAAGCCGTGCGCTTTATCTTCAACTGCTATGGACGCATGCATTCACCCACAGATCTTTTACGCACGTCTGGGCTTCACACGTTGTCCAGCCTTGCTAAATTACACCGTCTAAAGTTTTTGTATTTACTGCTTAATAATGCATAAAAGATGTCTCCCACAGATTTTGCTTGTATAAACACTACAAGACTAACACGTCACAAGCATGCACTCACCCTTGAAGAATATTTCTGTCACAGTAATACTTTCCGCTATTCTTTTTTTCCACAAGTTGTCCGAGATTGGAATCGCTTGCATCCATCAGTCACGGCCCAGAGCACCATAGACAAATTTAGTACCCTCGCTGAGAGCTCTGTGCTTACTTTCCTCTCAGCATAACCTTGTTCATATTCTTATATTACAGTGTTCCTCTCAGTGTGATTATTGTATTCAAGTGCCATTATTAGTTTTATTTATTATTGCCATGTGTATTTCATGGTTTGCCTGTATTTTTGACTCTTATATATATATATATATATATATATATATATATATATATATATATATATTAGCACTGATCCTGCATTTGTATGTTTTGCCCCCTCCTGTAAAAAATACCAAGAAGGGATTGACAGTATTCCGAAATAAACAAAGATAACAGTGGACAGACAGGGTCAATAGAGAGCCAGGAAAAACCTCGCTTGAAAGTATATAGATACATTGTTATATCGATAAACGAAGGCAATTGATATAAATGGAAACACAGAGAAAAAAACAATAACAGTGAACAGGAAGAGAAATCCAGCCATAATGAAGCACAGAGCCCTATGGGGATACAATACTTACGAGGTGCTCCGGGGTTAGTGGAAAGGTATAATGGTTCCAGGACTTAGTTTTGGAAATGTGGTTGTTTGCTTTAAATAAGGGGTACCATCAGGACTCGATGGGAGCCAAAGGTCAATGGGATGCCTCACATTGGGCGCTCACAGTAAGATTACAAATGAAGCTGTGCAGGGTAATATGGGCCGGACAACTTTTGATGTGAAGGAAGCTCACAGCAAAATTGATTATGAAAAACCACTGAGGAATATGGAAACAAGTAAATGGGCTGGGAGAGTGTTCGTGTATTTGTACAGGAATAACATTGATTCACAGTCGAGGAAAGGAACGAGAAGAACTAGGAAGCTTACCGGCAAGTATACGACTTGTATGGTGAACAATACAGCAACAAAAACGCCAAGCGGAAAGTCAGAGAGGGTGAGATAATCTCATGGGTGGCGGCAATTGAAAAGAAAGCTGCTCTGAGTAACTACTTACGATGAAAAAACTAAATCAGAAAGCAAACTATTCGTGATAACTCAAAGGGAAGCTCTTCACTTTTCGAAGCTAGATCAGGATGCCTTAGAACGCGCACTTTTAAAGCCAGATACAACAAGGAAGAAGAAGCAGAGCTAGGGAAACGATGGAGCATGTTTTATTAGAATGTGAGGATATCTGTCCAGCGGTCGTTTTAGGCACCTGTGACTTCCTTGAAGCCCTTGGGCTCAGCGAGAGCAGGGGTGAAGTAAACATGTTCATAGTAGAAATTAATAAGAGGCGATGGGAGGATTCGTTAAAGAAAAGTAGCGAAACGACAAACAACGGAGGCGTACAAAAACAAAGTTCGCAATAGGGGTTCAGAAAGGTTGGATATGAAAATTTATCCTGTGTTTTCTTCATTTATTTTTCTTTTCTAACATAGGTAGGACATTAGACAATATCGTAACAAGAGCTTGGTGGCACAACAAACCACCCTGTTCCAAAGGGGATGCTCATACCATCCATCCATCCATCCATCCATCCATCCATCCATCCATCCATCCATCCATCCATTCATCCATCTCATGTATTCAATGAAAACGGTAAGCATACAATGTCAATTCAGGGCCAGGAAATACCGCGGTTAAAAGAACATAAATATCTTAGTGTTGTGGCAGAATGACGTCAAGGCCATACCCCTTGTTCGTACCTAGATAAACAGCGCGCGTTTTGGGAATGAAGCCATTCCTATTCCTGCTATCTGAGTAGTGTTTGTATGCATGCTACAACAAGTGGCGACGAGGTGGGTTCCGAAGCCTAGGCCGAGATTGCGCAGTACAAGAATAATGGCGAAGTTTTTGGATTTTGAGCCTTTCCTCGATCATGGCGAAGAATATTTCATGTCTTATGTTGAAAGACTTGACCACTACTGGAAAGTGACCCAAAACAAAGATGACAGCCTGAAGAAATCTGCCTTTATAATGGCCATTGGTAAACGCCCCTACAAAACGATGAAGGACCTGTTGCTACCAGCGAAGCCAGAAGACAAATCATTCGATGAAATCATCGCAGTCCAGAGAGAACACTACTCTCCGGGAAGCAAAGTTATCGCCAAAAGGTTCAAGTTTAATCGCCGCTACCAGATGGAAGGTGAGACAATTTCCGCATTTGCAGTGGAACTACGCCATATGGCAGCAAGATGCGATTTTGAGCCGTTCCTGAACGATGCTCTTCGAGACAGCTTCGTGGCTGGCCTCAGTGACGCTTTGATTCAAGCCAGGCTTCTGAAGAAAAAGGAGCTAAGCTTCGAAACGGCGTATGACCTAGCAAGAAGCGGGGAACTGGCTGCGAAAGAATTCAAAAGCTTCCGCCCAACCTCTGACAAAACTTCTCTCGATGAAGGCGTCCACGTCATTCAGAAGGGTCAACAAAGAAAAAAGGCGAGGACTACGGTGGGTCCTGCAGCCGGTAACCCTTGTTACCGGTGTGCGGAGCCACACGATGCTGGAGACTGTCCATATCTAAAGGCAACGTGTCATTATTGCAAAATGACCGGTCATCTGGCTCGGGCGTTCAAGAAAAAAAAACGAGAAGCGGTTAATGCATTCAACGACAACGATGAAGTGGAAGAGTTACAACTTTTTCACGTACGGCAAAGTGGACCGACGACTCGACCTTACCGAGTGCAAGTGCACATTGCAGGTACGCCGGTGGAGATGCAGATAGACACTGGAGCCGCTGTCTGCATTATTAGCGAGAGCGTCTTTTCATCCCTGTCTTGTTTACAGCCGCCAGTCAAAACACGACTGCAACTTAGACCACACGGAGGCGCACCAGTGGAAATTGTAGGGCAAGCGGAAGTGCCTGTGGTCTACCGAGAACAACGCAAGACGTTGCCTGTCGTGGTTGTACCTGGAAGGAAGCGTCACTACTGGGACGTGACTGGCTTGCAGAACTGAGGATTGACTGGAAGAGCGTATTCACGGTGCAGACAGACGGAATGGTGGAGGAGCTGCTGCGCAAGTATAGCGACGTTTTTTCTACGGAGGTAGGACTAATAAAAGGACAGCTGGTCCTAAAGGAAGACGCCAGACCAGTTTTCTGTAAGGCCTCACCGGTTCCCTTTTCTCTGCGGAAAGCAGTCGAAGAAATTCGACAGCTCGAGCGGAACGGGGTCCTGGTTCCCGTGCCACAAAGCGACTGGGCTACACCAGTCGTCGTCGTCCCTAAAGTAGACAAGAAGGTGAGGCTGTGTGGAGACTTCAAAATTACCTTAAATCCTTGCATAATGACGGAGCATTATCCATTACCCTTAGTAGGAGACATATTTGCAGTAATGGCGGAAGGCAAGGTCTTCACGGTCTTAGACCTGACCACTGCATGCCAACAAATATAAGTGCGCCCTGACTCTCAAAAGCTGTTGACGCTTAACACGCACATCGGCTTATTTCAGTGCCTGCGCATGCCATATGGAATTTCCAGTGCCTCAGCCATATTCCAGTCGGTGTAGGATCAAGTATTAAAAGGCGTGAAGGGCGTTGCCTGCTATCTCGATGTCCTCATCACGGGAGCGTCTGAAAGGGAATGTTTCGAACGCGTTGAAGCCGTCCTTACTCGGTTCCGGGAGCACGACGTTCGGCTCAAGCAAGAGAAATGTAAGTTTTTCAATGACTCTGTCACCTATCTGGGGCATCTTATTAACGCAAGTGGAATTAAGCCGTGCACGGAAAAGGTTGAAGCTGTTAGGAATGCGCCAGCTCCAAGCAATGAATCAGAACTAAGAGCGTACCTTGGCATGCTATCATTTTACTCAAAGTTCATCCCCAACATGTCCACACAGCTGAAACCCCTATATCAATTAGTGAAGGGAACTCGGCAGTGGCAGTCGCCCAAAGACGCAGAAGAGTGCTTCCGGAGGAGCAAGCGTTGGTTGACGAGTGACAGTGTCTTAACCTTCTACAATTCGGAGAAGTCAATAGGCCTTGTAGCAGACGCGTCTGCATACGGAGTGGGGGCGGTGCTCTTCCACGAAATCGAAGGAAATAAAAAACTGATAGCGTACGCTTCGCGAACACTAAGTAAAGCAGAGACTGGGTACTCCCAAATAGAAAAAGAAGCGCTGGCCGTGGTGTTCGCTATCAAACCATTTCATACATATATTTATGGACGAGAGTTCACTATATACTCGGATCACCTGTCATTAAATGGCTTACTCGGACAGAACAAGCCCATTCCAGCACCGAATGCAGCGCTGGATGCTACTACGTGCGACCTACCGTTACAGATGGGTATATAGGAAAGAGAAGGCTCTCGCTAATGCAGACGCATTATCGCCGCTTCCGCTAAAGAACAAAGCTAACGTCAGTGACTAGGTACAGTTTCTCTCGGCAACAGACGAACTTCCGTTATCAGCTGAAGATATTCGGAAAGCAACAAAGAAGGACCCAGTCCTATCGAAGGTCCACTTTTTCACATTAAATAGATGGCCAGCAAAAGTTGCCGATGAAAATTTTGCGCCGTACATTACTAGACGCCATGAACAATCGCTGGATCGAGACTGCGTGACCTGGGGCAATCGCGTAATTGTGCCACGTGCGCTTGTTACGCCGGTTTTAAAATTGCTGCATGAAGGACATCAAGGTGCGACTAGAATGAAAATGCTTGCGAGGAGCCATGTGTGGTGGCCCCGGCAAACTTCGGACATAGAAGACACTGTCCAGAGCTGTGCAGTCTGTCAATTTAAGCAAAACACGCCGTCCCAGGTAGACTTCACTCCTTGGATCCATGCAAGCAAACGATGGGAAAGAGTGCACTTGGACTTCGCTTTTGCAAACTTATGCTGGTTACTAGTCCTGATAGATCCTTATTCCAAATTGGCCGAAGTTGTGTGCATGAAAACAACTACAGCGGAAGCAACTGTGCAAGAGCTGCGAAGCATATTTGCGAGTTTCGGTCTACCGGAAATGGTCGTCACAGACAATGGACCACAGTTCACGTCTGCTCAGTTCTCAACATTCCTTGCCTCCAATGGCAAAGAACCTCGCTTAGCAAACTCAACACTTCAAAAAATGCACACCTGGAGCATAGCAAATTCACTTGAAATTAATACCAAAAAACAAAATCAGTTTTATTCACACCTTGTCAAAAACCAGTTAACCATTCGCTTGATCTGTACCTAGGGAGTGAAAAAATAGCTGTTGTGAGTGAGGTTAAAACACTAGGAGTTATTTTCACCGAACACTTAAGCTGGGATGCTCATGTACAGCGTGTATGGGCAAGTCTGTCACGAGCGTGCGGTGTGCTTTCTAGGCTTCGTCATGTACTGACGGACAAGAATAAATTATTGCTTTATAACGCTCTCTTTGCAACTCACATTAACTACTGTACTCTTATATGGGGAACTACTTCATGTAGGAACATTCAGAAGATTTGTACTCTACAGATAAGGGCACTGCGTCATATAGCGAATGTAGTACACGATGCGCATACAAAGGATCTGTTTCTAAAATATGGCATACTTCCATTTCTACTACTGTATGACTTTACTCTACTATTAAAATACAAAAGCAGCCTTAAGCAAAACGAAACCACCTTTCTTGCTTTATGCACCTTAACAAAATCATCCGACATACCGTATACGCTCAGAAATAAAAGCACTTGGCTGACTCCCTTTTGAAGAACATGTCATGGAAGAAACAGGTTAAAATCACGCTTAGCTACCCTTTTAGGTGACCTGGAAAAAGACAATATCAACATATATAAGTTAACCGCGAAAAATGGAAAACGTTTCTACTAAATCGCTGGTGCTCTTAAATACATATAGACTGTTCGTTGACTGTATGATTAGACTACTATATCGAATTGAAATATTTATGTTGTACTTTTGTTCAATTTTCTTGTAGAGAGGTTTCTCATTATTTTGCTTCATGTGGCTAGCGTTTTCTGTAGACTGCTGTTCTGTGGGCTCCTGTTCATTATATATTTTTCAATGACATACTATAACAGAGCAGTCGCTACAGATATCGGAGTATTTTATATGATGTGCTTTGAATCTTTTTTTCCCCATTCTTTTACATGACCATTTGAAATCTGTAAATATTTTTTTTCACTCAAATGTATTTTCTGTCCCTTCTTTCTGCCAGGTAATGGGGTAAGCACCCAGTGAAGCCACAGCTTAGCAGCTTTTTGTGCTTCCCCTAGCATTCTTCTCTATGTACAAGAGAAATGCTGAAATTGACTTCATTTCACCTTACTTGAGAGTCTGCTATTAGACTTTGTTGGCTGTCATCAGCCAATTTTTTCTTTCTCCACTGCGCTTTAAAAGCCTCTGCCAGCGTTCTCTAATTACCCCTGTCTTGCGCTAGCTCATTCTAACTTGCCCCTGCGAATTTCCTGATTTCGTACCCACACCTCATTTTCTGCCGTCTACCGACGCGCCATCCTGCCCTTCATAGCCATTCGGTCACTCTGTTGGTCCATTGGTTATCTGCACTACTCAATACATGACCTGCTAAGCTCCATTTTTTTCTCCTAATGTCAACTATACCAATGGCTATCCCCGCTGGCTCTCTGATCCACACCGCCCTCTTCCTGTCTGTTAAAGTTACGCCTAGCACTTTAATGCGAAAGTAATATATGCCCCATTACGCGAAAATCCGGCGTTGGCGTCGGCAGCATGACCGAAAGATCGTACCACAAATAGCCGACGGCGCGACGAGTAAAAACATGTCAAGAATGCTTGGATTAACGTCAAATTTATCAGGCAGGTTTCTGTAAACAAAATCAATTACTACAATTGAAAATAAAACTTTGTTCATTTGGGTCTGGGCGGGAATCGAGCCCGGGCCCCCGCTGCGCGTGACGATCACCCTTCCCCAACGCCACGGTCACTCTTCAGTTATGATTGGCTAACGTTTTGCTTACAGCATGCGTCATTGCACACATGACGTCACTGCCTCCGTCACTGCCTCCCACCTGTCATTTGCTCTTCGAATGTCATTGGTGCTCTGTCTACTGCGACGCCTTCTCGACGCCAAATCTTGAGAGCATCAAATGAGGGGCAGCTACTGCGTGCGTCATTGCACACGTCACGTCGCTGCCTTCCAAGCGTCACTTGCTGTTCGGATTTTATCAGCGCTATATCTACTGGGATGCACTTCGAAGCGTCCGCCTTAGCGGCATATCTGAAACCTGGGGCGCGATCGGAGATATTCTGTTCGATACGCGTTCTGTTCAGTTGCTGCAACGTCACAAAGTTGCAGTATGCAAAATTTGTGACAGCGGGGCGGAGAGAGCAGCCAATCAGGAAGCGGTCACCTCCCCGGAAGTTTACCTCCGTCGTTTGTCGTCTGCTTGCAAACAGCATACTACAAAGCCAAATGGTTCTCTTCTTCCAATTGAATGAATTCTTTGTCTAAAAAAACGTATTTTTTCTTCTCAAGCCCAAACACGTTTTCAAATAGCAGTACGTGTGACTACTGCAATTTATAACTATTAGGTTCTTTGCGTCGTCCCTAGGTGGTGTCGCGCACAGCGAGAAGGAAAAAGAAAAAAAAAACGACGGGAAGAGTGGCGCACTTTTCAAGAGGCAGCCACAACATCCCAGTGGCTCGCTGGCACCGATGATGTTGTCGATTTCTCTGTACAACCAACGAATTATTTGTTTCGAGAAACAAAAGCGACGCCGGAATTCACTTTCTGCCATTTCTTCAAACGCGTTTCGCACCCCCACCCACTCTCCTCCTTCCTCTAGAAACGCCAGCGAAACAACCGAAGTTTACAACGGAAGCGCCATTTTCTAGAATTAAACTATGGATCGGATTCAAACGTGCCATTCGTGCCATTCCGCAGCCGAAAAGGCCGCCTGTTGGATCCAATCCAATCCACCAGACGCGCCATGCGAAGCCGTATGATCGCTCCAAACTTCTCAACTCCCGTCGCGTTCGGACGAAATGCTCAGTGGGCGGATGATTGACAGGAGCGTGTCGTCATTTCGACGTCACCAAAAACGGGGCGGCGCCCCGCGGCTGGCGACGTCGGCGCGGAGTAGGCCAATCGCGCGCGCCGGTAACCGAACGAACGCGCCGAACAACCATCTCCGATCGCACCCCTGGTCGCCCACGGAGGCACGCCGCAGAAGACGAAGCAAGGAAACACAACAAGGAATGCCGTGCAAGTTTACAACGTGTGCGACGACATACGAATGAGTGAATGCCTAAGCGAAAGCATTTCCCCAAAGCGACTCCCACACGTAGGCAGTCTCATGTCTCTCTGCCAAATTTTTTTGTTGCGTCACTCCTTGTGCCATCCTGAACTTGTTCTCGAGCTTATTTGCTAACCTCCAAGGTTCTGCCCCTTATGTTAGCAAGCATCGTTAGAATGCAATGATTGTAAACTTTTCAATGGCAGTGGCAAACTCGCAGCGAAAATTTGGTAATGCTTCCCATGTACACTGCAACCCACTTTTATTCTTCCTGCGAATTACCGTCTTATGATCAGGGTCCCCTGTGAGTAATTGGCCAAGATAATAGTACGCCTGCACAGCAATTTAAATTATTATTTTTGTGCCCTCATGTATTTAATTACCAACTATGAATTACCCACTTTAAAGCATTGATTTAAAGGCAAAATATTTAATGTTGCAGTTTTACAGTTCATTGAAAAATTTCCAAATCATTTATTTCTGTGAAAATAACTGATGCGGTTTTCATTTTTTCTGGGTGTTATGACAGCGCGCCAGGTTTGAAACAGCACAACGTGACTAGGTGCTCACTCGTGCGACGTTAGTGCCCTCAAGCGTGCCGTGAATGAATGATTGGTGCTGCACGTAGACCGAAGAAACGAACAGACCTAGAGCAAGAAAGGCGGATCGAAAACCGTGGTGTTGGCTTCCACTTTTGCCGAGATCTGCTGTCGTTTGAAGCGACGGGATATGCGATAAATAACGCACGGCACTTCTTGAGGCTTCTTAGAAGGCTATGAGGCTTTGGCGGCGGATGGCGATGTATCGGATGTGTGGTTGTCACCTTTTATTTTATTTCCTTGCCTATTCATGCTTTCTGTATGCGCATGGCATCAAGGTTTCGTTAGTAGCATCGTGGTCACGCGGTATTTTTGTTTAGGTCTTGCGTGCTTTCCTTGCATCCCTGTAAAATAAAACCACAGCAGCTATCATCAAGGAAACAAAATTATTTGGATATTCCTCCATATGCTCTACACTTTCTACATTAAAGGTTTTGCGTTAAGATCAATGCTTTAAACATTGGTTACTTCTTGTTAATATAATTCCCTGAGCTCAGAGCAAAAATACCTTGACTTTCGCAAGAGAACAGCCAAAAGTAGTCAGTTGATTGCATCCTCTTAATTAAAACGTGATCTTTTAAAGCTTGGCCCGACTTGACTGAAGTGCCCTGTATACTAATTCATAAGAAAGGAGACGGTAGCTTGATTTCAGTACAGTATAAAGCATTCACTAAATAACCTTTATTAGAATCAGTGCAGCACTTGGCTACAATCAACCAAGAAGACAGACCGGCTAAAGGAAAGGATATTCTACAACGGATCACGTCCATGTCATTCATCAGGTAATTGAGAAATCTGTGGAGTATAATAAACTTCTCTCTATAGCTTTGATAGAATATGAATAATAATCTGATCCTGTAGAGATACCAGTAGTCGTGGAGGTATAGCGTCATCAAGGAGGCGACATGGCACACGAGAATACCTTGGGAAATACCGACAGATTCCACAGCTACCTTACTTGTCCACAAGAAAAGTAGAACATTATTTATGAAGAAAAGGGCCAGACAAGGAGACAGTCTCTGCAAGGCTGATTGGTACAGTATTAAAAAAAAAACGACAGAACTCGTCTAACGATGATGTCGATAGTAAGGCAGGAGACGCATGGTCCGATATTGGGTGTGATCCTTCGCATGGCGTGTCGGATGCGTCTATGCGATCAGCATATACGTATTTCCACAAGGCCGCGTGCAGAGTGTAGGCTCCGCAAACAACCGCCGATGGTGAGAAGCAGGCCGACCTAGCTCGCTGGGCTATCGAAACAGAGACCGGTGGTGCTTGCGACGCGACCGCATGCAGCTCGCAATGGAGCCACTGTGTTGGTCAGCAGAACGTGTACACACCTATGTGGTGCTTAAATTACAATACATTTGATCTTATCGACGCCGATGGTAGCGAACGAGCAAGCCAGGCGAGCTGGAGGTGGCAGGCAGACCGTGGGCCCTATAGCTCGCTGGCCGTCGGATGCGACTGCCCTTCAGATCTGTCCGCAGATCGTAATAAAGCGTCTATATTTGTGAACACAATCAATGTCTGCACTTTTGTGCCGCTCCTAAATGAAAATACAATTAGTTTCTCGACGCCGTTGGCAGCGACGAAAAAACGGGCTACCCAGGCGAGGAGATTCACACAGACGATTGCTGCGGCAACTACGCTGACCGCTTGGGAGTCGAGATCACGCCAACGGTTTACTATTTCGCGCAATGTTTCATAACATGCACACTTTCGAATTCAGTCTTTTTCTACAAGTTTTTTTTCTATCTTATTACGTCAAAGACATAAACTGTAGCCAATTATTCTGCTGCCGTCACCGGCGAAAGAGAGCAGCCTCTCGACCAGGGAGAGAAAGAAAAAGCACTGGAACGATCGGAGTGGCGAAGAACTTGCTTGCTGGCCCCGCCCCGCCGGGTCTGCCCCTATTGGCACTGACAAATACGTTGGTCGCTGTCATTAGCTGTGCCCGTCCAGCAGGCGCGACCACGTCCGGTGATTTGGCCACGCGCACGGTGAGTGGTCCGACGCTTCACGTTGTCCGAACCTGTTCAGAGAGTGTTGGGTGCGGCTGTTGGCGGGGAAGAAAATCACACCATATATCTCTCATTTTGTCCGTTCAGCATTGCATCATTATAGCGACCAAACACATTGCCTCCGTCGAATGGAGTTATCTATGAGGCGTGTACTGCAGCGGGGCGCCTCTTTCGCACTTTCCTATAAGAGCACCTGGCGCCATCGAGCGAAGCCGCCGTGAAGCCTGCGTGTGGTCTCCGAAAGGCATGGCGCATCGGTGCGTGCGAACGCTTAGAAACGCAAATGCTACAGCCGGGCTACTTTCCCGCGTTTTCTTCTGGACGCGCTGCAACGTATAGTGGCTTAAGAGAAGATCTCGCTGGGCAAGTTGGTATTGATTCGTTATACATATAGTGGCGTTGCCGAGAGGTCCACAGGTGACCTACAAGACAAGAAGCGTGGCATGCTGGTGCCTGCGAACGCTGAGCACCGTTACCTCACTTGCGGCACACCCTGCGGCACCAACTCAGTGACCCAAGTTGGTAACACGCTCGTACCCAGTGTATTGATGGTGCCGTGCATTTGAAGCGGAGCCTACTAAAGCATCGAGTTGCTGTCCTTGAGAAACCCAATTGTTGTGGCTTTGATTCCGCCCATCTTCTAACTCATTTAAAGGATCTGTTTTAAAGCAATGCCTTTTTTGCCTCTTCCTTCGACTTTCCCACTGCTGCTGCTGTTGGTGTGGCTGTCTGGCACTCCGCATAGGAGGGTGGTTCAGAGCATGTGTAGACATGACAGAAGCATGGCAGAAAGGTGACGCGGCAAACTCGTTTAGACCTTTCCATCGCGTCGCATGTGCACATTACCCTCTGGAGCGACCTCGGCGTCGTCACATTAGCCTTGACAGCTGTAATTATCCTTGACCCTCCGCAAAAGCATTGCAGAAACTGCGGAGCTTATCTTTCTAATAACAGGAGGGGGAGGGGAGGCGACGGAGAATGGGTAGAACCAGTGCAGTCGCGAAACAAGTGAATAACACTCTTGCAATCCTTCGCTCACAGTTCCCATATACAAGAGGGGGAGAGGGAGATAAATAGGGAGTAACTGACGTGAGAAGGCAAGGAAACGCTACTACTATAGACACGACAGTGGTTGCGGGCAGACTCGACAAAATTTTAGTTCAAGGTAAAGTACGTCACGTTTCTTATGTTTCTGCAAAGTGAACGCCATGCAAATGTGTCAAGCGGAAAACTTGTGCAGAGTGGGCAGACGCAGAGCCAAATTAAACGCTACGGAAGCGGTCATACGCCAAATCAGCACTTCTGTGCCCGTTGGGGTAGCTTTGCAGCTATGGGATTGCTCGAGGTCGCGGGTTTGATCCCGACCACGGTAACGGCATTTCGACGGGAGTGACGTAAAAAAAGAAAAAAAAACAGTCGTGCACTTAGATTTAGGGACACGTTAACGAACACCCCGGTGCCAAAATTAATCCGGAGTCTGCCACTATGGCATGCCTCATAATCCGATAGTGGTTTTGGCACATACAGCCCCATAATTCAATTAAAGTTTAGCTTTGTCAGGAAATGACAATGCTCAACCCTCTCAGAAGTTAAGTATGGCATCCAACAACGCCTCAAGCAAACACCTTTCCCTGTCTATTCTTTCTACTACGCAGACAAATACAATGGTGCATGCTAGGTAACGTTTGACATCAACTCACGACTCTCGTGTTAGACTAAACGTCGAATAAATTAAACATTCGTCGTCAACATCGCCACTAATTATCACCAATCAAAGCAAACAGCACAAAAAGCTTTGCTTACATTGATTCCCACAGTTCGTGGGATCCGCCAATTTTTTCTTTTCAGTTTGCACCGGAACACACGTACTGGCAAATACAGTCACCTCATTCGAGCCCATTCGGCTTTGTTGCGCCCGAAATTGGCCGTGTGCATTTTTTTGGGTGCTCCCGACGAGGCACCCCATCCATCGGCGCCCGCCTAGACGGCGACGGGGCCCGATACTGACGGTGACGCGCAAACAAAGAACCTCATTTTGAGACAACAACTGCCGCCCTCTGCGAAAGCGGTATCGACAACGAAGGCCATTCTCATGACCACGGCCGCTCGATGCAAAGCAAGGTGCGGCCAGCTACATCGTGCCGCGGACGATGCGCGGGCGCGTCTCGGCCGAGTTTACAGTTGCGACCGTTTTTCTTAGTGAGGGCGCCTCTGCTCGGGGATGCTTTCGCGACTTCGCGCCGGGTTAAGCGGGCGTTGGTTCTCGCGCCAGAACGTGTTTGCCTCGTGCGATATGCATTCATCTCTTGCTTTTTCGTGTGCGTGTGCGTGAGCAAGTCGGTTTGCGCCAGAAGGTGTTTGCCTCGTGCGATATGCCTTAATCTCGTGCTTTTTCGCGTGTGTGTGCGTGAGCACGTTTGCCTGTGCTTGCTGTGCTTTGTTAAGGCTCTTCCGTGTGTGTGTGTGCCGTAGCCAGCCTCGTTCATGTGGCGCGATGTCGCGCAACTATTGTGTGCCACTCTGCGACACAAATGCCAAAAAGGACCCGACTGTGAAATATCACGAGTTCCCCTGCGTCTTGGAGCGTCGAGAAGCGTGGCTCAAAATATCTCTCGCCAAGGAGTGTCGGGAAAAGGAAGCAAGTGGAAACAGAGCGATAGGTCTCTGGTATGTGCCCTGCACTTTACAGAAAAAAAGAACACGGAACTTAGGCTCCTGCTTCCGAATGCGGTACCGACCGTGTTTTGCAAATATTCACAGTACCTGCAAAAAGAGAATGTGCAGCCCGAAAAACGCCATCGAAGCAACTTTACTGTTCCCACAGTATTTGGGGCAAGCGATAATTGCGGCAGCTCATGAGAAAGACCCAACATCTAAAGTGCCTCGCAGTTTCTCAGCGACGAGGTGGAAGCTCTAGTTCCAGAGAGTGCCTTAGAATCATGCTCTGAACGTAGCTTTTCTGTTGACCGGGCCTGCCAAACTACATTAGATATTGTGGACGTCTTGGAGCAGTTAAAAAAAAAAAGCAGTCAGGAGATTGAAAAAAAAAAAGTTGCCCGTCAAGGAGAAGAGTTGAAAAAATTGCAGTCCGAACTGGACGCAATGAAAAACCGCCTCTTAGTTTATGAAAACAACAACGAAATTCAGTTCTTTGTTCAGGTATTACAAAGAGCGGAAAAAGTAGACAAAGCGTTGTTTTTTTCATCTAACTTAGTTTGCATAATTTGGGAAGCTCGGTACAAGTTCTCCTCATGTAAAGTTTTTACTTTGCATACGTCTTCACGAGAAGTGAATAAAAGTACTGATTGCTTCGAGCAGAACCTCTCGATGGAAGTGCATCACCCGGTCGTGCATCGTACGGGCTACCGTCACGGATAGCGTTCAGGCGTATTCTAGAACAGATTCCCACCCCTGTACGTGACAATCTGTTGGCGTTTGTGGCGTAATCAGCACTTCCAATGACGACATAAAATATTTTATCTGCAATTTCAAAATATAAAACGCATTATTTACGCCTTGACTGGAGTGGAGATCATGCGTGCCGACGCAGCTGGCAAGGCGCTCTCTATCAGCAGCCATCCCCGAGCAGTGGCGCCGCAGCGGGCGCACGGAGAACTAGGCCCGAGACGCCGTTCAGGCGCGACGCAGCGGGCCGCACCTTGTGCTTTTGGATCGAGCGGCCGTGTCATGACCCTGACAAGCTGGCGGTCACGGAGAGCAAGAAACAGGTGTCGAAGACTTTCGTGGAAGCAGCGTGAAGCCCTGTTTCAGGATTGCCTCGTCATTGCTTCGAAGGCCGGACGTTAGATGTGGAGTCCAGTAAGCTGGTGCGAGAATGGGCGCGTCTGTGAACAGTAAGACCCCTCTGGTCGGCTGCAGCAAAATCATCGAATTCCGTTGTGTAGGTAGCTAGGAAAAATAACTTAAAAGCGGCCACCTTTGCTGGAGTGCTTATGCTGACTTGTGGGCTCAGGCATGTAGTGAGCTCAGACATTTAAATTGCTCCTACATGAGTGTGCTCTCATACGTGATGCCAGTTGTGTAAGTATGTAAAATAAACCCATTTCTCATTTCCTTCAACCTTCCGGCCTCGTCTCCTCACCAACAAGCAACTCTCGCCGATAGATAATGACGACGTCATGGTTTCGCTTAACCAGCTTAGTGCGATGCCCCGGTATATTGCAGGCCAGCTACCATATTTTAGGCGCTCCCGCGGGGAAGGCAAGCGTCTGTATGACACCTGAGTCCGAACCACGAACTCCACATCCGGATCACTAAACGTCAGAGAGGTTCATGGAAGTCCAGCACAAACCGATTGGCAAATACCCAGTGCTCCAACTCGGCATCAGAGTTTCAGTGAACAGCGGTACATACTCATTCCCGCATGTAGAGTGACATACATGCATACATGCCAAGGTGAAAGGCATACATCGAAGAGCGGCGCATATGTGCGCATTGCCACATATGAGTCACCCAAGTTTGTCCAATGGTTGCTTTCGAATCCTCTTCCCTCAGCACAGCAGCCCGATGCTTTAACCGTTCGACTGTCGACTACACATTTACCCAGGTTGGTGGGTAAACAGTTGCATACATACATACATACATACATACATACATACATACATACATACATACATACATACATACACATACATACATACATGCATACATATTACATACATACATACATACATACATACACACATACATACATACATACATACATACATACATACATACATACATACATACATACATACATACATACATACATGCATACATACATACATACATACATGCATACATGCATACATACATACATACATACATACATACATACATACATGCAAGGATAGCCCGCGGAAAGTCTGTGATGTGCCCCTAGGCCCAAACAATCAAAGCTTCCTTACTGAGGGGTACTCGGTGAAGGCTTCCTTGGCGCTTCCTAAGCCAAGGTCGCTCCGAAGTTCGCGTAAAGCTCATAAGGAATACTCTCGAACCCAGGCGTGCGCCAACCGTTACGAACATGAGGACTGGCGAAGGAAGCTTTCAGAGTAAGCTTGCTTGTTCCATTGGTAATTCGCTAAAAGGAGCCCTCACGTAAGGTTAAGTACTGGTCGAAGGAAAAGAAGACTTCATTGTTTGAGCCTATGAATGCTAACGCATACAAAAATTCACGCAGAAATTCCTCTGAGAGTTGTCTAATAATGGGTAAGCATGGTGCCACTTGCTCATCTCGACGCAGCCCGGTGTCATTATCAATGTTATGAAACTTCATCCTACCAGTATTAACCCATGTCAAACCTTATAGTCATTATCAACATTATCGGTCTAGATCCGTCCCTAATAAATCCTTATCGGTTGTTACCCAACTTATCGGACTCGATCCGAGCCTTATCAAGCCTTATCTGTCGATAGCAACCTTATCGCAATCGCTCCGATCCTTATCGACGCTTACCTGTCCTTTTTAACCTCATCGGACATGATCCGACCATTATCAAGTGATATCGGTCGTTATCGTCCTTATCGGGCTTGATCCAAGCCTTAAAAATCCTTATCGGTGCTCGTTAACCTTATCAGAATCGCTCCTGCCATCATAAGCTTTATCGCTCTTTAGCATCTTATCCATGCGCGTTGAACCATCATCAACCATGATGAGACCCTGGCAGTTTTATGAACCGTCAGGAGCGCTTTCTACAAGAGTGTCGGGACCTCTCTGTGCGATCCATCTGGAAACAAGTTCACCGACGAATACGGTACTCTCAAATGCGAGATCATGAACAGCAGGTTGCCATTATCCCTCAAGAGAAAAGTGTACAATAGCTGTGTCTTACCAGTACTCACCTACGGGGCAGAAACCTGGAGGCTTACGAAAAGGGTTCTACTGAAATTGAGGACGACGCAACGAGCTAGGGAAAGAAGAGTGATAGGTGTAACGTTGAGGGATAAGAAAAGAGCAGATTGGGTGAGGGAACAAGCGCGAGTTAATGACATCTTAGTTGAAATCAAGAAAACGAAATGGGCATGGGCAGGACATGTGATGAGGATTGAAGATAACCGATGGTCATTAAGGGTTACGGACTGGATTCCAAGGGAAGGGAAGCGCAGCAGGGGGCGGCAGAAAGTGAGGTGGGCGGATGAGATTAAGAAGTTTGCAGGGACGGCATGGCCACAATTAGTACATGACCGGGGTTGTTGGAGAAATATGGGAGAGGCCTTTGCCCTGCAGTGGGCGTAACCAGGCTGATGATGATGATGATGATGATGATGATGATGATGATGATGAAATGCGAAATTGGAGCGCATCTCTATAGATGTTTTCTTTTCGCGATATGAGGCAAAGCATTTGAAGGAGACATGCACCAAATCTTATCTGCGGGTCAAGACAGACAGACAGACAGACAATGAACTTTATTTGATCCTGAGGAGCTTCAGCGGAGGCCCCTATCGGGGACCCGCGGAAACCGCTGGCCGCGTCCAAGTCGGGGTAGGAACGCCGTGATGTTCCGCCCTTTCTCGGGCCCTCTGGATTGCCTCTAGTTGTGGCTGGAGCGATGGGCTCCGGAGTGCCTCTTCCCAGTCGGCTTCGCTGGAGAGAGGGCCGTTAGGTAACGCGGGGCATTGCCAGAGCATGTGCGCTAAGGAACAATAGATCTCATTACAGTCCGGACAGCTCGAATCGACGTCTCTGTAGATACGGCTGAGAAAGCCCAGCGAAGGGAATGAGCCCGTCTGGAGCATTCTAAGTAAAACTGTCTGAGACCTGTCTAACTTCGGGTGAGGAAGAGGATAGGCCCTTCTGCTAAGCCGATAGTGAGGTGTTATCTCGTGAAAAGTAAGGAGCGGATCGTTCTGCTGGATTTCATCCTGTCCCCATAAGGCCTCCATGCCGCCGCGGCGTGTTAGATGTCGCGCATGGTCATGGGCAAGCTCGTTGAGGTTAGGTATGTTCTGATGAACGTCCGCACCCATATGGGCGGGAAACCAAGAGATGAAGTGAGTGCCAGGGTTTGTTCTCTTTTCCAGAATGGAGGCAGCCTCGTGGGCTAGGTTACCCGATTCGAAAGCTTTGATGGCCGCTCGTGAGTCGGTGAAAACGTTGGTGGGCGAGGGGTGGGTCATGGCCAGGGCTATGGCGACCTGTTCCGCGACTCCACTTGAAGCAAACCTAACCGACGCCGAGGAGCGTAATTCCCCTTTGCCGTCAATGATTGCCAAAGCGAACGTGCTAGAGTTACCGTACTGAGCTGCGTCGACAAAGACAGTAGAGCGTCGGCTTTTATACATGACTCGTGGAAGGTTCTAGCGTAATCACTTGTCCCGCGTGCCTTCCAGAAAACACTAGTCAATTCGTCGCCGCGCATACAGTCAGATTGCAAAACACTCGCAAACCAGGACAATCGCAAATGAGACCAAACCAAATAAGTGCGAGCCAGAGCTGACGCGATCAGACGATAGTACGAAGCGACTGGAAGTCTGAGACCACTTACGCGAGCACATCGAGTGGTTCCCAGTTCCCCGCGCGCACGTCATTGAAGGGTCCGCTCTCATTGGTCTCCGCCGTTGGCGTCTCGCGTCTTTCGTATGCCGCTCCACGTTCGCTCTTATGTCTTTCGGTGTGCTCGTTCGCTTTCAGAAGTATTTCGGCTTGGTACTTAGGTTAAGAACAGTTTATTGATTTATAACATCTCTGTTGTGCATTTTAAAAGATACCATATTTTCGCGATCCTAAGCAAGCCCCGATTCTAAGCATCCCCCTCTATTTTCGCGAGAAAACTCAGAAAAAAGTTTGCATGTGAATCTAAGCACCCCCCTACTTGTTAGGAAGAGCGTGTAGCCAAGGCCGCCAAGCGCACTTGCTCACTCAGTCATCGAGCCGGAGCCGTCTGAGTCCCGAGGTGGCACGGCGTCCGCGGCTCGAGTACGCCGTACAGCCGGACTGTGCGGTGAAAGCTGCAGAAGGCGTCCCCATCAACCATGGGAAAGTGAATTTCGGACGCGTGGAAGCGGTTCCAAGTGGTCGTTGTGGTCAAATCTTAAGAAGTGCTCGATCCCAAGCCACTTCGACGGAACGGAAGACGACCTGCTGTGGCATACCGAGAGCGGCGGTTCACGCGGTGCGATGAACTCGAGTGGCAGTGATAGTAACTGAGCATCCGACACAAGCGGTTGGTTCACTGTCTGCACCGATTTTTCTTTTGAATGTTTACAAAATAAAATGTTATTTCTCGCACCTGTATCGTCGTGATGTCGCAGCGAAAAGAGGGAGAGGGGGTCATTCTAGATTTTTCGATTCTAAGCACCCCCCCTAAATTTGGGCATCGCGATCGTTAAAAAAAAGGGGGGTGCTTAGAATCGAGTAAATGCGGTAACTGTGCAAAGGACTTACGTAAATGCACAAGTCCCTCTTATATTTGGACACCTACTAATCCTAAAACAAGAAGGGCGCAAGATCGCTTCGAGGGGCGAATATAACCTCGCGCAATGGAATCTCGAACCTTTGCTGTCTATGCTGCCGTGGGGCTGAATTCACAAGACTTTACGTTAGTAAGAGTTGTTTGTCATTGGCGTGAATATGATGAATACCACGATTGGCCCGCGGCATCCGTTTTATAGACGAATAGCTGGAGCATGAAAACATTTTTCTGAATACTTACACTTTTGATTACTAGGTTATCATGAGTACTGACGCGCCAGGTTGGTTCCTGTCGCGTTCCTAAATACTAAAGTGACCACCGGCCTGTTTATTTGCTGAAGATAGCACAGGCTTAATGGTGCATCAGGAAAAAAATGTTACAAAGGCCATGCTTCGTTACCCATGACCAAGCGTCATTCCCGTTGCATGAGTACCCTTGCAACTACCTGTGCGAATCCCGTAGGAGTAGGAAAACTATGTGGAGGCAGGGTGCAATTAAAGAATGGCAGGTATCTGACTATAGTTTCTTCTCACACTGCGCAGAGCAAGATTTGTTAGGAAATAATCAATGAAACACTAAAGCTCAATGCGCGCACGTCCCGTGAAGATTCTCCGAACTGGATGCAAGTCGGTATTTCTGTGAAATGGTCCAGCCCAGAGCACTGACAAGATCCTATTTGGCACTTTCAATATGCTGTTAAAAGTAAGTATTTACGAAGGTGGCTGCCTAATTGCGCAAACTGGGAAGCTGAATATTACACGTAATTTAGCCTGATCACGTCTCTCAGCTGGAGAAACGTAATTACGCCGGTGTTCGGTTTCCACTGATCTCAAGCTTCGATCATACTTACTATGGAGGATTGGTCAAGAATCCATTGAATAAAGCTAATGAGTAGGACAAGTGCACCACACGCTTACCTCTTCCTTGCGTGACACCAGACACCACCGCGGCATCAGGCGGTAATGCGTTCAGCTTCGTTTTTATATGCACATTACATTCGTTATATACGCGCATTCGTTATACACGCACATTGATCGCAGTCTTATTATACTCGCCCGCTGCATGCTATAGAGCCATATTTGGAGAGCTTCGATTCATAATACATTAGCAATAAGCACCACCGGTTGCCACACCTGGGCGTCGGCAGAAGAGTAAAGAATCGTGTCTTCAAGTTGGACTGCTCTTTTGCGCTTCCTATAAGAACACTCGGTGCCATCTAGCGCCGCTGGTGTGAAGCGTGCACGTGGTCTCTGAAATGCATGGCGTGCCGATGCCTGCGAACGCTGAGAAACGCGTCATGCGGCAAACGGGCTCCTCTCTGGCGCTTATTCCTGGAGACGCTGCGCCATCAGATGGCACTGCAGAGAAGTCCGCGCGTGGCCTCAGAGACGAGAAGTGTGGCGCACCGGTGCCTTCGAACGATGAGAATGTTTCCCTGGCTTGTCGCAAACAAAGTGACACACACTCCATGACCCAAATTGGCGAGAGCTTCATTGAAGAGCGGCACATCCCCAATGCATTCATGGTGGAACTCGCTGGAGCCTTGGCGTGAAAGGCGTTCATTGAAAAGCGGCACATACCCAGTGCCTTTCTGTCGCAGCCTGCTGATGCGTCGGGTTGGTGTGCTTGAGGAACCATTGGGACGCGGGTTGGATTCCATTCAGCATCGGAAAAATTTAAGGGATCTTTTTCATCATTGCTCAGTGCCGCACTCCCAGTGGCAAATACGCAGTTTTCCATGTTGGCATCAAAGATGTTTAATGGAGACCAGCGCAGGCACAGTGGCACATACGCACTACTCCAAGGCGGTCATAGAGGTTCCTACAAAGTGCTGCGTCTACAGTGACGCATGTCGACGAACCATGTGTTCGTTGAAGAGCGATACGTACGCACGTACATGTACGTACGTGATGCCACATACTCAGTGACCCAAGTTGTTCCAAGGGTTGGTTTCAAACCCTGTTCCCTCACAGCGCAGCAGCACGATGCGCTACCCATTCGACCACTGACTACAGAGTTACCCAGGTAGGCGCGAAAGCGGTTACATACAAACATGGACAGACAGACAGACGGATGGACGGACGGATGCACTCTTAGAACTGTAGGGAGTGTAGCCAGAGCATAATGACTGTGTTACTCTCGCCAGAGTTCTGTTACTCCGTGTAAAGCCGGCGCGGAGTTGGCTGCGGGACTTGCTCTCTCCGTGAAGGTAGAGTGAAATAACCTGCGTGCTCCCTTCCAGTTAGGTAGAGTTCCCGGCTCCTTCAACTCTTCCGCCGACGTAGCGTAAGTGGGGTCGTACACTCCGTCCTTGGCAGGCAGAGTACTATCGATATAGTGTTTTAACGGCGCTTGAGGTGAAGATGGCGCACAGGAATGCGTACATATATACTCTTGCCTGTCCAGAAGTGTGTGTTGTATATATATATATATATATATATATATATATATATATATATATATATATATATATATATATATATATATATATATATATATATGTGTGTGTGTGTGTTGATGCGCTACGTGGCCGTTGTGCTCGTTGCACGCATGCATGCATCGAACGGATGATATAGACATCCATCAGTCGGTCGTCTGATTTGCTGTTTTCACTCATGCTTGTTGTTACAGCGAATTTTAGAACTTAAGAAGAAAGTTTAGCTTGGGAGCTCATATCTTGGTCGCTCGGGAGCCCAAAATCACTGTCACAAGTCAACACCGCTGTATTGCGGCGAAGCCGACTTTAGAAACCCAGCACTATAGATAGATCCGTTTCATCGTTGCCGCTGATGTGTGCGATAAAGGCTGTGAAATCAAACCTTCGCACATGTTGTTTTCTTCGAACACTTCTAAAATTTGCTTGATGGGAATCTTGCGTGTATGTGTTTTCAGGCACAAGCATAAGCTAAACATCAAATTAAACAACCACGCCATATATTGGAAAACCCAGTATCCAGTGCGCCGGATTATGGGCCCAGTGTCGCGCGCTGGATGCTGGGCAGGCGCTGGCTAGTGGTGCGAAAAACAGCTCTAGCGCGTTAAATACGCGGTACCTGGACACCGTACATATATTTTTGAATACAGAAAGAACAGAGAGTGTTTTAGTGCATTAAAAAAAATAGAAAATAAAAGAGCTCTGACCAGGATTCGATCGTCCGACCAATCGATCCCAAGCTAGGTACTTTACCACTGCGCCACGCCAACAGTTGAACACGCGCTGATAATTTACCATGTCAAAGTCGCGAAGCAGTTTTAGCTTCGCAGAGCTACGCCTCGTAAAGACATGGTAGATGCACTATCGCCCAGCAACAAACTCACGCCTGTACTACAAAGAAAAATTTGCTGTCCGTATTCAGTAGCATGCTCGGAAATGCTACAACATCGTTTTTCACTTGCAATTGGTATTTTACCTTCGGAAAAAGACCTAAATGAACCCCAGACCCGGGACGCTGTATGGGCCGTTACTGCCGATTTCGATAGCCATTTCTCGTTCTTCACGCGTGGGATGTGCAACGTTTTCTTAGTTCAGTGGTGCCTTTCAGTCAACATGTCTGTCTAGTCATATATCTTCGTCAGTGAAGCCCAGGCTTCGGCGACAGCACATATACCCGTGTTTATTACGCGTCACATCGGCGGTCGTCGCTACTTGTGCTGGCAGTGTATATATAGACATGGAAAAATTTTTCATTTAAGAACACCGATACGAAAGCTGAAATATAGAGTGATTTATCCTTGTTAGACTTCCTGATTCCTGAGCCTAGAGGGGCCGATAGCGTGCGCACGGACTCGGCGGATACGCTAGGCCTAAGCTTCGGTGGGGACCGATCTCGGCGCGAGTAGCTGGCGAAAGCTAAAATGTGTGTATTTGAGCCCCAGAACCTTTTTTTAGTACAATATGAAAAGTGGTAGCGCACGAATCACCTCACCTTGTTATCGGTGTGATAATATCAGTCAGCGGTAGCCTTCGAACCCGGGGTCCGATCGCGCGCGTCTGAACGATTTCTGGATTTCATGTCCACTCCACAACACTGCGACAACGGCGACAACTCCCAGTCATATGTTACGTGCAAACTACTAAAAAACGCGGCGTCCGCTGCGTTTGCGTGGTTTTGTTCAAGAATTTAGCTATCCGCCCAGCCAAAAGGGAAAATGCAAAAAACGAAAGTGATCTTCAGTGTCAAAGGTGCATGAATAAACAGGCCAGCTCGCACACCTTTATTCCAAGCTGCGACACGAAACAGGGTTTTATGACCCCAAGATATAGCGTTATTTAGGACAAGAGACCAGTATCAAGCGATGAAACTGTATA
This sequence comes from Dermacentor albipictus, assembly GCF_038994185.2. Taxonomy (NCBI): domain Eukaryota; kingdom Metazoa; phylum Arthropoda; class Arachnida; order Ixodida; family Ixodidae; genus Dermacentor; species Dermacentor albipictus. The sequence goes on along the minus strand of NW_027225566.1, from coordinate 10,537,618 downwards.
AAGCATTTAATATTCAGCAGCACTCGTCCTCGCGCACTGGAAACAAGCGGCACAGGCACAACCAGCACAGTTTCCAGTGCGCCCCAGCGTAATGGTAGTGGAACCAGCGCCTCTTCCAGTGTGACTCAGCTCTTATCCAGCTTTCTCACTGGTGTCCCAGCGAGTTCCAGTGTGCCCAGTGCGATCCAGTGCCAAAAAACAGGCTGGTTTCACACACTGGAAGGCACTGGAAGACGCTGGTTTTCGCAATAGGGCGTACAGTACATAAACACCTCAATATGAGGCCCGAACCCGCAGTTGCCTGTGCTACGCGCTTTGCCACTTTCTTGTGGCATTTTAATACCTAATTGTTGAGATCATATAGAAAACTGTGTGCCACCGTCTTGTGTGCAAGGGGGATTTCGTTTAAATTTGCAAGAAGTTGCACTCATGCCAAAGTGACGTGTTGTCGCGTATGTATACACGGCTCCACATGACTGTAATAGGATGTGTTACCTTCCACTAATGACGAAACCGCGGTGCCGCTATTTACCTTGCATGCATTGGCCAGCAGTAGGACGTTGTTTATCATTGAAAACTGCACAGTTAAACACGCAACGATTGAGCATAAAAAGATTGTCATTCATCCTTGTTAATCTTATTCTTACGTCCGTCCCGCATTTACATGCGTAGTTTTAAAAAAGGCAATTTACCAACAAGACTAGCAGTACATAGTTTTGATGCACAAATCCATGAGTGTAACCGTAAGTGCAGTGCTGGTTGTTTACTCAAAAAGTAAGGATGTTAATTATTAATCAAGGTAAATTAAGATGTTTTATAAAGGTCTTCATCTCCTTTAACTGAGTTAAGGAGGGCTTCTCACGCATGGCACATAAGCACATATGTCGAGCAGGTATACCCTCCCTGTCGTTGCAAGAACATATGTGACTCGGAACATGTGGAGTTCGGTGCCGTCCTGCAGTCATTACATTTGTTCAGTCTTTCTGCTCTTTTGATTCAAAGTTAGAACTGCAATGAACATTGAAGTGTGCATCCCTCCTGCTTACATGTTCATGGGCTGACTGAGGCTTTTCAAAGGACTGAGACCTTCCACAGAAATCTGCCGGGCTGCCCCTTCCCCAAATTGCCCCCTTAAGCCATGCATAAGCCATTAACTATCACTTCACAGTACACAATTTTGTGGTATATATAATTAATTTCACAGCAATAGACTACAAACTTGACTCACACAGCTTTACTGCAAGAAAATTGCACTTCTTTTATTGAAGTTGGACACTGCTATGCATATAGTGCTACATCCAGCTGCCTGCATGTGCTTACACAAAACAGATACCTCAAAAGATCCTTTGATTTCACACATACACATGTGCCTCGTAGCCATGCACAGAACCAGGGGGGTTGCTCACACATGTCTTGACCCCTGCCCCTCAAAATGATTGTATGCTCAATGCCAGTGTACGACATGTGACAAACTAGTCGAGTCCTTATTCCCACTTATTACTGTCCTTTTGCTTTGGAGAGACAGGAAATGTCTAATGACTATTCAAGAGAACCCGCCAGCACATTAAAACTCATCATTACCACCAATCACCATCTCAATGAGACCTCCACCCCCTTTGAAAAAAACAAGCTACATCTATGCCTAATCTGTGCCTATATATATATAACACATTATTCCATATACAAACAAGACACAAGTTCAAAGGAAATGGATGCTTGAAGTCATGAGCAGTAGTCGAACAAGAAATGTCACTTAAGCCTAAATTTCCACAGGAATTGTCTTTGCCAGGGCAGCAACTGCTTTCTTTAGCAGCATTTCTTTCTATTCGCAGCTCACTCTTGCCACGGGAGTGAGCTGCGTGTACATGACCCTACTGCTAAGGAATGCAGTTGCTGTGCTGACGAAGACCTTTTTGAAAAGTTGTTTTCAGCAGCATTTCTTGTTCGATTGCTGCTCCCCATTAGGCCATATGGCAACCATAATTCCTAGTGAACACATTTCTGTATGTTTAAATAATTTTTGTATGTGTTGTGTAATATATTTATTAGCCTAATAGGTATTTATATTAGCATAGTACAATTGTTTCTTAGTTTAATTGTTGCTAGTCTATTAGGAACTTGCACTGATATATTTGGATTGACAAAACACAGCTTTCAAATTTATTTGTATCTGTGCATATAGAGTGCGATAGCACTTGCTGATAGACTCTAACAGAAATACACATTTGGTCCAATGCCAGTGTATTAAGACTATTACGGACAAAATAAACATTTTACCCTTGTAAGTCACAGTAGCAGACTATGATCCTTCATACATGTGTTAGAATTTGCATTGAAGGTGGATTAAGTGCCCCTATAAGTTTTGATCGGGCACCACATGCTAATTGGTCACTAGTTGAGTAATATATTGTGAAACATCAAGATTGTACTACCACAATGGCAATGACTGTGTAATATTCTACTTTTACATTTTGTGCCACTGAATATTGATCCTGCTATTTGACGTGACAATTTATTTTTGTCTGTTTATGTGATTATTTGCATCCAGTGCATTGCTATTGTTCTTCTATGGAGCAGTATAAGCACCACATTAAGGTTAAAAAAACAAGATGTGGCCATTGCTGTTAGTGACAAAATATAAGTTTTTGCAGTTAGAGTCGTCATGCAGGTTAGTGTTATAACATCACCTTTTGAAAGCCAAACTGCTGTATTCATCACAACATGCAACATTGATGTTCCAAAGACAATTTATATGCATCACTACGCAAAGACACCTACATATATATTGAACCCACAATGTAGGAAAAATATATCAAGTTCTCGCACACAGGAGTTAACGTAACTAGACACGCAAGGAACTGAGGAGTATGCAGGAAATGCTTCTGAGGGTGCGGTAGGCACAGTCCATTACAATGCAACCCACCACAGTAAACTATTTACAAACCGATAAACATAACCCTTTAAACAAATCATGGTATGTGCATGTTGTACCTCAAAAAAGTCTGCACTGACCTCTTGCAATGTAGACACTGCTAAATAAGTGGTTTACATTTTCTAATCACATTTATTAACACTTAGGCATTGTTATTAAGACTTTATGCAAGGCCCTCACTACCTTTAGTAACATTATACTGAAGCAATGTGCCATCTTTCAGTTAGTAACTTGTCTTAGATAAAAGCCTGAACAAAGAGTGAGAATTACATGGACACTAATGCCTCTGATTGGCATTACATGTATAAACAAATGAAACTGCAGGGTGCCAAAGTGAACGGGAAGCTTTATCTGCTTGAGTTATCTATATGCACACACGTCACCTCTGTTAGTACATTGTTATCCCTGAATATTCTAACCAACAAAAACCATCTTGAAATGTCTGGTATAAAGAGAGAGATGAAACTTTGTTCTCCCTCACCAGATTCATTAGCTGATGGCCTCAGTCAAGGCCATCTCAATGATCCTATGTGATGACGATAAGATGCATGCGGTATTGTATTGATGCTGGAGTGGGGTAGAAGTAATTAGCCTCCAGTCTTGAGGTGGGAGGGGTTGTAGAGGTAGGGAAATGGGATAAGATAGTGTAGAAGGTGGAGGATAGCATATATCCACAGGATATGATAGGTGTTCAGGCAGTCACCACAGTGTACGCATGGAGGGGGAGCTTCTGTAAGACCTCAGAAAAGGTGAAGACTGGCTTAGTTTGGGAGTGTCTGTCCGTGCCTTGTGAATGATGGCGCCTTGTTTATGTGTGATGTGTGGGTGTAGGACAGGAAATAAGTGCCATGAACACCTGTATGGGTCGAGAGAAAGTGAAGCGGTGAGGCTCACCTGGGTAGGGCCAGAGATGACAGTAGCCCGCAAAATAATTTCTCGGGCAATCAGGTTAGCCCCTTCATTGTGATCTGGCATGCAGACTATTTCAAAAGGTGAGTGTAGGTTGTATTGTGGTTCTTAAATGGCGTCGTATAGGAGCAAGTTACGTATAAGGTGCTAGCAAGTGAGCATAAAGTCCTAGAATGTAATGGGGATCAAGGTAGTGAAAGCTGAGGATGAATGGTTGATGGCCATTGCAACAGCATATTATTCCGCTCTGGATGGATCGATAGGAGAAAGGATGGCTGTGAATGGTATTTTAATGGTGATCTGTGAAAGTTATGGTCATATATGTGTTTCAGACGGGCTGACACCTGTATAAAGGTAGGCTGGCATGGATTGCAAGCAGTGTAGTGGATGCATTATGCAGTGCTTTTTTCTTATTTTAGTAGTGGATGCATGAGCTGAAGCGGTAATGATATTTTAAATTGTGTGCAAGTAGCAGTGAGTGAACCACTTCACATAGACGGGACGCAAACATATGGTGACCTAGTTTGGTGAGAACTTGTCCCTGTCAAGTGAGGAGAAAGACGGTGTCTGCAGATGGCACTGAGTTCATCAACTGTAGGTAGTGTAGCAGCGCAAATTGAGCATTAGCAGTACTTGCAACCTACATTAAGAAGACTGCATGTAACTCCCACTAATTTTTTTAAAAGGGTCTCCTGACAGGTTCAGATGGAGTATACAACTTGTTTTTCCTCATGCCACGCATTTGCTAACAAGGACCAGAATAAGCTCACATGCAGCTTCAAACTTACTATGTATCCATTACTGTAAGATAACACATGGCCCTATACACTAGCAGATTCCTATGACAAAGGCTAATCACAAAAATTTTATTTTTCAAATGTGCATTTCACAATACCTAGAAACAAATGAATTCAGCAGTGCGCTGAGCTTCATTAACATTTTGAAGCTGTCCACAAACTAAATTTAGCTCCTATGTACTTTAATACATCACTGTAGAAGTTGTAGACTGTCCCTTGTACTGTCAGAAAGCTGAGAAACTACATGGTGCATAAATACTGATGGTTGATGGGCCCCTACCTAGCCCACCTCTTTCGTTTTAACTGGAAAATCCCACAGTTTTAGGCTATCCCTTTATGCTCAAAATGTTGTGAAGAAACTACGTACTGAAGGAATACTGACACCTTTCGACCATTGGTGCTCACTAAGTACGCCTTTGTATTCCCAAGACAGGTGCAGGCAATTTGTTGTCTTGGATAGCTGAAAAACTACACATTGGAGCTACAATGACAGGGAGTAAGAAGGCCCTAGTGTTGTCCCATCAATGTGGTCACTCTCTTAACATAATGAAACCACAGCAAGCCCTATCATTGAATTGAAATGCAGACCGAGCGAAAACTTTGGCACACCATTTGTCCTTTACGGGGGTATGGCTCCCACTGACGATACTGATGCTTGAAATTTAAACCCCAACTTAGTTCTGAAGTACTCAAGCTGTACCCAGCTTTGAGGGGTCTAAATTAATTGTTTTCACCTGCATCACATGCCTGGACAGAGTGTCAACCAGAACCAAACATAAGACTGAGTGTAAACTTGTTTTTGTAGGCGTTAAAACTGAACTCAAACCTTTTTTCTTTTTCTGCTCCAGAACTAAACCAAAGATTTTTTCAGTTCAGGCAAACCATTCTCTCTGCCATATATGTTATCTGCAGAGTGACTGCATTTCAGGGTTTCAACTACATAACCTTATCAGCAAAGAGCAATCCACATTTCCTGCCTACAGGGGATTCAAGGTGAAATTGATGACACATTCAAGGCCCTGTCAGGAGGCATTGTTGCCTCCCTTTGCCGCGCCTCGTGGACATCCTGTACCATCTATGTATGTCAATATAAACTGAATTCAATTGAATTGAATTTCAGTATATTCCACCACACACTAGAATTGAAGGTAATGATTAAAGCCTTGCATGTGAAGTGCTATTATGTGCCCCGAAATTGGGAGCCACAAGTAATTTTTAGTCAACCAAACACACATCCTGCAAGTATTTTTGGGCGCTCCATAAAGCTCTTTACAACTCTGTGTGGTCCAAGGACCTACTCATGGGGAAGCTACCCTGTTGTATAGCATTATAACTAACTTTGCTTGCACCCAGGCTTGGTTATTTAGGACTGGACGATCTGCATGTCCACTCTATGCCTTATGTGATGAGACCGGTGATGTAGAAAACTTCATCCACAGCTTGACATAGAAAGAAAGGCATTGCTTTATAACCTACACAACAAAGATCTTGACCACAGGTGCTTTGAAGACGTGCTATTTATTTATTTGTTTGATAATGCTCGCACTCTTACAAGAGTGTTATGTTCTAACAATATGTAAAAACAGGCACAGTGTTTTGACACATGAAAACAAGGCACACAGCATACATAAATCATCCCATCAAAAAAGTGCAGAGCTCTAAATTCAATCAATAGATCGGACTCATGATCGAAAACAAAGCAGTCGCTAACAATAGATTTACAAGAGAGGCTTTTTTTCAAAGAAATATTCAATATTTGTAACAAACATACCAAGTGACACATCATTCATAATATGGTGGGGCAGGTTATTCCATTATTCTATAGAGCGAGTGATAAATGAAAATTTAGACACGTCACATCTAGCAGCAAATAGTTACATGCACATGTCATGGTTGATTCTATTGGAGTGGTTGTGTGGAGACTTTAGGTCATCATCATTGATCACGAGGTTGCGGGATCGAATCCCGGCCATGGCGGCCGCATTTCGATGGGGGCGAAATGCGAAAACAGCTATGTACATAGATTTAGGTGCACGTTAAAGAAGGTGTGGTAAGAAGGTGTGGAAGGTGTGGTCGGCTGGTGAGCTCAGCTTCACACTGTGCCACTTTCAAAGTGATGCTTAGTTTGCCTTTTTGTGGCTGCTGTCTTGCCTGATGGGCTTATCCTGGAGATAGTGCAAATTGGGAAGCATGGAGCAACCAGGGACATCTTATACTAAGTGTAGGTGCAAACATTGACACAAACAAAATGAAACCATAGCATGTACATAGTGCTGAGGAGAGAGACTCAAAAGAAGTGTCCAGCAGAGTACGGTCTCCAATATGCAACGAATTGTCATTAAAGGCGCATAAACACTAGTGGGAAAACACACAAGGCATGCCGCCGCCAGCAAAATGCACGCCACAGGATGTATTGGTCCTGGACTGATTTTCTGCGACTCTCTACGGTGGCAAGCGAGCCGCGAATGCTGGTGGCCAATAATAGTGGCCCCTTCACTGACATGCACAGGGGAAACTGCTTTCCTGAGGACCCGCCCGACCGCTCGATTTGTACTCGGATGTGGTATGTCAGCGTGCTCGTTTCGCACTAACATCTACTTGTATCAGCTCTCACTTGCGCTTGTTAGGGTCTCGTTTGCGCTTGTTTTGATTGTCATGGTTTGCAATTGTTTTTCACAATGAGTCTAAACCGAGACGTCCCTGTCGAAAGGTGTTTAGAGACAGAGCACCACATCTGATTCTGTATGAGAAGACGGACCCCGACTAGAAGGACATGGAGGCGACACTAGTACCGCATTCTCCTTGTCTATTGAGCACAGCAACACCGCACCAACATGATTATGATTAGTGGCAATGACGTAATCTTCATAAGACATATCTAACTTGTGTTAAGAACGAAGAACGTGAACGCAGCACCAAACTGTCAGCAGATAAAGGAAAAAGCATGCAACGTCTTGCACCTACATGCAGAGTAAAGGATAAGAGGCAAGATTTTCATGCTGCCATGTGACTGCCGTATCGGCTTGCTGCCAGTTAGTGTGGCTGCTCTGCCGCAGCTACGTTTTGCCACCGGCGATGTGCCGCGTACATTTTTCCGCTAGTGTGCATTCGTCTTAAATGGCACAGATGCATGCCCAGTTTTTAAAGGCCCCTAACCATATCTGGGCATTGCCAACAGATAAGCGTGGTGCGTAACCAGATAGTGATGGCTGTGTCTACAATGTTCCAAACCACTGCACAGCACAAAAACAGCTCAAATTTCAAATGAAAGCTTGTGCTGCCTTACTCTCTAGGGTGTCCCACTTCCTGCTGAAGAATCAAGGGCACATGCATAAATGGCTCTCATAAGACACACTGATTGCAACATCACCGATTATGGTATACGATTTTGATAAACCATCCAATACAGAACATGCAATACCACCATTGCGAAAAACAAAAAGAAAAAAATGTTGGTGGGTCCTGTGAAACATCGTGACATGTCTCCGAAACGGGAGAAGGCAGAGAAAGAATATCACTTGCGGATGCTTTGAGGCAAGGGGAAGAGTTTTGTGTTGAAAACGGGAAGTGGAGGAGAGCTGATAGAAAGTGAGGTAAGGCTTAGAATGCAAAGCTGGGCACCATCAATATGCAGTGATGAAACAAGCCACACAACATAATTGTGTTGCTTAGAGGTGTAAATAAGTACTTTGAGAAACACTTCGTACAGGATGAGTTTATTTAGGTGCTTAGTGTTCGCCATACTTAGGCTTTTGTGGAATGCGTTGGCAGTGTTGGAGGGCCACCAATTTACGTTGAGTGAGGCATTTCAGAGCGAAAACTTGTTGTACTCTGTTGTACGGTCTATGCTTAAAAATAATCTGTATACAAGACAAGTGTTTTTCATAAGCATATAATGAAATCTGTTTAAAGCTATTCCCACAATACATACGGTCAACAACATGTTTTTTTCTCTGACCTGCCCCAGAGTTTAGTTTGCTAATGGGTTGATGCACTAAAGTAACTACATGCTAAATGCAGATTTCACATCTAGGCATTACTTCTACCCCAAAATACAGGTCCAGTCGCTGTGGTGACAGTTCCTCTCCTGGCTGGGTAACATACAGCTCTCCCGATTTACTTACTTGGTATGAATAACGATGCCGGCTAAAGCACTTAACTTCGAGGGGTGCCATCATGAGCAACACTGTTTCATCCATTGTAAAAATCGAGTCGACTATGGCAAATGTAGGTTGCTCTCCTTTTCTCATAATGAGGACGTCCTGTTCTCTGTATGTGCGGTGGTCCGTGGTAACCGACTTAACTTTCCAAACACTCTGTTCCCCAAGCTTTTCCCTTACAATAGCCGGCACATCGTCATCTTTGACTTCTTTCGCACCAATGGTGGACACACTGTGCCCAAGCCTTAAGCTGTGTAGCTGAAATGCTTGAAGAAGCTGGTGCCTGTGCGCAAGCGTTTTGCAGATGTTCTTAAAGTTCATTGTGCGAGAGGCAAGTGCTTTAAAATATTGATGTTTTGCCTCAAATCTCATGCACCAGAACTGTGTGAGTGGCCCAAGCTGTTCTATATTTCTAGGATAATGCACCATGTAGTGCATCTTGGGTGTTACAGCAGAATCTGGGTAACAGGCTATAAATTGTTCAAGGAAAGTCTTTATCTTTAGCTGAAGATAGGGAACCCATGAAATGGGGACCTCTTCTGCTAGCAGCATGTCAACTATTTCTCTAAATTGTAAGTACACCTCCCAGTGTTCATTGCCTTCTGGAATTTGTGACGAGAACATGAAAGGCAATAGTCTTAAAAGGCACCATTTCTGTGCTGCTGAGCCTTTAAAGCTTCCTTTCAAGCCTAAAAACGAGTGCATTAGTGGCTCTGGCTTGTTCTTCCTGTCATTGTAGCCATATGAAAATGTGCTCACTTTATCGAAGTCAGATGTAGAGAGCACAGAGTCACTCACAAGGCCACGGAGAACATTTCGTAGTACATGACTGACTGTTCCTTCGAAAATGTCATGCATAACATCAGGCGGCATCTGTGTACACAAAGAAAAGTAATCTAAAGTAAGCAATGGTGATCGCCCATTTACCCCATAGACCCGCTTTAGGTCATGATTGACGGCAATGGCATTCAGATGTTGCATGTGAGTGTGCATCTGGCGCGGAACACACATGGATTCCTCAGTTATTGACTTCACATTTTCAGCGTGTGCCATGCAAAATCGACACAACCTACGATTTGAGAATGCAATACTGAACCCTCCGATGTTATGCATAGACAAGTTGTCCCCACAAAAAGCAAGAACTATGACCTTTGTCTGAACAACATCTCCTGTTGTTTGCACACTGAGGCCTCGATGTTTTAGGCATTGTAAATCACTTAAAAGGGGAGAAAAAACTTCACTAAGGCCATACTTTGTGACATCCCGGTAACGTGCACAGAGCACAAGGTGAATACTACACAGCTGGGACCGATACCTGGGATGCAGGTTTAGAACAGCGCAATATACAAGAAAGAGTTTGTGCTTGCCCCGCTTTGCACCCAATGGATTACATATCTCCACTTCATCAGCATACAACAACAAAAATATGGTGCTTTTTTCAGAATTACCCAAAACGGCTGTTAGGTCTTTTTGATAAACTGTACCATCCCGAAAATTATTAAAAACCATAGCATCAGGCTGGCATTGAGCTCGTGGCGGTGTTAGCGAGAAAAACACCAGGTTGGCAACGTCTGGCACCTCAAGAAAATTCTTCAGCATGCTAGAAATAGGCACATACTGAAATGTCTCCTCGCTTTGAGGGTTAAATTTGCACTTTCGAGCAGCTGCATACGGAAGACACTTCGTGGCAAAAACTTCGCGCATGAATTTGGACCTCGAAAATGTAAACATTCTAGGCACAAAATCGCACTTCAGGAGCTCATCAAGCGCTTCGGTCATTACAAAACTAGGGACGCACTTTCGCACCTCCCGGGAAAATTCTTCCAATGTTTCTTGAAAAAGACCCTTTAAGTCACTGAACACTTGCTCACACACGAAATGAGGCACCTTATGCTCCTCGGACATCTTGTAAAAAAACAAGCAAACCTTCTTTTGCATGTTTGCAAACAACTCTGAACTCGGCGCTCGTACACCTGTAGTTGGATTGGCAGTACAATCACTGTTTTTGGTGCGTCGGCACGGCTTTCATCTGCGTCTGTTCGCTGCGTCTGATGTGATGTTGCATCGTCTAAAGTCACTGCGTTTGCAAGAGCCGGGTCGTCTTCGTCACCATCACTTGTGGGTAGCTGATCAGATTCCGCTTCGCAAAACGTGCGACCGTGTGGTACAGCGCTGCTGCTGCTGCCTATAACACTTCTGTGCTCCCGGTACACATGCTTCTTCAGCGAGTCGACTACGGCATAGGTTTTGGGGCAACCTTCAATACCACAAACAACACGGAAGTTCGACTCCCAGCTGTGTGCATCGCGGATGTGCGCTAGCAGAAGCAGATACTTAGGCGAAAAGAATGGACATTTTCTACAGCGATAAAATATCGGATGGGGCGACACGCGATTTGCCATTGATGACAGGACCTTCTTCAGGGAACACAACACACCATGGCCAGTTTAGTGCCGTTTTAGTGCCGGATGGTGCAAACTCCCGCGATGATTCGCATGGTATTAGGAATTCGAAGCTGCTGCTTAAACGCCCTGAGCAAAACAAACCGCGATTCTCGGGAATAGGCCCGCATTTGATAAATAAATGTTTTTTTTTAATAAGGGTAACCTCGCGTTAGAATTAAAGCTTTAAATAAATATACATATATATTTACTGAACTTTTGGAGTGCTTGCGGCTGCCCCATGTCTTGCTGCACTAAAATATATGCTATCTGCGGCGCGACGTTTCAATTGTTTGATGGCATGGACGCGGACGTATTTAAAGCGCTGCGTTGCACGTGCGTCCTCTTGGCGAGTTTTGTTTTGGTGTGTACTGGTCTGCAACCTCTTCGTGCACTATGTCCATCACCTGTCTCGTCAATCGCGGCCCATCCAGCTTTGTCCTGAAGCTGACTGGCAACACGTTGGTCGAACTGAGAGAGGCAATGGCGGCCCACTCGTCGCTTCGAACGGTGGAGGACTGCGCAGTTGTGCAGGTAATGTATATTTTCGTCTCCAGAAAGTATTTTGTTACCTTTGTCCTTATTCTTGATCTGCACAACGACGCTACGTTTTGATCCAAACGCACCGCAAACACGTGTTCTAACCGCACATGCCTTGCCCGACCGCACGACCCGGCATGTCGTGTATATAGAGCGATAAAAGGCGTTGCGCATACGCGACATCGTTGTAGCGTACGCGCTTAATGGAAATACCATGGGAAGGATTATATAGTGTTACCAGAGCGGTTGAAGAAAATCGCGCGTGCGTCACGCAAGCCGGCTTTGTGTCTCCTTTGGCTTCTGCTCACCGACAGCACCGATGCGTTCACTATGCATATATACCGAAGTATGGAGATTTTGTATCGATCCGTGCCTACAGCACCATAAGTACATACGAAGTAAAGCGGACAGGACACGTGCTGGGCATGTGCTTGCACATGTGCCATTGTTTGACACACATGAGCGAGCTTAAGAGTAGGAGTGCTTATGGCATGTTATATGAAGGCATTATTGGCAGCTTGACATAAACTTTTGCATCCGGAATAGTTCAGTAGGCAGGCAGGCAAATTATATCTTCGAAATTTGTTCCAGTATGTTAGGTTTAATTCCTTTGCCATAGTAAATCGAGGAAACTTATGTTGGCCCATGGCAAAACCTGAAAGCTGGCTTCCCTGTACACCAGGTAATTCCATGTGGCCACCATTCATGGGAACGGGATTGAGGCGAAAAGTGATACGTGCTATATAGTGGGATGAATAAGCATGCATTGTCATTGCATCCACCTGCCAACACTCGTTTGCTAGAACGCCACTTAATATGTTTGCTTTGTCTGTTCTCATGATAGCCGTGAGAATTTCTGTCCAGAATTTCACAGAAATTACTTTCCTGTTGGCTGTAGCCTAACACTATGGCACATAACTGTCATAAGAAATGTCTTGAAAAAAATTTTGCCAGTAGTTTGCACAAATTTCCTAGGCTTGTGTGCATGGATTCTAATAGCTGAGGCCTCAAAGGAAATAAGAATTTGGGCAAGTAGTAAGTGAAGCAATGTTTCGGTGCTTATTATATTTTGGCAGTGTCTCTGGGATACCAAAGGGGCGACAGGACACGAAAGCTGGAACTTGGCCTGGTTTGTGGGATGGGGGCTCGCTGAGGCCACCTGCTGAGGTGTACAAGATTGGCTTTTTGCTAACAGTCGATCTTGTATGTGCACACCCAACACACTCTGGCCTCAGCGGCCTGCACCCATGGACTGCTCTGGTTCCAGCTTTGATCCCTTTGTTGCCTCACGGTTGTCCTGGAGGTACTGCACTGCATGCTTTATTTTAATCTCAGGTGTTTGCCCTGAGGCCTCCATTTACTAACACAATTATTTTTGCTTTTGCATGCTGAATGATCTTTATATTTTATGTGCATATCACTTGGTAGCACTCAAGTGAACGTGGCTTCTTTGCCAAAATGATTTAGGAGAAAAAAAATAACGAGATTCTTCAGTGTGGAGGCACCTATTTCATGCACAAGGCATTTTCACATATTCACAGCAATGTGAAATACAATATATTATAGCTACAAAGAATACATTTTTGTGTGTAAAACGGAGACGTAAAGAAGGGTCAGCTAGCACTGTTTGAGGCTTCCGTGCAAAGTGGGAGTGTTTTAGAAAAATTTAGTTTGCTACAATCTTCAAAAGTTGCTATATTTACGATTCTTTATCAAGTAAGCCAATCCATGTAGCCTTGTGAAATTTGGTGGACTGTGAGACCTTAACTTATTCAACAATTGTGCTGAACATTCTTGCTGTATCATAAATTCCCATTTTTACAACTTGCCTCAAACGTGAAGTTTTGACAAAAATGACCGCTATTTAAAAATAAAGAAAACCATCGTAAATTTTTCTAAAAATCTCGTAAACAGCTGTTCACAGGCATTTGAAAAAGACCATTTAAAAACATGTTGCATTATTTTGTTTGTAATGACAATACAGGTGGTAGAAATGGTGGAACACCGTGGTACTTATCTATGACACAATGGTAGAATCACTGCGAACACCGTTAGTGCTTGTCAATGATGGACGACTGTGGGATGTGCACAGAACCCTCGCCACAAAACTGCCCTGTCTGTTTCGAGGTTGTTCACGCCTGATACAAGCAGATGTAAAACTGACAGCTCCTACCTGAACAAAGTGGAGGCAAAAATAAAAGTCTAGTAGACTGACTCCGTAGTTAATCCACATTAAGTTCATTTTTTATAATGTATAAGATGACTGTACCATCACCTATAGGTGGTGTTTAAAGGATGGTACCTAGGACATATTACTGGCTCCCCGATTGCTTGCGGTGGTTGCAATCAACAAGGGCATGACGCTCGAGATTAGCTTGTGTTACCCAAAGAGCACCATCGCTGGGGCATTCATTTGGACACCAACCATATCTGAAAACCCATATAAACTAAATCATTGCTTCTGAAACGGGGAGCACGGTGCCCAATCTCTGAGTTGCCGAGCAGAAGGCAGCTCTTGAGTAGACGGCAGACGGCAGCGCATCCGAAATAACCACAGTGCACGTAGCTTCTTCTGAAGGCTGCAGCCTCACTTTTGGAAAATTTCAACGTATTTTACTTCACTTGATCAGTCTGCCACTGCCTCCCGTGGATCCAATCCCCATTCTACTGCACTATACCAGCTCGATCAAAAGGGATTATTTTTACAGCAGCCGCATCTGAAAGCGTGAATTAAATGGGGGCCAGTGATGGCCGAGAGGCATCACTCCACGAATTTATGCAGAAATTCAGTCATTTTAGAACGGCGTGGTTGAAATAATAATTCTAGTTTACCAAAACTGCCTTTACGTTGCAATCACGGTCAAGTTTAGGCAAGTCAGAGCCTTATGCATGTTCCTTTTACCCCAATGTCCCTTTTTCTTAGCACCTTGCTGCATTCCGGCAAAGCTTTCATTTCTACCACCTGTATTGTCATTACAAACAAAATAATGCAACATGTTTTTAATATTCTTTTTCAAGTGCCTGTGAACAGCTGTTTACGAGATTTTTAGAAAAATTTACCATGGTTTTCTTTATTTGTAAATAGCATTCATTTTTGTCAAAACTTCAGGTTTGAGGCAAGTTGTAAAAATGGGAATTTATGATACAGCAAGAATGTTCAGCACAATTGTTGAATAAGTTAAGGTCTCACAGTCCACCAAATTTCACAAGGCTACATGGATTGGTTTACTTGATAAAGAATCGTAAATATAGCAACTTTTGAAGATTGTAGCTAATTAAATTTTTCTAAAACCTTTCCACTTTGCACAGAAGCCTCGAACAGTGCTAGCTGACCCTTCTTTACGTCTACGTTTTACACACAAAAATGTATCCTTTGTAGCTATAATATATTGTATTTCACATAGTTGCGAATGTGTGAGAATGCCTTGGGCATGTAATAGGCGCCTCCACACTGAAGAATCTAGTTCTTTTTTTTCTCCTAAAATTTTCGTTTGGGAAAGAAGCCACGTTCACTTGAGTGCTACCATGTGATATGCACATAAAATATAAAGTATTCAATGAAATCTAAAATATGAATTTTTTGACCCGTGTTGATCTCTTGTGGAATCACCCTGGTGCCAGCATTTCTTGGCTTCTTATGGTACTAATATAATCAAATCACACTGGAGACAAAGCACCTGTGTTCAGCCTAAGGTAACTAGGGCCTGCCTGCTGGGCCTGCCTGGCTGCCGCCAGAATAGCTGATACCTAATTTGTTAATCTCAACTGGAAAGTTACTGGATCTTTTCTGGATTGTTCTGTAGGAAGGTACGATGCTTTAGAAGACACGGTGCTGCAATTGTGATGGTGGTGAAAGCTTTTAGTGTGTAGTAAAGCTAGCTGTTCTTGTGTCGGTTGTTTGTAGAACTGAGACACTTGTTGGTTCTGCAAAGAACCGACAAGTGTGTAGAAAGAGCAACCATGATTGGGGAAATATCTAGTCCTTGAATTTTTTTAAATTTTCAGGTACACAACAAAACATTTGACACCTATGTCAATGTGGATGAAAACACAACCTTTGAAGAAAACTCCATTCTGAGAGTAATGGATGTGACAGTAATTGCTGATGGATGCACCAGTGGAAGTGTGACAGACCTGTAAGTTGATGGCCAACTCTTTGATAGTTTTCCTTGTCCTTGCTTCTGATATCTGATAGCAGATTGCAAAGGCTCTATTGCACACATTATGTTCATGAGATTAGTTTGAATGCCTAAGTTACAGCACTGTTTCAGTACTTTTGCTAAACTCCATTTCAGTGTATGAAAGGGCTGATCCTGGCTGAATCCTGTTTTCTTCTGTGAATCAAAAGCGATATATACTAAGCACCAAATGCCACTACACCGCAATATGATAGAAAGTTGGGCAAGTTGGCGTAAATTAATTTCGTAACAACTATGTAGACAGATAACTCACAGACAAAAAAAGGCCACAAGACAAGTGCCTACTTGCAGCTAAGTTTTGTTCATGCACAACAAGGTAATGTATGTACACACAATATCAAGTTCCTTTACATAAGCACAGGCAAAAGAATGTGTCACCACCTGTACAACAAGCCATCAAAGTACACCAGTTCCTTCTGTCAGAAGGATATTGAAGGCTGGCTAATCCAGCCAGCAGCTTTGTGGGTGATGTAAGCTGCTTTGGCTTTTAACCTGATCAGATCCCTGTTTTCAAACAGTATGCAAGTGTCCGCAAACAATGGTGAGCACTTGCAAACAAGGCAGCGCACGGACACATGCGCATCATTTTTGTTATGCAACAAAGTGTTGCATACCTTGATAGCTCACTGTATAGAGGGTGCAGGTGGTGGCACATGCTTTTGCTTGTGCTTATGTAAACAATCTTGATATATTTTGTGTACATACATTATTTCTATGAACAAAACTTGGTCTCAAGTCTGTATTTGCGCCGTGGCCTTCATTTCTGGGTGTGGTCTGTTTGCACAGTCATGAAATGTCACTATGACTAGTTTTACTAAATGCCATCTGCTCCACTGATCTTTTCTCCCAAATTCATTTGCTATTCAAAAACAAAGTAGAATTGCATTCATACAGATTACAAGAATGCCTATTTTGCCAGAAGTGTGTAAATAGAGCATTCAGTTTGATTACATTGAGGTACTATTTGATTCGAGCTAAATATGTTGCTGTATTTGCACATACCTACAATTATAGACTCGTATACCAATAGCCTCATTACAATTCTGTGGTGTTAGGTTTTCTTGCACATATGCTTATGTAGGTGACACCTTAATGCTATGAAAGAGCTCTTTTTTTCAGAGCACTTAACATTGTTGTTCTGTACTAACGTGAAAAATGTGACTGTTTTAATTTGTTCAAAGTGCACTTGGTCAATAGTGTGGGAAAATTATGTTTGAGTCAAACAAAACCAGTGGCAAGTGTTACTGTTCAAAGGCATGAATAGGTCATTCCTGTCTGTAAAGGGACTGACAACCAATTTTCATGGTACCCCCCCCCTTTTTTTTTACTGCAACGGAAAGCTTACCAGTCGGTGCCTAATCATGAAATGCTAATCTGGAAAGCGCTGTGGAAAAATTTTTTTCCTAATGTTTTTATCTGCAGTGAGAATGTAGTCATTCACTGGAAGCATGCTGAGAACGGTGATAGGTGAGCGCTGTAGTGGTTATACGCTGGCATTAGTGGGAGGCAGAAAGTGCGGCCGTAGCTCTGAGAAAGTGCTATTTTGTTTATCAAGTCAATGTTCCTGTGATTCATGTTTTCCGCAGTGTTAAAGTATTTCTGTTATAATAGCTACGTGTTTTCATGGTTTTCTGTCCAACTGCTTTGGTATTTAACGAGTCAAAACAATACCAATTGGATCGAAAACCAGAAGTTCTTACGCATGATACACAGTTCAGTGTGTTGCCGTAGCCATGCACGCACTTTTCATTTCTGAAGTACAGAATAAAGCACAAGTGTCTAATAATATAGGAGCTGCAATTTTAAGCAATGATTATATTGTACTTAATAACAGCCAACTTACGTACAGTAATCTCGTAGACTACATCCGAAGTAGCAAGATTTCACTTCCACACCCCCCCACTTACTGGTATTTAAATTTGTAATTCCTACTTAAAGTGTGAACAGCCTGCTGTATTTTATCACTATAAGTTGGGGTCATTCCGTTTCTACCAACGTGTCGCAACGCATTCTGGCCAGTTGTCAGTCCCTTTAAGCTTTCAACGACAGAACAGTAGGTGTGATCGAAAGATAGCAGTAGTAGAACTGTTTTACCAAGTCCAAATTATGTTACAGCCTTTTGTGGTGGCATAGTGGCTGTGCCCTGTGCTGCTACGAATTTTGTGGATTTGCTCGCCAGCTGTGTCGGCCGAATTTTAATGGGGGGAAAATGTAAAACCGCTTGTATACATTGATTCAGGTACATGTTAGAGGACCCCAGGCATTCAAAAATTAATTTGGAGACTTCCACTACGGCAGCCTTTGCTGCAGTTTGCTGCTTGTTGTGTGCTGCGTGTAAAGCTGAAACGTCATGAACCCTTTCAGTATCACGAACATACCAATACGTTAGCACGTTTTTGTCCTGCCATGTTCTTTCTGACATTCCTTTTGTCATATAGGACTGTGAGGACCACACGAAGCGAGCATTTGCTATTATCTGTGTCATTTGTTAATTTCTGCACAACCAATATTGAACCATTGGGTTCGTTTCATAATATCCTAGAGAAAAGATTGATGCTGGGGGTGCGTTGCCTCCAAAACCCAGACACTGAAAAGGTTACTAAATCACATGTGTATTCCACCAAAGGCATGTGCTCGAGGCAAGTTTAACAGAGCATGCTATCCCTCTGCCCCCCTTCGGTGTCATGTCTGTGGAATTTCTTAAATTGTACTGTTTACTGTTTGACAGATATACACTATGTTTAAGTTCTTCATAATTATGCATTGATGTGCAAGGTGCTGCTGTAGTTCTTGTCGTTTGAAAAGTTGTACTGCAGAAGCTGTACTCAGCAGCACTTAAGCTAATTTAGGCGAAACTTGTTGAATCCTAACTGTCAGGTGAGACCTGAATAACTTGGCTTTAAGATTAATATTACACTGTGCTTTCAGGGATGTGTCATTCATAGGGGTGGAGACCTCCGATTTCTCCCCCTTTCCTGGAACATCAAGGTTCCAGTTCCCGGATCCACCTGTAGATATAAGGGCACAATTGGCCAACACGAGGGTCGGGGAAGTGCCCAACAGCCTCCGAAGAAGAAATATAGATTGGCTGTGGTACGAGCTGTCAAGCCACACACTGTGAGTTTTGTGCACTTGTTTAACTGAAATTGTACCAGACAAGCATTACTTCAAAGTGACCACATTTTCAAAATTGCTAGTTAAAAATGTTTGTCAAGTGTTTCACGGGCATTGAGACGTGTAATTGTCATTACTTCCTGACGTAATGAGCTAGTGAATGCCATAGCAGAGGTCATTTTTTATACAGTGTTCTTCCAAGTAGTTAATGCAGTTAATGCTAGCATTCTGCAGAATGGGCAGGCAGAGATTTGAATTTCTATCTTTCCATAAACAATCCAAACATATTATGATGACTGCTTCCCTAGAGGCAAATTGTGCGTCAGGGACAAAGGCAATCTGCCAGTAGTATAGGGTAACATGTCCGTAGAAGTGTCAATGAACCACTTGTATTTACACAGGCTGTTTATTCGAATGTTGACATGACTGTCCTCTCAGCAGTTTTGCCTACAAAGATTACTGATAAGCTCCAATCTTTTGCTGTATACTATATTGCAGGACTTATGTAGCACAGCACATTTCTAGGTCAAGCATTTTAACATTGCCGAATTGCCAACATTGAAGTTAGCATGTGTTGTGTTCAAAATTAGGGATCTATGAAGAGTAACCTTTGATAAATGGTGTTGCAACATGCTGCAAACTGTCTATTCTACCGGTGTTTGGCTTCGCTACATAGGTGTACTGTGTTTGTTGTATTTCTCTAAACATATGAAGTGAAGAGACAATTGGGCCATGTAGATACAGGATGTTAAGTTTCTTTTTACTTGAAACATACAAATAATAAAGTGAAAGTAAATGAAATTGGATGAAAAGTAATCTTCCCACATTTGGGAGATCCTACTTGCACCAAGTTTTTATTGTGATTAGCACTCTTTTGGGAATTTCGGCCAGTTTTTGGTATATCTGTCTTTCTAACCTCATTCATGCCAACTTGGGTCAGTGGGTCGTCCATGGTCTAATCGGTAAAGCATTGTGCTGCCGTGCTAAGAGTTTGAAGCCGATCGTCAGGCAAACTTGGGTCACTGAGTATGTGACACTGGCTGGTGATGCTATTCAGTGGCGAAAAAAACTATTTACAATTTATCCAGTGCTTGACAGAATCTAACCCTGAATCCACACCTGAATGTGCATGCTATGCCTGAATATACATTCACACATGCGCCACATGCAGACTTTGCAGTAGCAGTGTTAACTGGCGCACCTTGTCCAGAGAGATGCATGAGGCCGACTGCATAGACACCTTATAAATGATGCATTTTGGTGGTGGCAATATGGTGTGTCACTTAAATGCCAATCATGCATTTCTTCAATACTAATCACGTTAACATAGACATTTATGTGTGGTTGGTTCTGCCAGAATTTTCTTTTGTCCACCTCCATTTGAACCCGCTTGCCTTTATTATTCTCACTCAGTGTATTGCTAGTGTGACAATGCGTGCCATTTTTTTCCAATATATTCAGCTACCCAGGCCATCTATATTCAGTTGCTGCCAGGGAGCTTGTGTACAAGTTCCCACAGCTAAAAGATCTATGTGGGGAAGGTCATGTGAGTACTTTAACATTTTATCTGTGGCACTGCTAAAAGTTGCATATGTAGGCATAAGAGCTTGGGAGATGACAGCGTGACAATGACCTGGACAGTGGTAATGCTATAGCAGCATGCATTGTTAGAAAAGATTCTATATTGAGCAAAGGATAGCGGCAAAGGAGGAACAACAGTGCAAAGAGCAGGTCTCTGTCATTCTGTTCCAAAATGACATTGTAGCAGAAAAGTGTGCAGTCTGTGCCAAAGAGAGCATAGAAGAGAGAGCCTCATTTCGTCCATGCTGCCTCGCTAGCAAAGCTGAAACCATAACCTTAAATACATATTAGGGTAGAGGTTTGGGAGAGTTGGTCGTGGTTAATAATGGTGGAGTTTTCGTAGAGCGAGAAAGTAGGAAAGGAAGGACAGACGAGTAAAGAGCGCTAACTTGCCGCCGCTTGTTCTCACGTTTGAATTACCCAAACACCCTTCAATTTCTTGATTTGAAGCTTTTATTCACGCCTACATAAGTTTGCTGGATGGACGTACCAAGAAGTGCTAAACCACCTCTCTGCCTTTCAGCTCGGCCCACTCAAAGAGGAGCATCACTAACCTTTGCTATGCCAATGCCCTCAAGAAATCTTGCCCCCGCACCAATGCTAAATAGTTTCACTTAACAGGCGAAGCACCTGGTAGAAGCAGATTATCCAGTACACTTGCTTTATTTGGTGGCTGAAAAGTTGCTCAAAGTCGTGCAATGAGGACATAAGCCCGAGAAACGTGACATCGTTGAGGAGAGCCGGCCCGTTGTTCTGCTGTATGTACACAGCACTTCGAACAGGTTAAAGAAGATTGGCCAGGGCGGTAGAGTGTGCATGGTTTTCTTGGCCCCAGTGAAACTACAGAAGCTTTGCAAGCGAGTCCATGACTCACCACGCACTCATTTTTCTTCCCGCTTCATCACGCACTAGTCTGGTTTCGTCCCATACGTAGAAGCGGTCGTTTACTCAATCCCAACGAAGTGCGGCAACACTTATGTTGGGCGAACTGGCAGATGCCTCAACGACCGCTTCCGCGTGCATCAAAACAATGTGCACAATACGGTGCAGAGGCATCTTGGCATTCATTTCCGGGATTGCAAGTGCACCCTCCTCCTTCATCAGCGCGTGGTATTGGCAAGGCACTGGTCGCAGTTAACTAGAGGAATAATAGAAATGGAGTACATTCACAATCTGGGTGACCGCTGCGTAAGCACCCCTTCCATTGCTCTGTCACGACCTGAGAGAGATTACCTAGCCGAGTGCACGGCAATCATGGGCACGTGATCTGATTTAACTTATCAGTGATGTGCAGGTTCTACATATCGCCCTTTTCTGTGGATTTTCCTGTTTGCCGCGCATATACAGGGTGTTTCAGAGAACACTTTCAAAAATCGTTAACAGCTGCCTGTGGCAGATATCGCAGTTCTAGTTCATGAGCTGGTCTACTCGAAGCGGCAGACAATACTTGAAAAAAAAATGAAATGCAACATCACAAAAATCGCTAATTAACTGAACTGATTACCTTGTGGCCCATATTGCAATTTACCAATTATAGCCGTGGAGTTCACAAGGCGGATTCACTTGGAACGAATTTTCAAGATGACACGAGTTTTCAAGATTCCCAAACTATGCAGAGAAATGCATTGGCGTTCCAGTTCATTTGTTGACAAAACATCATTTCATGCACTGAAGCACACAAGTAACTGGGACACCAATGCATTTCTCTGCATAGTTTGGGAATATACATCTGGAAACTGGTGTCCTGACAATTCGTTCCAAGTGGATTCACCTTGCGAAGTTCACAGCTACAATTTGTAAATTGCAATAGGGATCATAAGATCATTAGCTCACAAGCTAATTAGTGAAGTCTCGTTAATTATTCTATTTTACATTCCAATTTTTGTGCTAGTAGCCACTGCTTCGAGTAGACCGGCTCATAAATTAGAATTGAGCTATCTGCCAAAGCCAACCTTTAAAAAATTTTGAGTGTTCGCTGAAACACCCTGTATATTAAGCTCGTCCGCAAATAAAGATCAGTTGGAAGTTAGGGCTCTTTACTGGTCTATGTCCTTCCTTTCCTACTTTGTTGCGCTACGCAAACTCCGCCCTTAAATACATTATCATCAACCTGAATATCAGTGGAGTGGGCATAGCCATGGATATTACAAATACTTTTAGTCCTTAATTCGTTGCATTTTTATTTGGTGAAGCGTCCAATGTGCTGCTACTGAGCTGTTCTTATGCATAATTTTTTCCCTGCAGTTCAGTATTCCTGGTACTACCGTGTTATCGCAGGGTTTGCCAGTGGAGGTTGTCATATGAAAAAGAAAACCTGATATAATGCACAGTGTCATATTGCTTAGCATAGATGTTCTTAATTCTGTACAATTGAAAGAGCTGATTAAATGCTTGTAATTTTAGAGCTTTCGTGTGGCCCAAGGCACAGTTATCGAATACTGATTTGGCACATGAAATGTTAAAAAAATAGACTGTACGTCATCTCCCTTACGTCGGTTGCAGATGTCTTAAGGCATTGTATTCCTTGCGCGACTTTTTCTGTGATCACTCTTTTTTTTGTCGTTTTTTTTCGCACTTGAAACATGCCAACTGCAGAAATGGCTACTGCTAGTCAAATTGACAGAAGCAGCTTTATACCACAATATAGACATAGGGAAAACCTCTCCTTTAAAAATTAATGAAACTAGTTTTGTAGTATTCTTCCATAATGAATCATTTAAGGGAGAACACTACAATGAAATGTTAAACCAGGTTTTATTATTTATCTAATGTATGTCGTTGTTTGCTACATGCCAATATATTACTTTGATGCATAGAAAATTGCCACCGAAGTTCCTGCGGCTGGCATACAATTTGAATCACCCTTGTCAAAATGTATGAGTTGATGTGATTGCCATGCTACCTCTCTTTATACCAGTCTTTGAATCAGCCAGTACTGATGTCACATTAGAAGCACATTTGTCCAAAATACTTAGGCGGAGCCACTCCAACTTTCCATTTTAGTAATTTTCTCGCTTACAAAAGCTCTGTTGCTGCAAATGAATTCGCTATTACAGAAGCCTAATCTTTCAATCTAGCTTGACTTTTAATTTTTTCTTTCGTGTACCTTTTGTGCTGAAGGACAATCTGTAGGATCTGCTGGCCATTCATAGTATTTTTTGGTAGTACAGATAGTGTGCATTCAGTAAAAAAAATTCTGATGCGTATTCATCTCATTTATGGTGCTTACAATGTTTCAGTTCACATGGCAGACAGCCCTCAAATTCAAAGCCAAGAATATGAGGAAGAAGCTGCCCTCGGGAATCGCAGAGCTCGATGCCAATCGGCTGAAAGCCAAAAAACGAAAAGCTGCCCATAGTGAGGCAGGTGGCAGCACAAATGCTGCGAAACCTTGCATCAGAAAGGTGACTCATTCATACCAGTGTCCTGTTTGCTTAACTCCCATTTAACTTCACACTTTTTGCCCTCTGGTAATTGTGCAATTTTGTGCTGCACTTTGGGCATTAAATCCGACTGGATTATTTGATTACATTTTCTATTAAAGTTTGGCAGCACATCGAAACTTGATGTCTTCTAATCTGAACTTCAATCTCAAGGAGCCTTTTTTTCCGATTCAGAAATGTATTTTTAAGCTTACTTCAGTGTACAGAATCTAGGATTAACATCGCATTGCACATTGCAAAACATATGCTTCATTTTCCACTAATGTCGTTTTAGACCTGTAACATTTGCATTCACAGCCACTGCTTAACTGTGTACCATTATCTGTTCAGTTTTGCTACTTATGTATGCCTTGGGTGCACATGTGTGGACAGTGCTTATTATTTTGTAATTTCCAGGCAGCATTTTGGAATGCCGCCTTTGATGAAGGCGAAGATGAGAGAAGTCTGAATTCCCACATTGATATAATGAAACGGGAGCTGCGCAAGGCAGGTGGCAGCCTTGAAAAGGTTGAAGAATCCATGGTGAAAACCTTTCGCAGCCGAAGGAGCTTGATTGAAGTATCCAAGCCACCACTTGAGCAGCTGCTTGAGCTTTACCCAGCACTGAGGGTTGAGCGAGAGGCAAGTGCTCAGATTGCATTGTCTTTTATATAGGTATTAATCATACATGTTTTTCTTTAGATTGTGTTTTGCATTCCTGGCCATGCTTACACATTTCTGTGCATCATAATGAGATAAAAATGTGTAGCTGGTCACTTGCAACTTAATTCTAATGCCAGCATTTGAATAGAATAATTTATTTCTTTGCAAAGGTGATTCCAAGTGATCTAAATATCCGCAATCTACTGCCATTGTTGCATATTGAGTCAAAATTTTATGCCAGCAGTATTGGACATTTTAGTCAGCCATCTCAGATTTCTCTCAATTCTAGCAGTTAATTGCATCATCATCATCACATTGACCGTAAAAAAATTCTGTTCGTCATGATTGAATTTTCTGAGGTAAAACTACCACTTATAGTTAAAAAAAACATAAATATAGGTTTCATGCACTACCTTGCTGAAGCACTTATTATGTACTGTAGGAATATTGTTTCTTATTGTTGCCATGTACAGGCGTGGCCACTGCTAGCAGGAACAAGTGCCTCGACTGGCACATTGCGAAGTCTCGCGAAGTGCCAGTCCCTTTGCGAATCACTTTGTGCCTGCGCCAAATGACTTCATGAGGTGCCGCTTGTGCAGCACTCTGTGAAGGGATGCCACAGGTTCCATGTTCCTGTCTGGATTGGCTGCGTCTGTACATTGCTAATCTTTCTTAGGTGACTTTTTTTTACATCTAACACTGTTACGAAAGCACAAGGTGTAGCTATTTGTACCTGTAACCACCAGAACTTTGTTGCTGATTCTACAGTGGAAAAAGTCCTGTTTAATCACTTGAGTGTTGCTCGTTTCGCTAAGTGCAGGTGTGCCCAATAAAGTGCTAAATTATTTTTAGCAGTGCATTTTTCACTTAAAACCTTGGTAATTCAACATTCGGTTAATTTGAACATTTGTTTTGGACTTGTGAATTCTGAGGTTATAATTCGACATTCGACCAACTGGAACATTTGTTTTGGACCCATGAAATACAATTTAACGAAGTTTTACTCCATATTGTTTACTTTCACTACATCATGACAATCTGGCCCAAATTTGGAGTTCATTCCTGTACCATCAATTTATTATTCTAACTTAAAGTGCCAAACTCTGCCTATGTTACAAATTTAATAGAAGAAATATTTCCGTGTGATAGTTGAACAATATTTTATGCATCCACCATTTATATAATAATTGACATGAATGCACACTTTCTCACCTTGGAACTTAAATGTTTTTTCAGGGAAGAAATAATCAATTCCAGAAAAACGCAAATTAAATGCACAATAATATTGCACTGTAGTAGTCTAGGTTAAAATATAGAATTGGGTGGTCATGATAGTTCATCTGTCAATTAATCCTGCATATTTTTTCAAAGCGAGCAGAAAGACAATAGGTGCGAAACGCATGAATATTTGTGCACTTAGATTTAGATGCATGTTAAGAACCCTCAGGTAGTGCAAATGTGGATTTTTGGGTTTTGTGCAACATGCTTGCAAGCATGCTTCATGGTCTCTTGTTATTGTTGCTTTGCTGCCACACATAACAAAGCACAGGAGAGCTGCTCTTGGCACTTGGGTCATCACTTTTCACTAAAATGAAATGCCAAGATAGGTCATATTTTTGTAATCGTGGTGATTGTTCCATTTTAACCACAGTGCTTGTGGATATTTTTGCTTTCCTGGTCATAGCATATCACGTAAGCCTAAGGGGAAAGTTGACAGTGATGTAGGCAAAAACTGAAATTGTTCTGTCCCCTCAGTAGCTACTTATGGCCCTCTAGCATAGTTCGGCTCTGATGTTTTTTTCACCCTTGTCACGTGACTGACAGGACTGTGGCACCATTGAAGTCATGATTGAACCATTCTGATAGCTAAAGTGGTGTCACTGTTTTGTCGTGGAATAGCTCCGAAAATTTTGATTCGGCTGCCAGATACTTCACTGTATCTCCTATGAAGTCAAAAGCACTTTTACCATCAAATGTCGCAAGAAATTTCCACTCTGCTACCATACTAATATAATTTTTGTCGTGGTAGAGGTTTAAGAAGTTCTTGTTTGTCTGTTGAGATTCTGCAGTGTTATTCAAGCAGGAAATCTTTGTCGTTTTCAATAAATAATTCAGCTTGCTTTCATTGAAAAACGAATGCCACCACTGTGTCATACTGCAAGCAAAGGGCAGCAGAGTGTCACACCATAAATTCTACTCTTCTGTGCAAATGTAAATAAAACCAAGTGAAGGGCGGCTTGCATGTTAACATGAAATTATGCAGGGCATCTCGCACAATTCAGCTAAGTTGTGGTTCTTGGTAAAGTTTGTGAGCACAGTTTTTTCTCTTGCCGGTTCTGGAGATGTTCGATGAATGCAGTGTCAGGGGCATTTGGTATAGATTGACCCTACTAGAAATGCATTTGTTGCTCAAGAAAAATGCATGTAGCTAGACTGAAGCTTACTGTGCTTTCTTCAACTGCAGTGGGAAGTTAGAACTGCCAGTAAATCAACTACTGAAGTTTTATGGTGCTTATCATCTTCAGATTTCTTAGTCATTTGGTGAAGTTGCAGGCCGCAGTTGTCCCTGATGTGCATGCTATCCGTATGGTGATATCAGCATTATTAGTCATGTTTAAAGCCTTTTTTTAGAGGTTCGTGCTGCTGAACAGAATACAGTTGAATTAATACTGGTAATCTTGTAGGTGCAGATCTATAGACAACATTCGTGCTCTCCTGTAACACTGTATTGTTAGTTAGGGTTGCTTACAGGGACTTCAAAACATAGAAAGTGCAGTCGGCTGTTAATTATTGGGAATGTATCATGTATACAACCCCAGTAATGCCATATTGCATACTGAAGAACTTCAGGTGTGTGGTAATCCCAAGTACTACAGTGTGTTGTTTATTGTACTTCACGCTGCTTTATGTTCATGTTGCCTACTCTTGGCATTAGTATTATATTTAGGGCCATCTGTATTCAAGAACTGACCTGATCAACTATCATTGACGTCTGCACTGTGTATCTCCTTCATTTTTCCAGCTCCACAATGAGTTTCAACGGCTCACGGCAACTTCTACCAAAGCCTCTATAGGGAAGCTCATCGAAAGCAGAGGCGATAGGATTCTCAACCTTGTGCAGAAATGCTCCAAATTGACTGTTGAGAATCTTCACGACAGCAGTAAGTTGTAAACCTCAAAGTGAACCACAGATTCAAAGTAAACCAGTCACATCTTGGCCTGTGTTCAAATGATTCCAAATACTTTCAGAAAATTCCCTGATATAAAAGCGCACTGGAGCACACAAATTTCATGTAAAATTGGCAGCCAGCAAAACATGAGTGGTGACAGGATCTTGCACTATGTCGGATGCAGCATAGCTTAAATTGATGACCCTTACTAATGGCTGGAATTGTGCTTTTGGGCTAGTATAATTTTGTAATTCATCACTATTTTTTTCTATAAAATAACAAATTATTAAGAAATCTGGCCACTGGCAGAAAGCCCCTGTGTCATTCTATGGGTGGCCAAAGTATAGCGAAAATTTAACAATCTGCATGAAAGCACAGGTTATTATTAGAGGAATATCGCAGATTTCGTGCCGTGTGAAAATGAGTGACACACGTCTTTGGCTGAGGTGTTCAATTGTGCATTGCTGTTTATTTACCAAGTTTCAATGGTGTTTTAGGGCCCCTTTAACAAATGTCCTCACTTTGGCTACAACTACCACATACTTATTTGCTCACTAATAGGAATTGCTGATTGTATTGCCATCGTAATTGCTCTGTGCTATCCTTGCATTATCTTGCTTCATGCATAATTTGTTTGCAGCTGCTCAACATCGTCATTTCTCTCATGCACTTTCCTCAGATTCATATGCAGTGGCTGTGCTGACAAGCCTTCCACGGCTCTTGAAGGAAGACCCCACTGCGATTCTTTCGCCACTGGTATGCATACTACTTTTATTGCACCATTTATAAGTAGCCTCTGTGGGAAATGTTTCTCAGTCCTGTACAAGAATGCTAGTAATAGCAGCAGTGAAAGCAACGTTGATAGTCCAAGAATACTGCTCAAGTTTGTCAAAGCATTTCTGCATGCACAAGTGCTTGCCTGCAATCTGTTCAGTCCGTACCTAGAGTATAGTCATGTCACTACAAATCAACAAAAGTACAGTCAATGCATGTACGAATCTTCATCACCTGGCAAACAGCAGGAGTTAGCTGTGCAGCAAAGCCAAAGGTTTGCAGGATTCTGTGCAAGCCAACCGTCTGGCACTTCCCTTATTTAATTGCTACTGGCGCAGACATAGAGGACTAAGTTGGTGCCACTGGAAACTACTGGAAACCACTCGGGACTATGTCGCTACTTAAGGGGGGACGCGGCACTTGAAAAAACTTAATTTTCAGACAATTTAAGTGAAATTTACACAGGTAATGCATTTTTACGAGCTGCTTTCAAAAATGCAATATCTTTTTTTCTAAAAGTATTTTTTGATATCTAAAACAGGATGTGTTTTGTTTGGATGCTAATTAGCTAATTAACAGCAACTTGCACGGTAATGTACAGCACACGGATACAATTGTGAGTGTTCATAGTGTATCTGAAGCTATAAATAGTTGTTTTCGGCCATTTTGAAGCAAAGTTATAGGTTGTCAAACTTGGTCATAAAAATGCCCACTTCGATATAAAATATCAACTTGGACATTTTTGATGACTAAGTTTGGCAACCTATAACTCTGTTTCAAAATGGCCCAAAACAACGGTTTACAGCTTACAACACACTACGAACACTAGATTCCGTGTGCTGTATGTTACCATGCAAGTTGCTGTTACTTAGCTAATTAAGCTCCACAAAAACATCCTGTTTTGCATATCACAGAAACAAAATAATTGCATTTTTGAAATTGGCTCATAAATGCATTAACTGCAAATTTCATTAAATTGGTTGAAAAATAAGCGTTTTTTGAAGTGCTGGACACACTGCACGTGCTGCCTTTACAACTGAATGGCTCAGATTGGGAGGCATTGGCAACATGGCCAGTGGTATATTGTAACCTGAACATTGCTATTTTTGTTAGACTCCACAGCACTATTAGCACCTGTTCATGCGGGCTGCGCGTCAACTATTGAACATCTACCATATTAACTAGAATCTAAAGTGCACTTTTTTCCGATAAAACGGGTCAAAAATTGCGTGCGCGATAGAATCGAGTATGACCCTAACTCTGCTTTACCATATCACCATCGGCATTTCAAAGTGGCTGCCTCGTATGCTTTTCTAGCCTAGCTGTCGTAGCTTCCTCCATGTGGTGCAGTATGTGGGCTTAGGCAGTGCTTCCTTTGGTTTAGGTTAGTGTACTGTCCGTCTTCCCGTTTTCTGCGTTTGCTCTATCAGCATGGAAGTGCCGACTGCAAAGACATGCCGAGTTTATCACGATGCCGCAATTCAAAATAAATCAATCACGCGTCAATCGGAATCAAACGGAAATCGGGCCGCATCACGAGCGTTCAGAGTTCACGAAACTTGCTTGCGGGACTGACGCAAACAGGAGAGGTGTTATACACCGGCTGCTGCTACACTCCTAAACAAATGTACATGTGTACATTTGCCACACAACGATAATCGCCATCTGTCTTGTCTGCATTTCCTTTTTTTAATGCTGCGAGCCCAGTACTTCCAAGTTATGAACAGCATGCACGTTATCAGCATGACACAGCAGTCTCGACAGGAACGTAGCAAGCGAAGCATTTTAAAGAAAAATGCAAGAAAGATAGACAACGCTTATTGTTGTGTGGCAAATATACACCCCAAGGGGTGCACGTTTGTTTAGGAGTGTACACACGGCATGGCCGCGTGGCCCCTATCTTAAAAGCGATCTGCGACAGAGACAATAGTCTAAGCAACGTGCTATGTTCTCATTTATTTCGCATTAAAGCGAGGGTGCACACAAAGGTAAATCTCCTCGCTCCTGCTAACGCACTACCACGCTCCAGCGTTTCGATAAAGTTTCCGCGGTCATTGAGTGAGACGTGTTCATGTTTGCTTGTGCGCATGCGATGCCATGCTCGTTAATTTAGCTAGGAAACAAATGTTTAAAAGTTTATACAGCTTATAAACCTACTATTACTACTTCTTATATGGCTGTCTACTAATTTGCTATTGTAATAGATACAAGCCTTTCGGGCGAAACTGCAACCTTTTTTATTTATCTGAACTTTAGTGCATTGGGAGTAAATTCCTTCTTCTAAATGAGAGAAAGATGCATTTCTGTATGAAAGAATGAGGTGCTCATTAAACGACTTCTTTTGGTCGCGGAAAATGGGTGTGCATTAGAATTGAGTAAATATGGTAATATCTCAAATATTTTGGTCAAGTGCAACGAAGCTGCTTGATGTGGTGCTGGTGGTGGTAGGCTCTAGGAACAAGTGGGTGAAGCATATGGTGTGCAAATAATGGTGTGGCTGTTGCCCAGTCACTTTTCCAGTTCACAGTGGTCGTGAAATATCGCAGCCACACTAGGTCTGTCGGCTTAGTTCAACTGTGATGGGCCTTGCTTCGATTGATGTATTCATATGACGCATGTGTGGCTTAAGAAGCTGATTGGCTGGCGAGTTCTAGTGTGCAGATTGCTTCATTCCAAATTAGCGAGAAGCTCATGGGGAAAGGTGCAGGGATGCACTTCACCTGATGGTTGCCTATATCCGTACTGATACTAATGACTTCTGTCAGCGCACACACCGGATTCGTGCAAGGAAGTCTAAGGTTGCATGCCACATTTTGCACGAGTTGCATTTTTGTCTTCTCTAACACTTAATATATGGGAAGAAAGGGGGTTAACCGAGGGGCCTGATTTTTATTAGTCATATCTTACGAAACCAACAAACACTTACGCCAAGGACAACATAAGGGAAATTACTTGTGCTTAATAAAACAAATGGTAAATTAATGGAAATTAATGTGGATAAAAGGTTGTGGAATCATCCCCACCTGCAGCAAGTTTTTTTCATCCACTTTTTTCCATTCATTCATTTCTTTATTTCATTTTTTAAACACGAGTAATTTCCCCTATGTTGTCGTCCTTGGGGTCGGTGTTTGTTGGCTTCTTCTAACATTTACTATATCATATATGCATACAATTGAGGGCTCTTTAAAGTAAATGTAGTGTTTTTAGACTTGTACTTCCGAGAGACATTGTCTTTACGATGTATTTACTTATTACCAGTTTTCTTATTGCCAGCTTTAGGTGTAGCAGAAATATATCTATGCACATATTGATCCATTAGTCTTGCTCTTCTTTACCTGAATATGATTCATGTGAAAAGAGAACTTCTTGTGCTGTGAGTTAGTTACGCTTTTTGTTTTGCTTCTACCTGCAGGTGCCAGGAGCCACCTCTGCGCACCCACACCTTTTTTATTCCGGCGAGAAGCCTGAGACTTCCGCCACCTTTTTAGTAACATTCGAAAGTTTGAAACTGACAGCCATCGACATAGCAGATGGGTTCGCTTTGCTTCTTGCTGTATATTGGGCATTTAATGTCCAGTATGCACAAAAAGCAAAGCGGACTTTTTTGCTGCTGGAAACCTTGATGGGCATGCAGCCTAGTGCCCTTTTGGCATGTGTTATCAAGGTGGCAACTGCCATTGACAGTGTATAAAGGAGTTTTTATTCATTTTTTTAAATTTATAGTTTTATAATGTGCTTTGTTCAGCATCTTGCCCAGGCAGTCTGTTTCTAAGGTCTTAATCGTAAGAGACTGGCTGGGCGTGTAACAAACTTTTGTCCTAGACCTTATCATTGCAGGTCCTGTTGAGCTCATTATGATCATGTCATTGGGACATAGTTGAATGGATGCAATACCTGGAAATAGTCATTAGCCAGGCTTTTTGGTGCCACTAGTCGAAATTTGTATCACAGTATTTATTTATAAAATACTGCATACAAGAAGTTCACGCAAGATACACAGAACAAGATTATTTGTACAAATGCACGCAAAAAAGTTTGTCACACAGACTGGGCAAATGCTCGAGTTAGTTGGTTCCAGGCAGCCATTGTTTGTAGAAAGAATAACTAAGTGTGTCAAATTAAATTATGGATTTTTACGTGCCAAAACCACAATCTGATTATGAGGCATGTTGTAGTGCGGGATTCCGGAAATTTGGACCACCGAGGGTTGTTTAACACACACCTAAATCTAAGTACATGGGTGTTTTCGCATTTTGCCCCTATTGAAATGTGCCCGCTTTGGCTGGAATTCGATGCCTGACCTCGTGCTTAGCAGCCCAACACCATAGCCACTAAGCAACCACGGCAGGTTAAATGTGTCAGTTGTGAAGATTGGTGTTGGAGAATGAGGGTAGTGGTGCTGAATAGGTATTAAGTGGGATAAGTATGTTGGGGAATCTACAGCTAGCTTGTAATTTAGTAGATGTGAAACTAGCCAACATTTCTTTCATTGAATTTCTAATAGGTCAGTCCCGTTAGCTGTAAGTAATGCATTTTGGAGTCAGTGGCCATGAATTGTACTGCTTTTCTGTGAATTCGTTCCAGGTTTTCAATTGTTTTTGTATGAGGGTCCCACACTGTGGAAGCGTACTCAAGTTTTGGCCTAATAAGGGAGTAGAGAGCAGCGTAACACTAGATAGAGCAATTTTAAGCTTGTGGCATAGAAGGCATAGCTTCCAGAAAGTGGAAGAGTAGATGTTGTTTATGTGCATGTTCCAAAATAAGTTACTTGTTATCATTGTACTGAAGTATTCATAGCTGGCTACTTTCAGTAAGGTTGATGATACCAGATCGTAGACATTTATTTGCATTAAGAAGCATCCCCCATTGCTTACACCATTAAATTACCCAAGTTAGTATTAAAGTCTTGCTGGTCACTATTGCAGATGATTTCTCTAAGTAAAACACAGTCGAATCTGTGGGGAATCAACCACATTGTCAGTATCATCTATATAAACGAGAAAAAAGGAGTCGCCCAAGTATTCGTTCCTCCAGAATACCACAAGTTATTGGAAGGCAGCCAGAGTGTTGTTCTCCCACTTGAACGTATTGATTGCAATTATTCAGATAAGCAGATATCTGTGACATAATTACTTCTGGTATGCCAATTAACCTAAGCTTTGTAATTAGTTTACAGTGGGGAACTGTATCGAACGTTTTACTGTAATCTACAAGCATTATGTCAATTTGTTGTTATCATCGAGACAAGCTGCAATGGTGTGAACTATGAGAAAATGTTCCAAAAGCCAGGGGAACTCATGCTTCAAAGTGTTGTTTTCACTGGCTTTACTTAACGAAAAATAACAAAAAAACATAGACGTTTCGCCACCTATGCGGGTGGTATCGTCAGTACACAATGGCAACAAATGAGAAATACATCCTATTTATCTATGAAACTGCCGTAAACATGCGGCAGGGGGCCACGGTTAGAGTTACATGAAGATTGATTATGGCGGATGAACCATGATTCTACGAACTTTCTTGGGCCCCATCGGTGTTCCCGTGCTAGTGTGGTTACATTGTTAAAATCGAACATGTGTCCCTTTGATAAACAATGATCAACCAATTCTGTCTTGGCACGTGTAGCATGGGTGGCTTTCGTAGCATTTCTTAAATGTTCCTTGATACGGGTGCGACGTCGCCGCCCCGTCTCGCCAATGTAGATGGCATCACAGTCCGAGCAGTTGACCTTGTAGACGACACCACTTTGTTCGTCCAAAGGTGTGCGGTCCTTTGGCTTCGGGAACACGTTTCCCAACGTGTACGAGGGTTTGAACACAGTTCGAACACCTAAAGGCCGTAAAGCCCTTCTCACTGCTTCTGATACACCGGGACATACGGAATGCACACAAAGGAAGCTGGCCTGTCGGCCTTGCTCTCGCGAGGTTTTTGCATGCGGCGCTGCGTATCCTTGACAAAGTGCTCAGGGTAACTCCGTTTATGCAAAAGAGTGGCAACATTCGTTAATTCTTGCTCCCTCAAAGTTTGCGTTGACGAGAGCGCATCGCAACAAGACAGGAGCGTGCGTGCCACGGCAGTTTTGTGTTCTATAGGGTGGTGAGATTCAAAACTCGGCACACTCCCGCTATCGCAAGATTTGCGATATACGGCTGTCTCCACCGAACCGCCTTCGCTCCGTCGTACCAGCACGTCTAGAAAGGCTAGGCTGCCACTATTCTCCGTCTCACATGTAAATTGAATGGCATGATGGACGGCATTAAGTGCCTCATGCATGGCACGCAGGTTTTTCTTTTCGACAATCACAAAGGTGTCATCTACATAGCGACAGTACATTTTGACAGGGAAGGGCAAGGACGTCATCACAGCCATTTCCACGTGTTGCATTAACAGATCAGCCACGATTACAGAAACAGGACTACCCATCGGGACGCCTTCTATCTGGTGATATATGGTACCGGCAAACGAGAAATACGTTTGCTTCAAGCAGAACCTAAGCAGAATCATGATGTCATCAACAGTCGGGGAAGTACGGCTTTCTAACGTACAGTCCTCCTGCAGGCGTTTCTCAATAATATCCGTAGCCAATGCTATCGGCACATTCGTGAACAAGGACACTACATCGTAGGATACCATAACATCGTCGTCTCGAAGCTGCTGCTGGCGTACTGCGGTAACAAACCCTTTTGAATTCTTGACCGTGAACGTGCTCCCTTCCGCAAGCGGCTTTAAATTTCAACCAGAAGCTTAGACAAGTTGTATGTCGGCGACCCAACAAAAGAAACAGGGCGTAGGGGGCAGCCGTCTTTGTGAACTTTTGGCAACCCGTAGGCTCTCGGCGTTGCTCCGTCATACGAAAAGAGTCGACGGTACAGCGACTGGTCGACCCTTCCTTTCGTTTTCAAGCTGCGCAAATAGTCAACCAACTGCCTTTTGCAAGTGGAAGTGGGGTCGTGCTGTAACTTCTGAAAGTGCAGAGGATCATCCAAAAGCAGTTGCATTTTTCTACCGTAGTCCTTGCGGTTCATTATTACAATACCTCCGCCCTTATCAGCTTCGAGGACCACGACCGATGCGTCAGACTTCAAGTCATGAAGCGCTGCGCGCTCCTTAGTGGTTAAATTAAACTGAGGCGTCTGGGCATTTGCCAAAATGTTCACAATGCGGCTACGAGCAAGGCATACAGCTGCAGTATCTTTCATGTGACGGAAACATTCTTCCGTTTCTACTATAATATCACGTTTCGGAATAAACCGCGGTGTGATAGCAAAGTTCATCCCTTTCGGCAAACACTCGCATAGGTGGTGAAACGTCTGTTTTTTTTGTTAAGTAAAGCCAGTGAAAACAACACTTTGAAGGTGTGAACTATATTTAATTGAGTTGTAAAAAAGCCTTTTCAACAGCCATGTTGACAATTTGTTAAAATCTAGTGTTCCAAGACTTCAATTTGTGAGCCACTGTGTGTTCAATAAATTTAACATGATAATGTTAAGCAGATCGGGTGGCGATATTGTAATGATAGATGGCCACCTTTTTTAAATATCAGCACAACTCGGGCTGATCTCCACTCATCTGGCAAGTCTGCTGACAAGGCAAAGCGACGAAGAAATGTGTTGGGGATACTGTCAGGTCCACAAGATGTTTGTACTCAAGTCAAGCAGTATAGGAACGATGTCAGGATAAGTGAAATTTGCAGCACGGTCCACCTTCTTGATGGGTATGGAGGCACCAGGGGCAGAAAACACACAATGGAGGCATTGAAAGTTTGAACAGTGGCTGTCTGGTCAAAACTTAAGGTCATTTTTGATGAAGTTTTGGAGTGCCATGCTAAAAC
Organism: Dermacentor albipictus; assembly: GCF_038994185.2. NCBI lineage: Eukaryota > Metazoa > Arthropoda > Arachnida > Ixodida > Ixodidae > Dermacentor > Dermacentor albipictus. Next base: position 10,501,085 of record NW_027225566.1, on the reverse strand, counting down.
GTGCTGTCCTTCCTTTTTGTTTGCGTAGAAGTGCTCGTGCAATTGTCATGTACTTTTTCGCTGTACAAAGTGTGTACGCTGTGAATTGGAAATAAACATGCTGGTTGTTCTTCGTTCTTTATGTCCCTGTGCTATGCACCCATTTTGTCTTTAAGGGTCCATCAACACAATGAGCTGCAGTGAACATGAACATTGAGGCTCCATGAAAAACTATTGCCTTAAAAATGACACGGCATATGGGGCAAAAATTTGTGCTCTTCATGTGAAAACCACTTTCTGGGATGCAATTTCAGGAAAGCTTCACTATGTTCATTGGTAGTAGGATGCTTTTAATAATTTGAAAAAAAAAGCCCGCCATTTAGGCTTAATCACGTTTTGTACTATGGAGTAATGGTATGCTGTACCCAGAGTAGCAGTATTCCTCTGGAGAGTAGGGAAATGCTTATCCTGAGAGTTGTGCAACTCTCAAAGGGAGATCATACACTCTAGCTAAATTGCATTGGGAAAACTCTATTAGGGAGTAGCATTCCTCCTGACAACTCTTCGAAGGAGTTCACACACTCTAGCCGAGATAGGATCGTACTACTCTCTGAAGGAGTAGCACAACTCTGCAGTGGCAAGAGCTTTGTAACTCTTGCAAAGAGCACATAGACTCCATTGCAGAAACTCCACTTCACTCTTGTGAAGGAGCTCGTCACTCTCCTACAGCCAGAGTGACAGTACTCCGAGTGAAATATGGGACAAGCGTTTACTCTCGCTAAAAGAGTTCCCGGCACTCTGTCACTTCTAAGAGTGTGGACGGACGGACGGACGGACGGACGGACGGACGGACGGACGGACGGACGGACGGACGGACGGACGGACGGACAGACAGACAGACAGACAGACAGACAGACAGACAGACAGACAGACAGACAGACAGACAGACAGACAGACAGACAGACAGACAGACAGACGGACAGACAGACAGACAGACAGACCCCCGGAATGTGCGTCAAGTGCCATAGGAAGGCTAGCGAATTAAAACTACGCCCACATTGGCATAAACAACTTCACAAAGGTCGAATGATTCTACGAGTTGACCAAACAGACGACACAACTTATTTGGTGATGTTGTCCAGCTCAGGAAAAAGCTCTAGAGAACGCACACACATTACAACAGTTCCACGTTTCCTCAAGAATCGTGATGGCTATCGTCACAACAGCCAGCACACTATTTGTCCTCTGCAGTATTGCACGTTTACAGAAAAACAAGCTCTTACGCTCTCTGGCTTCGCTCGAATCTCAGTCTACACAGTGAGTAGCTGTGATTGGGCCTCAGTGAAATAAAAGACCCGCATCCACTCACAGTGTGAATGTACCGCGTTCAATGTTCCGGGAACGAATCAGTCAAAATGTGAAACTTTTCCTGCCTTGCCTAAATGCATAACACTGACATTGTTACAGAACGACTAACATAAACCAAATGTACACATCGTCAGCCTGTCGGTGTCGTTTCCGCCATTTTATTTGTTTCATTACACTGAGAGGTACTTGGCCTAGCAATTTCCTGTACGTGACTGCTTCAATGAAGAATGATCGTGCGCGTTGAATCATCTGAAATATATCAGCGAATAAACTGCACCTTAGTACAAGATGAAAGATGAGCGTGATTTTGACGACCTTTATACATTTCTAAAGGAAGGGGTAACTAAATTTTTTTAGAGAACTTATACCCCGAAGACATGTCTTTCTGTCACTCGACGAGACGTATTAGAGTTTCGTGCCAAGCGGCGAAACTCGTTGGGAAGAAATAGCTATCTTGCGTGCATGCAAGTATGGAGAGTACAAATTGATATTGTACACAGCTTTATACCATTACTTGTTTTTAGATCTTCAGTTCTGAAGGGTAATTTAAGTAACTTTCATGGCGTTTCCACTACGCATCATCATCGAGTCATCAAGGCAGCAGCCGCCGCAGCAAAAGCGCGTTTCACTTCGCAACAAGATCATATTCCTTGTCCGCAACGTTTCAGCCATGACGTCTTGTGACCGTCGTCGTTATGGTTTTATCGTCGTTGGTACCGTAGTCGTTGCTGCACTCGTCCTCTCCCACGTAACAGTAGCCCCCGCTGTATTTGATGCAAAAGACGGATTTCGTACCCACGGAACTGTAAATTTTAGTTTTTCTGTTTTCTTCAGTTGAGACGATGACTGAATTGTCATATTGCAGTATGTCAGAGTTTTCTAATGTTTTAGCTGCTTTATAGCAATAGCATTTGAGGACACACCATGCGAATTTATTGCCACTTCAGAAAGGGGGTTGAGTTGCACCCCTTCGTACACTGACTTCGCAAAGCATCTGGAATTGCCTCCTGTTAACGTTTTTGCTTTCTTTCAGTTTCCAGGGAGAGATAATAACGGACAACGCTACACACTTCCCGTGTGGCACATTCGCTCAGACCTGTTCTGACATGGGTATCAAACACACAAACGCACACACACACACACAAAATAAAACAAAGCCATACCACCCACCTGCTAACATTACTGCGCGTGTAAATTCCAATTAAAGGCTTTGACTTGTTGCCCATACCGCTAGTCAGAAGGACTAGGACGCCAAACTAAACTTCCCCAAATGGCGTTCGCTAGGCGCACCACAATCAGCCGTTCTACTGGTTTCACTCCTGCCTTGCCCAATTTTTGCGGGGAAGTTTCTTTTCTTTATAGCAAACATGCTTGTCTCCTCACACCCATTACACCGGGGTAGCCTCAGTTTCGCTGCTGCTTTATGCAAACGACTTGGCGCCGCTCTCCCTGCTGCTTGCGAACATTCAAACCAAGCTTGGTTGCTGCGGACAGACAAATATAATTCAGGTCACAGCAATGTTCAGTACGAGCTTGGCGACTTGGCATTACGCCACACGCACCTACTGAGTCACACATCCAGGGCTTTTCCGGCATCGATAGAACCTTGTTGGGATGGTCCATTTATCGTAGTTCTTTACTATTGTTTGAAACATCGCACAACGGCTGCTTCGAGCGGGCCAGCTCCAACGCTGTTAAGGTTCGCTTTAACGTGGCTGCTCTGCTTCTAACCCTTCTGCTGGTGTCTTCCTCAACGAAGCCACAAGACGTAAAGGACTCCACTGCGAGTTCTCTTAGAGGTTTCCTCTCCTGTGCGACGCTTCTTATGTGCCACGACGCCTCCGAGCCTTTCCGCGGCCTCCTGCTTGACGACAGTCGCCCATCGGAGCCCGTTCCTCGGGTGAGTCCGGACAGGACACGGCATCTCTGCCTCCTCTGTGGCAGGCCGGTGAACTCGAGGGGGGCACATCATGCGAGCCCTCTACAACGCTCGCGGCTGGTCACCGCTGCCTTGAGCCTGCGGCGTCGCCCAGAGCTGGCTCACTGACCCGCGTCGCCCAGCGCTTGACAAGTAGGGTGGAGGCACCTGCCGCGCTCCCGTTTCCTGCGGGACGAGTTCCTTCCCGACCAGTCCTGTCCGGCCGCACCAGATCCATCGGTTCAACAGGGCATCGTCCTTGCCATCATCGATACTGAGGACTAGTACCCACTCCATTGGCCGAGGGGAAGGTACAGAGTCGGATGCGATTCGTGCTTCTCCGGGGAACGAATCCGTGGCGCGGGGCCGGCCCTGCCCGGGCAGTAATACGCTAGCGGCTGCCGCATTTAGTGTCTCGACACGCCGAAGCAGAGGTGGTGCCCTCTCTGTGTGCCTGGCATCCGTCTCTGGGAGCCTCAGCCTGTTGTCTGGCTCAGAAATCATATCTGTTGCGGGCTACGCCCTAAACATATAGTGTGTTTATTACTTACGACAGTGCGTGCTTAGAGATTGTCATTGTCAAAATTAGGACAAATGGAGTAGATGTCTAGAATTCGCCGGCTGCCGTTAGATGTGCGTTGAGCACGTAAGGCGGAAATAGACGGCAGTGTAGTTCCAGAGTCGCTAAAATGTTGTATTACTGCTGCTTACTTCAAATATAGATAGGGGAAGTACAAACTCCTGCTTGTCTTGCAAACAAAATAAAGAATTAACTGGTTAGTAAATATGACGCAGATCAGACTCAACTCAATTCATCTATCAAAATTAGCAGGCACAGGAATTACTCTTTCCAGGCTGTAGATGGCGCATTGATACGGCAGACATTTCCACCAGGTATTGAGGTTATGAAACGCCTGCATGGATAAATGCGTACAGGCGCTCTGTGAACTTTGTCTATCCTACGCTGTCGCCGCGTGAACACAAGCGGAAACATTTGCCGCATGTGTCCTAAAATAAACAATTCTCCACAACTGCTTCCATTTTGTATTCACCATCTAAAGATAATTTAATCTTGTCTTATAAACATTGCTTTTATTTCTGAGAGCTCTGTAGATTACTGCTTAAAGCATAATTCTCCAACTGTTGATGCTCTAGAGTTCTTGGTATAGCTTCGCGCCCTCCGTCAAAACATGGATTGTGCATGCTGTTTACACTTGTCCTTTTGTTCATTTCGCATATGTTCGCATGTGGCATTGTGTTGCAAGTAAATTGATACCTGTGGACCCTTCTCATGCATATACTGTAAATAATTGGACATGTTCTTCATTAACCATTGGTCGTCCTCGTCAGCTTGGTCAAACTACTTGGTAAGGGTTCTCTGAACGATTGTGCGCACTATGAATGTACCAGGAGGTCAAGGGATCGCTGCAGGCCAGTCGCTTATAGAAAAAGCAATAACTCAGTCGGAGCCTTGTGCGGCGATGAACTGGGAGGTCAGGTTTCGAATACCTTGTCTTTAGGCAAAAGTCGGAGATCCAGTTGTGAGAATGCCATGGAACGATGTGCTCTGTGCATCAAATTGAGGACCAATAGTTGATTGATGCTCCGGAAGCACCCCAAACAGCCCATGCAGTCGTAAAAGTCATGCAGTCAGAGGTGATTACTGACGTTTGTTCTGCGTGGACCTTATGGTGATCCTTTTCAGTATGAATCGCTGCAAGAACAGATCAAATGAGCTGTGTTTTTCTGTACAATGCACGTAGGGCACAGTGGCGACAAATGATATCCCTTATGCACGGGAGACTGAATTCATTTGAAGCAAGACCCGTTGACACCTTATCAATTGGAGTTTCGTCACTGACACACTTTACGGCGTAGACTCCTTTATCTTTTCAGTAAGCAACGCAGGAAAGCAGACGGCGCTGCTTATTCATACTGAAACTGACAAAACCTTAAAAAAGATGATGCATATAGTCAAATTGCCACATTGCAAACTATGGAACCATTGTTCACTGTTGATTTTAGATAGATAAAAAAATGGCCTCTTGCGATGGCAATCTGCGCATGCACCGCATGGCCTGCCAGCAGATACAGGGTGTTTCACTTAACTTGGCCCAGACAGTAAAATATCCAAATGCTACTTAGCTGGACAGAAGGAAGTTAATGTTGTTTTCCTTCGCTTGTAGATACTCAATTTTTTGCATTCTATCTAATTACATAATTACACTTAACGAATTATTCAACTTCTCAAATATTTTAAATAGATGGAAAGTGTCAATGAGAAAATTGTAGAACATGAAAAACTCCCGATACAGCTTTCTGTTGCCCAATACGTGCTGCATAAAAGTGTTTTTCCGAGCGCGAAAGACGCCCCAGAATGCACGCTAAATTGCCGCGCGACTGGCCGCTCGAGGCACTCTAGCCTGTATTATTTGGTTTTATTTCATAGTTCACGGGCCTTCCTTAACCAAGAACGTGATGGACTTGGTTACCAAGTGCACAAAAACCATCCAACTCACTGCGGACAATCCCGAAGTCGACCCACACCTACTTCACCTCTGGGAGGCCAAACGAGGACTTTTGAAGAGATGGAAGAAGCAGAAAAAAAACCGCAAAGATCCGCATTGCCGCAGTCTCGCGACGGGCAGAGGAGTATGCTGAAAAACTCGGACGTCAGAACTGGAATCAAGTGTGCGACCAGTTGCAGGGAACCCTCAGCAACCGAAAGACCTGGGCCATTCTAAAGACCCTTCTGGCGCAGACGGAATCAAAAACTGCCACGGGGCAACACACACAAAGACTTATACACAACTTCCAGGGAACCGAAGAAGTAGCGCTCGAAGCCATCACCAGGAAATACATCGGAGACGAGCAACAACGGAAGACGCAGCCAGTCATTCACCCAGAGTGCGAGGGGGAACCCAATCCGGATTTAGACCAACCTTTTACCAAGTCGGAGATCATGGCAGCCTTAAGAAATCTCACAAGAAACACGATGCCCGGCAGGGATAAAATTAACAAGACCCTCCGTAACCTGGACGACGGGGCGACGGAGAGTTTACTAAAGTATATCAATGAAAGCTGGGAGACCGGCAGTATACCGGCTTCCTGGAAGCATGCGGACGTAACGATGATCCCGAAACCCGGCAAGCCCATCAATCTACAGAACCTGCGTCCAATCTCTCTCACGTCATGCGCGGGAAAACTCTTCGAGGACATGGTCCACAATCATCTCTCGCCCTACCTGGAAGAAGGTTGGCACCTGCCGAACACTATGTTCGGTTTCCGGCCTAACCTCTCCACCCAGGACATTCTACTTCAGCTTGAAGAAGTCATCGATGGCCTCAGCACATTCCACAAGAGTGCCATCCTGGCACTCGACGTGAAGGGAGCCTTCGACAACGTTTCACACGAAGCAGTGCTAAACAGCCTACAACATACCAACTGCGGACGGCGGACATACAACTACGTCCGGGACTTCCTGACGGGTAGAACAGCGACAATAGGCCTGGGGAATCTCAGGACCGAGAAGTTCCAAACACCGCAGAAAGGAACCCCCCAGCGGTCGGTGATCTCCCCGTTGCTGTTCAATATAGCGATGAGGGGATTGCCGAACCTCTTGGAGAACATCAGGGGTATCCGTCACGCAATGTAAGCAGATGACTTGACCACGTGGACGTGCACGGGATCGGCAGGCGCACAACAAGACGCCCTGCAGGAAGCTATCGACAGGACCGAGCAGTATCTACACCGCTGCGGTCTTTCATGCGTGCCGGAAAAGTCGGAGCTCCTGATCCTCAAAAAGAGGACAAGAGGGCGGCTTCCGCAGGAGACACTTGACCCAACGTTACACTAAATGGAGTCAACATACCCAAGGTGGACACACTCCGTATTTTGGGCCTCACTCTCCAGAAGGACGGAGCCGGTCTCGCCGCCATTAAAAAACTGCAAGTGGCAGTTACCCAAGTCGTGCACTTGGTGCGAAGAGTGACAAACAAAAAGCACGGCCTGAAAGAGCAGGACACAATCAGATTAATACAAGCCCTGATAATCAGCAGAGTCACTTATGGCACCCCCTACCTGGGCCTCAAGAACAGTGAGCGAGACAAATCGAACACGCTAATACGAAAGACCTACAAGCTGGTACTGGGCTTCCACCGACGACGTCGACGGAGAAGCTACTCAGCCTGGGCATCCACAATACTTGGGAGGAACTAGTAGAGGCCCACAAGACGAGCCAGATATAGCGACTCAAGCTAACCAGCACGGGTAGGGACACGCTAATAAGCCTGGGCTACCCAGTCGAATATGAGTCCACTAAACAGCGGGTTCCTCTACCACTGAGGGAGAAGATCACGGTGGCCAACATCCCGAGAAACATGCACTCTGAATACCACAGAGAAAGGAGGCGAGCGAGAGTGAAAGCTCTACGTAAGGCCTACGAAGGAACAAAACAAGGAGAAGTCCGATACACCGACGCGGCAAAGTACAAGAACAGAGCGGCCCACGCTATCAGCGTAATCAACGGCCAAGGACAAGAGGTAGCAGCAGCCTCGGTAAGCACTCCAGACATCGACTGCGCGGAAGAAACGGCGATAGCACTGGCGGCCACTAGGGGACAGCGACAGGAAGATCTAATCACAATTATCACCGACTCACAAACAGCATGTCGAAATTATCAAAAGGGCCGCATTTCCAAACAAGCCCTCAGCATCCTCGAAAAACGAGACAATTTTCCAGAAGTGTACATTGTCTGGGCCCCGGGACACGAGTCCCTGGCGGGAAATGTAGCGGCTAATGCCGCTGCCCGAGATCACATTCTCCGGGCTATCCCACCAGGTTCAAGAGCGCCGGTAGACCATCAAGATAGCGTCCCGAAAAGATACGCCGATATCCTGAGCCACTACAGACTGGGTAGGAGTATCTATCCACCCCCGCATCCCAAGCTGACAAGAGCAGAGGCGGTGATCTTCCGAAGACTACAGACCAGCACATTCCCGCACGGCACCCTGCTACACGCCATGTATCCTACGAGCTATACTCACAAATGCGCCTTCTGCTCCACGCCCAATACCCTCTACCACATGGTATGGGAATTTCAAAAAAACCCATCGACACCGCCCATCACCGGACCAACCGTCGAGCAGTGGGAGGCACAGCTGACAAGCTCGACTCCTGGAGACCAGCATCGCCTGGTGAGCAGGACCAAGCTATCAGCTCAGGCCCACGGCATCCTGGACTAGGGACGCCGCCCACCTCGGACGATTTTACCGTCGGCACATTTCAACTAATAAAGTTTGTTCCTCCTCCTCCATTCATCTTAGTTAACTAATTCAGCGCAATATAAAAAAATACTCTAAGGAGCGCCACATGATGGCAAACGATATGCCGTTCGTTTCATTCAGCTGCGCCCAACCACATTTTTTTTTTAATCCTTGGCACAAGTTACGGGAAACACCCTTATATATTGACACTTGTTCACTTTATTAGACAGTGCGGTGTGTTGCCTGAAATATTTGGCTTTGTTCTGTTTCCGAGGCTTCTAAAAGCAGGTTATGTGAAAACACACGTGAGATATTAAATATTTAACATATGACGGCAGTTTAGCGGCCATAGACATCAACGTGAATGACCATTCGACGGGGATGACAAGCTTGCTGCTGATTACAGTAAATATACAGAAATGTGTGCCAGGGTTACAGCGCAACTCTGTAAAAGAATCAGCACAATTGTACTCGGTAGCAATGTTATGAGAGAAGAAGGAGCTGTAGATTTTAAATCGGTTTGTATCTGTTTGTGGCTATGCAGCGCGAATGCGAAGGAGACTGAGTAGAGCAGGCACAACAAGCGCTGCTCCTTGCGACAGAACTTCTTTTATTCTTTCTAGCTTCTTGCGCCTTTGCCTCGCGATTGTAAATCATTCTAAATCAACGTACAAAATGTGTGGCCTAATTGTGCCAACTAAATGCGGTGTGCGTTCGCCCATCCGGCAGCTCCAATGCTCCACCACGCCGGAAACAACGCGACCTATTTCCTGTCATTCCCTTACTGAAAGGGAAACATAATAATGGCCCGAACGACGAAAAGAAAAAAAAAAGACGAGAAAAAAAAAACATCCCTCTCGTGCCGGTGGTAAGTTTCCAAAGAGAACACTTCATCGGGGCACCAGGTGGCCACGACACAACAACTTCTGCCGTCTACGCGAGTCAGAATTACCAGCCAAGCCAAAGCGCCACCGACAGGACCTGGTCATGGCAGTAGCCCGATGTTGCCATACCGCTTGGACAAAATGTTGCGAGACCTCCAGTTTAATTGGTTCTGTACAGCATTGCCACGGTCTCTGTCGTGTGAAGCAACCATATTAAAATAATGTGCATGCTCACCATTGAAGGACGAAGTATTTACCTAAGGACGACGTCAAATAACACAAACATCGCCACCCCGTGTACGTGTTTGAAACTGTATACGCGTATATGTTGGGACTCAGTGTGATGCAACTTCTCTTCGCCTTTTATCTCTGAATGTCCATGTGCGTATACCACTAAATGCTCCAGATTTTTAAAACCTGTGACGTTGTTTCATCTTACCTTAGAATATTTTTTTTATTGTGGTTCCTATTATTCAAGAAAGGTTTGGCCGTCACCATATAGGATCGCTACGGCTCAATCTTTTATTTTCATGCCATAAATAAACAAAACAAAATAGACTGCGAACTTATCAAAAGGAATGAAAATAAAAGAAAGCTAAGGGACAAAACCGCAGCTACAACTCGAAAGACTAGTTGGAGCGCCGCGGAAGGATGGAATAGAATGAGGCTGCCACAACGACGATTTTTTTCAGCTGTCGTTTACGTCTATCGCGGCAGATGGCGCTGATCATTGAGTTTGTGTGAGGAAAGGAACTTAGGAGAGGGACTTAAAGGAGAGGAACTTAAGAGGAAAAAAATGAAATCAGGAAAGAAACCATTTATGATAACTCAAAGGGAAGCTCATTACTTTTCGAAGCGAGACCGGGATGCCTTAGAACACGCACCTATAAAGCGAGATATAAGAAGGAAGAAGAAGCATGTGCTTGCTGCGGTAAAGCTAGGGACACGACGGAGCATGTTTTATTAGAATGTGAAGACGTCTACCCAGCGGTCAATTTAGGCACCACCGGCCTCCTTCAAGCCCTTGGGTTCAGCGGGAGCAGTGGTAAAGCAAACATGCCCGCAATAGACATTAGGAAGAGGCGATTGGAGGACTGGTGGAAGAAAAGTAGGAAAACGACAAAAGACAGAGACGCACAAAAGTACAGTTCGCAATAGGGGATCAGAACATTTGGGTGTGGTAGTGCGTAGTGTTTTTTTTTTCATTGTTCAACCTAGGTAGGATATTGGGCAGTATAGTAGCAAGAGCTTGGTGGCGCAACCCACCACCTCGTTCCAAAGGGGACGCTCATAGCATCCATTCATCCATCCATCCATCCATCATCCATCCATCCATCCATCCATCCATCCATCCATCCATCCATCCATCCATCCATCCATCCATCCATCCATCCATCCATCCATCCATCCATCCATGCATCCATCCATGCATCCATCCATCCATCCATCCATCCATCCATCCATCCATCCATCCATCCATCCATCCATCCATCCATCCATCCATCCATCCATCCATCCTTGTCTTGTTGTTGTTTTGTCAGGTAATAAGGAAATTAGGCAAAATAATAGGAATAGCTTCGTGGTTGCAACCCAACGCCCCGTTTCAGAAGGACGTTCGTAGCATGCATCCATTTATCCATCAAACACATGCAGCAGGCTCGGCGCGTGGAGCTCCTAAACATGCGCGCGCGTAAAAGAATCGCTAGTATATTGTCCCATATATGCCTGTGTACCACTATAAGCCTCTCGCGAGCTTTTGGGAAGCAAGCTTACGTATATTCTCTCAAATATCTAAGCTTAGCAGTGCTATCCAGACCTGAACGTGCTTCCCAACTCGTGAAAGTCCATTCTATATAGACGGCGTGTTTACAAGTGCTCGACTTTGGTACAAATGCAACACCATCCGCCTATTGCGGAATGCAAAATTCTTGGAAAGCGGCTTTTATGTACACGCGATTTGGATGTCTAGGCTGTCGAACTACGCATGTCAAATAAACGAGCTCCGGCTAACGAAAGGCGATCGCTGCTTCGTGCACGCCTCTGTCTCGGGCATTATTTGTCAGCGGTAGGTATCTTGAAAGCACAGGTTATAGCTCTAAGAATACGAGGACGGATTGAGACAGAAACGACGTATATATATATGAAACTGGAATTTACAAATTCCAGCGGCTGAGACTGCAAGGCATATCCACTTGAAAAGAATCGTGTGGATGACACCACTTACGACATGTGCGACGCCGAACTTGCAGTAAAAATGCACTTTCCTTCCCCTCACTTTCTTAAGAAAACGTCCTTTTATGCATTGACACACAAAAGTAACTGGAACGCAATGCATTTCTCAGCCAATATCGGGCATGAATTTTCGGAGCTGGTGTCATCCTGAGCATTCGTTCCAAGTGGACTCGCCTTGCGAACTCACCCGCTAATATTTGTAAATTGCATGTGCCATAAGGTAAGTGGTTAAAACTTAATTTGTGATTTTTTGTAATTAGTCGATGATGCATTACAAAATTTTTTGCGAATAATGTCCACGTCTTCGAGTATACCAGGTCATGTACAAAATTTGTGCTATCCGCCACAGGCAACTTAAAGAAAGGTTTGAAAGTGTTCGCTGAAGCACCCTGTGTTATTACTTGGCATAAACATTTGTGGGGGTTAAAAAGGCAACTTCCGAGCAATTAATGCTTACGATGGGAAAATGGCTCTTTGAGCTGTGTTTCTTGTTTGTATTGGCGTGATACTTATGCTTCTTTTACTGAGTATCTTTTTGCAACGCTCAAGGTTGTGAGCGCACATACGGACCTCCGCCCGGTATATATTGAAGTTACAGATTGCGCGCATTTTTGGAAACACATGCACTGGAGGAATAAAAGAGCAAGTGTACGGTTCTTCAAGGCGATGTAAGTTCTTCTCGTACATGCAAAGGAAGATGTGCGTACAGCGTCGACCGCTCGGCACATCTCTATCACTGAGCGCACGCATACGCACAATCAAGGCTCTGCTGCCGTACTTTGTACGTGAGACACAACACAAGCACATCTAGGCAAGAACAGGCGAAAAACTTGCCGAAAAGCACCAACTAAGACGTTGTTTTACAATGGAAGACTGCACTGCAAATCAAGACCCATGAGCATGTTTAGCAGGAGCTTTATTGTAGCATATTAAATTTTTCCTCGCAAATAGCACGTGAAACAGTAAGCATCGCAAGAGCTAGGTAAAGATGATGATGATTCACTGACATTCCCTTTGAAACGGGGCAGTGAAAATGCTATACATGCTATACATGGGATGCTATAGATGTTTTTCATGACTATAACACCTCAGCGCTCCTGACGCCGAGGAAAGGAACACAGACGTTGTCAGGTCGCTCTGCAGACATACGACGCCGTTGAGGAGAGTCTTCCACCATGCGTTGGAGTCTCTTACAAGAGGAAAGTGTCCAAAAGTTAGCCGGATTTTATGTAGACATCCCCTCGTCGTATAGCAGTGCAAACACCACAGGAGGTATTTGCAAGATAGAAGGAAGTCGTCGCTACTTCCGCAAAGAACTAAGTCCAGAAAGTATGCGACGCTTTAAGTACTTCTCCAACCGTTGTTTGTACTCATTCATCGTTACTTGTCAAATAATACTGCAGGGATATCAACAATTATGTGCCGATACAATTCCTTTTCGCGATTCATCATTGACGCAAGCGACGCATCGCGCACGTTATCACCGGCACATGGGAGCCGTCAATGGCGGACGTGAAGAAAAGAACAGAACGTAGCGGAAGGAATCCTTGCCATGTACCCGCCCTTCATCTTAGAACCCCACGCCTACAATGACGAGCTACGTCATTGTTCCTCTGAGGCTAACGTCCGGCCCCTAAATTCAGCTCCTGCTCTTTTTCTCTGTCTTGGGGCACTTTCTTGGGGTCCTCGTGGCAGTTAGTACTCATTTCTGGAGTAACAAATGCATTTTGAGTAACTAAATAATAAGCACAAGCAGGACAAGATTTAGTACAAATGTGCAAATACTCGAGATAGAAGACGGAAGGATAGCCACCGCCATGGCTCATGTGGCAGAGAAACGCATGAGTAGTGCGCAAGATGTGGGTTCCCCTTCCATCGGAAGGCAAGTTGTCTTTTCCTCTACTTTCGTTTACCTTTTCCTTATAAGTCCTGCCTGTGGTATACTAGTTGATTTTCCCTATATGATTTCGTTGGCTCATTGTCTACTAGCTACATCTGGCTGCGGTTAACAAACAATGGGCCACTCGGTTCCCCATTTCTTCGTTCGTTAAGAAGCTATGTAGTTTGTTACGAATGTGCACTAGCGTCCGTCTACTCGCCTGCAAGACAGAAGTTCTACATGTGTCCCCAGAGAGTTACAAGTACTATTGTTTGTTTATGATGGAACTATAGAAGTTTATGTTTTGTTATTTTCTCGCCGAGTATCTTATGTGGTTGCCTAGACTCGTGTGAAAAAATCTGTGTCCATGCTTTCTAACTTTATTTAGTGTTTTCTCGCACAACCTGCGACTTCATTTTGTATCCTATGGGGAGCGAACAGTGCGACCTGAACGCGCCAACTGGTAATTTCATATCATGTCCCAAAATAATAGAAAACAGCGTTACCTAGAGCACCTATTAGTCACCACCACATTACGAAGGAAATGTGTGGCCATCTTACAATTGTTTCGGTCCTCAAAAGGCGAGCCCTGCGTTGTAAGTATGAAAGGTGGGGCAATAGAAGCCATCTTGCATTGCAACATGCAAACTAGATTCGAACTGAAATTATTCATCAGGATATTGGCAAAAATGGGAACCTGCTGTAATAGCAATACATCGGTCGGCACACTCCAGCATGGCCAACGAGAAAGCCAGCTCTGTCTCCGTTGTGCACTAGTGCAATGAACTGACTGTGGCTGAGCAATTCACTTGTCTCTGGCCGCGTTCATACGTAGTGAATAAGACGCTGTTTGGCAGCCAAAGGGGAAGGAAAGTGCGTGCATGTCGAAACTCTTGTGTCCTGGAGGAGGAGGGAAAGCGCGGAAGGTTATCTCTCGTCTGTTTCTCGCATTTCTATCTGACATTAGCGCAAAGGACGCTTGGACACACGCGCTTAGTGGCGAGAGACGCTGAAGAAGCACGGTTGCCGACCCGGACTACCAGGATAACGCATGCTGCCGCCTACCATCTCTGTGCAACGAGTACTGTTGTGTCGGCGATAGCGCGTCGGATAAGCAGACTGCTGTTAGTGCGCATGTGCGCACAAGTACTTATAATGTCTTGCTATGTGCGTGAACCGTTGATTCTAGATGTAACCAGGAGCCCGTAAGCTGCGGGCAATAAACACCGTTTTCCTGTTGATCCCTTGCCTAGTCACCCACTGACATGAGATACAACACTGGGGACGAGGATGGGATCCGAAGGCCGCTGTCAGTTTGGTGAAGAAGGCAAGTCTTTTCAAAGTCAGCCTCTGTTCCAAGTTGGACTTTGAAGAATGCTGATTTTGCGGCTGTCTGTGCATGGATAACAAAGAAGCGACAATGCAGTCGACTGGACAGCTTGGCCAGATGGAGTCATTTGATGTTACCGCAAGTGACTGGACGGCATACAAGGAGAGGTTGACATCTTTTCTGATTGTCAACAAGGTTCCTGACAGCGACAAGGTGCACGCATTCCTCAGCATCATCGGCCCGCGAACGTATGGGCTGCTGAAGTCGTTGACGGCGCCTGACCTGCCGTCGGCTAAAAGTTTCGAACAGCTGAAGAGCATCTCGGACGCCCACCTGGCCCCCAGTGCCGTCCATAATCGGTGAACGAGCCAAGTTTTACCGCAGAACACAGCACGAAGGTGAGCCCCTGCCGGAATATGTTGCCGAACTTCGCAAGTTGTCTCAGACCTGCCAGTTTGGAGCCAGTTTAGACGAAGCGCTGCGGGATCGTTTCGTGTGCGGACTGCTCCGTGAGGACGTGCAGCGAGTACTTTTTACCGAGGGCGACACATTGACGTTCTCGAGAGCAGTGGACCGCGCGCTGGCCATGGAAGCAGCCCGGAAGAATGTCGCCGATACTCGAGTCGTGGAATCATTGGCCACACAGCTGCACAAAGTTGAAGACGACAATAAAGAGGCACATGCTGATCTGTACGAGGTGCAAGCGAGAGCTGGTAAGCCGCTACTAGTTTGTTACCGCTGCGGTTCCCCGAGCCACACTCATGCAGTATGCCCTCACATTAACGATACCTGTTTTAAGTGTTCGAAGAAAGGACACATTCAAAGAGCCTGTCGGAGCAGCAACAGGCAATCTCATGACGGGTATAAGAAAAAACGGAGCCTGAAAACGCTAAAAGTTGTGGCACAGGAGCCGACTATCAGCATTTCCAAACAAGGGGCTGCCAGCCGCGCTCCCATTTTTGTTAAACTAAATATAAATGATACACCGGTAGAAATGTAACTCGACACGGGAGCTGCAGTGTCAATCATGCCTTTCAAGCAGTTCAAGAAGCGGCTTCCTTCTACCAGCTGCCGATCAACTGACGTCACCCTACGCACCTATACCGGAGCTCTCGTCCGACCTTGTGGCGTCGCGGTTGTCAACGTGCAGCATAGTGGACGGACTGCGCAGCTGCCGCTCTACCTCGTCGACCAAGCAGGACCACCACTGCTAGGACGAGAATGGCTACGCACACTACGTCTGGACTGGGACAGTATTTGGGGTCTGAACTACATCTCAAGGTCAGTGTTTGACTCGTCTTCTCGAACGAAGGAAAGGCTCGATTCCTTGCTAGCCAAGTACGAAACTCTGTTCAATGATGAGTTAGGTGCTATCACAGACGAACGGGCCGAGCTGTTTTTCAAGCCAGACCACCGGCCGAAGTTCCTGAAAGCAAGGAATGTGCCGTTCGCATTGCAGTCAGCTGTAGAAGCCGAGATAGCAAAATTGGTTGAACTAGGAATTCTCACGCCAGTGAATACAGCGGAGTATGCCACGCCCGTAGTGCCCGTGATAAAGAAAGATGGCAGCATACGCCTATGTGGGGATTATAAGACGACGATAAACCCCTCACTTGACATCGCACACTACCCGCTGCCTAAGATAGATGATCTACTGGCAGCGCTGGCCGGGGGGCTACATTTTACGAAGATCGATCTGAACAGGGCATACCAGCAGGTATTCATGGCGGAAGAGTCAAAGAAGTACTTGACATTAAACACGCAGAAAGGTCTGTTTACAGTTAACAGGCTACCTTTCGGAATTGCGTCAGAGCCAGGTATTTTTCAGAAAATAATGGACGCGATGCTGAAGGGCCTGAGCGGAGTGTGCCGTTATCTCGATGACATTCTAGTCACGGGAAAAACCACTGAAGAGCATTTGATAAACCTAGAAGCTCTCCTGAAACGTCTGTCAGAGCGAGGTGTCAGGGTGAAAAAAGAAAAATGTGCGTTTTTTCAAAACGAGCTCTGCCACCTGGGGCACAAAATAAGTGCAGAAGGAATCGCTGCGTCACCGGACAAAATTGAGGCAGTTATTAAGGCTGCTGCACCGACAACAAAGCAGCAACTGCAGTCCTTCCTAGGTGTCGTCAACTATTACGGAAAGTTCGTACCTAATTTGTCAACTGTTGCTAACCCCTTGTACCGGCTTTTGCAGAAAGACACTTCGTGGTGCTGGGACGACCGCTGCCACGCAGCGTTCGAGCAAATCAAAACAATGTTATCATCACCACAGGTGCTGGCCCATTACGACCCGGATAGACCGTTGAAGCTGGCCTGTGACGCATCGCAGTACGGAGTAGGTGCCGTACTTTCCCACGTTTTCGAGGACTGTAGGTCTCGACTGGTTGCTTTCGCATCGCGCACGTTGTCCGAGTCTGAGAAGAAATACAGCCAGCTTGAAAAAGAGGCATTGGCCATAATTTTTGGCATAAAGAAGTTTCACTACTTCATTTATGGTCGATCATTCACTCTAATCACGGACCATAAGCCGTTACAGCAAATTTTGGGACCAACAACTGGGATCCCGCCTATTGCAGCTGCGCGATTAGAGCGTTGGGCAGTGACGTTATCGGCCTACAGCTACAACCTTCTCTTTAAGAAGTCAGCCGGTAACGCCGAAGCTGATTTTTGCTCCCGGTTGCCGCTTCCCTATGTCAAGGACGAGACACAAGAAAGCGAAGAAACTTTTTATACATTGCGACTGGCCTCCCTGCCAGTGTCGAGTAAAGAAATCGCGCGTGCCACGCAACGCGACAACGAGCTGGTACAAGTAAAAGAATTCATAAGTACAGGTTGGCCAAGATCCGTCGGTGAAGACAGGCTGAAACATTACGTCACCAGGCGCAATGAATTAACCTTGCATCAAGGATGCATATTGCTCGGAACACGAGTAGTCATCCCCGCAAAACTGCAGAGTGCAGTTTTGGAAGAGTTACACGAGGGTCACCCAGGTATAGTTCGCAGCAAGGCGCTCGCGCGAAGTTATGTCTGGTGGCCGTGTATCGAAGCGGATCTTGAGCGTATGGTTCAATCATGTACAAAGTGCCAAGAACAACGCAGTGCCCCTGGCAAAGCACCACTGCACCCGTGGTCCTGGCCCACAGCGCCGTGGCAACGCATACACATTGATTTTGCAGGACCCTTTCAACAATCTATGTTTCTCTTAGTGGTCGATGCCCACTCCAAGTGGCCGGAAGTTTTTGTGATGCCTTCGACTACTACAGAGGCCACAATTCAGTGTTTAAGAGATGTTTTTGCACGTTTCGGTTTCCCGGAAACAATTGTCAGATAACGGGCCACAATTCACGTCACAGGACTTCAAACAGTTCGTCCGAGAGATGGGCTGCCGACACGTGCAAACAGCACCCTACAATCCTAGCGCAAATGGGCTCGCGGAACGTTTCGTGCAAACTCTGAAGAATGCGCTGCGAAAGGATGACACGCGCCAACCACTGAAGGTAAAGTTGAACAAGTTTCTGCTCGCCTATCGGAACACTCCTCACGCTACAACGCACGAGGCGCCGGCCAACTTGTTGTTGGGTCGACGTTTGCGTACGCGCCTTGACGTGCTCAAACCTGTGCTGGGGGAGAGGGTGGCTTACCAACAGTTCAAACAGACGGTGAACCGACCATGTCGAGTGCGCGAAGTCACTCTTGGTGATCATGTTCTCGCACGCAATTACAGGGGACAGCCAAAATGGATGCCAGCAGTAGTAATGGCCCAGACTGGACCAGTGTCTTTCAAGGTTCGTGTATCAACCCCTTCAGGATGCTTGGAGTGGCGGCGTCACAAGAACCAGTTGCTTCAAAGCACGACCATGCCTGCGGAAAACGTCGTTCAAGACGACGAGTTCTCCGTGGGGCCACACAGCGACCTCGGATCGGGATCAGCTGCGGAAAACTCCGTTGAAGGCGATGGGTTCGCCGTGGGGCCACACAGCGACCCCGGATCGGGACAAGCCTTTTCAGTACCACCAGCTAGTGTTTCTCTCTCACCGCCGACGTCGCAGGCTGACACTGCACGGGGTGACGATGATCGACGCTACCCAATTCGAAATCGTCGACCACCTGATAGCTTCCAAGCAGGAACGTGAACTTTGATACTTTGATAATAAAAGCGGAGGAAGTGTTGTGTCGGCGATAGCGCGCCTGATAAGCAGACTGCTGTTAGTGCGCATGTGCGCACAAGTACTTATGTCTTGCTATGTGCGTGAACCGTTGATTCTAGATGTAACCAGGAGCCCGTAAGCTGCGGGCAATAAACACCGTTTTCCTGTTGATCCCTTGCCTGGTCACCCACTGACATGAGATACAACAAGTACAACCGCTGCTTAGGAATATCGCCCGAGTTGTGCAGGAAGTAGTTTCCTTTGGCTGGATGCAAGTAGTTTTTTTTTCTTTTTCGCAAACAGACTCAATCATTCATGCATCATAGAATATCAACGAACACTGCACGGGTGGCGACAAAAAGCAGAATTTTCTGGGTGCCTTGTTTGTTTAAAAGCCCGGACCACCATTTCTGTTTCCTGTGCGCCATTTTTCCCGCCTCTCAAATGGTGTTTTGTTCTTTTTTACTGCATCTTTTTTTCTTAAGGTATCCAACGGCGCTGTTTGAGCACGACAGGATGTGACCATTAATTGCCGGAAACATTAGGCTAAACCCCCGTCCCCCTCTTCCCCCTTCCGCCCCGCCCCCAACCCCCCCACCAAAAAGATAAAAAAAAAATTGCTGTGCATTTTTGGAGCTTAGGTGTAGCTGGCGTAAACCAATCATGAGGCGCATTGACAATACTGTTCTTCCGTAGCAACGGCTTATGGCTGTGAAGAAATGCTCACTAACGAGAGTGTCAGTGAATCGCAAAGCATTCTTACACAGGAAATTATGGGTAATTTCTCTCGGCGCCAAGCCCAGCCTCCACAGCGCTGTAGTTTAATTGCGCTATCAAACCAAGCAAACTCATCATGCGCATCCTGCCCACTCGGAGTGTCCTTCCCCTGTGTTTTATAAAACACATGTGCGGACACATACGTGTACTGTGATTTATAGCGATCCACTCAATTGCTCAGCAGATGCTTCATTTTACGTTCTACCAATGCTTCAATTATCTGCTTGTCTGTTGTTTTCACCACACTTATTTCGAGCCTCATCTTTTGTCGAAGCACAGAGCTGGCAGCCTACAGAAACCAACTAGTACGTTAGTTCAAAAGCTGCCAAAGCCAATCACACCATCGCGTGGAACAAAGTAAGCAAACCTGAGCGTTGCAAATCTCAGCCTTAAGCAGGCGTGGCCCAGAAGGCACCACTGTTCTCCGTTAGCTTGGCTCCCCCGTGACAGCAACGAGCCGAAAGGTAAGCTTAATGCGGAATACCGTATCTCATGACAAAGCCGAATAGTAACTTAAGATTATATATATATATATATATATAAGGAGGCCACGAACTGTTTGGAAAACTTTACGTAACGTTTTCGGCTGCTGGACCAACCTTCGTTCCGTTGTTCCTCTGTCGACTAGAATATCGGCAAACCCCATTTGCTCTCTGGTACACATCGCTCTTTGCGCGGTCGTTCACTTGTTCTTCAGCTTCTTTGTCAACCTCCAAGCTTGTGCCGCATATTTTAGCACAAGTAAAATACAATGATTGTACACTTCCTATTTCAATGACAGTAGTAAGCTCCCAGTCAAGATTTGGTAATGCCTGCCGTATGCATTCCAACCTGCTTTTATTCTTCAATACATTTTCTTGTAATGATTAAGGTCAGCTGTAAGTAATTGATCTAGATAAACCTACTTCTGCACAGATTCTAGAGGCTGACTGGCGATCGTGAATTCTTGTTCTCTTGTCAGACTATTGAACACTACCTTTATCTTATGCATTGTGAATTTTCAGCTCTACTCTTACAATTTCTCGGCTAAGGTCCTCAATTACTTGTTTCAATTCACTGGGGATGTCAACAATGTCACTGTCATCTGCAGACCAAATAGCTTGATATATTCGCCGTTCATCTGCGCTTCATACCTTCCCACTATAATAGCTTGAATACCTGTGTGTAGTGGAAAGTTTGGCGCCAACCTTAAAATAAAAAATAAAAAGACGCTTTGGCTTCATGTTCACGGAATCTTTGTTCACGATGAGGATGAACGAGAAGAAAGTCTGCTTATGTTCTTTTCAAGACATGACGTAAAAACCGCGCCTACATATGTGGAAAGATTCATTGTTGCGATTGAGCGGTCATTAGTCGGCGAATGTCTTCACTCTTGCTACCTCTTCATTATTTTTCTTAACTTACTTTGTCATTACCTGTCTCTCCTTTTAATGCGCACCGTTAGGAGTGTCAGAGTCGAAAAAAGTGTATGCGTGTGAAGCGTGGGAAGCCGGTCACGTCGCAGAGGTAGAGAGGGGATTGGAGAACTTAGAATAGCATACATGTTCGTAATGTAACAATATCCTATATGTATACTGTCACGGAGTTAACAAAAGAGGCGTTCGCAAAATGGCGTTCTTGTGCGCAATAATGGTTGACACTCGGAGAGCGCGCGTATTACTACGCACTTCGCCCTTCTCGTTCAAGTGGCTGGCGGCCGCAGGTGCCATCCTATCTCGCATCGTGTCTCCCTTCTCGTAAGCTACCGTGCCGGTCCGCTAATTACGATAAAGCGCATATAGTGATAGGACAGCTCTAATGTCAGATAAGGTCACAGAAAGCAAAGAATAACCCCCAACACTGCGCAGGACAGGGAAGGGTGTGAATGGTACACTTTACTCGCGGGCGTTGTACGGCTTCATCCGTACTATATGTGCACAACATTGGGACGGGGACGTCGCCGATTGAAGCGAGGATCAACATTTTGGGGCATGACCTCATAATTCACATTTACATCGCTAAGGCGGCGCACAACCTCCTATGGCCCGAAGTATCGCCGCGATAATTTCTCCGAGAGCCCATGGTGGCGGACAGGTATCCGCACCCACACGTAGTCGCCGCGGTAGTACTCGGCTTTCCATCAGGCCTAGTTGTAACGAAGGGTGCGTATGCGGTTCCGACCAAGCTGGCACGTTTCTTCGGCTTTCTGGATGAAGTCATCAGCACTGTCGCTTCTCGTGGTGCCGTCGCCTACTGGAAGCACGGCGTCTAAAGGTGCCGTGACGCGACGTCCTTAGGCAAGTTCAAAGGAGTAAGGAGTAACCTGTACAGCTGTATTATAGGCGAACCTCACGTATGGCTTGGCTCACCATGTCTTTTACTCTACATCCACATACATCGACAGCATATCGCCCAGTGTTCTGTTTAGGCACTCTGTCAATCCGTTAGTTGAAAGTGATAAGCCGTGGTTTTCCGCTGGTTGCTGTGTGTCATCGTGACTTCCTGTATTAAATCAACAGTAAATGATGCACAGAGATCAGTAAGAAAGAAAGCGCGCCGACCATGACGCATTACAATTTCATGGACGAAAAACTTGGCAACTTCAGCAGTGGTTCGCAGGGGTAGAGCTTTGGTCTCGGTGAACCGGTTAAATACTCAGATGCGACGATTATCCATTTGTTTTCCTAAGATGATGTCAGGAACTGGAATAGCGGATCCATTCTCACTTGTAGCAGCACTGGAGGTGGGTCCAGGTGATGGAGCAGACCGGCGGGCCGAAAGGGTGGCACTTTACGCCTCTGACAGTCACAATAGGTTTTTCGCACAATACTGAACAGACAAAAATAACGCCAGCCAGTAGTATTTCTGGCGCACGCACGCTGGTGTTCTGGTGAAGCCTAGCAAGTGTGTGGCACAGGGCTCGTTTTGACACGTCTGCAAAATGTGCCCGCGCAGGGTCGTAGGGACGACGAGAAAGAATGTTTTCTCCCTTGTTTCAATTTTTTTTTTCTTGTAGTGTACGTTTCTCCGCAGCAGTGCATCCGTCCTCGTGACAGCGCCCGTGGGAGTGCAATACCAACTCCTTGGTGATACCGTTAAGAGGAAGGAGTTCTGTTTCCGGACGTTGTAGCTCAGCCATGCACACCGCGTCAACGACGATGAGAAACAGCCGATCTTGCTCCTAGTCGGATGATAAGTCAGTGGAATCGGAGCACGTGGCAGACAGTCAGCGTCGTTGTGCTTTTGTCCAGGTCGGTAGACGACAGTTATGTCGTACCTCAGAAGGCAGAGGCGCCAACGAGCGAGGCCGTTTGATGTATCCGTGAGATTAGCAGGCCAACAAAGCGTATGGTGGTCGCTGGCCGTTATAAATGGCCGGCCATTTAATATGTAGGGTCGAAAGTTACTGATGGTCCAAACGTATGCTAAACACTCCTTTTCACTGGTCAAGTAGTTAGCCTCTGCCTTTGTGATACTACGGCTCCCGCAAGCGTTTACACATTCTGTGCCACCTTGCATTGAGCAAGAATGGGTGCAAGTCTCGCGTTGCTGGCGTCCGTGTGAGTTTCAGTTTTAGTAGCATCGTCAAAATACGCGAGCACCGGAGCTGCGTTAAGTATTCTGCGTAATTCTGTGAACGCCTGTTCTTGCTCTTCCGTCGACACGAAGGGCCCATCCTGGCGTGTTGGTCTCGTCAGAGACTCTGTCATTTTTGAGAACCATTCAACCAAACGACGGTAGCAGGGGCAGAGCCCCTAAAGCCACAGAACAGCCTGGTTGTCTTTATGACAAGGAAATTGAGTGATGCCAGTCACCTTCCCAGGGTCCAGCCGAACGCCCTCAGTGCTCATTATGTGTACGAGAAACTTGAGTTCCAGAAAATCAAACTGACATTTTTCAACATTGATGGCGACATTCACCTTGCGGATAGCATTGAGAACACTCTTCAGCCATATGAGATGTTCATCATACGTGCGTGCTTGCAAACGCAACGACGTCGTCCAGGTAGACTAGGCACGTCTTCCACTTCGATTCAGCGAGTACATTGCCCATCCTTCGCTGGAATGTGACAGGAGCAGAACGCAGGCCAAATGGGGCGACTTTGAATTCGTGTAGCCCATCGGGTGCCACGAATGCCGTTTTCTTGTGGTTGCACTCGTCGACTTTTATCTGCCAGTAACCTGAATAAGGATCGAACAAGGTGAAGAACTCGGTGTGGCGTTGACGGCCCACGGCCTCGTCAATCCGTGGCAGGGGGTAAACATCGCGTTTGGGAATTGTGTTACGCCGTCTGTGGTCGATACTAAAGCGTAGTTGATTGTTCTTTTTTTCCGAATGATGGGAGACACCCACCATCCTGACGAAAACTGAGTCCTATCATCATTCAGCAATTCTCCAACTTGGCATTTAACCGCCTGTCTTTCAATTGGCAAAAGGCGGTATAAATGCTGACGGACTGGCTGCGCCAACTCCCCTAGTTAAAATGTGGTATTTCGAAACGGAGGTGCGCTGAAGTTTAGATTCTGCACATAAGCAGCCAGAGAATTTCCTCATGAATCCAAATAGCCGCTGCCTCTAGTTCCGACACGCTGGCGTCAATGTGAATGCGGCTTCTCAGGCTCGTAGCAGCCTGGCGCCGACGACGGTAAAGTGAGAAATTTTGTTCGGGAAGGCGACAGGCATCTCTTGAAGGACGGACTGAAACGCGTCGAATTTCTTCAAGAAATCTAGTGAGCGTTTGGTCTGCAGCTGAACAAGGCCTCCACCTATGCGGACATACCATTCGAACAGCAGTGGAATATTCGCCTTTGCAGTGCCCTCTTAGGGCGTATGCAACGTAGGTTACAAGGGCCAAAGCACTACTCGTTGGCGGTAACGTGAGGCGTACGTCGAACGATGGGTAAGGCGTTTACATGACTGTCGTAATTGCTGCTTTCTATGGCGTGCGACACAGCAAGCACTAATTACGACAGTTACGACAGCAAATACGACGTTGCTCACGACTCCCGGAAATGCATGATGGCTCCAATAGCCTACAGGAAGTTCATTCCAAGAATCAAGTCAGTCGAACCACTCGACAGGATAATGAAAACTCCGGCGTCTGTAGAGGTGCTAATATTCACTCCTGCTGTACATCTGCCAACCGGATTTGAGAGGTGGCCTCCTGGTACGGATCTGCGACCCAGACCACTGGGTAGAAACTTTCTTTAGGTTGCACGCAAGGTCCATGGTCATAACTGAAGTGTCCACTTCAGTGTCGATTAAAGCTGCTTTTTCTTCGTCGTCTAGGTTACAGGTATTTCAGACGTTACCACTTCCCTTAGGGTACTTGGCCCTGTCTGCAAGTGGCTCTGCTTACGTCGTCGTCGTACGGGAAATCTTCAATAGAATTAATGTCAGCTATTTCGCCTCCTGAGATCGCTGCACTCAGTTTTTCCTGTCCGAGTGACACCCAGCAGCGCCATGATAGAAGGCTGGGCATGGGAAGCGGTGTCGAACAGGTGACAACAAAGAGGGTTCATGCCGTTGTTCCTCGAACGAATTACGGCAGCTTGGACGAAGCTCTCAATCTCCATGGTGTTACGTTTCGCCTACGACGTGCGGTATAGCCGGAGCGGATGCAACAGATGCTGGGGCTTCGTTCAAAGCGGCGACATTTTGGCCCGTTCAGCGCGGTATAGCCGGTGCGGTTGCAACGGACGCTGAGGCTTCGTTCAAAGCGGCTGACATTTTGGCCCGTTCAGCGCGGCCGCAACGCCTCCCCGCCAAGCGCGTCCAGGCATGTTTCAATGCCACGTGTCTTCGTGCGTGCGTGCGTGTGTGTGTGTATGTTGGTGCCCACGCTTGTCAAAGCGCGGCAGCCGGGGAGAGGAGCTCCCCAACTGTGAAGCGAGGAGGTATGACCGGCGCCGGCCCGGCGGATGCGTCACTACTCGTCTCAGCGTGCCCGAGCGGCGCCGTCACGTCCGCCCCATCCAGAGCCGTTCCTTCTTGCCCTCAACTCCGAGAGTATAAAAGCAGCTGCCCCCGGACGCCAAGATTGAGGCTCCGATTTCTTCCGTCGAGTAACGTGCTCTCCCGTCTCTCCACTTCGGTCGACCTGACCGGCCACTCTTTTGCGATGCTAGAATAAACAAGTTGTTCTGTTAGCAGTCGACTCATGCTTTACCAGGACCTTCGGATGCTTCAAGTTGTGCCCCAGGCCGCTAGGCCAACGCTACCCTTGGGGCTTGCGACCCAGATGCAACAATGGGTCGCTAACCAGGTCGAGAACAAGCTGCATTGTCCGGCTTCAAAACAATCAGAAAAAAAGAGCTGTGGTCCAAGGTTGCCCAGACGTCGCTCTTCCTCGGTCGTGTTTCAGCGAAGGACGGCTGGCTACCAGGCCTCAAGCCTACTTCCGTTTTTTAAGCGAGGTTTGCGAAGCTGAGTTATTGCACAGTGGAGGACGCCGCGCAGCTTCTGCATAAGTAACAAGTTGCCACTTCGGTGGCGACTCGTACCGTTCAGGAACTTTCACGACCTGCCCGATTTTGGCGCGTACCATTTCAGCCAGAGAAAGTGGCCTTACGGCAAAGTATAGTGCCCGCATCTTTTGGAGTTCCTCTCTGATTACAGCCTTGATCACATCTCGTAAGGCGCTAATCTTGTTGCATAGAGTGATGGCAATGGGCTACTTGGAATTATGACGTCGAGGTTGTACTCTCTGGCACGTTGTTGAAGGGCTTTCTCCATAGTCGTGGCTTAGGCGAGTGAGTCCATAAGTTTCGTCCACGGGCTGCGAATGAGGCCTCAAATATAACTTCCCTGACGCCTCCCATTAGGTGACGCACTTTCTTATCTTCAGCCATACAGGCGCCTACATGTCTGATGAGGCGAGCCATGTCTTCCACATAAGCGGTAACGCCGTCATTCGGACTTTCAACCCTCTCCTGCATCGCCGATTCTGCTTCCTGCGTTCGATCCGCACTGGCATAGGCATTGAGAAACTGCCGACGAAATTCATCCCACGATGTCAACGTCGCCTCGTGGTTCTCCGATCACGTCCTCAAGGAATCATCGAAAGCGAAATACATATCGCGTTGCTTTCCTTCTTCGGTCAAATCATTAAAGTTGGCAGCCCGCTCGAAGTGGCCAAGACAGTCGTTGGCGTCTTCGAAAAAGTCGCAGTTTTGCCCAAAAGGCGAAGCATCGATTGCGATAGCAAATTAATAGACAGGTATACGAAGTAAGTGTTATCAGCCGTATAAAGTTGGAAACTTTCGCTTATTAACTAAGTCAACAAGCATGGTGTCAGCGTGCACAAGCAAGCATGAACACACCACACTCGATGAGCGCTGACACTCGCTGTCAAAACATTGGTGTGAGCAAGCGCGGCAGCAGCAGCGAGCGAAATGACCTTCGTGCGGTCTATTGTTTCAACGTTAGAGTGGCAAGAACACAACGCGCACAAAGGTATGAGCCATCTGCAGATCACTTTCACGATACGGCGAGCGACCGCGAACGACCGTGCAAAGTACGCATTTCTTGGCGGAGTTTAATCCCCCCCCCCCCATTCAAGCAGTGCCTCCCCACTTTTCTTTATATATGGTGTGCGATATTGAGCCGCGATCGTCAGTTCTCCTTGCGCCATGTCGCGAAAAGGCTGTTTCACATGGCGCGATTTTCAGTCAGCGACGTGGCGAATTCCGTCGCTCAGCGACCGCCGCGACGTCATGGGCTCTCCGCGACTGGATTCCAACAATTTGGTCGCGCCGTCACTCAGTCGCAGCGTTCGGCGTGATGTGGGAGGGGCAATGTGTGTTTCACCGCGCGTTGGTAGCTCTGTGGAGCAATGTCGCGCGTCAGTTCTAGCTATGTTTAGGGCATACCCACGAGCGTTTTCGGCTTAGGAGCTTCATAGATTTTGTTTTCTTTCGCTTACAGAATTCGTTTGAAAGGAGAAGCTGCACGCTACCCAGATCAGGAGACGGACGGCGCTTCAACATAAGGCACGTACCCACTTGACTGCCGCCGTCGTCAACCTATTCATCCCTACAAATCGCGCCAGCTGCTTATACACACGGACACTCAACAGTAGTTCTTTCTTCTGCAAAAGCAAATGTTCATCAAGGAAAAAAAGTTGCGGCTTCCATAGTAACAACGAAACTAGAGTGTACTAAACGGAACCACCCCACCGACGCCGCGCAAGCGGCACGCTCATACTTGCGGTGTTGTGCAGCGCCTCACTCACCGTATCTGCAAGCTGTCGTAAAGTCTCAACCCTTTTAAACGTTCAAAATGGTGTACCTATTATATTATCCAATAAAAATAGAAAAATTCGAATATTTCACTAGTTTCTATGTTGTTTTTATTTAACAATGCAGGCATGGATACATTGTGAGCAAGAGGCAACCTTGCGCATCGCTGTGACAGATATCGCGCTGCCGCAAATGCATGTGAAAGCTGTGAGCGAAAATCGCTCTGCGACGTGCGCGGTAGAACGATTTTTTTCGCCCCAATCGCGCCATGTGAAACAGCCTAAAGGCGCAGTTGCTGCCGGAGCACAACTTCGACCCCCCTCCCTTCCTCCCTCCCTCCCATCCCGCCACGCGAATTTTCGCGCGACCTCAGCCACAATCGTCGCCTTCCCTCACGTGCTTCCACTCGCCCAAACAGCATACGAGGTGTGTCGATAGCGTTATATCGCCTTTGTACTTCATACCGAACCTCACGGGGACGCCGACGGCAACGGCAAAAATGCGCCTGAACTGTCCATACAGTTATTAGCGCAATCAAACACCTTCATGAAACGAATCTCTCGTCCGGGGTTGATTGAGGTTGCACTGCGCTTCAGTGGTAACCGTGGGAACTGGTGGATTCCCCCGCACGCTCAGGTAGCAGATCGTGCTGCGGCTGGAATCACTAAGGTGACGCCTGGTATACGTTACAAGGGTAAGCTCTGTCGGACTACTTGCCGGGCTTGCGTATGGGGTACGCTCCGGCGACTGTATATCTACGTATCCCGCACCTCCGCAAGAACAATCTCACGCAGTTAACAAGCAAGACCATGACAAAACGGTGTTCTTTTAATAATAGTTGAAACTCGGAGAGCGCGCGTACTACTACGCACTTGGTCGTTCTCGTTTGTGAGGCCGGCGGCCGCAGAAGCCAGCCTATTTCACGTCAGTGTAGTGACACGTGTACTTATTATTTCTTCCGGGACTGCATTTCACCCGCTAACAACATAAACTTCTCGATCAGTGCCAGACGCGCCTACATGATTTGTAAGTTACTCGAACGTTATCGTAGATTCTATGCATTGTGTTTGTTCTGGTCGAACTTGGTGTAATCACACTATGCGCGGCGCGAATTGTGTAGTATTTTCTGCAAGACAGGAGGGCACCAGTGATTACGCTGGCATGTTCGCCAAGTCATGTATAAAAGCCGGCGCGCTTCACCTGTCCATTAGATTTCGACGATTGCCGACTGTGCGCGCCCCTGTCGTTGTGTTTTGAGTGCCCCTTGTTTTTCTGGGCACAAGTAAGCCTAAAAAAGTTGGCGCTTTGAAATCACGCTTTTGACAGTCCTACGCCGTCACACAGCGGGACACTTTATACAGTGTAATCGATGGTGGTCTGGGCCGGTATTTTGTATTGATGCCTTTTCCGATTCTATGCTTTTTCACGCTTTTCGCGCTTGGCCAGTGGTCAGAGCGACGGTCTGCCCACATTATCAACGGGATCGGACGGCCGTGTATGGTGGATGATAAGAATAGCATAGAATAAGGCATAAGGCATCGCTACAAAATAGCGACCCTGCTCCATACCACCGTCAGCTGCGCTTTCCTCGGAACAAGCAGAACGTGTGTCGAGTGTCTAAGAGATGTGACGTAATGCTAGGGCATTTCTCTCATATTTCGCGCTAAATCGTGACTGTAATTTTTCGACACAGTATACAATTTTAGTGCGTCCGGTATTCCGGCAAGCGCGGGCAGTTTGCCGGTTTAGCGGGGGCTTAAACGTAAGCGGCCAGATAGGTGGCACCAGCTGGTGGCGCAAAGCTCAACCACACAAATGCAAAGCTAAGTACTATATCCTGCTTAGCTGCTGGTGCAAATTTTCAACAGTGGCGTAATCGTGTTCACAATTACACCGCTGTCAAAAATTTTCAACAGCAGCGAAGCAGGATATAGTGGGTTACTGCACTTTTAGCTCTGTGTTTGTCTGGTTCAACTCTACGCCACCAGGCGGCTGCACCGCTCTGGCCGCTGACGTTAACGTCCCTGCAAATCCGGCAATCCGCTCAAACCTTTTCCGCAATAGCGAATAGGCTAAAGGTCTCTAGTACTGTTACATTGCGAGTCTCGCGACAGCCGTGGCACCTGTAGGCAGCGCTGTGAGTCAGGGAGGGCAGACGCTGGAGACGCATCCTCATGCTGTATTCTCGCCTTCATTTTTACTGCGACCTTCGTTAAAGGCTCAAAAATGGTTTGCCTGTGCGTGTGTTTCACCGTTTCGCCTACTACGGCAATCGTCATCACCAAGTAGTCGTGATACCACTTCCTTATCATAGGCAAAGCCTTACAAAACAGAGAAGAAAAAAAACGCATCTTTGCGAACCACCTGCACATGATTCTAACTCGCCTCCCTGCCGGATTTGGCGGCCCCAATTGAGAACTGGACATATTTTACTACTACGAACACAACGCTGCTGAAGTGCTTGGTAAATGTGCGGGATTTTGCGTGTCGCAGAACTTATGAAAGTGGTGAGATGCGTGCATGCAAACTGTCTGTCCACTGTGTACACCCCATTAGACTGGACAAACAAACAGGGTCCATCGACAGTTTAGGTGGCGTCGCCTTCAGTCAGCTTAGCGAGACCACGTGGCGAGAAAACACAGTGTGCTACGGTAAAAATAACAACCAAACGCCGCTCAAACGATTAATGAATCGCAAAATTTTACTGTACAACGTATCAGCTGCATCACTGTTGCCTCACAGACCTCTCTCCGTGCAGGGAGAAAGAGGAGGCCACCTTTCAGCAGTGAGCTATGGGATTTCCTTGTGCGCATCCAACCCATGTGTAGCACTTTATACAGGAATGCCAGTAAACATAACATAATCGAGGATTTGTCCACTCGGCGCTGCAATGTACCTCCTACGTTTACCTTTGCCCTTGCAAGTTACCTTTTTGCTTGTAAGTCATACTACCCAACTAAGCGCTCTTTTAACATTTTCACTGACTCGTTGAGAGCTTCGCAGTTTTCAGTTACGCTGGCACCATCGCGCAGATTTTCTCTATATCCGTTCCGCGATAAAGGGTTCGCCGACCACGCGGTTTGCACAGCGTTTCACTACCATTTCGGATGTTGTCAAAAGATGAACGGGCAAAACTACCTGAATGTGCAGTGCGCCACATTGCTATAATTGTGCCATACTGTGAGAAAAAAAAAGCCCGCATTCCGAAGAAGAAACGAAATATGTAACTTGTGATGAAGCTGCTGAATGAGAAAATGTGAGCGAATAAATAATCGTGTGCCGCGAACCTTTATGAAGAAATGCTTAATTGAGGGCAAGCTTAGTTGGTGCTATTCAATTTTGAACGGCCTTGAGTGCTCTCATTTAAGTATTTCCACGTGTAAGTGACGCTAAAGAACACAGAAAAAAAAACTGTCGATGACGAAACTAAGTTTTATTTGGCGAACCTGTGCCCACAAATACAGGCCACATTCGAGGCACAACAGTCGGTCGAACACAGTCGGCGATTGCCGAAATCTTATTTGCGGGGCATTTGCGTCGGCTTTTATATTCGAGTGTTCGAAGGTTCCAGAATAATCGCTGTTGACCGCGTGTCTTCCAAAAAATACTACACAATTCGCGTCATCCATACGATCAGATAAACAAGGTTCGCTGACAACACACAATGGCGTGTGGTACGACCTCATTGTCCACTGCGCCAATATGTCTAATGGTCTTGTAAGGTTCGAAACCGTGTCAAAAGTTTCTCGCTGAGTCCTCGTCGGCGTATCAAAGCCCAGACACAAACACGGTCGCCGGGCTGGTACTCAACGTAACGTCATCGAAGATTGCAGTGCCAGCTGTCGGTTCTCTGCTGGTTCTTGTTGCGCAGGCGGGCGAGTTGTCGGGCGTTTTCGGCTCGCTGGAGGTTGGCGGTGACGTCGACATTTTCTTCGCCGGTGACGTGCGGCAGCATGGCGTCGAGAGTCGTCGTCGGATTCTTTCTGCAAACCAGTTGCGCGGCCTCATCTGCGTTGTTTCTTGCCCTGCCGTGTTGTAAGCAAATGTGACAAACGGGAGCACGGCAACGCACCTCTTGTGTTCGACGTCGGCGTACATCGCTAACATGTCGGCGAACGTCTTGAGCGTCTTGTCCGCAGGTGGTGTGCAGTGGTCCGCCAGTGATAGGCAGACGGTGGCCACGACGACCCACTTGTCTCCAGGTGTTGACTTCGGAAAGGGTCCCAACAAATACATCCCGATCTGCTGAAAGGAGGCTCGATCAAAGGGGTTCGATCGGCTGTAGCATAATCCTGCCGGCCTTGTCCGTGGTATATTTGGTCGCTGGCAGTCTCAGCAGGTCTTCAGGTTGCGGGCGACGGCGGCGGTGAGGTGCGGCTAACAGTATACTTCTATTCTTGCGAGGATACGGGAAAACCCGAGCTGTTTGATTGTCTCACCATCGTGCAGGGCGTGCAGCATTCCTGACCAGAGTGCTGCAGGCACAAGGAGAACGTAGTTTGTGTGGGATGACGAAAAGTTATGCACTAAGACGTCGTTTCATAAGAAAAACGAAGACAATCCACGCCTAAATACCTTCGAGACAAAGTCACTCTTGCCTTACAAGTACTCAACAAGGCTTTTGAGCTCTGGGTCAGCTCGCTACTGCTCTGCAAAGTCGTCTGTACTTAGTGTACCTAAAAAGGCATCCTCGTCTTGGTCATCTAGCGGCGGTGGGTCCACGGGAGCGCGAGACAGGCAGACGACATCAATTTCTTTTTTATCCAGACTTGAAGAATACAGTGATATATTCATGCAGCCTGAGGCTCCACCACGCCAGGCGCCCCGAAGGGTCCTTTAAATTCGCTAGCCAACACAACGCGTGATGGCAGCTGACGACTGTGAATGGCCTGCCATATAGGTAAGGACTGAATTTTGCTGTAACCCAAATGGTTTCGACGCATTCCTTTTCGGTTGTAGAATAATTGCCTTCCACTTTTGACAGCAACGGGCTAGCGTAAACTGCAACCCGTCGAAGTCCGACTTTACTCTAGACGACGATGACACCGAGGTCTAGGCTATTTGCGTCAATGTTGATTTGGATCGGCGTCCTCGTCGAAGTGCATAAGTACCGATATCGACAGCATGCGTTGTTTGATTTCTTGAAATACATCGGTCTACGGCGTTTCTCACTTGAACTCGACATCACATTTAGATAGATGTGTCAATAGCTCAGCGATGTGTGAAAAGTCTTTGACCAAGCGCCTGTAGTAGGCGCACATGCCAAAAAATCTACGCACTGCCTTCTTGCCGATGGGCTGCGGGAACTTTGCGATGGCAGCTGCTTCTGAGGGTCTAGGTAGACTCCAGATTTGCTGAAGACGTGACCTAGGAAGAGGAACTCGTTGTAAGCGAAGCGGTATTTTTCCGTCTTCAGAGTGAACTCTGGTGACTTGATGGCCTCTAGTACTGTCGCAAGCCGCCTAAGGTGATCGTCGAAATTTACCGCGAAGACGACGACGTCATCCAATTAAGCAAGGCAGGTCTGCCACTTCAATTCTGCTAGTACCGTGTCCATCACATACTACAACGTTGCAGGCACCGAGTACAGTCCGAATGGCATGACCTGGAACTCCTAGAGGCCGTCTGGCGTGATGAAGGCGGCCATTTGCGATCCCTCTCATCGAATTCTATTTGCCAGTAGCCAGTGTTGAGATCCATCGACGAGAAGTATGCAGTGTTGCAGAGCCGATGCAATACGTTGTCTATCCGTGGGAGGAGGTATACGTCCTTCTTAGCGATCTTGTGCAATCGAGGATAATCGACGCAGAAACGCTGCGTTCCGTCCTTTTTCTTCACCAAGACTACAAGGAGATGCCCATGTTTTTTCGACGGCTGAATGATGTCGTCGCGCTGCGCTTCGTAGACTTATTGCCTTATAGATCCACGTTCACGCGTCGAAACTAGGTAAGCGCTTTGCCACAGTGGTCGAGCACACACTTCGGTTATTATTCGATGCTTTGCAACCGGCGTTTTTCGAATCCTCGATGGCGTCTAAAAGCAGTCTTTTTATCATCGGGGAAAACTTCTGAGCTGTTGTTTATTTATGGGGAGACGTGGATTTATGTCGAAGTCTGGTTCGGGAACTATGGTCGGGGGGGTAGATGCGGCAGAATCCAAAAGGACAAAGGCGTTGCGGGGTTCCACAATTCCCTCTACCTATGCGATCTTCGTGCCCTTGTTGATGTGCTTGAACTCCTGGCTGAAATTTGTAAGCATCACTATCGCTTTCCCTCCCTGAAGCCGAGCGATCCCTCTTGCGACGCAAATTTCACGGTCTAGTAGTAGATGATGGTGGCCCTCGACGACGCCTTCTACGTCTGCAGGGGTTTGGCTGCCGACGGAAATGACAAAGCTGGTACAAGGCAGGATGCTAATTTGGTCCTCAAGTACACTCAAGGCACGGTCACTACAAGCGCACTCCGGCAGTATCGCTTCATCTTCGGATAGCATTATTCACTTCGACTTCAGGTCGGTGATCGCGCCGTGTTGGTTCAGGACGTCCATGCTGAGAATGGCGTCCCGTGAACACTGTTGGAGGACAACGAACGTCGCAGGGTAGGTCCGACCATGAACGGCAATTCTTGCCATGCGTTATTAGCTGTCCTCCCAGGGTCCGAATTTGGGAGCCTTCCCACGAAGTCTTAACTTTCTTCAACTTGGCGGCTAAGGGCCTACTCATGACTTAGTAGTCAGCTCCTGTGTCTACTAATGCGGTGACTGCGTGGCCGTTGAGCAACACGTCGAAATCGGTGGCTCTTTTTTTTTGCCTCGCAGTTAGGTCTTGGTGTCGGATCACGTCTGCGTCGCGCTGAGCTGTGGACCTCACGTCGTGTCGTCAGGTCCTTGGTAGCTGGATTCTTTGCTTCCAGGCTTCGTCAGGATGGCGGCGTGTCATTGTTATGTCGGCGAGATAGTCCCTTGCACGTCTTCCTTGGCGGCGGTGGATATTCGTCATTTCGACGAACAGCAACCGCACCTCCATTGGTTGCTGCTTTTAGATTTCCAGATATGGTCTAACGGACCGGCCGCGGGCTGAGCCACTGTATGGTCTGCGCTGCAGCGACAGGTAGCGGCCTGGTAACGGCGAACGGGACTCTCGATGAAGGCTCCACCGAGTAGCGGCGAGGTAGCCGGCGATATCGCGAGGGCGTTAACCTTGCTGCGGGCGCGGAACGTTGACGGCTAACCCTCGTAGTCCCATTTCGTGGTGTGGGCATCGGCGGGGTACATGTCCGGCTTCGGCGCAGTGATAGCACTGCGCCGAAGCCGTACATATTTGGCGCGTTGGGGACGTGCCAAATATCGTCTTCCTCGGGTAGCTGCACTGGTCGACGGACGGGTGCGCTAGCGGCGGCGGCGGACGACTGAATTCCAGTGTTACGGGGCCCTCGCATGATCGCGGAAGGGGACCTTGACGGCGGGTAACGGCGGCGTAGGTCATCGCTTCCGGCTGGGGTGGCGGTGATGCCGAAACTTCTGGTACTTCTAGTGACCGCTGAATCTCTTTTTCAACTATGTCAGCGATTGCTCTTCCTGTAGGACCGCTCTCATCGAGCTTGAGCTTCAGCGCACTGCGACTGTATTGCCTGGTGCACATTTCAAGCGTCTTCTCGTTCGTTCTGGCCTCTAAAGCAAATTCAGCGACGGTCTTGGGCGGGTTGCACATCAATCCGGCGAGTAGTTGTTCTTTCACGCCCCGCATAAAGAACTGAAGTTGCTTTTCTTCAGACATGTTGGGGTCGGCTTGGTGGATGAAGAGAGTCATCTTGTTCACAAAGATTGCGATGTTCTCGTTCAGTAGCTGCATTCGGGTTTCCTGTGGAGCGTTGACTCACTCTTTGCGCAGGACGCTCCTGAAGGTCTGCAGGAAGCCGTTGTGGAACAGGTGCCATGTAGTCGGGTTCCATTCCCGGTTTTTAAACCACGTCCTGTCTGCGCCTTCTAAGGCGAAGTACACATGCCGCAGCTTGTTGACGGAGTTCCAGTTCTTGAAATCAGCGAACCTTTCGTATGTTTCCAGTCAGATTTCGGGGTCTTCAAACCATGATCCGCGGAAGGCCGGTAGCTTCCTGGGCTATTACAGAACAATGGGGGACACTGCGGCTGCCATTGGGTTTCTCTTGGCCGCGACCTTCTTGGTAATCTCAGTTAGAAGTCCGTGCTCCGGGGGCAGCTGTTGTAGCCGGCGGCTTGCTGGGTGGTCCGGGACGACGTTGGTGTTGTCTTTGCGGTCCGCGCATGGATCACGGCTTGTCCGGAGCATCCGGTACATAAACAAAAAGGCACATACACCAAATGTCACGTGGTAGTGACGGTAAAGAACACAGTAAAAAAACAGTGAATGACCATGCTAAGTTTTATTGGGCGAACCGGTAGCCAGAAATGCAGGCTACACTCAAGGCAGAACGACAGCGACAAACACAGTCAGCGATCGTCGAAATATGCTTTGCGGGACAAGTGCGTCGGCTTTTATACATCAGTCATCGAAGGTTCCAGAATAATAGCTGGCGCCCGCGTGTCTTCCAGAAATTAATAGAGAATTCGCGTCACGCGTACAATCCGATTAAACAAGGTCCAGTGAAAATAGACAACGGATAGAACCATCGATAACATTCGAGAAATTTCCGATACATGCTGACGCGTCCTGCGCCGAGCGATAATTCTTAGCCTTTCTTACCGGTGAAAAGCGGTGACCGGTGAAATATAAACAAGTACATGTATCAGTATTTTAGTAGGTAATTCTGAAATAATGCTGAAAATTAGTTCAAACCCCCGTGAATCTAAATGAAGCGAAATATAATATTTAGGCGTGAGAGAGTCGTCCAAAATGACGCCCTAAAACTTTGGACTTTCGCAATATATCCCTATAGCATCCGAAAACGCTTATCGAACTGATTGATTGCAAGGACAGTGGGCGCAGGCAAACTTGCTCATCTTGCATAACGTCTCAGTTGGCACTACCAAACGGTCTACTTGTAATTTTATCACCCCTAACAAGCATATCAGGATTAAACTCGCCCAGTAGCATAATATTCCATGTGAATGCATGCCGCTTGAAATTTAAATAGGAGTGTGACTGCAAACCGCTTTGATTGCGTGCTAGCTTTGTTCACCCTTGAGCGACACCGTGATGAGCGCTCTATTAACTGCGGCATGTCTACTCCCACTCATTACAGATATATTAGAAGACTGGGCAAAAAAACGATTTGCTCAAATTTACGGTGCCAATTTCATTGCAGACTTCAGCCTTTATCGTATGGGGCGAGCTTTTGAAAGGGCTTGTTTACAAACGAAGATACTCGACCCGCTCTACGGTGGTCGACTATCTAGCGTGGTCGGCATTATGCACCGCCACACCTTTAATGAAACACCTGTGTATTTATTTAGAAGGGCCAAGCATTGTACTGAGCAATAGCAATGGCCCATGAGCTACTTGCTTTTCGAGAAGCGCGCGTTTCGTTGATGCGTATATCCCATGAGCCCTTTACTGCTTGGGTAACGCACATCGAAACCGTCTGCTCTAAAGCTTCACTCAAGTCGGATACTTGCAACGTAAGCTTGCAACGCAACCTAACGCAGCAAAGCATCTCGGGAGATCAGGAAGCTTGGGTACCTCACGTTAATGACACCTAAACTCGAATACGCCTGATCTGCCAGGCACGTAACTGAAGTGTACCACACCTCCCGCCTGGAAGCGATCCTGATGCGTGCCACCCGATACCACTAGCCCCCGCTATCGAGACTTGCTTTGCTAAAACGGCCCTTGCGAACTTACGCTTTCAGACTGGGATACATAGCGCAAAAAATTTCACAGGGACAAGCAGAACACAGGACGAGCGCTACCCACCAACACGCCCAAACTTCTTCCCTGCTAAAGCGAACTTACGCTTGCCTGTCATAGCCTGCCCTTAACGCACATCCCTGGTCGCACGTTACAAATGACAAATTTGTTCTTTCGACATGCAATAGCCCTAGCTATTCAATTCACTGCCTGATAACATTGTCACATGCAGCGATAGCAATTGTTTTCTTGATAAACTAAAATGGTCCTTTAGATAACATATATGTCTTCTCTTTGACTTGATTATTCATTACAAAAATCTAAGCACAATTTCATGTTGAACGTTCCATGATCCTATGTACCGGCCTTTTGAAAGCTAAACGCCGTTTCCGTAGCCTTGTTAGCTTTACCAATAGTAGTGTTATTACACCATCGTTGTTAATACATAATCGCTGTTTTTCCTTTTTTATCTCTTCGTTTCCTTCTAACTTTCTTCGTTTCTATTAATTTCGTGTGAGCAATGAAAACACGTACTCAAGCCTCCTCTTAAGTAATGCCTTCAGGGCAATAAATGAAATGTAACCTGTACACGCCACCACGTTAAACTTCCACCATGCGACCTGGAAAAGACGAATACCTTTTTCTCTTGGCAATTCCAACGAAATTTGGGTTAATCGCGATATTGAAACGCGCCATCTTTAACAGGTGACGATGGCGTCTGAGTTGCGATGCTGATGGATTTAATAAAGCCTAGATGCAGACAGGAACAGGTGTGGCCGATAGCTAACGTTCGTCTGTTCCCTGTGGAATCTATCTCTGGCGTCCGGGGAACTCCTTTGATTTCGAATATCTAAAAATTAAATTATGGGGTATCGCTTGCCAAAAGCCAACTCTGATTATGAGACATGCCCTAGTGGGGGACTGCGGAATAATTTGGACCCCGAGGGGTTCTCTAACGTGCCCTTATATATAAGTACACGAGTGTTATCGCATTTCGGCTCCATCGAAATGCAGCCGCCGTAGACAGGATTCGTTCCCGTGGCCTCATTCTTAGCAGCCCAACATCATAGCCACTAAGGAAGCACGGCGAGTGTTTTAGACTATCTGCAACGGTTTTATGCAGCAAAGAAGTCATTTTGCCATAGACTTAATAGAGCGAACTCTAGGGGAATGCTCATAGCGCGCATGCATTTGAATCGGTAGCCGCAAGGACGCCGCCATGTTGCTACGCTGAGCAGGCGCGCAGGCGCAGGCGATGAGATGCCACCCAGACGACAAGCGCAATGAAACGCGATACCGGGTCTCCCTCAGTAGCTTGGTGCATCAATTTCAGGCGCCTGCAAACGCACCTTACGCAAATAGCCGTCACTAAGCTGACTGCAGCAGTTTCACGAACGGCCGCCCCCTTTCCGTCGCGAACTACGTTAGATGGGCATGTAATGCTCACTCATTACTCTATGAGCGATATGGCTATGTCATAATGCAAGTTTTCGTCAAGCAGGTGATCGCTATTTCCAATTCTGCATTTACATCAATAACTCTCATTGCAGGATGAGCGCAACCGCAGCAAATACCAGCGCCGACAGCAGCGCCGTCTCCTCCAAAGGCAAGTCTGCCAGGTTCGCTGCGCCCGAAAGCGTCGAAATCTACGAAGAGGCAGCCGAAACAATCGAGGATGCCATGGCGGCCATATTGGAATCCTTCGAGGGCGCCTTCCTGCGCGAGGACGCCCTTCCTGACGCTGCAGCGGAGCAAGACGGGCAGCTGCAGCAACATAGATGCCAGTTCATCGACGTTGGCTGCGGACCCGGAAGGTACGACGCATGCTTTGCCGCATTTTTCCTGCGTACGTTTCCCTAGTTACACTGCAACTCGACGCCTCCTGAGAAATTGTTTTTGTACAGCGAGCGCGCGCGCCACTGTACAGTTTGCAGCATATATCTGGCTTAATTACACGGACCCTACAATAAGGAGCACGGTGGACACGTGGACGACCCGTCGGCGCAGTTGCTTTGGCGGGATGCGACTGAGAACGAGGTTGCTGGCTAGAATCTCGGCTGTGGCGGCCGCATTAAGACAGATGCGCAATGCTGCCCCGCCCCCCAAAAGAGAGTGACACCTGTGTGCTTAGTATTACGCGAAAGTTAAAGAACCACAGGCGCCCAACAAATTATTCCAGAGTCCTCCACGGCGTCACTCATGCATAGTCCAAAGTGCAGCCTATAGGGATGTGAAACCTATACGATCAATATAACCGCAGTATGTTCCCGCATTTAATACTGACGTGTCATGGCAAAGTAGCGCTCAAGCGATGAAACGGTTCAGTTTCGGCAATCGCTTTTCTCTCAATATTGCGCTTTATAATCACACACTGCTTTCAAAGGCGCGTGACTTCGTGTTGAAACAAAAGACACTTGAAATATTCGAAATAAATTTTTCACAAGCCCCTTCTCCTTTCCCAACGCGTTTTGTTCTCAAATTTTCACATAATTTGCCTGCAACCCAAAGCGAGATCCAGTACGGTTCCGATAACACATCTTGACTTCAGGCTTCTTCATGTCATGTCAAGTGGATGCACTCGAAAAAGAAGGGAGAGTATTGCAGGAGTAAAGGTGCCGATTTACTCTTCAAATCATTTTTTTACTATCGCAAAATATTGGATGGAGTGAAATACATTGATCACTCCGTCAGCAAGGAGAGAGTGAAATGTGCTTTTCCGTCTAATCGCCTGAGAGAGAGTAGAATGCTCCTTCTACTCTTGCGGCAGTAGAGAACAAACGTAGCGTAAGCTCTGGCTGCAACTGCAGAAGGCCGGTCCCGAAAGTGTCGATGTATCCCTCACGGTCGCAGAGCAAAGAGCGCACCACTTTGCTGTAAGAGAGCAGGCCACCGCAGTGCAAACGAAAGCTGAGGAAGCGCTCTATTTTTTCACTCGGAGTTCCCACCACGCGCGCACACAGCATCGCGGAACAGCACAGCACCGGAGAAAGACCATCTGTACAGCGGGTAGGAAAACAAGACCATCCAAGGGAGAATTTGTGTCAGCCATCTTATGCCGCCGCTAGAACAGGACAGTCGTTCGTCATTCGTTGGATATAACAACAAATCCTCCACGGTAAGTGAAGTTCCACTTACGTGCACATTCAGCGTATATGACATGCTATCACCAGGAAGTCGCCGCAGCGATTAGCCACCGTGATGGACAATGGACTAGGCAAGCGCGCTGTGTCTGTCGTCAATCGAAAAAAGCCAGTCGTCGCAAAAACTGCATGTGCTTTTATCACTAAGTGACTAAGGATAGCGGCAAGTCTTGCCGCTATCCGTAAAAGCTTTAAAAATCGCAAACGCTGCCGGAATTATTGTATGTTCCATAATACCTGATGCGAGGGGACGCTTAAAATGGTTTGTTTACCAGTCCATGATTCCGAACCTATGCAGAGCGTGCTCAGCGTGCGTTTTGTGTGTGTGAATTTATTCAGATTGGCAGTCTAGTGTGTACGGAACGCTGTTCAAATGAGGAGTCACAAACAGAAGGCATCATTTTGCTGGTGGCATGCTTTCGTTTTATTAAGGCGCGCGCTTGACAGTGCCTTTCGCCCATGGGTAATCTGCGACCACTGAAGTTACGTGCAGCGCCAGTGCTAGCTAGAAACTTGCCGCAGGCACTCAGCTGCATGCTGCGTGAAGTCAGTTTGGCGCGTAATTGTGAACTTACTGGAAACACTTTAGAAGTTTATATTCTGGGCTGAATAAGAATCACCTGTTTTTTCTCATGTACTGAAGTGGTGTGATTATATGTCTGATTTTATGTCTGTTACGGTTTTCTAGCATGGTGTTAATGTGAAAAGGTGCTTATGTGTACGAACTGGGTGACATGTCAAACGGCAAGTTATGCACCGGAACCCAATATAACTGCTGATGTGTGGACTTACAGTTGCAGGGGCGTTTCAATGCATTTCCTGTCTTGGACGCGAGTGTGCATTCGCTGTTATGAGTTGCCGCTTCAGAGTTATGTCGTATGAACAGTTAAATCACCCTTCGCATGGGTATTAGAAGCGGAATCTGTGAATTTTGCTATTACAAGCAGATTAACAGGTGTTTAGCGCTTTAATATCTTTAGTGGAGAAGAAAGTGTCAAAATAAGGCGTTGCATTGCGTGTTACCAATTTTCTGTCATACAGAAAACAAAGAGTAGGTCTAATAAACTAATAACTGTTGTCTAACTGCAAATTTACATGCTTTCAAGAATGTAAATTCTAGATTTCATAGTGCAGCAAGAGTCCAGTGTGTCAGAAATTAACTCCACAGCGTAATTCATAAGTTAAAATAAGTTCATGCCTTTTCGACACCTTACATGCAGGCTGCAGTCATCTGCTTCTTGTTAGTCTTCAAATTTGGACAAGTTTGCCACAACAACAAGCCTTGTTTCGCATTCTTACATGCACAACTTGTAATACTCATTGAACTTGATTACGGTTTTTTCCCCTCTACTGAGCATCATGTTTGCAGACATGATCCTTAAATTATGGCTTGCGCAGTGGCGCAGTCAGAGATGGCATGAGAGGCCCACTGGGCACGTGTGTAAGATAGCTCACAAGCAGGAAGACAGACAGGAAGGTGTCTTAATGACCGGTTAAGAGAACATAGTCTTGACGTGAGAAATAAGCAATACAGTCATCTGTCAACTCAATGTCATGAATGTGGCTGTGCGTCGGTATACGGGTCCTGCCGGGTTCTTGCGAGGCACAAATATAAAGGCGTGCGAGAGATTATTGAGGCTCAGGCTATCTGTCGGAATAGTGATACGTGTGTTAGTGCCCCTTGGGTTGACTTGTTAGATAAGGAGACGGCTTTTTTGGATGGTTAAACTTTGCATGAGGTCGCGCCACTGTGCATGGGGGAAATAGATGGGTGTTTCCTGAAAATCAAGTTGAAGTTAGCACATTGTAGTATCGTCTTCCTTCTGTCCCCGTTCGCTGGCGCTAATTATGCTTTCCTTGACTATTACAGTCATTTAGATCCTTCACATGCATTTCAGTAGGAAGACTAAGAGCGCAGACTTTCTTTAGTGCAATTAGGTTTTTTCTTGCCTGTCTTGATATGCTTTTACAGCATGTGCTCGTGTTCACTTCTGCACAGGATGTTTTTCATGCACCCGCTTTATATTACGCAAGAAGGCAGCTGCAAGGACACGACGACGCCAAGGAGCTAGCCTACCAGGACTACATGGCTCAGAGGAGCGCGCTTCAAAGCATCAAAATGCATTGCCCTGCAATTTGCATGAGAAAACTAGAATGTAGGTATATTGGGTGTACCATGTGAAAAAAATGACAGCAAAACTTTCAAAAGACAGTATGCTAAACCAAGATGAAAATCCTGACGTGCTCTTGGCAGTCACCTTGTCGTAGCATGTTTTGGAGTTAGTGAGTGAGTGAAACAACTTTATTTTGTCCACTATAGACGTAAGCAAACGCCACGCCACCTGGCTATGCCCACTCGGGGACCATCAGGATCCACCTGATGGCCCTGTCGCGAGCCCTCTGGACTGCCAGGGTTTGAGAGGTCTGATCCTGGGCCCTAATCAGCTTCTTCATTTCCTCTTGAGTGAAAGGGGGACCGGCAGAGGCGCAGCCCCACAGGACATGTTCGAAGCCCGCATAATCACCACACAGAGGGCAGTCCGGGCTTGGGAACCGTTCGGGGTACATTGTGTGTAGCGCCGCAGGGCTCGGGTAAGTGCTTGTTTGCAGTAGTCTGAGAGTGACTGCCTGGGCCCTGCACAGCGAGGAGTGCGGCGAAGGTAGGACTCTTCTTGACAGATAATTGTATTTGCAGATTTCTTTGTACGAGCAGAGAGGCTCGGGTCGCCCAGGAGAGGACGCGTTGCCCAGCGCACGGTCAGTCACACCTCGTGCAGCCGAGTGCGCCTCTTCGTTGGGGTTGATCGAGGCACTCTCAATGGTTCCAACGTGCGCAGGAAACCAGGCCAAGGAGTGATGTTTCATGTCTTTGGCACTTTGGATGATACGTAGGGCCTGGGGAGCCACCATTCCCATCTGAAAGGCCCTGACAGCGGCCTTGGAATCCGAATAAATCGTGTCATGTACACTGCCCGTCAATGCAAGAGCAATAGCAACTTGCTCTGCAACGCTGGAATTAGAAGTGCGGATGGTAGCGCAGCTAAGTATTTTAGAATCACAATCGATGACCACTGAGGAGAAGGCCTCTTCTTGAACGTAGGAAGCAGCGTCTACGAAGCATGTTCGGTCCATTTTCAAGCGGGCACTGGCGAGCAGAGCTTTACACCCCTGGCTCGTCCTCGTCCTTCGTTGTAGGTGGGATGCAAATTTCGTGGCACCCGGTGTATGTAAA
Organism: Dermacentor albipictus; assembly: GCF_038994185.2. Classification (NCBI taxonomy): domain Eukaryota; kingdom Metazoa; phylum Arthropoda; class Arachnida; order Ixodida; family Ixodidae; genus Dermacentor; species Dermacentor albipictus. The sequence goes on along the minus strand of NW_027225566.1, from coordinate 10,456,889 downwards.
TGTTCGACCTTACGTCGCTGGGCAGCTTCACAGCGTCGAGACATACGACCATGCGGTTGCGTCCCAACTTGCCAAGTATGGCTCGGCCCGCTGGGGTGCCGGAGAGTCTGACAAACTGGGAAAATTCTTGGGCTTCAACGATTTCTTCGAACGTGTTGTGAATTCCAAAATTCAGGAGGTCTTTTGTGTGCGTTCGGATGGGAAGGCCGAGGGCAAGCTTGAAGACTCTTCTGATTAAGGCATTGATCTTGTTGCGCTCCGATACGAGCCAGTTGTGCATGGCCGCTGAATAGGCGAGGTGGCATAGCACGAAGGGGTGGATAATCCGGATCACATTGTCTTTCCTTGATTCCGCGGTACCTGTTGGCGATTCTTCGGATCAGGCCGAGGGCGCTTTCGGTCTTGGAACAAATGCGTTTGAGGGCGGCTCCATTGGCCCCGTTCGACTCGATAAACATTCCTAGGACCCTGATAGCGTCTACCCGCGGTACTCATCATCATCATCAGCCTGGTTACGCCCACTGCAGGGCAAAGGCCTCTCCCATACTTCTCCAACAACCCCGGTCATGTACTAATTGTGGTCATGTCATGCCTGCAAACTTCTTAATCTCTTCCGCCCACCTACCTTTCTGCCACCCCCTGCTACGCTTCCCTTCCCTTGGGATCCAGTCCGTAACCCTTAATGACCATCGGTTATCTTCCCTCCTCATTAAATGTCGTGCCCATGCCCATTTCTTTTTCTTGATGATTTCAACTAATATGTCATTAACTCGCGTTTGTTCCCTCACCCAATCTGCTCTTTTCTTATCCCTTAACGTTACACCTATCATTATTCTTTCCATAGCTCGTTGCGTCATCCTCAATTTGAGTAGAACCCTTTTCGTAAGCCTCCAGGTTTCTGCCCCGTAGGTGAGTACTGGTAAGACACAGCTATTATATACTTTTCTCTTGATAGATAATGGCAACCTGCTGTTCATGATCTGAGAATGCCTGCCAAATGCAACCCAGCCCATTCTTATTCTTCTGATTATTTCCGTCTCATGATCCGGATCCGCCGTCACTACCTGCCCTAAGTAGGTGTATTCCCTTACGACTTCCAGTGCCTCGCTGCCTATTGTAAATTGCTGTTCTCTTCCGAGACTGTTAAGCATTACTTTAGTTTTCTGCAGATTAATCTTTAGACCCACTCTTCTGCTTTGCCTCTCCAGGTCAGTGAGCATGCATTGCAATTGGTCCCCTGAGTTACTAAGCAAGGCAATATCATCAGCGAATCGCAAGTTACAAAGGTATTCTCCATTAACTTTTGTCCCCAATACTTCCCAATCCAGGTCTCTGAATATCTCCTGTTAACACGCTGTGAATAGTATTGGAGATATCGTATCTCCCTGCCTGACGCCTTTCTTTATTGGGATTTTGTTGCTTGCTTTAGGGAGGACTGCGGTGGCTGTGGAGCCGCTATTGATATCTTTCAGTATTTTTACATACGGCTCGTCTACACCCTGATTCTCTAATGCCTCCATGACTGCTGAGGTTTCGACAGAATCAAACGCTTTCTTGTAATCAATGAAAGCTATATATAAGGGTTGGTTATATTCCGCACATTTCTCTATCACCTGATTGATAGTGTGAATATGATCTATTGTTGAGTAGCCTTTACGGAATCCTGCCTGGTCCTTTGCTTGACTGAAGTCTAAGGTGCTCCTGATTCTATTTGCGATTACCTTAGTAAATAGTTCGTACGCAACGCACAGTAAGCTGATCGGTCTATAATTTTTCAAGTCTTTGGCGTCCCCTTTCCTATGGATTAGGATTATGTTAGCGTTCTTCCAAGATTGCGGTACGCTCGAAGTCACGAGGCATTGCATATACAGGGTGGCCAGTTTCTCTAGAACAATCTGTCCACCATCCTTCAGCAAATCTGCTGTTACCTGATCCTCCCCAGCTGCCTTTCCCCTTTGCATATCTCCCAAGGCTTTCCTTACTTCTTCCGGCGTTACCTTTGGGATTTCGAATTCGTCTAGACTATGTTCTCTTCCATTATCGTCCTGGGTGCCACTGGTACTGTGTAAGTCTCTATAGAACTCCTCAGCCGCTTGAACTATCTCATCCATATTAGTAATAATATTGCCGGCTTTGTCTCTTAACGCATACATCTGATTCTTGCCAATTCCTAGTTTCTTCTTCACTGTTTTTAGGCTTCCTCCGTTCCTGAGAGCATGTTCAATTCTATCCATATTAAACTTCCTTATGTCAGCTGTCTTACGCTTGTTGATTAGCTTCGAAAGTTCTGCCAGTTCTATTCTGGCTGTAGGGTTAGATGCTTTCATGCATTGGCCTTTCTTGATCAGATCTTTCGTCTCCTTCGATAGTTTGCTGGTATCCTGCCTAACAGAGTTACCACCGGCTTCCATTGCACACTTCTTAATGATGCCCACAAGATTGTCGTTCATTGCTTCAACACTAAGGTCCTCTTCCTAAGTTAAAGCCGAATACCTGTTCTGTAGCTTGATCTGGAATTCCTCTATTTTCCCTCTTACCGCTAACTCATTAATCGGCTTCTTATGTACCAGTTTCTTTCGTTCCCTCCTCAGGCCTAGGCTAATTCGAGTTCTTACCATCCTGTGGTCACTGCAGCGCACCTTGCCGAGCACGTCCACATCTTGTATGATGCCAGGGTTAGCGCAGAGTATGAAGTGTATTTCATTTCTAGACTCGCCGTTCGGGCTCCTCCACGTCCACTTTCGGCTATCCCGCTTGCGGAAGAAGGTGCTCATTATCCTCATATAATTCTGTTCCGCAAACTCTACTAATAACTCTCCCCTGCTATTCCTAGTGCCTATGCCATATTCCCCCACTGCCTTGTCTCCAGCCTGCTTCTTGCCTACCTTAGCATTAAAGTCGCCCATTAGTATAGTGTATTTAGTTTTCACTCTACCCATCGCCGATTCCACGTCTTCATAGAAGCTTTCGACTTCCTGGTCATCATGACTGGATGTAGGGGCGTAGACCAGTACAATCTTCATTTTGTACCTCTTATTAAGTTTCACAACAAGACCTGCCACCCTCTCGTTAATGCTATAGAATTCCTGTATGTTACCAGCTATATTCTTATTAATCAGGAATCCGACTCCTAGTTCTCTTCTCTCCGCTAAGCCCCGGTAGCACAGGACGTGCCCGCTTTTTAACACTGTATATGCTTCTTTTGGCCTCCTAACTTCACTGAGCCCTATTATATCCCATTTACTGCCCTCTAATTCCTCCAATAGCACTGATAGACTCGCCTCACTAGATAACGTTCTAGCGTTAAACGTTGCCAGGTTCATATTCCAATGGCGGCCTGTCCGGAGCCAGTGATTCTTAGCACCCTCTGCTGCGTCGCAGGTCTGACCGCCGCCGTGGTCAGTTGCTGTGCAGCTGCTGGGGACTGAGGGCCGGGGTTTGATTGTTGTGTTCATATAGGAGGTTGTGGCCAAGTACTGCACCAGGGTGGCCAATCCTGCTCTGGTGAGGGAGTGCGTTACCGGTTCTGGTCACCGGCATCAGGCCACACTCCAGGCCTGTTTGTGCAATTTTATCAACACGCAGATTTTTTTTTATTCCGGTGGAAAATTGCCGGCACCGGGATTCGAACCACGGACCTTTTGCACGCGAGGCGGGTGTTCTACCTCTACGCCACCGCTGCACCCGCGGTACTGGGGAGCCCTTACCGGTGAATAATGTAATGTGGCTCTTTGTTGCTGGCTTCCAGGACCGGTGTGAACCGCCTCTGGGCCTCTTCTTGTAGAGCAAGAGCTCGGATTTAGTGGGCGAGCACCTTAGCCCGATGGGGATGAGATACCGCTCCGTCACATTGATGGCCTCTTGCAAAGCACCCTCGACCTGCCCTTCACATCCACTGGAGCACAAGATGGTGATGTCATCCACGTAGATCGTGTGGTTAATGTTGGTGATTTATTTCAAGGCCCTCGACAGGTTGATCAGGGAGATGTTGAACAGCGTCGGGGAGATCACCGCCCCCTGAGGTGTTCCCTTTGGGCCAAGCTTGATTTCGTGGGTCAAAAACTCGTCAATCTTGAGTCTAGTGGACCTTGAGGAAAGCAAGGATCGCACGAAATTGTACGGCCGTTTGCCGACGTTACACTCTGGCAGGCTCTTGAGAATAAAGGCGTGCGATATGTTGTCAAAAGCCTTTTCCAGGTCCAAGCCGAGAATTGCCTTAGTGTCGGCGGAGGTAGAGTCAATGATCTGGTGCTTGATCAGTCTCATGGCGTCCTGAGTCGAAAGCCCCGACCGAAAGCCAATCATGTTGTGTGTATAGCATTCGTTAGACTCGAGATGGTCAGTGAGGCGGTTAAGCATGGCGTGCTCGGCCATCTTTCCAACACACGACGTCAGAGAGATGGGCCTTAGATTGTCGATGCTTGGCGCTTTACCTGGCTTCGGTATGAGTACTGTGTAGGCTGTTTTCCAGCTCTTGGGAATGAGGCCGCTGCACCAGATATGATTCATCTCGCGCGTAAGAAACTCGACTGAGGCGTCGTCGAGACGCTTGAGCATTTTGTTGGTGATCCCGTCGGGCCCAGGGGCAGATCTGCTGCTGAGGGATGCGAGAACTCGCTTGACCTCAGCCACGGTGAAATCCTCGTCCATAGATGGTACGTCACGCCCTTCGTACTCGGGAAACTGGGGGGGGGGAGGAGCACCGGATTGTCCGTGGCCGCCAGGTACTTGTCTATGAGGTGCTCTGTGACTGTCTCATCTGGAGTCGAGTCGGTCGCCAAATGGACAGCTTTCGCCAAAGCTCTCTTCTGGTTGGACTTGGTGTTGCCATCGTGCAGTAGGTGCTTAAGGAGACCCCAGCTTTTACCGTTCTTGAGCTGGCCCTCCACCGAGTCGCATAGTTCGTCGCATTGCTGCTTGCATAGCACCTTGCAATGAGCCTCTATCATCTTGTTTATATCGGAAATTTTCTTGCGTAGTCTTCTGTTATGGCGCTGAGTCTTCCATCTCCCGAGCACTGCCTGCTTGGCTTCCAAAAGATGCACCAGCCTACTGTCCATCCTGTCCACCTCTAGATCGGTTGTCACCTCCTTTGTGGCTCTAGCCGCATCCTTCTTTATCTCGTCGCACCAAGAGTCTAGGTCCACATCATCGTTAAGGACGCGCTCGGAGCGGTTGGCTCGGAACAAGTCCCAGTCAGTGAACCTAAAGGTCCTCGTTTTGTTACGGGCAGTCTTGATCACAGCTTCGATGATGCAATGATCGCTACCGAGGTCCATGGCTGTGTTTGTCCACTTGACGTTTTCCAGGTTCTAGACAAAGGTAAGATCCGGAGTCGTATCTCGGCACACCGAGTTCCCTCTCCTGGTTGGAAAGTCTTTATCGGTTATCAGCGTCAGATCTTCCTCTGTTGCCGCGTCCCATATGTCTCTACCCTTCTTCATATTGGTACAATAGCCCCACGCCTGATGTTGAGCATTAAAATCCCCCATGACGACTAGAGGCTCACAGCCGGCCAAATGCACGGCCTTCTTGAGAATGCCGCCAGGCCTGGCTCTGTGAACGCTGGGTCTGCAGTAAACATTCAGTATGAAGATACTGGTTCTTCTTAAGCGCTGCGTAGGGGGGTCGACAAGGAGTTCGGCCACGACGTACTCGATGCCACTGTCCGCGGGACCAAGGTCTCGCTGAAGGCTCGTGAACTTTTTACTGACCAGGATAGCGGCCCCCGTTCCTCCTTCAGTGGAAGCCACCGTAAGGAAACCGGGGAGCTTGATACGTGATGATCTGATCATTTCTTGCAAGGCGATTACTTGGGGTTTGTCCTTTACGCTTTTTAGGTATTGTCGCAGGGTCGCCCGTTTGCTGGCGAACCCTGCGCAATTCCGCTGCCACATTGTTAGGACGTTAGTTCCGTTATCCCTGTTTGGACTTGGGAATGGATTGCAAAAGTGCCGCATTCATAATGGCAGCCTCCGTCGGTGAGCAAACGACGCTGTGCAACTTTGGGACTTGTGCTGTAGATGTGCTTGGCAAAGATCCGTGGCTGGTTCCCTCCAGCCTAAGTATTCTAGCGCTGAGGGTGACCACGCCCAGCTGAGGGTGCGCGATCATTTCTTGTACGTGAGAGAGACATGTCTGTATGTTGGAGATGGCGTTCTTGAGGTCAGACAGGAGTTCTACCATCTCGTCTCCCCTTGAGTCATCCAGGGCACACCGCTTCACTGCAAGCGCCTTGGGAGGGGCCTCCACTGTGTCCATGGCCGAAGAGCGTGCGGCAGGCTGAGAAGCTGGCTGTGTGAGCGCAAATCTTCGTATTTCCGCCATCTCGGCGGCCACCCGACTGATTTCCTGCTTGAACAGAGCGTTTTCCTTTCTAAGACTATCATTGGCACACCTAAGCTCTTCGAGCTCATTCGTGAGACGCAGGTCGTGCGAGTCTTGAGAGTTGGACGCCTGCGTTTGGTTGCCACGGACCCTATCGGCCCACGTTAGAGAGGACTTGCCTTTACCAGCGTTGGGGGTCTTCGAACGTGAGCTGTTGGATGAGTCGCTCGCAGTACGGGACTTGGAGCAGCTTCTGGAGCTGGAGCGCGCTGGAGAAGGCGATGTGAGTCGCGATCTTGAGGTAGAGCGACTTCTCGAGCCCCGTCGGCTTGTAGAGCGGCTTCTCGAGCGCAAGCGTCTTCTGCCCCTACGGTTGGTGCTGGATGGTGCGGTTGGTGCTGTTGGTGCTGGCGTGGGGAGCTGCTCTTGCTGCCTGGAACGCTCGAAGCGTCGTCGGCGAACAATGTACGGCGTCTTGAATCTACGCGCACACTCTTTACCGGCTGTAAGGTGCGGACGACCGCAGATCTTGCATTTTGGGGTGCATTGATGCTGCTCATCGGGATTTGGCAGGCTGCATCCCCGACAGGTGACGTCGCTCGGTGTTGGAAATACATCGGCGCGATGCCCGAGTCTTCCGCAGGCGTGGCATACGTCCACTTGCTTTCGATATAGGGAACATTTAATCAGGAGCGTTCCGTACCTGACAAAATTCGGTACCCGCTGCCCGTCAAAGGCGATGATGATGGTCCCAGTCTGAGCGATTCGCTTGGCTGCTAATGCAAGAGGGTTGTTCTGGTTAGCAATCTTGCCATCCATCGTCGCTGGGTCCTCTTGTAACGGTATGCCACGTATGACCCCCTTGCACGTGGAGTGCGGGGCTGTCTCGTACGCGCAGATTTCGTGATTCTTGCCCATGATTCGGATTTGCTTGATGCGGGCGTATCGATCGGCATTCTCCCGTCTGGGAGTGCTAGCCACCATGATGTTTTGCTGTGTGTTCGGGCACAGAGTGTCTTGTGTGAGCTCGTGCTGGCTGATGCCGGAGGCTGCAAGTATTGCGTCCGCCACCGTGGCCGCTCCAATTTTGGAAATATTCAGCCCACCTCTTGGTCTAATAACGATCTTCGTGTCTTCTTTGGGAAGAACAGGCATTCGGCTCACCCGAATAATCTTGGTCTTCAGCGCTGTGCCGCTAGACTTGTAGCTATGGGGAGCCAAAGGCGTTGCCATGGCGTTCGGGTTAGCTTCCCGCGATTTGGTGCCAGCTCTTCTAGCAACTGCGGTTTGCCATCCCTGCTCTTGAGTGACTTCCTCCGGGAGAATATTTTCTCCCTCTACTTGATATCCCATGATGGCAGCGGATGAGTGGCACTGAGCCGCCCCGGAGGCCAAGGCGTGGTCTCCAAAGTGCTCGTTAGACGCCGCCAACGGATGCACAGGAATGTCCGTAAAATGGTGAAAAGTCACTCACTGTGGCAAAAAGGGCATCCACGTGGTCCTTACAACTTCACGGAAAAGATGTGCACAAATAAGCATTGGCTCGTGACAATTAAATACAAGAAAAGCTGGGAAAATGCGGGAACCGAAGAACGCTCAGAGGAGCGCACTTCGAAGCATCAAAATGTAATGCCCTGCAATTTGGATGAGAAAACCAGAATGTGGGTATATTGGGTGTACCATGTGAAAAAATGACAGCAAAACTTTCGAAAGACAGTATGCTAAACCAAGATGAAAATCCTGACGTGCTCTTGGCAGTCACCTTGTCGTAGCATTTTTTGGTATATACCTGATAGGAAAGTCAAAATTAAGTATCCTCTCTAGAGCTATACACATAGGAATAAGTGTCAATGAAAAGTTAGAAATACACTTTAAAGAAAACCTGATTAGTTCTGTGACAATTAAGTGACCCCTCTTTGTCTTGCCTCTCAACAGATATATTCGTGTTACAAAAAGAGTTATACAATCAGATTGTAGATTTGCTTAGTAACATTATACTTGCAATGAGCACGGTGCCTATGTTGACTATAAAAAGCAATAGTTTATGCTTGGTTAGCTGCTGACATAATTTAACAGCACGAAAATGCAAGGGTGTAAATGAAAACTACCGTCATTCATTATTTTAAACGCTAGCATGAAGGAGACACATTTTTTTCTTTCCTTGAATCTATTTTTACACCTAACTTGAGAAGTATGGCTTCCTCCTATGTTCCAGAAAGGGGGAGCATTGGGGGCAGAGTACCACAAGTTTAAGAAGGCATTATCGTTTACGTACATGCTCACGGAACCAGTTCATTAGAACCACTCGTGACTCAAGAAGCGGGATCAACGAGCAAGGCCTTCAACAGCAGCGTACACCGTGGTGTGCACCCTACGTCTTAATTAGAAGCCACAGAGTCGCTTGCAACTGAAAAAAAAATAATTTAGCGCATGTAAAACTATGGTTTCTCCTGTAGTATAGTCATATGTGTGCTTGGGACAGGTATTTGAGATCTTGATAAGGGTGACCCAATCTACTCGCCAGCCATGTTGCTAGTGGAGGCAGGTATGTGTTCAATTTAAAGAACTGTCAGAGTATCAGCGTGGAACACTTTAGCAATTGGTGGATGTGAACATATAGTATTAATCAAGCAAAAAGAAAAACCGGTTAGATTGATGGCTTATGTGGGCAAAATTTTATAGGGTTAAATGAAATGAAAGCATTTATCCGCACAGTGTATATATATATATATATATATATATATATATATATATATATATATATATATATATATATAGTCTGTCCGTAAAGTGATCGTGCACTTTTGACCGATGATAGGAAAGCTACAGAACAAGCCAGCAATGTGTAATCTTCACCAAATAAAAGGAGCACTCTCCAAGTTTCTGTAGTCCGATGTGCAAGGGTGCGCGCACACAGGAGATGGCGCAGCACCACGAACTGCGCAGCAGCAGCCCACACCAGGTGAGGTGTGGATGGTACAGAGGAAAGTTGAGAATGTTCTGTGGCTTGCTATATTCGAATCCGTGACCAAAGTACACCGTGAATATCGTCGCGTGTACAACGCAGCGCCACCATTTAGTCATTTAGAACAGAGAATCGCACACATTATTTACTTATTTAAGCAGACGTCCTTAACCGTGTGGAGGAAGAATTTGAACATGGTCTAGATGTGTGTAGGGCAACAAATGGAAGCCACATCGAACTGTACTGCACAGGTAATAAACTTTGAGAGTTATCTTTTTTTTGGGGGGAGGGGAGGGGGACGAGTTCTCATTTCTATCTTGTTTCGTTGATTTCCTGTGACCGGTTAAACGTGCACCATGCCTTTACGGACACCATATATATATACATATATATATATATATATATATATATATATATATATATATATATATATATATAGACGAGAAGAAAGGGGGTTAACCGAGGGACCCGATATTTATTAGTCATATAATGAGAAGGCAACAAACACTGACACCAAGTACAACATAGGGGAAATTGCATGTGCTTAATAAATGAAATAAAGTAATGATTAATTAATGGAAATTAAAGTGGATGAAAAAACAACTTGCCGCAGGTGGGAACCGAACCCACAACCTTCGCATGTCGCGCGCGATGCTCTACCAATTGAGCTACCGCGGCGGCGTTTCCCCATCCACTTTCTTGGGTATTTATGTGTACTAGCAGAACCCTGGGAGTGCTAGCCAGCGCCCCCACTCACAGACCTTGGCGGCGGACGTGGAACGTCTTTTTTGCCGCAGGCGTCACGAGAACGTGATCTTTTTCGGGTGAAGGCAACTGGTCAATAAACCCACATATGCTACCTGAAGGCATCAATGTTGCCGGATTCGAGACCCTCGTTATGTAATAGACGAGAAGAAAGGGGGTTAACCGAGGGACCCGATATTTATTAGTCATATAATGAGAAGCCAACAAACACTGACACCAAGTACAACATAGGGGAAATTGCATGTGCTTAATAAATGAAATAAAGTAACGAATAATTAATGGAAATTGAAGTGGTTCCCACCTGCGGCAAGTTGTTTTTTCATCCACTTTAATTTCCATTAATTAATCATTGCTTTATTTCATTTATTAAGCACATGCAATTTCCCCTATGTTGTACTTGGTGTCAGTGTTTGTTGGCTTCTCATTATATATATATATGTATATATATATATATATATATATATATATATATATATATATATATATATATATATTTATATATATATATATATATATATATTGTCACGTGGTAGTGACGGTGAAGAGAAAACACAGTAGCAGTACTGTGAAATACAAAACTAGCTTTTATTGGGCGAACCTGTGCCCACAAAACAGGCTACACTTATAGCACAACGAAAGCGGCGAACACGCTCGGCGATCGTCGAAAATCTGATCAGCGGGTCAAGCGCGTCCGCTTTTATAGATCAGTCGTCGAATGTTCCAGATTAACTGATGGGACCCGCGTGTCTTCCACAAAGTTCTACACCATTCGTGTCACGCGATGAAATCTGATAACACAAGGTTCGGCGACAACAGACACGCGGATAGAAGCGTCGATAACTTTCCAGAAACGTCGGATACATGCAGGCGCGTCCCTCGCTCTGCGATTACAGTTGTTAAGCGTCGAAACGTGGTTGCGCGATAAAGATAAGTACACGTGTCATTACCCCCCTCTTAAAAAGCATCGACCCGATGCTGCAAACAAACGAAAGTAACAAAGAAAAGCACTCGTAGCAAAGAAAACAACAAACTAAGGAAGTTCATCAGCGTCCGTAAAATGGTTTAAGGCGCACCACGTGGACCACTTCAGATCGTGCGCGGCGCCGCTGTGAGTGCGAAATGCCGTCTGGCACGACCTCATAGTCTAGTGCGCCAATACGTCGGATGACCTTGTAGGGTCCGAAATAGCGTCGCAGCAGCTTCTCACTGAGTCCTCGCCGGCGTATCGGGGTCCATACCCAAACACGGTCGCCGGGCTGGTACTCGACGAAGCGTCTTCGGAGGTTGTAGTGTCGGCTGTCGGTACGCTGCTGGGTCTTGATCCGTAGGCGGGCGAGCTGTCGGGCTTCTTCGGCGCGCTGGAGATAGCTAGCGACGTCAACATTCTCTTCGTCAGTGATGTGGGGCAGCATGGCGTCGAGCGTCGTCGTCGGGTTCCTGCCGTAAACCAGCCTAAACGGCGTGATCTGTGTTGTTTCTTGCACCGCCGTGTTGTAAGCGAATGTTACGTACGGCAGGACGGCATCCCAGGTCTTGTGTTCGACGTCGACGTACATCGCTAGCATGTCGGCGAGGGTCTTATTCAGCCGCTCCGTAAGGCCATTCGTCTGCGGGTGGTAGGCCGTGGTCCTCCTGTGCCTTGTATGACTGTATTTCAGAATGGCTTGGGTAAGCTCCGCTGTAAAGGCCGTTCCTCTGTCGGTGATGAGGACTTCTGGGGCGCCATGTCGAAGCAGGATGTTTTCGACAAAGAATTTCGCCACTTCGGCTGCGCTACCTTTCGGCAGTGCTTTAGTTTCAGCGAAGCGTGTGAGGTAGTCTGTCGCCACGACGATCCACTTATTTCCGGTTGTTGACGTCGGAAAGGGTCCCAGCAAGTCCATCCCGATCTGCTGGAATGGTCGGCAAGGAGGCTCGATTGGCTGTAGTAATCCGGCTGGCCTTGTCGGCGGTGTCTTGCGTCGCTGACAGTCTCGGCATGTTCTGACATAACGGGCGACGTCGGCGGTCAGGCGCGGCCAATAATACTTTTCTTGAATCCTCGATAGTGTCCGGGAAAAACCGAGGTGTCCAGCGGTCGGATCGTCATGTAGGGCGTGCAATACTTCTGGACGAAGTCCTGACGGGACAACAAGAAGGTAATTGACGCGGACTGGTGAGAAGTTCTTCTTCACGAGTAGACTGTCTTGAAGCGTGAAGGAAGATAATCCGCGCTTAAATGCCCTGGGGACAACGTCGATGTGCCCTTCCAAATAATCGACGAGGCCTTTAAGTTCCGGGTCCGCTCGTTGTTGTTCGGCGAAGTCTTCCGCGCTTATTATACCAAGGAAGGCGTCGTCATCCTCGTCATCTTGCGGCGGCGGGTCAATGGGGGCGCGTGATAGGCAATCGGCGTCTGAGTGTTTTCGTCCGGACTTGTATGTTACAGTGATGTCGTATTCTTGTAGTCTGAGGCTCCACCGTGCTAGCCGTCCTGAGGGATCCTTTAAATTCGCTAGCCAGCACAAGGCGTGATGGTCGCTGACGACTTTGAATGGCCTGCCATATAGGTAAGGGCGAAATTTCGCTGTAGCCCAAACGATGGCGAGGCATTCCTTTTCGGTTGTAGAATAATTGCCTTCCGCTTTTGACAACGACCGGCTAGCGTAAGCTATCACGTGTTCATGTCCATCTTTTCTCTGGACCAGGACGGCGCCGAGGCCTAGGCTACTGGCGTCAGTGTGGATTTCGGTATCGGCGTTCTCGTCGAAGTGCGCAAGTACGGGCGGCGACTGCATGCGTCGTTTGAGTTCTTGAAATGCCTCGGCCTGCGGCGTTTCCCACTTGAACTCGACGTCACATTTAGTTAGCTGCGTCAGCGGCTCAGCGATGCGTGAAAAGTTCTTGACAAATCGCCTGTAGTAGGCGCACATGCCAAGAAATCTACGCACTGCCTTCTTGTCGATGGGCTGTGGGAACTTTGCTATGGCAGCTGTCTTCTGCGGGTCGGGGCGGACTCCAGATTTGCTGATGACGTGGCCTAAAAATAGAAGCTCCTCGTAAGCGAAGCGGCACTTTTCCGGCTTCAGAGTAAGTCCTGATGTCCTGATGGCCTCTAGTACTGTTGCCAGCCGCCTAAGGTGAACGTCGAAATTTTCGGCGAAGACGACGACGTCATCCAAGTATACTAGACAGGTCTGCCACTTCAATCCTGCTAAAAGCGTGTCCATCACGCGCTGGAACGTTGCAGGCGCCGAGCACAGTCCGAATGGCATAACCTTGAACTCGTAGAGGCCATCTGGGGTGATGAAGGCGGTCTTTTCGCGATCTCTTTCGTCGACTTCTATTTGCCAATAGCCAGACTTGAGATCCATGGACGAGAAGTATTTAGCGTTGCAGAGCCGATCCAATGCGTCGTCTATCCGTGGGAGGGGGTATACGTCCTTCTTCGTGATCTTGTTCAGACGCCGATAATCGACGCAGAAACGTAGGGTTCCGTCCTTTTTCTTTACCAGAACAACAGGCGATGCCCACGGGCTTTTCGATGGCTGGATGATGTCGTCGCGCAGCATTTCGTCGACTTGTTCTCTTATAGCTTCACGTTCTCGCGCCGAAACTCGGTAAGGGCTCTGACGGAGTGGTCGAGCGCATTCCTCGGTGATTATGCGATGCTTGGCGACTGGTGTTTGTCGAATCCTCGATGACGTCGAAAAGCAGCCTTTGTATCGTCGGAGCAGACTTCTCAGCTGCTGTTGCTTAATCATAGGGAGATTTGGATTAATGTCGTAGTCTGGTTCGGGAACCATGGTCGTCGGGGTAGATGCGGCGGAATCCGATAGGACAAACGCATTACTTGTTTCCAGAATTTCCTCGATGTACGCGATCGTCGTGCCCTTGTTGATGTGCTTGAACTCCTGGCTGAAGTTTGTCAGCAACACTTCAGTTTTCCCTCCATGCAGTCGAGCGATCCCTCTTGCGACGCAAATTTCACGGTCTAGCAGTAGACGTTGGTCGCCTTCGATGACGCCTTCTACGTCAGCGGGTGTTTCGGTGCTGACCGAAATAACAATGCTGCAACGAGGCGGGATGCTCACTTGATCTTCAAGCACACTCAAGGCGTGGTGACTACGAGGGCTCTCCGGCGGCATTGCTTTATCTTCCGACAGCGTTACTGACTTCGACTTGAGGTTGATGATTGCGCCGTGTTGGTCCAGGAAGTCCATACCGAGAATGACGTCTCGTGAACACTGTTGGAGGATAACGAAGGTGGCAGGGTAAGTCCGGTCATGAATGGTTATTCTTGCCGTGCAGATCCCAGTCGGCGTGATGAGGTGTCCTCCAGCGGTGCGAATCTGAGGGCCTTCCCATGCGGTCTTCACTTTCTTCAACTGGGCGGCGATGTGTCCACTCATTACGGAGTAATCGGCCCCTGTGTCGACTAAGGCAGTGACTGCGTGGCCGTCGAGAAGCACGTCGAGGTCGGTTGTTCTTTGCTTGGCATTGCAGTTAGGTCTTGGCGTTGGATCACGGCTGCGTCGTGTTGAAATGAAGTTGGAACGTCGCGTCGTCAAGTCGTCTTTCGTCGGTGTAGTTTTGGCTTCCAGACTTCGTCGGGACGGCGGCGTGTCGTCATTAGGTCGTCGAGATGGTTTCTTCGTCGTCTTCGTCGGCGGCGGAGGATCTTCGTCAGTTCGACGAACAGCAACCGCACCTCCATCGGTTGCTGCTTTTAGTTTTCCGGGTATGGGCTCGCTGACCGGCCCCGGGCTGGGCCAGTGTATGGTCGGCGCTGCGGCGACAGGTAGCGGCCTGGTGATGGCGAACGGGACGGCCGTCGAGGGCTCCACTGAGTAGCGGCGAGGTAATCGGCGATGTCACGTGGGCGCTCGCCAAGCTGTGGACGCGGCGCGTTGACGGCGAAACCTCGCAGTCCCATCTCCCGGTACGGACATCGTCGGTAGACGTGACCCGCTTCTCCGCAGTGGTAGCAGAGCGGGCGATGGTCAGGAGCACGCCAGATGTCCGTCTTCCTCGCGTAGGTGCGCTGGGTGACGGGTGGGCGTGCTGGCGGCGGCGGCGGTGGACGACGGATTTGCGGCGTTACAGGGACCTGGCGTTGTCGCGGAGGGGGAGCTTGACGGCGTGCGATGGCGGCGTAAGTCATCGCTTCTGGCTGGGGCTGCGGTAATTGTGGTTGCACCTCAGGAACTCCTAGCGATCGGTGCACCTCTTCTTTCACGACGTCGGCGATCGAGGCCACTTGAGGCTGCGACGATGGCAAGACCTTGCGCAGTTCTTCGCGCACGATGGCCCTGATGGTCTCGTATAAATCGTCCGTGGCCAGTGATTGAATTCCGGAGTAGCTTGTTGGCTTGGTGCGTCGGTCAAATTGCCGGTTCCGCAATTCCAGTGTCTTCTCGATGCTCGTCGCCTCACGAAGAAACTCGTCGACGGTCTTCGGTGGACTTCTTACCATACCGGCGAAAAGTTCTTCCTTTACGCCACGCATCAGTAGACGTACTTTCTTCTCCTCGGACATTTCTGGGTCGGCGTGGCGGAACAGACGGCTCATTTCCTCAGTGAAAATCGCGATCGTCTCATTCGGCAGCTGCGCTCTTGTCTCCAGTAGAGCTTGGGCTCGCTCTTTTCGCACGACGCTTTGAAATGTTTTCAGGAAGCCGCTTCGGAAGAGGTCCCACGTCGTCAAGGTGGCTTCTCGATTCTCGAACCACGTCTTGGCGGCGTCCTCCAATGCGAAATAGACATGTCGTAGCTTGTCGTCGCTTGCCCAGTTGTTAAACGTAGCGACCCTCTCATACGTTTCCAGCCAGGTTTCCGGGTCCTCAAATGTGGAACCACGAAACGTCGGTGGTTCCCTGGGCTGCTGCAGGACGATGGGGGACGCTGGGGCTGCCATTGCTGTTGCCTTGGCCACAATCTTCTTGGTCTTCTCAGGTAGAAGTCCGTGCTCCGGGGGCAGCTGTTGAAGACGGCGGCTTGCTCGGTGGTCCGGGACTTCGTTGGTGTTCTGTTTGCGGTCTGGGCTGGGATCACGGCTTGTCGGGGGCGTCCTGTACATGGACGAAAAGCACCTCCACCAGATGTCACGTGGTAGTGACGGTGAAGAGAGAACACAGTAGCAGTACTGTGAAATACAAAACTAGCTTTTATTGGGCGAACCTGTGCCCACAAAACAGGCTACACTTATAGCACAACGAAAGCGGCGAACACGCTCGGCGATCGTCGAAAATCTGATCAGCGGGTCAAGCGCGTCCGCTTTTATAGATCAGTCGTCGAATGTTCCAGATTAACTGATGGGACCCGCGTGTCTTCCACAAAGTTCTACACCATTCGTGTCACGCGATGAAATCTGATAACACAAGGTTCGGCGACAACAGACACGCGGATAGAAGCGTCGATAACTTTCCAGAAACGTCGGATACATGCAGGCGCGTCCCTCGCTCTGCGATTACAGTTGTTAAGCGTCGAAACGTGGTTGCGCGATAAAGATAAGTACACGTGTCAATATATATATATATATATATATATATATAAATATATATATATATATCATAAGAAGCCAGCAAACACTGACACCTAGGACAACATAGGGGAAATAATTTGTGCTTAGTAAATTAAACAAAAAAACGTTAAATTAATGGAAATTAAAGTGGATGAACAAACAACTTGCCGCAGGTGCGCAAGTTGTTGTACAGACTCGTGACCTCTTAAACTACATTTTCATGATCGAACCGAACACTTGTTGAGCATTTTAAAAGTCTTAAACGGCCACTGGAAGAACTAATTCCGACATCGCAAAGTATAATTCTACGCTCACTGTACAATTCCTGTGTTCCCAAGAATCTGGGCATAGCTTACAACTTATGCTAGTATCGCAGGAAGAAGGGTAAGTGAGCTGAACGAATAAACTGGAATGTCTACTTTCTTGTATTGTTAAAAAAGGTGTCTAATACAGAAGTGTAAGGTCAGCGCTGTGTGTGACATCTTCCCTATTGTGATCTCGGCCATATTCAGTATAGCCGAGAGATTGACGTCGACAGATGCAAAATCCCAGTAACCATGGCATGGAGGTCAACTTGATCTGTACCTGAATAACTACATTTCCTGGTGTTACAAAGTAAAATTAGATAAATTGCGCACAAAAGGCAGCGTTGTTTCAATGGGATGAATGATGCCAGTTTCTTCTGCAAAATTCACTGTGATTGTCATAGAGCAGTCATGTCACAGTGCAGTGGACATTTAAACGACGATGGGACCATCCATTCTGTCAAAACAAACTGCAGTGAGCATTCAAGGCAATGCATGGAAAATATAAGAAAGCCATTCTGTGTTTTATAATAAATGTCAGCTGAGAATTAGATTTTTCACTTGTCTAAGGAGAGGAACTGCACAAAATACGACTTAAGAAGTGATTTTTCCAGTGCACAGCCACGTTTTGAGAACCATTGTAGCTTTGGGCACTGTATAAGTCTTCGCAGTCACAAATGTACTTGTTTTTAGGCAAAGAGAAGATTCTGTGAAGTGCGATAGTTTTTATTGTTTTAGTGTACCTTAAAGGAACCCTAGAAACAAATAATAAGTCAAACTAAAGTGATAGATTAGCGCTCGAGGATTTCTAAGGCAGCATGATTATCGCGAATAGGGCCTTAATAATCGAGAAATCGAGCTAAATGCAGGCCATGATTAGAGACCCCCGGGGACATTCAAGCACTTGTCCGATGACGAAAGCACTTCTCAGTTAAATTTTGTCACTAGTACTGAACAACTCGTTGCAAATAGCATCCTCGTATTGTATTATAAGATTAAATAAAATGCTACTTGTCTAGTTCCATTTTATGTTTAGAAAACATAACTCATTGAAATTACCCTTGACAACGACGCGGGTGGTTGAAAGCTTTCGTTTTTGCTCGACTCTGCGCCGCCAACGCTTTCGCGTTTCAGTACTTTCCTGATCGCGTAGTGTTGCGCTGATTATGCTGGCTCGCGAAACTCGCACAAACTGCAAGTAGCAGAGAATTAAACTTCCATGTGATGTCGCCGGATGCCTTAACGGTCTACGGCACTTGAATGGAATGGAATGGAAACCTTATTGGTTCTTTAAGATATTAGCGAGCTGAGGACGACGCCTTCATTCTTGAAAACTTTGGCTCCTCTTCAGCCTTGGGTGGGCCCCTAGTCCAGGGCACCACTGAGTCGGGCTACCTCGCTTGCGCGTGCTATGAGGGCCCTTTGGACCCCTAGCTCGCAGCTGGTGAGCCGGCTCTCCCATAGCTCCACACTTGGTGTTGCATGTTTGTGGAATGTCTTGCTTCTCTCGCATTCCCATGTGATGCGATATAGTGTTGGCCTTGCTCCGCACCATGGGCATACGGCGCAATATTGTGTGGGGAACATCCTGCTTAGTATGTACAGATTTGAAAAGGAACCCGTCTGCAGTCTACGCCATCCTGCGGCTTCCTCCTTCGTCAATGCTATGTGTGGTGGGGGATATTGGAATCTTCGCCCTCTATATAGATTTAGCAGCTCTGAATAACTGTCCCCGCAAGTAATCTGAGGCTCTCCCGGGGGGACTGAGGTGCCCGCTCGGATGGTGAAGCCTCGAGCTAAGCTTTCCGCCCCTTCATTGCCCTGAATCTCTGCGTGGCTTGGTATCCAGATTATGTTGTGTGTAGGTTGTCCTTCATAGAGCGGTGCTCTACTAAGGATCTTGAGTGCCGTGCTGCTTATTCTACCCCTGATATAGTTTCGGCACACCTCTTGTGAGTCTGTAAGGATGTTGAGGGATTTTCCTATCCTGTATCCTTCCTCTGCTGCCAGTGCGACAGCTATTTCCTCTGCTTCGGTTATGTCTGATTGTGATGTTATTGGGCCGGATCACTCCAGAAAAAGGGAGAAGCAGCACGCGAAAGCAAAAACACACATCAGACTGGTATTGACGTACACGACACAGATAACGGCACACACACGTGACAATGTCCCAAAATGCCTCATAGGCGACATGCACTAGATGTATCGGCGGATTACGATTGGCCTACAGTTCCGGCGGAAGCGTGTGTCGCCGTGTCTGAGGCCTCGTTGAACCGATGCCGGCCAGCGGGGTCGGACAACAGTGTCGGCCGGCGGGTCGGACAGCCGCGTAGGACGGCCGGGACGGTCGGCTGGGTCGGACAGCCGGGTTGGACGGCCGGGACGGTCGGCTGCGTCGGACAGCTGGGTTGGACGGCCGGGTCGGTCGGCTGGGTCGGACAGCCGGGTTGGACGGCCGGGTCGGACCGCCTTGCGGGGCTCAGGTAGCCGGCCGCAGTCACCGGGTCGCGTCCACAGCTGGCGGGGTAGCACTGTGGCCGCTCACCCGAACGCTCGAGTGCCCCGGTTCCGGACCGCCAGCTCTCCTGGACCAGTGCCCAGCGGAAGAGCGGGGCGAGGTACCCTCCCAGCGGGCGACAGTGTTGTTTCGGGGGTGGCGTATTGGCGCGGTCGGCGATAGCTCCTATGGGCCAGACGCCCAGCGAGGAAGCTGCTTTTCGTCGACCGCCGAACCTCGCGCACTGCTCACGCCACGGGCCACGGGCCACACTCTCGCGCCACGCTTTTTGAGGCGCCACTGCCGGCGCTCCCAAGTTGATGTCGATGATGATGATGGTCCTCTTCGCCACCGCACGGCGCACTGTCTTCATGTGTTTAGGCTTCGCACTCCCGCGTACCATATATTATGACACTGATGCCGCTGCCCTGAGACGCGTGATTAGTTTGCTTTGATTATTAGCTACTACCGCTACTGCGTGTTTCCTCTGTTCTTTTGGATGGAGGGAAGCATCTGTGTAGACTGTGTTGTCTCTCTGCCCCATCATTCTTTCGTAGAATTCTGCCCTAGCCTGTCGCCTGCTGGTATGGAGATTGGGGTCCATTGCGGGGGACAGGTTGTATGCGTAGTTTCTTCCTTAGCAGGTCCCGTATTATCGCCCTTTTACTTTGCGGTTTTTCTATTTCCCAACCCAACTTAGTCAGAAGCGCCCTTCCTGTTGTTGTGTTACTGAGCCTTCGCGCTTGTGCCTTGAACTGGCATTCTTTTAGTTCTTCAAAGGTGTTGCTGATTCCCAGTTGCATCAGCTTGTCATTGGTTGTGTTTCTTGGGAGATGAAGGGCTGTTTTGTATGCCTTCCGAATGATTGCTTCGGCTTGTTCTCTTTCGGCTTTGATGCTTACATGGCACGGCAGCGAGTATGTGAACCGGCTGTCCACCAGGCTGCTGACCAGCCTGAGGGTATCTTCCTCTTTCATGCCGTATCTCTTGTGCGCAACTCTGCTGATCATGCGACCCACTTGTCCCGCTGCTCCACTCAGCAGGCACAGGGTGTGGCTGCACCTCCGGCTGCCCTGCAGCCACATGCCAAGGATCCTGATCATTTTCTGCTCCGGAATGTTTTGGCCATCGAGTTTTACTTCGAGTGGGGCATCTGTTGGGTGCCTTCCCACTCTGAGGAGCTCAGACTTCTCCGTGGAGCATCTGAGGCCTCTTTGCTGCGTATATTCCTGGATGCAAGCGGCGGCTTTCTGTAGCACTTCTTGCTTCTTCCCTAGTGATCCTTCAGTGGTCCAGATGGTTATGTCATCTGCATATATGGCATGACTGATGCCCTGCACTTCGTTGAGCTTCTTGACCATGGTGATGTTAAAAAGTGTAGGCGAAATTACCGAGCCATGCGGAGTGCCCTTGCATGGCGTTTGAAAGGTGTCGCTCCGCCGGTCTCCGAGGCCTACTGTCGCTGTTCTATCTGTAAGGAAGCTTCTGACATAGGCATGTACTTTCTTCCCGCAGTTGGTAGTGTTGAGTCCTTCCATAATGGCAGCGTGGCATACGTTATCGAAGGCCCCTTTGATATCAATGGCCATGACGACGTTCTCCCCGTTTTTCGGCATTGGTTCGAGTACCTCTTTTAGTTGTAGCAGGATGTCTTGGGTGGATAGGTTTGCCCGGAAGCCGAACATGGTGTTGGGGTACCACCCTCTGTCTTCTGGGTGCGTTTGGATTCGTCGGGTCACAATTCTCTCAAACAGCTTGCCGAGGCACGATGCGAGTGAGATTGGTCTGAGGTTTTCAATTTGTAGTTTCTTGCCGGGCTTGGGAATCATGGCCACCACGGCGTGCTTCCACTCTGCTGGGACTGTTCCGTCTTCCCATAATTTGTTGAGGTAGATGGTGAGTTGGTCTACTGCTTCTTCACTTAGGTTTCGTATTAGCGAGTTGCGAATCTTGTCCGCCCCTGTCGCCGTGTTCTTCGTGGTTGCTCGTATGGATTCGACAACTTCTTCCCTTGTGATGGGCCGGTCTGTTCTGGGGTTCTCCTCTCCTTGGTAGTCGCCTTGATAGCCTTCAACCAAGTCTTTCCCATAGCATTTTTCTCGTACTGCTTGGAGTAGCTGGTCTTCGGTCCCTTCATATTGGCGAATTAGTCTCTGATTAGCTTTGCTGCTTTCTGTTTTGCTTTTGCCTGGGTCCATTAGTGTTCTGAGGATCTGCCACGTTCTAGCTGTGCCGAGGGTGCCATTCAGTGAGGTACTAAACTGTTACCACCCCTGTCTCGCTAGCTGCGTTGCATATTCCTCCGCTTGCTGTGTTATTTCAGCAATTTTCTTCTTTAGTTTCCAGTTTAGTTTTTGGTGCTTCCAGCGCTTGGTTAGGCCCCGTCGTTCCTCCCATAGTCTGAGGAGTCGCTTGTCCACTTTCGGCGCTTGTTCTGTTCGATCTACCTCTTTGGTGTAGAGGTCCCTGATTTGCTGGAGTTGTTGGCTCCATTCTTCTCCTGAAGTTATATCCCCTTTTAGCTGTTTGCAGTGAATTAGGAAGGCGTCCCAGTCTGTTAGGGTTGCCTTACCAATTTTCCTCTTGTTGCTTTCTGCTTCCGTGCTGATCCTAATGATGTAGTGATCGCTTCCCAGATTTTCTTGCAAGTTTTCCCATGTCACTTGCTTGTCGCCCCTGACAAAAGTTGGGTCGGGACATGCGTCCACACTGACGCTATTCTCCTGTCTAGTACGTTGGCCCTCATCTGTGAGTAGTTCGCAGCCTGTTTTCTGCTGCTGTACAGATGCTGCGTCCCTTTTTGTCTTCAATTCTGCTGCACCAGTGCGGGCTTTTTGTGTTAAAATCCCCGGCTATTATCAGGGTGTTTTGTTCCGCTAGCTTTTTTCTCCTGTAAAGAGTTTAATGAAGTCTCCCCTATTTTTAGGTGGGCTGTATAGATTTTAACTATGAAGGTATTTTTAGCTTTACGCTTCCTCTTGGGGATTATCTCGGTTACTATGTGTTCGAGCTGTGTATCCTCGAATGCTTTGTGTGCAATGGTGGTGATTTTGTTGCTAACTAGAGTAGCTGTTCGTCCGTTCTCCTGGCAAGTATATCCTCTCAGGGCTGGAATGCAGTTTGTCTCTTGTAAAAGTATTAGATCTGGTGGGGTTCCTCTACTGCTAATGAACTGCTGTAGGATCCCTTGTTTGCGCTTGTAGCTCCTTCATTTCCATTGCTCTAGTTGGTTTTGTCCTGCCATGTTGATGCATTAGAGTTTGCGTTTCCTCCCTGGGATTCTGATCCAAACCTGCGCTCATTGTAGAGCCGGTCTCTGGCGTCGTTTACAGTTTTCTGTGTGTTTTGATTCTTTACATAATTTCAAAAGCTCTGATCTTGCATGGCTATCTTTTGATTTAGCTGCTGCATTTGCTGTTGCATTTGCTGTATTATTGTTTTCAAATCGTCTATTGTGGAAGTTCCCCCTTCGTTAGTCTGTAGGCTTCCTACGCTCTGCTGCGGGGCTGAGGATGGCCTGACAGGCGGAAAACCTGCTTTTCGCGTCTCTGGTATTTCTGCTATTAGTTCACTTCTTTGTTTTTTGAGTTGCCTGCTTTCTTCACGGGTCTGTTCCTGTTCCCTCTTAAGATTAATTTCGGCACTAAGCCTTTTTTCGTTTTCTGTTTGTGTGTTTGTGTTGTTACTGTTGTGCAGAGCAAAAAGCGTCTTGGGAGGGCCGGCTCCCCAGCTCACCTTAACTCCGCCGCTCTTCTTCTGTAGTTGCTTCGGCTTCGCCCAGGCCTGCTGACCGCCCAAGGGTGGGTAGGACTCGTCGCGCTCCCGGCTCCGGTCTTGGTCTCGGCTGCCACTGCGGCCCCGGCTGCGGCTCCTCGACTCGCTCCGGTAGTCGCCTCGCTTCTCCTGGCTCCGCCTCTGCTTCGGCTGCGGCCGCGTCGTTGCTGACCCTGGGGTCCCCATCGTAGTTCGCTTGTTGTCTTTAAACGTTGCTTGCAGTCCTTTGTGCCGGCTGCGTGGGGCTTGATGGTGTTCCTTTGGATCCTTTTGGCCACACTGCCTGCAAGTCTTGATCCCGGAAGTCGGGCAGACATCTGACCGGTGTCCCTGCTGACAGCAGATGTAGCAGATCTGTCTCGTTGGTCTATAGAGATAGCACCACACTTCTCCCCCATAGTGCAGAACTTGCTTGGGGAGGGTGGGGCCATCGAAGGTGATGACGGCAGTGCTCGACCGGCCTAGCATTCTTGCCGCCAAAATCTTCACACCCTGCGTTCGGGTTTGTAGGTTTGTCTCGAGTTCTTTGGCAGGGGTTCCCAGGTCCACCCCGTGGATTACCCCGCGCAGCGTTCCTTCCGGCGCCGCCACGTGTGCGTTGATGCCGTAGCTGTGCTCTCCAAACTTCAGCTGCGAGATGCGTCTAATTTGTTGAGCAGCGCTTTCGTTGTCGGTGCTTATAATAATGATGTTGGAACCTGTGCGGAGTCGGATAATAAGGTATTCTGCCTTGCATACATGTCCGGTGGCTGCAACCACCGCCCGCGCCACTTGGTGCGTCTGCAGGTTTTTCACTGCTAGTCCCTTGGGCCTGAGGACTATTTTTAAGTCGTCTTTGGGCAGCGGAGGCAGTATCCTCCTCGGCGCTCCTCCCCCCTCTCTTTCGTTCAGTGCGGCTGGCGTGCCACCTGTGCTCTTCGCCGAGCCTAGGGAATTTCCGTTCCCTAGCCCTGTTCCCGCCAAAAATTCTGCTTGGCTGTCGCGTTGGCGTTTCTTCTGCCGTTTGGAAATGGCTATCTGCCAGTCCGCGTCCTCGTCGAGATTTTGACTTACTTGTGACGTTGTGGTCGCTGGGGTGCTGCTTTTCAGGCCTTGAGTGGCTGCCGCTGGTCCGTAGTCATGGGTCTCCACGGCCGCGTCTTGGTAGTCTTCTTCCATGATTTCGTGGTTTTCGGCCATGAGATTCGTCGCATCTCGTAGCGGTGTTTGTGCTAAGCTGGGGTTGAGTACTCTGGCTATCGCTCCAGGCTCCTCTGCCGTTGGCCAAGGCCGGGAGGGCCGCAGAGCCCCGCTGCCGTGTTAGGCCTAATTGGCCTAGCTCTGCTCGGCCTCTTGGGAAAACTTCAAGTCCGAAAAAAAATCCACAAATACTGGACCCACCGGCTTGAAAGTGGATTCCGCGTGATCCGCTTCGCTGTCGGCGTCGATTCCAACCAAAATTTGGTGGTCCCGTCGATTTGGATGGGTCAAGAAGCCCAAAAACTGCAGAGCGCATGTGAAGTGCGTCCGCTCTCTTCGGCTGCTCGCAGCGCCCCCTACGGCACTTGAAAAAGAAGCTGCAGCGGCGAATCCACCCCTCTGTCTTGACTCGGTGCCGCCGTCTGTCGGGCGCCGTTTTACTAACCGACGGCAGCAAAAGGCGTTGATGGCGTATGCAACGTCACCACTCCCCTGGTTGGATGGCGGGAGATTTGAATTTCGAAAAAGGTATTCGAGCCCTTCAGATACAATTTTCTCGTAAGCTTAGTCTTTTCTTGGCACGAAAGAAGCGTTGCGAGGTTTCTGGGACGGTATTTAAACAGTCCGCGTTGACTTAGTATTTGCCTTTAGTGTACCGTTAACCACTTCGGTAAGAAATAAGCTTTAGTTTCAGGCAGTTGGCTCATTGCGCAAGTATATGCATAGCCGCATGCGAAATCCACGGGCATGAAAGGGATATGTAAAACAGGATGGTACCTATCCCGATTTATGATTTGCTTCTTGGTTAGTCTTTTTCGTGCATTGCCCAGGGGCCCTATAACGTAAAACTATTCCAATATGTTTCTATTCCAATTTCCTGACGTCAAACTTGCGTAACCACCGACGCATGCACCGGACGGTCACCCGCAGGGTTGTCTGAACAGACCAATCAAACGCTCTCCTCGTTCATAGGAGGTCACTTTTGTTTGCTTGAAAAACGAATAACATTGCCTACACTGAACGGCTTGTCGTATCTAATTGGCTGACAAGAGGCGAGGAGAAAGCTCAAGTGGAGAGGGATTTCACTGGGGCAGAGCCAGTGCACTGAAAATCGATAACCGGATAAAGAGGGTGGCGCCAGCGTCGGCGATTGATCGGCTTTCCCTTACTTAGCTTGTGGTGGCTGGTCGAAAATCGCGGCGGCATGCAACGGAAGCTTAAGGATGACGTTAAAACTGACCCTCAGCAAAGAAGAGTTGGCAGAATGAGGTAGTAAACGTGCCGAAAGCGCTTGAAAACGTTACACGGTCACGCAAGAGGTTTTATTATACGCAAATACACCCATGCTCTCTGGCAGGTGCGAGTAGGCAGCGTCTCAGCGATCGGCGGCAGCCATCTTTTATTCCTTTCGGAACGGGTCAGCCTGCGGCTATTCTGAAAGAAATTCAGTTTTGTTCGGCATATTAATGCATCTTTATCGCGTACACGTCACTTTGACGCGGTGAGTTTGTGCGGTTTTGTGACGTCGCGTGACAGGCAGGTGAAGTAGGTGCAGCCCGAAAACTCTTTACCAATAGCCGAGCGCTAATGGCGAAAAGGGATCGAATCAGAAATAACTGTTTTTGTTTTTTCTGTCAAATCATCCATAATCAGTGTGTACACATCATATCAGATGGGGAGGTATTGCGGTTTTCGTGACGTCGCGTGACTGACAGGTGAAGTAGGGGGTGGTCGAAAAACGTTTTTGACCAATCGCAGAGGGCTGATAGCAGAATTGGAATAGAAAAGTTTGGAATAGTTTTACGTTATAGCACCCCTGCTGTGCTTATGCTTCCGTCGTCATTAGCACATCACATTCATACGTCTGATTTTTGTTTGACGTCTGAAGCCATGCTGCACTTCAGATAGATTGTATTTTCTACTAGTCGCACTAAATTTTCATATATATATGCAAGTTGCTCCTGATAAGATTAGCGTTCATTCCGTAATATGGACTGAAAAGCTATAAAAAATCTGATATGAATTTTGATGCACAAGATTTTATCGCCAATGTTCCTTGCAGTTTTATAATCATTTTGCTACATACGAGATAATATTGTAAATTTAATTTTAGTTATTTGGCTGAAAGTGCAATTGCAAAATCCTGACAGCAGCAGGAAACTACTTTTGTGAGGAGGCGAAAAATAGGAGACATGATACGCCTCTGCATCGCTTTTAAAACTGGGCGGAATATTGCTGCACAACCATGACTAAACATACACTTAGAAACAAGGGGGTCCAGCCCATACATGAATAACTTTGTGTGAAATATTTATGTGAAACTAGACGTGTGGCCTCACATGAGAATCGACAAATTTCTAAATGCACAATACTCTCAGTCAGGAACAGCCATACGCTGTACAGGGCGTTATCAAATGATCTGCTGTCTTACAATATGGCATGAAAATAAGTTAATTTATCTACGTTACCAGCCTCATGCTTAGCAGCTCAACTGGTAACGTCTGGTATATAAGTGTATGCGTTTAGGGCGATAAATGAGTTTGCTGGCCAGTAATGTGGCGCAAGTTTCTCTTGAATCGTAGTACCAATACATTGTGAGTTTGCGCACGTTTATTCCAAGTTTCCAATGTATCCATCATTTTTGAAAAAAAATGATGCCTATTGAAGATACAAGGTATTTCTACACCGCATTAGAGATGAAACTTTAGATAAAGTGTATGTTATTATTGGAAGATGTGCTGGAAAGATCATGGATATAATTGTAATATGATTTTATGTGTGTATCGGTATCTTTCTTGAAATGGTATTCAGTTCGTCTTGTGACTGGTCAGTAAAGATTTTGACCTCTTAAGAGAAAAAAATATTCATTTGAGTGACTAGGCGACTAGAGATAAAATGTGAGTCATCAAGCATTAGTGCAGGAGCTGCTTATAAAGGAATCAAATACAGTTAAAGCTCGGTCTAACAAAGCCCCATTTTACGAAGTTCCTGATCTAACGAAGAAACTTACATTCCGCGGCAGGCATCCATAGCGTTCAATGTTATCATCAACCCAAATGAACAAAAGAAACCTGGCGGAACTCGATTTAACAAAGTGTTTCCTGAAATAAATCAGTAAAAAGAGCGGTGATTTATTTTTAATTTTGACACAGACGGGTTGTTCTTCGAGCGTGCGCTCTAAAGCTGTCGTCTTATACCATCTAGGCGCCATGGTCTTATCCCTAGCTTTATTTTAACGAGGTTGCACACCGCGCCCTTGCACGGAACCACTGACTCAACACTACCTCGGAAAGGGCGGTGGTGGTGGTTGCTTTCGTTATTTCATGCTTTATGCGACAGATGACTGGACTAGAGGCAAACTGAATGCCGCGATAACCTTTGCGTGTCGCTACGTTACAATTTTCGATTTCAAAGTACCGAAAAAGTTTCTCGATTTTACTGATTTATCGATTTACCGAAATAATTCGAGTGGGGTCATTACTTCGTTAAATTGAGTTTAAACTGTATTCCCGACATGTATGTATTGCGCATACCCTCTAAGATAACCATGGCTCTACATTTCGTGTGCTTTCACACTATTGGGGAGAGTGCTAGCACTCTGTTCTGAAGGAGTACAATCTCTCTGTTAGGCGGCGCACAAGCGCTCTGTATGTGAGAGTAAAAACACTCGGTTTGGAGGAGTCGAAGCGCTCGGTCTGGGGGAGTACAAACACCGTTCGGGGGGGAGTGCTAATACTCTTGTGGGGAGAGAGTATTAGCATTCTGCAGAAGAGTACTATCACTCACTAGCGCTGCAGTACTAAATTTCTGTCGGGGGACTTACTCCGCTATCTGACAGAAGGGTTCGATCTACTCTGGGAAAGGGAGTTAAATGTGGGACAAGCAGATACTCCCTCAAAGAGAGTTCCCGAAACACTTTGTTTTTTTAATGTGCATATGATTCAACATACCAAGGCTACATCCTTGCCATGTAGAAAGTTGCAGTGGACGAATCTCGAATACTTTTGGCGAACTGGACGTTTCTTTTTTAAATTACACTAAACTTAGGTATTTTCAAGCTGGTGAAATACATTAGTCCGCCAAAATGGCCTTAGATTTGAGGCTACGAACGGGTCCTCCGGGCATGAATTTGCGCGTATGCCAACCACTTCTATTCCTCTTTTTTTCTTCTAAGTCTAGAGTGCCCCTTGGAGAATAGGAGCCTAAACGGCCGTTACCATGGACCGACCTGTCTTTCCTCGGGTGAAAGGCATTTAAATTTCTGCCTTTTTCAGCCACAATGTTTACAGAAAGTAAAGTTTGCACACGCGAGAAAATAAACGTAACCTTACGAGAGCAGTGACGCCACCACCCTGAAAATACAGCGCTGTGAGCTCCTCTGTAAATTTCTGTAGGTTGTGGCATAGCTGCACCGACCGGTGCCGGACGCCTTCCGCGTAAGGAAAGCCTTACGATAATTAATACCGAAAGAAAGAGCAAACAAACGTATTTCAGTCTCAGCGTTACCGCGTCGCCTGGTAATGTTTCTACCGCGGGTCAGACATCGATACGCAAAGGCTCTGCTGGTGCCGCCATCCGTTGTCGCATCGAGACAGGGTCAGCGATAGGAATTAACAGGTCACCATCGTATGCACACCTTGGCGACACGGATTATTATTTAAAAGGGTGTCCTACATTTGACGCATAGCGCAAAGCACACTAAATGGACTGAAGCGTATAACGGCACCGCACATAGGAGAAAGGGACTTTGTGTACTCTCGACGAATTTTAGTATTCAGGAGGAAAGCAATTGGACTCCTCTGGGACGCTTACCTGGAAAGTGAATAGTGAGTGACGTTAGCGGCCTAGCAGAGTGAGGCGGGATGGGTGGTGCGCAGCCTCTTGCGGCCCGGTTCAACCGTCTTCTGCAACATTAGTGGTCCCTGTGTGTATTAGGATAGGTGCCAGAGCCTACCATACTTGGAACTGGTGCTAGGGCCGGTTATTTGCCGCCAGGTGATGATGATGATGAAGAAGACTTAGTTAATGGCACAAACCTACTGTGGTGGATGCACCACGAATCGGGTGGTAGTACGACTGAAAAATGAAATAAATTAGTTAACAATTAAATGAGTAATATAAAAGGAAACTGAATGAGTAATCGAAGATGAGAAATAAACCGATAATCAATGACATTAAGTAGTGTATCACAAGGTAGTCAGCATTGCCTGGATAGGAATAGTGACACAAACTTATTAATAAAACATAAAGTAAAAGATAGACGTAAAAAATGAGGAAGTTAAATTTTGAATAATAATTATATCGTAACTGTGAATTTGTGTTTTTACTTTGTGAGTTTTCCAAATTCATAATTTATTGAAGGAGAAATAAATCTATCGTGGGAAATGTGAAATGTTAATAAGGCATTTTTTTTAGTCACAGAGGAAATTATAAATGGCTCGGCAGACGTTCCTGTGACTGCATCCTGATACCGTATCTTAAAGTGAGGTATAACAGCACTGCATAAACGCAGTACTAGATTTCGAAGTGAAATTTCTAAACATCGCTTTCGATGCGCAGAAAGCCGCTGACACAGCGGGTTTTGCATTGCTAGGTCACCCTGCAACAAGCGACACTATTCTTTTTTTTTTTTGTCCTCGTTCCAGCAACACAACACAAAGACGAAGCTCGGCATGCGTAAGATGGCTTCTCTGGGTGCAAAGTTGTCGCATTCCGTTGACGCTAAGGCGCGGCGCCCCACAATTTCGGAGTCCTTCTTTTACAGGTTAGTTTTAACGCGACAGCGTTAAGCGCCCCGTGGTGCAGA
Source organism: Dermacentor albipictus (assembly GCF_038994185.2). Classification (NCBI taxonomy): domain Eukaryota; kingdom Metazoa; phylum Arthropoda; class Arachnida; order Ixodida; family Ixodidae; genus Dermacentor; species Dermacentor albipictus. The sequence continues at coordinate 10,426,769 of NW_027225566.1, read as the reverse complement.
AAGTCCCCCGTGTCGGCACCGGTGTCAACGTCAGCGGAGTTGTCCGTGAGTGAAACTTTCCGTATACATTTAGGTATATGGATACGCCACACCTTGCTATATGACATGCAGTATTTGCGGGTTGCATTGCCACACCATTCTGTCACTGACGTTGCTCATACCTGGTCTTACATTCTTTACAGAGTTAGTCCTCGGAATCTGAATGAATGAATGAATGAATGAATGAATGAATGAATGAATGAATGAATGAATGAATGAATGAATGAATGCTTTACTTCAGCTTTTTTTAGGGGGCATGTACAACAACTGGAGTTGACGAGACCAAAAGCAGTCTTCACGACCGGCGCGTCATCATAGTCGACTGTGCCGAGGGTCCTTCGCCACGTCTCTCGGGGTTAATAAAAGTCGACCCTTACTGTGACGTACCATGTGGTGGAGGTGCTTCTTAGTCACCCGTCCTCTGCCCGCCTGGCCTACTCCCTAGAGCTTTCACGTATTAAAGAACAGAAAGCTCTATCGGCAGTTTTTTCATGTCGTTCTGGAATTTTCGCATAGACACTTTTCATCCAAGTATAGTATTTGATAAGTTTATTAATTAATTGGGACTACTTACGTAGTTAGGTAGAAAGAAACAATTAATCTGACTATCTCCAAGCGACGGGAAGCAAAATCACCTCGGTTCTGTCGAGTTACGTGGCATTCGCGTATTTTTAACTCTGGCTAAAGTTAGCTGGGACACCCTGTAGACAGCTTCACTGGTTTCCCACCTGCACAGAGTGAAACGGCTCTGATTCTTTCCCTCTCTTTTCTTTCCTGGGGGGTATCGGCGACGGAAGCAAGTACTGGCGTGCGCTCAGCTCCGCGATTCCTTCGGGGTGTTCTGTGTAGCGGCGCAGAACGTAATCTGTAGAAAGGCAAAAGAGTGCGTCAGGCGTTTTTCACACCACTTCTTCGCCACTGCAAAGTCAATGACAGCCCACCAGCAAATGTCATTACAGAAAACACCGAGAGCGCGTGCTTTTTATGTTAAATCTTCTCAAGTTTAAATACTAGTAAGTGCGAAACGATAACAGAAACTTAAAAATAATGTTTTTATTTCCTTTTTGACGCAGCTGTTTCTTTGACGCAGCGTTTCTCTTGGGCGGGACGAGATCGTCCCGCGCAAGAGGCCGCGTTTCTACCATAAACGTCGCCTTCGTGCATAGCGCTTGCTGCCAGCGTTTCCCGGTAAACATTACGGTTACAGAAGCTGCCCTTGCCGGGAAGCCTGAGAAGCAGTCGGGGATCTTTGAACGCTATCGCGTTCCACTCTTAAAGGGGAAGCCTAAACGCCCCGGAATTTAATTTTTCGGTAAGCAAAATGGAACGCATTATGCGCAAGCATAACTGCGCTGAAAATGAAACCACCGGTGACGATATTGCCCTGGCGCTTTGCAACACCGCCTGCTCATTGTGCTAATAATTTTATTAATTACATATTTTCATTTTCTCTGAGTGCCCTTGATACTCGGGCAACTGTCGTAGGTTATCAGCCACCGACATCTCATAAAGCATGTCCTTTTATCTTCGTGGCGTCTGTCGCTGTTCCCGTTTATTTAACTGTATTTAACTGTATTAACCGCTTCCACGGAAGGCGATGGATGCGGTCGCTCACAAGTGAGCCGCTTGTTTGCCCCTCACTGACGGTGTCGGGCCCCGTCGCCAGGCAACCGGGCGCCGCTATAGCTGGCTGCTTCGGGGGAAGCACCGAAAGAATGCGCACTGCCGATTCGGGGCGTAACAGCGGGTTGCCTTGTAGTAAAAGTCTAAGGAATGCTCATCGCCGCATTGATACGTAACAGGGGTCTCAGGAACCTAAATATTCTATTATCTTGACATGGTCAAACATCAATGGAGTTGCCCTTTAAATCGACATACGCTCGCAACGTATCATGCAGTAACAGGCATGTGTAGTACCGGCCCACTGCTAAATCCAAACAAGTGTGCGCGATCGTTCCCTCTGGAGAGCCGTTTTTCCTCGACGGTAAGCTATACAAACGCAGTATTACATTTGGCCCTATTCTTCATTCACAGTTTTCGGCCAATCTTTTGCATTCCTTCTCAAGCGAAGCTTGTATTGGCTCACAAGTTTTGGTGGCGTCGTGGCGAAGCAAAATAAAACAGTTGCTCCCAGAGCAGGTGAGGTGCGGGAAAGGGCGGTTTGATGAGTTAACAGCTTCGCTGGCGCGGAAGTATGAGTAATTACCAAGGATTTCAGCTGCATAGGTACGCGCTCATGGCACGCGTGCCGCCAGTCAGTGCTGTTTTTCTTCTGTCGGGGAGGGAAATGGGCAGTAAAGGTTTTCATGTACATTGCGCCGGCTTCGTTTCGGACCACTTCAGTGTGGGAAAAAGAATGAAACCGCCACGCGTTGTGCGTTCCTCCGAGGAACACGCAGCCTTCTACGAGTAGCGGCGAGAACTCGCTCGTGAATGGGCTCGCTGTCTGCGCGCTGCGCCAGCTTCGTTTCCGTTGAGTTCAGTCTTGGAAAACAGAGCGGATGGCTACGTGTTGTGCGTTCTCCCGAGTAACGGGCAGCCTTTGACGAGCGGCGGTGAGAACTCTCCCGTGAAAGGGATCATCGTCGGCGCGCCGACCAGGCGGTAGAGCCGCGCGAGCCTAGGCAATCGGATAGCAACGAGGAGAACATCTCGAGCTCAGAGAACGGGAGGCCGAGGCAATGCTGCAGCGTTACCTGTGGGTTACTTAACCGTGGCGAAGGTCAGGTGCACGCAGGAAATGCTTCGCTCAGCCCCATTTTTCGGTAGGGGAAAGGTTGGTCATTTTTCCTATTCCTTTCTATTCCTTCTTGAACGTAATTTCTGCTAGCACGTGCCGCGCAAGACTTTACACATTTCCCGTGAATCACCTCTGTTTAACAAAAGCATTCGTGAACTTAACCAAGACGCCCTCACTGGTCATCATTAATGCATCCTCTCGCATCCTGAAGACGCAACAATATGGCATGCCCAGCTAGGTTTCAATAACCGTGTTACTCAATACCTTAACGGAACACTACAAGGAGAAAATGATTTCTTCTGTATCAGTAAACTTCCCTTCTTTCAAATCCAAAACACCCCCCTTACCACGGTAAGACCCTTGTTAAGCCAGAAAAAGCGCAATGACAAAAGACAAGCGGCGACGCCTTCTTTAAGTTCCCGCACGAGTGTACTGTGACATCATGGATTTCTACGGCGTCTCCTACGGCCCAGCTAATTCTTTAGCGGTAAACCTAGACTACACTGTGTTCTAAATGGGCCAAAGATTCAACATGGCGAGTTTCGGGAACTTTTGCTCGGCTAACGAGGCCTAAATACGAAAATAAATATACTTTGGAATGTGTGACGTCCCAGAAACGTACCGGCCTTGGGGATTCTGGGCTAAATTCTTAAAGTGATACTTTGACCTTCATTTTTTCTTACAATAATAAACCCGTTATTTTTAAATTAACGACAACCGTGTTTATGATGATCGCTTTATCCGTTTAAACTGATTTAGCGTGTTGCTTAAGTGTCCTTTTAACGCTCCTTTATCGATATCTACTCTAAAAACAAAGAGAGTGCCGGGCACTCTCTTTTAGGGAGTATCTGCTTGTCCTATAGTAGATCGACCCTCTTTAAGAGAGTAGGTCAACTCTTCCCGAGAGAGTTTAGTTACACCACCGCAAGAGAGTGCTAGTACTCTTCCGCAGAGTGGCCCACCGGGAGTGCTAGTGCTCTTCCGCAGGCTGCTAATACTCTCCCCACAGGGATAAAAGTACTCCCCCAGACCGAGTGCTTCTACTCCTCCAAACCATGTACTACTCCTCCAAGACGAGTGTTTCTACTCCCCCAAACAGAGTGCTTGTACTCCTTCAGAACAGAGTGCTAGTACTCTTCCCAATAGTGTGAAAGCACGATGTAGATCCATGGTCACGTTTGAAGGGATTCGCAATACATACATGTGGGGAATATTTGGTTCCTTCACAAGCTGCTCCTGCACTTGTGCTTGGAGAATGGGATGTAATCTGTAGTCGCCGAGTTACTGAAATGAAACATTTTCTCTTAAAAGGTCAAAATCACTATTGATCAATCACAAGACAAACTGAATAATAATTTGAGAAACATACTGACAAACACATAAAATCAGATTACAATGATGCCCATGACTTTAGAACAGATCTTGTAATAAAACATACGTGTATTCTCAAACGTTTCATCAGTAGTACAGTGTAGAAATCTCCTTTAATTTAAATTGAATCCCTCTTTTCAAAAATAAAGCATACAATAGAAAGTTAAACATAGAACAAACATGTGCAAACTCACAAAGTATTGACACTATGATTGAAGAGAAATATGCGCCACATTACTGGCCAGCAAACGCATTTCTGGCTCAAAAGGCATGCGCTTATATGGCAGAGGTTACCAGTTGAAATGCTAAGCATGGGGCCGGTAATGTAGATAAATTGTGCAAGAAACTTTTGTGTGCCATATTCTAAGGCAGCAGCTCATTTGATAACGTCCTGTACAGCGTATGGATGTTCCTGACCGATAGTAAAGTGCATTTAGAAATGTGTTGTATATTCTCATGAGGCTGCAGGTCTAGCTAGGTTTGCTAATATTTCACTTAAAGTTATTCATGTATGGGCTGCACCCCATTGTTTATAAGTGTGTCTTGTCGTGCTTCTGCAGCAATTTCCTGCCCTCTCAAACTGGTACAGATACATATTCTATTTCTTATTCGGTTGGCCCCCTCACGAAAGTAGTTTTCTGGTGCTGTTGGGATTTACTCGTTACACTTTCTCACAAAGAAATAAAATTAAGTTTACAATATTATCTAGTGTGTAGCAAATGAGTATAAAAGTGCAAGGATCATTGGCATTAAAATCTTGCGCATCAAATTTTCTGTGATATATGGTAGCTTTCCATTCCCATTAGGGTAAGAATGCTATACTTCTGAGGAGCAGCTTTCATAATTACATGATCAATTATTGTGACTCATTGAATATGCAATCTAACTAAAGTATAGCATGGCTTCAGATGTGAACCATAAATCAGATGTGATAAATATGATGCATCAAAGGTGACATAAGCATAAGTACAGGCAGAGCAAAAAAGACAATCAACGAAGCAAAAAATATAAACTGAGAATGGCACCATCCTGTTTCACATATCCCTTCCATGCACATGGATTTTGCATGCAACAATGCATATACTTGTACAATGAACCAACTACCTGAAACCAAAGCTTTTTTCCTACTCATGTGGTTAAGATGCACTAAAGAAAAATTATTGCACTTCACAGAATCTTCGTCTCAAAACAAGTACATATCTGTCTAGGAAGATTAATTCGTCGCTTCACAGTGGCACTCTATCTTAAGCCCAGAAGAATAATGTCTACTGAAGCCATGAAACTAAGGGGCTTTTGCATAACAGTATCTGTTCACATCCGCCAATTGATGAACAAATCTTCTACTCAGATGCTCTCAGTTCATTGCACTGAATGCATCTCTACCTCCACTAGCATACTAGGTTGGCAAGTAGATTAAAGAAATCACAATTTTACATTTTCAAATAATTTTCAATTCCAAGTGACTCTCCGGCTTCTGAGATGTAAGGTTTGTGCCATCGTGTACACAGTTAAAGGCCCTAATTGCTCCTTGCTTTCACTTCGGGAGGCACGAGCGGTTCTAATTAACTGGTTTCGTGAGCATGCGCGTAAACAATAATGACTTCTTAAACATGGGATTCTCTGCCCCCAATGCTTCCCCTTTCTGGAACCTAAAAGGAAGCCATAATTTTAAAATTAGGTGTAAAAACAGATAAAAAGGAAGACATGAAAATCTGTCTGCTTCATGTCAGCATTTAAAATACAGAATCAGTGGTTTGTATTTGCACCCTTGCATTGACGAGCTGTTAAATGCAATAGATATTAAAGCTATTAAATGTATGTAAGCACCTAAGCAAGCATGAGCTAATGCTTTTTCTAGTGAACACAGGCATCAGGTTCATTGCAAGTATGTATCATGTCACTAAGCAAATATGTAATTTCAGTGTACCACTATCCTTTTATCACGTGGATATATCCGTTGAGGGGCAAGACAAAAAGCAGTCACTTCTCACAACTAATCAGCTTTTTTTAAACACATTTCTAACTTTTCAATGACACTTGCTCCTATGTGTTTGTCTCCAGAGAGCATACTTGATTTTGACTTTCCCATTGGAGACATTACATAAGTATACCAGGTTAAGATGACTGCACATGATAATTTTCATCTTGGTGTGACATATTCTATTTTGATTTTGTTGACATTTAGGCAAATGGTACACCTAATATACCCACATTCTAGTTCCCTGCCAAAACTGCATGGCAATGTATTTTGATTCGTTGGCGTGCCCTCCACTGCACTACGTGAAGTCGCGTTGGCTGGCTCTTTCACATCCTTGTGTCCTTGCAGCTGCCTTCTTGCGTTATATAAAGCGGGTGCCTGAAAACGATCGTGGCAAAAGTCAACACGAGGACATAATGTAAAACAACATCAAGACAGTCAAGATAATGGCAATAAAAGAAAGTCTTAGCTCTTCGTCTTCCTATTGAAACGCATGCGAAACATCTCAATCACTGCAACAGTCAAAGGCTTAACTAACTTCCATTTTAGATTTAAACAAAAAAGAAATAACCGACAGTTCGTCCTCGTTCGGCACCAATGTTAAAATAATCTTGCTTATAAACAGAATATTGGTCATTGTCAGATGTCATGGGTCTGTCATTAGTCTGGTGTGTCGCAAACACCACTTGGGACGCATCCTAAGCACGTGCCCAGTCTGCCCCCCACACCATCTCTGGTTTGCCACTGCTCAAGCCATAATTTGAGGATCATATCTGCAAACATTCAGTAGTAGGGCTGTTCAGTAGGGCAGAAAATATGGTCTTCCAGTTCAATGCATATGACTGGATGTGCCTATAAGAAAGGGCAACAAGGCTTGTTATGGAAAGCTTACCCACATTTCAATGATAACAAGAAAGTTCACTGCGGCCTGGATCTAAGCTTACGCAAAGACATGAGCTTACTTTCATTTATGAGGTGCTTAGTCGAGTTCACTTTTGACAGACTCGACTACTGCTGCAGTTTGAAATCTAGCATTTTACATTCTTGAAGGCATGTAAAAGTTGCAGTTAGACCGCAGTTATTAGCTCACTAGACCAACTCTTTGTTTCGTGTACGACAGACGACTGGTAACACGGAATTAAAGCAACGTTTAATTTTTACACTTTATTTCTCTACTAAAATTATTAAAGCTGTAAACAGTTTGATCTGCCATACAGTAGCAAGAGGCAGACAAAACGCTTGTAACCCCAAGAGGACTAGGGTGCTTTAGCTGTTCATATGATATAACTCTGAAACGCCAACTCATACTAGCAAATGCACAGGCATGTCCAAAACAATAAGCGTATGCAAAGCGCCCCTGCAATTGTAATTCCACACAGCAGCCGTTGCATTCGATGCCGATGCATAACTCGCTGCTTGACAATTCACCGAGTTTCTAGACATAAGCACCCTTTCAGATTCGCACAGGGCTCGAAAATCACAACAGGACACATAAAACCGGACATATAATCACACCATTTCAATACATGAGCAAAAACAGTTGCCTTAGGGCTAAACACCGCGAGAGCGATTTAGTGCGTGACGGTGACGACCGACAAAACGGGCCGTCGCTTGGACTCATCGCTCGGTTCTGGAATCTAGAAATCGTCGCTCGTCTCCCGGAAGTGCTATGAGGGACCAGCCAATTGCGCAAAGCCGGAACGGCATGTATGTACATCGCTCAAATATTACCGATTGTCGAGCGAAACGATCAAACGATTGAATTTTTATACGTGCAATGATAAGAACCTACTGCAAGACCTTCCGAAATATTTTATACTACTTTTTAGAGTAAAATACATCAACTTAAATTACTAAAGCACGCGTCACACTAGTTTCGACGCGTATTTTCAGCCCTCATACCGGCAACACCGGGGAGGCGTCGCTCAATATCGTCGCTCGTACGGAGTACGATTTGTAGACAACGAGCGACGCGACAGCCATCTCCATTGCATCGCTTGTAGCTGTCGCACGGAAGATCGCTTATATGGGGTTTATGCTTCAGTCAGCATAAAAAATGAATTCCTCATTCATGCATGTTCAGTAAGTTCAAGATAACGCGCCCGATTGAGCTCTTGCACCTTGCAGCTGAATGCCTGCGGCAAAGTTTCTAAGTAGCACTGATGCTGCACGTAACTTCAGTGCTCGCAGATTACCAATGGGCGAGACGCCGTCAAGCACGCGGCTTATTTATAACAAAAGCATGCTGCCAGCAAAATGACGCCTACTGTTATGCGATTCCTTATTTCAACAGCTCTCCGTGCACAGTAGGCTGCCAATCTGAATATATTCAAAGACACAAAATGTACGCTAAGCACGCTCCGCATAGGTTCGGTATCATGGGCTGGTGAACAAACCATTTTAAGCGTCCTTTCGCCTCACGTCTTATTGAACATACCATGGCTTTGGCAGCGCTTGCGATTTTCAACGCACTTACGGATATTGGCAAGTGCTGAAATCACACGCAGTTATCGCGACGACTGGCTTTTTCGATTGACATCGAGACACGGCCCGCTTGCCTAGTTAGTCCCTGGTCAATCGCGTAGGCTAAGCGCCGCGACGACTTCCTGGCGATAGCAAGTCATTTACGCACAATGTGCACCTAAGTCAGAATTCACTTACCGTGGAGGATTTGTTGTTATATCCAACGAATGACGAACGACTGTCGTGTTTTCGTGGCGACGCGAGATGGCTGACACACGATCTCCCTTGGATGGCCTCCGTTGCTGCTCGCTGGACGGATCAACTTTCTCCGGTGTTGTGCTGTTCCGCGAGGTTGAGCGCGCGCACGGTTCAGCAACTCCGAGTGAAAGAGTAGAGCGCTCGCTCCGCGTTCCTTTGAACTGTGGCTGCCTGTTCTCTTAGAAGCAGAACGGTGTGCTCTTTGCTCAGCGTGCCTGAGTGATACATTGCCATGTTCGGGGCCAGCCACCTACAGTTGAAGCAGAATATTACGCTACGTTTTGTTGTCTATTGCCGCAAGACTAGAACGGGCATTCTACCCTCTCGGGAGGACAGAGTGAAAAGCACATTTCACTCTCTCCTTGGGGACGGAGTGAACAGTGCATTTCACTTCACTCGGCATTTTGCGAGAGTAAAACAACGCTTTGAAGAGTAGATCGGCCGCTTCACTCCTGCGATATCCTCCCTAGTTTTTAGAATGTAGTGCTGAACTGCGACATTTTTATTGTTGTTCACGATATGGCACGACACTCTTCTTTTTTTTTCTTGACAGAGCAATAGGCGTTCTGATCGTAAAATACGTATTTATCCTACCTAAAGTCAAATCTAGTGGTGACCCAGCTCCTAATTAAAACTGTTCTTACCATGTATACGCTTTTCCCGAGTGTTCACTAAGCGGGAAGGATCAGGCTTTAACACATTTCAAAGGTGCCAATTGCCTCATGGTGACACATGAGGTGTGACAGAAGACAGCGTCGCGCATACTCCTGTGTAGCGTTGAGTGGCCCTTTACGCCTGGTTAACAAAATGCGCCTTCACGCAGTTTCACGCTTAAACAGCTGCTGCCCCGCCTGCCGTCGCGGTGCCAGAGGCTCGTGGCGGTCGACAACTCCGAGGCCATGTTGGACTTCGCGCGAGAGCACAGAGCTCACCCGCGGATCGAGTATCTAACCCTGGACCTGCGGGCAGAAGAAGACGTCGCTCGATTTGTACGCGAGCAGGGGCGTTTCCAGCGGGTCTACTCGTTCCTGACGATACACTGGATGGCCGACCAGCGTCGCGCCATGCGGAACATCGAGACGCTAATGGCCCCTGGCGGGGAGTGCTTCCTCGTGTTCTCGGACACCATAGTGCTGTTCGACATCTTCAAGGCCATGATGACTGAGCCGCGCTGGTCGAAGTACTCAGAGGTCAGTACTCGAGAAGTTGCATTGCGGAGAGCAGGGACGTCCCGCAGACGAGTTTTTGGGTCTCGTCAAGCCCCTGCAGTCGGGGAAAAAGCAACTTTTGAGGGGTACTTTTTTAGTGACTCCCGTATTCATTCTTTCGGCAACCGGCATCGCAATATTACGATGCAGGAACGCAAGAGATTCAAGCTTTACTTGAAATTATTATTATTATTATTATTATTATTATTATTATTATTATTATTATTATTATTACCAAACGTGTACTGTTGTGTTTGTCATTTCGTTCGTTGTTACTTTGCAGTTGCTGTCTGCACAATTCTTGTTAGTGTACCAATCCGCCATTATTCAAACATTTCGGTGGTTACTGGGGACTTTAAATAAGAATTGATCAATACATTGATTCATTGCTTTGGAATTTCGCCTCAGGGCATATGCAAATCCAGGCCGCTTTCGGCGATATATGATAGCGGCACTCGGTGGCTGGATTCATGAAGCATTATTATAACAAGAATTCTCAGTGGCTTCTCAAGGACCATTAAGAAAGTACTGTTTTATGCGTTCATCTGTCGTGCGAACGACCTCTCTTATCCGTAGCCTCACGAGCGCTCCTGGCATGCATTGAGGACATAACCGTTGCAATTTTGGCAGTGCGGCACTGCAGGGTTCGTTTGCCAGAACGCACATATCACAAGATAAACTTGCACCTGCAGAAACTTTAGAGGTTATGTTCAATCCTATTTTTTCCAACAGATTTTAAAAGCGTACATCCCAGAGACCACTGGAATAAAAGATGTTATGTCTCTGCGCTCGCACCTGGCCAGCATTGTGAGCGCGACAAACCTCACTCTGCTTGCTTGCGAAGTGATTCGAACCAAGGCCATCATGAAACTCAGCCCGAAAAAATCTCCAGGTAAGTGGAACAGGCACCCACTTATGACCATCACCCGCTCAGGAACTGTGCCTGTCTAAAGGGCCGACCGTCCAGTCGGCTGAGCGCGCTCCAAAGAGACTGTCGCTGGGCGTCAAAGCGGGTTGTGGCAGAGGAGAGGCTTCATTGTCTCCTCACATCGACAGTGGTCGCACATGGGGGAGTCAGCCATTTCAAAGAAGTGTGAATTCGTAAAGGTTATACTCTGTGGTAGGCGCCACAGGAGTTCATCGTCACATCGGGAAACGTTTGGGGGTAATCCCAGCTGCAGTTATCAATCAAGTATGCATGATCCTACGCGTGCTCTAATAATCAATTTGAAACCTGCGCACCTGAGAAAACAGTTATACAGACCGTGCCTCTATTACTGAGTGAGTGAACTGCCTCTTTTTGCCTTCTCCTTTTATTCCCTCTCCCTTTTGCAGAGTGGTCAGCCGGACGTGCGGTTGCATTCTACATAACCGTACCGGGCTTCATCTTTATCAGACTATTTAGCGGCTCTTTCTCCCGCCAATCGGCGCACCGAAAGTGAGGAAAAAGTAGAGAGAGAGGGGCGAAACTATATAGGATCACAGGCGCATCCGGATGCGTATTTCCAATGGCTAGTAGGTACAGCGAGACGTGGCACTTGCGGAGACGATGGACGTTTGCGCGCATGCGTGAGTAAGAGCGGGTGCGAGAGAGGAAATCTGGGGACTTCCTTCAATATACGACACTGCGGAGGAGTTTCTTAGTGCGTGTTTTATGAGCTTCTTCCTAGGCGCACCGGCAGAAGTCACGGGGTGCGGTAGTGCTCAACCTAGCATCGCAAGTTGGCCGCTCGACGCAATTATATTTATTCAATCGTGTTGTTTGCTAATTAAAACAACGTGTCACTATTTCGCATTATTGGCGGCACCTCCAGCACACCAAAGCGGCAACGGGGACATCAAAGCTAGAAGCCGGACTGGCCCCTGGGTTGGGCCTCGCAGAGGCCTGCGCCTGCCAGGGGAGCATCAGATCGGCTGTCCGCTATCGCGAACAGCCAATTTTTTATGCGAACACCCCCTGGCACGCTTCGGCCCCCACGGCCCCAACCCACGGGCCGCCTTGCTTCCAGCTTTGATCCCCCCGCAACCGCTTGGGTGCCCCCTGCTTTAATATAACCTCGGATGCTCTCCTGAGGCCTCGGTTTGCCGCTTACATGTACCCTCTTGGAGCAGTGCTTGTAAAAAATGCAATCTGTCGTTGCGACTAACAAAGTGACCCGCGTCTTATACAACACCAGTCTGAACCTTGCCCCTTCAGAGACAGTGATCACCAAATGGGGCGTCCGTGCCTACTGCCTCACCGCGCGGGAAGTCAGCGGCGGAGCGTAAACTCGACCCCCCTCTGCCATGACGGCACGCCTAGGCACAAACGCGCGCTACACGATCAAAGAAATTTCTCCACCGTAGTGCCTAGGCAGAGTCACATATTCAAGGAACAAAGGCCTCGAGATTTTCTCTCTCGCGCCCGCTCTTACTCGCGCCTGCGCAGAAACGCCGAGCGCCGTCAAAAGGGCCACGCCCCGCTGTACCTACTAGCAATTGTAAAAACGCCACCCCGGATTGGTTCGCTCTCCGTCGTCAATCGATGCGTGCGCCATCGTCGTCATCTATAGCCGTCGCCATGCCATCATCGGCAGGCGGCCGTCCTCACGCCCTCCTCATCAAGCCTTTCTCGTGATGCCGTGGTCGTCGCGCAGTCGCAATCACGCTGTCGTCAGGCCGCCGTCGTCACGCGGTCATCGCAGCGATCCTCGCGGTACTTTTCACATCAGTGCATCCTTGTTTTAATGCAGATACAGGGGAAGCTAGCCCTCATAAGGACAAGCTATCTGGGAATTGCAAATACACTGCTCAGATTGTCTGTCAAATTGCGTTCATTTGACTAGGACGAAATTCCTTTTCTCTTCAAAGCTTTTTTTATATTAGCGCAATTTCAACTTGATATAAGCACATCTGCCCATTCTTGAGCCATCGCATTGTCATGGGCGTATCGTAATTCCTTTGGCGGGCGTTTCTATTGTTTTCTGCATTTCTGTTTACTTTCTTTCTTATACAACTATATAGGAAAGCTGTTAGTGCAACTAGAAGCGGTGTAGAATGTCCGCACAAAATCTCAGCGCAAATCGTGCTCACAGAACTATTGGAGCCAATGTGTAGCCGGCACAATGCAGAAAAAGTCAATGGTGACGCCAGGCCAACGTTCTTTGGGGGGCGGGGGGTGGGTTAAATAAAAGAATTGCGCAAGGTTACCTTTGTTCATAGAAATTTTCGGCTGTTCGGGTTTTCGGACATAGTGCGCTTGCAGAACTAGTATTATCACCAAACTAAAATTTGGTAGGAATAAAGTGTGCCTTTGAAAAAACGCTCTCGAGAAAGTTTAAAGTTGCATGTGGGACATTCGCGAGTGGTTCTGGTACGCAGTCGCCTGAGGTGGTGGTGAGCAAGGTCCACGGGGCCCGAAAGAGAGAGAGAGATAACTTCATGTTGTCGCCTGCAGAACGACACCATGACTAAATGGCGCCGTGACGCGGGCCCTGACGTCTTCTCAGCGGGTGGTCTCTACTCAACTCCAGCGCGTGTTACTCCGGCAGTCGGTCGCCCTGAGGGGCAACGTTCCGCCTGTTTCCCTCGGCCTTTGTCTTTCAAGAGCCGCCGAGACCTGCTGGACGGCCCAGGTTTGGCTTTCGTGGTCGTAGCATTCCGCCGCAGCCGCGAGTCGCGGTGGAATCGTACTTGTCGAAGCCTCATTGGGGAACTTGGTGCAATCCCATAGGATGTGCGTCAGGGTGGCCCTCTCCCACTGGCACACGCGGCACACATCACTCACATATAATTTAGGGTATAGATGAGTCATTAACACTGGGGTGGGTAAAGAACCAGTTTGCAATTGTCTGAACAGCACCGCCTCCGCTCGGCTCAGCCCCGGGTGCGGGGGTGGAAAAGTCCTTCGAGCCAGGCGGTGGAACTGTGTAAGTTCGTTGAACGTCGTCGTGCGGTCCTTGGCACTACACCACGTTGGACGGTCGGTTGCAGCGGCACGGTTGGTTAGCGCTGGCGCCACTGCGTGTGCCGTCTCGTTGTGGTTATCGTGCTTCTCGGACGCATCGTTACCCGCGTGCGCCGGGAACCACTTGATTCTAACATACCGATTATGTCGTTGTAGGTCAGCCGAGCACAGAACGCGCACAGCCTCACCACACACTTTGCCCTTTGCATAATTCCGCACTGCACTTCGGGAATCGCACAACACCGCCTGGCACCCGGGGTCGGCAATGGCCAGGGCAATGGCCACCTCCTCCGCTTTGCACACCTCGCGGACCCGTAAGCTCGCCGCTGCCCTCATCGCGCCGGACGACGCCTCGATGACGGTAGCTACGAACGCCGCGCAGTCTCCCTGGTATTCTGCCGCGTCCACGAACCTTGCGTGCTCGTCCTTGGCGTGAAAGTCGATGAGGGCCTTGTCCCTCGCCGCTCTTCTCTCCTTGTTATACTCCGGGTTCATATTTCTCGGGATGAGGTCCACCCGAATCCGGCGCCGGGTTCCATCCGGGACAGAAACGTCGCTACTCGCCGCTTTCGCTCCGGGCGTGAAGCCCAAGTATTGAAGTATGCGCCTGCCGGCTTCGGTCATAGAGAGCTGCTCCAGCTGGGTGGTCCGTTGCGCTTCCGCAATTTCGTCGAGGGTATTGTGCACCCCCAGGCTCAGGAGCTTGTTGGTGTTCGTACACTCGAATAGTCCGAGCGCCGCCTTGTAAGCTCGGCGTATCAGGGCGTTGATTTTATTCCTTTCACATTGCATCCAGTTGTGGAATGCTGCAACGTAGGTGACGTGGCTGATTACAAAGGAGTGCACAAGCCGAATCAAGCTTTCCTCCTTCATCCCGGCCTTGCGGTTGGCAACCCGTCGGATGAGACGCATTGCGTTGGTAATCTTGGCTGTAAGGCGGGAAATAGTCTTGCCGTTGCCCCGTCGCTTGTGTATAATCATGCCGAGCACCCGGATTTTGTGGACCTCCGGGATCACGTGGCCGTTCCTCGTCACGATCTTGATGGCCTCGTAATCCCTCGCTTCGCTCTTCTTACGTCTGACGCATTTCGGTGGTAACACCAGCAGTTCTGACTTCCTCGGTGAGCAGATCAAACCGGAACTGTTCAGCTGGTCTTCGATCGCGTCGACGGCTTCTTGCAGCGTGCTCTCAATGTGACCATCGCTGCCTCCCGGAACCCACAGCGTGATGTCATCGGCGTAGATGGTGTGCCGGACGCCCTCGACGCGAGAGAGTCGCTTGGCCACCCCGATCATAACGAGGTTGAATAACAACGGCGAGATGACCGAGCCTTGGGGGGTCCCGACACTGCCGAGCCCCTTCTCTTGGAGCCGTAGTCCGCCCCGTCAGAAAGTCCTTGATATAATTGTACGTTCTTGTACCCATGTTGAGTCTGGACACCTGGGCTAGGATTGCAGAGTGCTTCACCTTGTCGAAGGCGCTCTGCAGGTCCAGCCCCAGAATGGCCTTGTTGTCTTTCGTTAGGTTATCATCGTCAATTATATCTTTCTTCAACAGAATCATCGCGTCTTGGGTACTGAGGGAACGCCGAAACCCGATGATCGTGGTGGGGTATAGTCCCAACTCCTCCAGGTAATCCTGCCACCTACACATGAGGACGTGCTCCAACACCTTGCCCACGCAGGACGTGAGCGAGATGGGCCGGAGGTTGTCCGTGTTCGGCGGCTTGCCTGGTTTGGGGATGAGTATGGCCTTGGCAGTCTTCCACTGCTGGGGCAGTGACCCCGCACTCCAGCACTTGTTGTAGTAACCGGTGAAGTTTTCGATGGCCACATCGCTGTGGTTCCTGAGCGCTCTGTTCGAGATGTCATCCGGGCCGGCCGCCGACTTGCTGTTTAGTTCGTGCAGGGCCGCTCGCACCTCCTCGACGCTGATGTCGCGGTGAAGCTTCTCGTTGGCTTGACCGCCGTACTCAGGATGCCTTTCCGTGGGTGTAACCGGAAGGTACTTGCTGTTTATGCGTCTGATTACTTCAGTTTCCCCGTTTTCCTTGACTGCTCTGTGAATGATCTTTGCGAGGTGGTCGCGTTCGTGGGATTTTGTTTTAGTCTCGTCGAGCAGATGCCGCATCAAGTTCCAGGTTTTGCCGCTATGCATCCGCCCGTCCGCAGCATTACAGATTTCGTTCCATTGTTGCGTGCAGAGCAGCCGACAATGAACTTCGATCGCGCGATTCAGCTCCGCCACCTTCTTTCTTAGGCGCCGATTTAGTCGTTGCTTCTTCCACCTGTTTAGGATAGATTGCTTTGCTTCGAATAAGTGCGCGAGGCGGCTGTCAACCTTGTCGACCTGCTCATCCGTTTCTATGATTTTCGTCGCCTCCTTGACCTTCCCCGCGATGTGGGCTGACCATTCTTCGATGTTCTCGATTTCATCCATCTCCGTTGGCAACAGGCTGCGGAAGGCATCCCAATCCGTAAAATGATGTTTTCTGGTGTCCTCCGAGGCCTTGACCTCTTCCGGTATGATGACCTCTACGATGTAGTGGTCGCTGCCGAGCTCTGACCCCGTGTTGCGCCAGCAGATATTCCCCTTCTCGTCGTTCTTCACAAACGTGAGGTCCGGCGTCGTATCCCTGGACACAGAGTTCCCAATCCTTGTAGGATCAGTCGGGTCTGTGATGAGGGTGAAGCCCAGGTCTAATGTGTCTTAGAACAGGTCTCGCCCCTTGGCCAATGGCTTGTTATATCCCCATGCCGGGTGTGCCGCGTTGAAGTCCCCACAGGCGACGAGCCTGTGAGTCCCCGCCACGGTACTGGCTCTGTGAAGGAGAGTCTTGAATTTTTTCTTCCAGTGTGAAAGGCTACTGTAAACGTTAAGCAGAAAGGTGCTGTTCTTTTGTTTCTTGCCCGTAACGACCTCGATGAGAGTGTATTCAATTTTACTATTGTGCAACTCATGCTCAATGAAGGTGAGCGCCTTGCGAACCAATGTGCATATCCCTCTACCGCCGCTGACCTTTGGAGACTTGGCGTATACCCGATAACCGGGTAGTGACGCTGCATCAGTGCGAGTCTCTTGTATCATGATTATATCAGGCTTGCTTGCTACTTGTGTTATGTGTTGCTACAAGACTGCCTTCTTGCTAGCGAAACTATTACAGTTCCAGTGCCAGGTCATGAGACCCTTCACTGCTGTACTTGTTGCTGTTGCTGGAGCGGCCATGATTGTTGCTGATTGTACTGCCGCGTTATTTGCTGTATTGCGTTCGTTAACTGCTGACACGTCCGCTCGATGGCGGCGAACCTGTCGGTAATCATCGTTGTGAACATTGTCTTAATATATTCTTCGAGCACGTCAAGGTGTTCCTCGATTTGGTTGACCTTGTCTTTCAGGTTGTCCACTCGGTCGTTGAGCTTGCGCTCCTTCAGGTTCTCGATCGCTCGTCTCTTGGGTGCCGGTTCCTTCTCAGCGGGTGTTGATGGTACAGCGCTGCTGATGCTGGGTCTTGGTTCACATGATACCGCTTGGGGCGTTTCGTTATTGGTGGAACGGGTCGTCAGAGGCTTCTTGATTTCCATGATCTCGTTTGCCATCTTGCTAATAGTGGCCTCTTGCCTACCGACTTTCGTCTCGACCTCGTTGTTTTTGCGCCTGAGTGCCTCGTTGGCTTCCTTCAACATCCACATCGCCTCGTCTTCCCTCGTCTTTCTGTTGTTGTTGCCATCGATGGTCTTGCTGGTGCTAATGGTCTTGGTCGTTGCGGTGGTCATTGCGGTATTGGAGGTGGTGGTGGCACCCCCCTGTGCTTTCTTGGCACCTTGCCTTGCTGCATCAGCTCAGCTCACGCGGTCACGTGACTGCGATCACTTACGGCTAAGGCTACGCTGTCTACTCTCTCTGGCCCTGCGCTTCGAGACGGAACGTGACGCTCGGCGACCAGCTGGGCCGGCAGGTGTTGCGGTTGCTGACATCAGCGATGGAAATTCCTCAGCTCTGAGAGATGATCGTTGTTGCTGCTGCGCTTGTTGTTCGGCCATCTTGCGCTCCCATTGTCTCCTTGTAACTACGTATGGGACCTTCAACCTATTCTTGCAAATGTTGTCACCGGTCAGATGTGGCCCTCCGCACAAACTGCAAGTGGGGGTGCAACTACGGTCTTCCTTGGGGTCAACGGCCCCGCAAGCAAAGCAAGCCCGCACGTGAGGGTTTGGGCAAACGTCGCGGCGGTGGTCCACCTTTCCGCACTGCTTACATACATCGAATTGTTTTCGATATAGGCTGCACTTAGTGAGAACGGGACTATAGCACACGTAATTCGGGATCTTCAGGCCCTTGAAAGCCATGATGACTGTGGTCGAGCTACCAATCCTCTTCTCGCTAAGTGCCAAGGGATTTCTCGAGTTAACAATGTTCCGGTCGATTGCGGCCGTGGAGTCCTCTATTGGGATACCTCTAATAATGTCTTTAACGATGCCATATGGCGCGGTTTGATAAGCGCCAACCACGTGTTCCTTGCTACCAATGCAGATCGATTTTATCTCGGCGTAACGTGAAGCACGTATATCGTCGGGGGTACTCACCACCATGATGTTTTGTTGCAAGTTGGGGCAGAAGGTGTCCGCTGCTCCGTCCTCCCTTGATACGTTCGCCGCCGTCATGATGGCTCATGCCACGGTGGCGGTCTGAGTCCTCGCGATGTTAAGGCCTCCACGAGGCCGCACTATCACCTTGGTCTCCTCCCTCGGTAGAGCGTCCGGCATCCTTGCTGCCCTCGTCACCGAAGCTTTCACGTTCCTGGCAAAGTTCTTAGTCCTAGGTCTTGACTGGCGAGCGGCAGTCCCCTGGCCGGCCAAGGACTTTATACGCCGGCCTACATGCGACCAGTCTGCATCGTCGTTGAATTCCTCGGTAGAAATTTCTTCCCCTTGAATTTCAACACACATCTGGCTAACGCCGGAATTCGCCGGGTCCCGAACAATGGACGTCTCCATCTCGGTCGACATGTTTGTATAGCCGCCACCCGAAGACGACGGCCTTTCCTCGCAGAGGTTGGGCCTGGCTATGGGCAGATCCAAGCTGTTCGATTAGGCTTAGTGGAACGGCGCCGGCCTCCACGGAAAGTCCCGGGAAATTGGCGAAAAATCGTACCTTTTGGTAGCCACCGGTATCGGTTGATGACCTGCACTCTCACAGACACAGTGGTAAAAGTTATACCACGGTAAAAAATAATTAGCACTGCAAAATTAGTCATAAAATCCGGAGACGATGTGAGCACGTCAGCTCAGATCATGGCTCATACCCACCTTCTCACGAGGCCCGAGGAAACTTTCCGTGGGAAGCCGCATTACATTTTACCACAACAAGGGCTGGGTAGTCTGAGCCAGTTGCTGGTCTTTACAGAGGAGAACTGCTTCACTGGAGCTGACAGAAAAGTTTACAGGGTTTTTTTTTTCACATGCCTTTAGCTTCAGGATCTTCGGTGCGACGTGAGGTGGCGACACTGCGTGAGATACGTACAGTGCGTTTCTTTCACAAATCAACTCCGACATAGACAAGCGGGTGTACTGACGCACAGACAGACAGACAGACAGACAGACAAGTCAGCACGTGAGCAACGAATTTTTCCTGAACTGCAAAGCTTTTCTGTCTGAGAAACCCGTATGGGTTTTCTTTCTAGCTTCGTGCTACAGTCGGGTGCATGTCAATTCTTTTTCCCTTTCATGAAATGCAAAAGAAATGCAAAAACACCCGGGTTCCGTTAAACATACCCTGATGGTCGAAATTAATCTGGAGTCTCCCACTACGGCGTGCCTTATTTTCGAATCGTCGTGTTGGCTCGTAAAATCCCAAAATTCATTCATTATTTCACCAACCTTTGTCTCTACCTGGCCGTATTCCGTAGAACTGATTTCCCGTGCGCATGCGCACCCTGCCGACTGGCGAGTATTACATAAACCAGGCAAGCGAACTGACTCAACCTGCAGTTGCCGAGTTCATGGAAACTGTTTTTGTTGTTTTGTTGCTGTTGCGGGAGTTTCATAATATGATATTTGCAGTGCGCGCACCACTGTGAGCAAAACTGAATTGCGTGGTCACCCGAATGCTGTCGTAAATAACTGCAACAGGTGCAGTGCGGCAAAACGCCACAAATTGCGCACTGCCCTTTAGGCGCTCAGCCGACGCTTCTGGACTATTCGCAATGCACAGCTGTGGCACAGAATGTCGAATGTGACGAACTGCACACCGGCGAAATCACGTGGCACATTGTACATAGCTCGCACCACTGCAGAATAGCACCAGCGCGCACGGCTTGCCTGAGTGTAACTCAGGCCCTCGGACCTTGCCTTACATTTCGCTAAAGTGCAGAATTTTAATTAGCCTAACGGCATAGCCTAGTGGCAAGTTTGGTGTTTCACATACGGAAATTTCACTTTTTATTCTATGGTGTTTTGGCTTTTCAGATTTCTTCACCATGCTGAATCCGATCTATCCCCTGTTAGAGGAAGATGAGAAAACTGAACTGAAGAAGTTCACGGTCGATTTTCTCTACAAGCACAGGACCAACACTTACGAAACACAGATAATGCTCGCCATTCACGCCTACAAGTCTACCAGCTGAAAAACAAGAGGAAAGAAATGCTTGTACTTTTTTCATAATTTTCGCGTGGAAATTCTTAATTCAGCGGATCTTTCTTCCTCTTCAAACCTACCCTCTTACTATAGAAATAATACGCTTCTCTATTTTTCAAGCATCCAAAATAAAAGTGCCGCTTCGTAAGTGTGCCGACTCTTGTGTCAATGTGCAAAATGGCTTTTCGCGTGCACATCCGTCCTTCCTTTATGCGGTACTCTGCCGTATAGCTGCGGATACAGCAGAGCGCGATATTATGGCAATACGCTAGCTAAACAGTTCACTTTTTTGTGTCTTTCTCACGAACGTGTTCAGAAGCATGGTTTAAAATGAAAGCGATCTTCCAGTCCCTTGTTCTTTAGGAAAATGTACCAGAATGGGACGCCGTACAAAATGCATTGCCCTAGTCTTTAGGAGCAGCCACGAACTGTCAAGGGTGTGAGCTAGGCGTTCGGTACGCTCTCGAAAAATCTGATTAAAGGTTGGTGCAACGAAATATCATTTTCTGACTAGATCTATTACAAAAAAGTTGTATATGCCGCTGAAGCAATCTTGGCAAAGCCGCAGGGCTGGTAATTCTATAGTTTTTTTTTCTAGTTGTTAGCAGCCTTTAAATAGCACTTAGAGGATGGATGGCCCTGGCGGTAGATTCTATAAACTGATTTCCAAGCACGCCGCCTCCGAAATTTCTTGGTGTGCCACGAGCAGCCAGCCGAGGGCTTTTAGACATGGATTTAGGCTCAAAAAATAAGACGCGGACAACAGAATAGAAGACACAGACAGGCGCACTATTGTAACCGTCATCACTGCTACATCATGCAGAGCAAGGAGTATTTCGTACTGCCTAAATAACGGCTTTCTTTCCAGGGAAGTGGCGAACCTGTTCGGTTGCGTGAGACCATCTTTGGGACATGCCAAGCGCGTGTCAAAGATTGTGCGTTGTGCGCATGTCCGTGCCTTTTATTCTGTTGTCCGCGTCCTATTTTTTGCACCTAAACCCATTTCTTTGAGCCATGTACCGACTAGCCCGGCAGCAGACGTTACTACACCAGCCGAAGGCGCCGCCTTATCCCGAAGGTCACGTCCAAGAGCCACGCGTTCTGGGTCGTCTGTCCACTCCTGGCGAGCGGTAATGGCGGCGCCTCTTCTTTCAGTTCCAAGAACAGCTATATTTTGCGAGCATTTTGTGGCACTTCCGTTCGCATTTCAAACGTGAAGCTTCGAACGTAGGTTCCTATATCCCTACGCTACCTTAAGCTAGACTTTTTTTTTTTCTTCGGTCCCACAATTTTGTAACAAGCACCCTTTAGGTTGGAGACTTCAATTTCTACGGCGTCATCAGGTCTCTTTCCGTTAGATGCGTTTGCCACAGAAACGAAGAGTACTCGCACACGTTTTTGATACAGCAGGGACTCTATACAACAGGCATATCACGGGCAAATGGATGACTTAGCATGAAGGTTGGAAAAACGCTTATACGAATAATTTGCATTCTTTACTAAAGTTGGTCCCGAAGTCACAAACCAGCCGTCATCGACATTATAGCGACATCGTGATGAAAAACAAAATTTGCTGACTTCGTCCAGCAATAATACTATAGTCGGGTAAAACTATAGAAAAAGGGGCGTCTACTCCTCCAAGGCGGATGCACAGGAGCCTCCGCCAATAGGCGCGCTCTCTAGACCGACGTCACGAGCCGGACAGCCGGTGACCCCCCTGCCGGTGGAGAAGATTGCCGCCCGCACTTCGAACTGGGCCGAATCGGGTCAGTCGCGTGCGTCTGCCCATCGTCAGAATGAATTCCCAAACTGTTTGTGGTGGTCCATCATACCGGAAATATTACTGTGAGCTTGTGCCGCGTGCTTTCATTCTGAGCCATGCTTCGGCGACGAAAGATTGCAGCGAACATCGCTGACGCTACGCTACGCAAGCTGGCGAGACGGCAGGCTTGAAAAACTAAAACTGAAAATGAACAAAAAATTAAAACTTATCACATTCTTGAAAATGGGTTTGTCAAAGTACAAAAGCAAAAACATATCTAAGTCTTACATTTAAAACCAAAAGTATTTATTCAAAACGATGAATGAAGCATTTTTGTATCTTTCTTGCCTCAATCGTCTTGGCGCTCCAGGTTTGTAATGGTTTCGATAAGCTCACTTTTTTAAGTACTTTTTAAATAGCATCTGATTCATTTTAAGCTCGGAAAACGAATAGTAAATGTGCCGTGTACATGTAAACAAGCGCAAAAGCCATGCAGATCTGCTGTTTCTTCTCTTGTCCCTTGCAATGAAGTTAAAAAGCAGACGACGCGCAGCATTGTAGAAGGCACGGGGTTATTCTTCTCTCGCGATCCGCCATGTTCTGTAACATTTCAATCACCAAAGCTCTACCAAACAAGTCATCAAAACACAAACGTCTTTATTTATGCCGAGAATTACGTGTTGTAAAGCACGGTTTTTTTTTTAGTGGGACTATTTATGTCGCGCAAGAAATCGGCTGTCACGCTTCGGTCATCTGAGCAGGGCCTCCCCTTTTTTCTAAAGTTGTATTCGACTATAGGTGGCGTTGCTTGAGAATAAGAAAGGCTGCATGTGGCACGCGCGTTTGCATTTGGCTGCGTTCACATTTCACAGCTACAGCGATTACAGAAAAGGAGTAGGTAAAGCGTATCATGACGTCATAGCGCACCAACCTCCTTGGTAACATGCAACCGAAACTGGAAACCGCTTTCACAAAGTTTTCCGCCAGTCACTCACCTTTGCCCTTGGCCGACTGTTATCAATAACATGTCCAGCACGATGATTGGCTGTAATTTGCTTTTACAGGCATTTCTGGCGTAAGGACTTTTTTGTTACGAATACGGGTACTTGTACGGGAGCGGGCAGGGGGTGTCATTCAAAGAATGGGAAATATCGTGAGCGAAGGCATTAAAAGGAAGGGTTGAATGAGTTCGACATGGATATCCTATGCCAGTGCCGCAATGTTGTGCCGATGCCTTCTGCTTGATTCTATGCCACTCTTCACAGCTACCGTTCTGAGCCGAATAACCCTACAGATAACGCGGGCGGAACGTCGCTCTTGTCATTGACGCAGCCGGAAAAGAAAAAGCATTCGAAAAGGCGTCACTACAATACATTGCTTTCTGTCAGCACAACTCAAATATTTCACGCTATAAGTGTGTATGCATTGCAAATCTTTATAATCTCCTACTGCGCTGTATTACTGCTGCTGTGTACGTTCTACGCAGTGACACGTTCAGGCATATGCCTATTAGGCAGTGCAAGATGGAGAGGTCATAGTTCGATAGTGACACGTGTTTGTCTTTATTGGGTGACCGCGTTTCGCTGTTAATAAATCGTATCGGTCAGCGCAGGACGCACCTCCATATATCGGATGCTTCTCGAATCTTTTCAATGATTCTATCCGTTGTCTGTTTTCACTGAACGTTGTGTAATCTGATTACTTGTATATGTGACGCGAATTGTGTAGAAATTTCTGGAAGACGCGGGCACCAGTGATTATTCTGAAACCTCCTATGACTGGTGTATAAAAGCCGACGCGCTTGCCCCGAAAATCAGATTAAGACGATCGCGGAATGCGTTCGCCGCTACCACTGTGCGTTAAGTGTAGCCTATTTTTTGTGGGCGCAGGTTCGCTCCATAAAAGTTTCCTCATTTGCAGTATTGCTACTGTGTTCTTTACCGTCACTACTACGTGACATCTGGTGGAGGTGCTTGTGCGTTCATGTACCGGACGCCTCCGCAAAGCCGCAATCAAGGCCCGCAACCTGAATACCGCACCAACTTGGCCCCGGACAACTCAGCAAGCAGCAGGCTACAAAACCTGCCCCCCGGAGCACGGATTTATAAGCGAGACGACCAACAAGATCGGGGTCAACTCGACAACCCCAGTGGCAGCCCCAGCGTACCCCTTCGTGCTGCGACCGCCTCGGAACCACAGACCTTCCGTGGATCATCGACAGAAGACGCAGAAACCTGGCTTGAGGCCTACAAAAGACTCACGACATTCAACATTCGGAACAGCGAGGGCAAACTGAGCCATGTTTATTTCTCGTTGGATGATTCCGCTCGGATATGGTTTGAGAATCGAGAGTCAACCTTAACATCATGGGATCAGTTGCGCAGCAGCTTTCTGCAATCCTTTACGATCGTCGTACGGAAAGCAAGAGCTGAAGTCGTTCTAGAACGTCGAACGCAGCTACCTAACAAAAAATTCGCCATCTTCACCGAAGAGATGATCCGCCTGCTTTGCCTTGCTGATCTTGACATGTCAGAAGAAAAGAAAGGCCGTTTCCTGATGACGGCTGTCAAACAAGACCTATTCACCGGAATAAATCGCAACACACCGAAGATCGTCGCAGAAATTTCACCTGAAGCCATGGGCATCGCAAAGGCGCTGGAAATGCGCACGAGACAATATGATCGCCAAGCAGTTACTTCGAAGTAGGAGGCCCAAGAACTTGGCACCAACAACACGCGCGAACCTATCGAGCGATTGTGCGCAACACAGGAGTTTCCAACGTCCCAGCCTCATGTTGCTTCCATCGTTGATGCCGTGCGAGAAGAAATCCAGCAGTAGTTGGGAATTCCCGAAGTCAGAATCACCACAAACCCCGCCTCAAGCAATAAACTACGCCGCCGTAGTCCACCGTCACGTTCGCACTCCGCGCCCCCGCCATGCGGCTCCTAAACGCCGCAATTCCGCCATCCACCACCGCCGTCGCCAGGATTTTTGTTGCCCCACAACGTCTGCATACAGGATCACGGCCTGGCTTCGCTGCTTGATCTTCCGTTTACTGAAATCCATGAAACACAGCGGATGCGCACCCTGTCCGGCGCAGCCCTCGACGAGATGGACTGGCGGGAGAGCGCACCATACCGCTTTACATCTACAACTGAGATGGCAGCGATACCAACGGCGTATAAATGGAGCAACTTGTCGATCGTCAGCATTGGGCACGGCCGCACCGCAGTGAGAATGGCGCTCACGAACCACTTCATCTTTCTCGTCCAGGTGAGGAAGGATTACGGGAAATGTTTTCGTAGTAACAATGTGTTTCTTGTGGTGCTGCCGTGCCCATGGCAAATGTGTTCACTTGTTGCCGAGTATAGTGTTTCCTTAAGAAATTTATTACTCTTGTCTGGAAACATAGAAAGTAATCCTGGTCCTACTATGCAAGAAGTCATGAACGAAATACGCAAAATGGCTGCAGATCTTAACGTCATTAAAAGCGAGAACAAGGCGGCTTCTGAATCCTTAGCAACCATTCACGCCAAACTGGATGGACTGTCGCACATCGAGGGTAGGGTAGGTGACGTAGAAGACAAAATTATACGATTGGAACGAACCGTGACTAACCTAGCACGGCAGGTTGGCGACCTCGAAAACAGAAGTAGGCGATCGAACCTAATCGTTTACGGAATTAAGGAAGAACAAGAGGAGACTATCGAGCGCCTTGAAAATTAAATATGTGTGAAACGCATTCAAAATAAACTTGGTGTCACTATTTCTGGAATAGAGAGAATTCACTGCCTTGGAGCCAAAAAAGAAAACAAGACACGTCCTGTCATTTTTAAGCTGCTTGATTCTAGAGATAAAACTAAAATATTTAAGAACTGCACCAAGCTAAAAGGTACCACCCTATCAGTCAGCGAAGATTTCTCGTTAAGGGTGCGTAATATTAGGAAACAACTATGGGATAGCTGCAAGACCAATCGAGAAAATAAGGATAACGTCAAATTAATTTTTGATAAAAGTAAAGTTAATGATGACGTGTTCATTTGGGACGAAGAAAGTGGTGACAAAGTACCATTAAACAGAAAAAAGCAGAACTTTGCCAAAAACGGGAACAGCCTCACCAACAAGAAAAGCTAACTATAGTGAACATTAATTCTAGAAGCGTTGTAAACAAAATCGAAGAATTAGAAGCATTTCTTCTGGAGCACTCCCCGCAAATAGTCACAATCAGTGAAACATGGCTGTCGTCACGAAGTCCGAGCAGCGGTATCTTTCCACCCGGCTATATTGTCCTGCGTAAAGATAGATGCGCCCGGGGCGGTGGTGTTGCAATTTTGGTGAGAGACGACATTCCAACGATGCCCATGCCTGACGTACATGGTATTGAAGCACTGTGGTGTAAGATTACTGTCGGTCAATTTGTATTCTTCGTCGGAACTATCTACCGGCCCCCAAACGCCGATTGCAGTATACTTCACGCACTGGCTGATTACATGCAACGTCATCTTCAGGATACTGATAAAATTATACTCACCGGTTACTATAACCTACCCTCAATAGACTGGGCTACGCTCGAGGGTGGGACTGCCGATCCGTCCTGCGCAGAAGCACTACTGGAAATTGCCTTTAACTTTAGCCTCAAGCAGATTATACATGCACCAACACGTGTAACCACGAAAACCAGCAATATATGAGACCTCACCTTCTTAAGCGACAATATTCCCGATAAAGCAATATCTTGGGAAACAGTCAATGGCATTGCAGATCACAAAGCAACCATATGTTCATTAACATTACACAACCGGCCGTGAGCGCGAAAGAAAACGACTCAAATATACGACTGGACAAATTCCGATGACGTTAGCGTTCTTGACTTCCTAGAAGACTCTTACCCAGAATTCGTTCGGTGTTTCCACGATGAAAGCATACCAACTGATAACCTATGGGTGCTTTTCAGGGCCAATGTTGATCACTGTCTCAGAAAATTCATTCCTAAGAAAATAAAAACCGTACGCAAACCGAACCCATGGATATCAAGAGAGATTATACATTTATAACGCAGAATTGCAAGGCTCAGAAAGCTTAGAAACAAAACAACTTCTTTCATCAATTGTGCAAGAAAGATTGGCGAACTTTCTCACGCGTTGAAGATAGCAGCGAAAACTGCTAAACAAAAGTAATTAGATGAAACCTTAAATAACTTCATTAAAAAATCCCCTCATAAATTTTGGCACTATTTCAAATCCAGGGTTCCAAAAGAAGAGCAACTTATTGCCAACAGAAGCCTTAACCAAGGCTACCCAATTTAATCAATTTTTCCAATCAGTTTTCACAGTAGACAATAACACTATTCCAGACAAAATCGCACAGACAAGTTACATAGGTGAAGTACCATGTGAGCTAAATATAACGGAAGCGGGAATTCTTTCTTTATTACTTAATCTTGATATAAAACCATCCAGCGGCCCAGATAACATTCCAAATACTTTTCTCAGAAGGCACGCTGAATGGGTTTCCAAATACTTATTGCAAATTTTTACAAAATCGTTGAAAACTTCTGAGGTTCCTCAAGAATGGAAAATTGCAAAAATTATTCCGATACATAAATCAGGTGACGCTACGAATCCTTCCAACTTCTGTCCTATTTCACTCACTTGTAAAGCAGGGAAAACTTTTGAGCATTTAATATTAAAACACATCGTAACTTTTGTTGAAAATCATTCTGTAATTAACCCTAACCAACATGGATTTAGGAGTGGTTTGTCTACAACAACTCAATTAATAGAGACTATTCATGACCTAGCATTAACAATTGATAAGCGAGGACAGGTAGACATAATGTTTCTAGACCTATCAAAAGCTTTTGATCGGGTATCTCATCCAAAACTAATCCATAAGCTGCAACGAATTCTGGGACACGGTATTCTCACAAAATGGTTAAAAGAATATTTGTCAGGACGTCAACAATTCGTTCACTTCGAAGGCCAATCCTCAGTCTGCGTTGAAGTTTTATCCGATGTGCCTCAGGGCACAGTCTTAGCTCCCATTCTCTTCCTTCTTTTTATTAACGACATCGCAAATGGCATTGACGCAACGGTACGCATGTTCGCAGATGACTGCATTATTTATAAACTAATACAGACCAAGGATGATCAAGTTGTTCTGAATGACGCACTTAAAAATATAGCGAAATGGTGTCAAGGCTGGCAGATGACGCTAAATGCAGAAAAAACTGTCTGCATGACAGTAACGAGAAAGAAAGAACCACTAACCTGTCCATAAGAAATTCAGCAAAGAGAACTACATAGGGTAGAAGAATACAAGCATTTAGGTAAAATAATTTCCTCCGATCTAAAATGGAACAAACACGTGTCATACGAGGCAACAAAATCACTCTCAGCGCTTTTTTTCCTCAAACGGTCCCTCAGATACGCTTCACCCAGCACCAAACTACTCGCGTACAGGTCACTCATTCGTTCCGTTATAGAATACGGCGCCATATGCTGGTTTCCATACACTAAATGTGTCATGGCGAAGTTAGAGAACGTACAAAGAAAAGCAGTAAGATTCATTTATAATAAATACCGTCGTCATGATTCCCCAACTGAACTTCTACGCTTAGCCGGACTCCCAACAATTAGCGACCGTGCTAGATATCTCCGACTAAAATTCCTGTTCATCCTCCAGAGCAATGCCCTAAAAATAGACAAAAATAAGTTTTTAGTACACTCTAAAGCTATAATTTCAAGAACGAGACACAATAAACAATTATCTGAGTATAGGTTTCACAATGACACCTTCAGATATTCATACTTCCCACAAGCTATCAGAGAATGAAATATGTTACCACAAGAAGTTGTCGATTGTACAAGCCTCGATTCTTTTTTGCTGTCTAACCATATCTTTGTTGCTAGATGATGAAATGTGGTTTTTTACATTATGTTCTATTGTCACCATGAATGTGCATTATCTATATCGCTGTACATGAGTATGTATACGATTGTTTTTAAACCAAAGCCAAGGCCTCTTGTAAATGATTATCGTTGAACCATGTGTGAATGATGCATCTTCCCTTTTATGAATGTACCCTTTCCTGCCAAAGCCTTCGTTAAGGCTAGCAGTATGTACCAAATAAATAAATGAAATGCCAAGCAGTCGCCACGTGCAGTACTCCAAGGATGTCTGACGTTTGGCGCGCCCCTGACCACCACCGGCTCTGCAATCGCTGCGGAAAAGCAGGCCGCGTGTACCACCAATGCCCATACCGCGAGATGGGCCTACGAGGGTTTGCCATCAACGCACCGCCTCCGATGCAAAGTGAATGACCACCTTAGAAGGCCAAGCAGGCCCAGGGCCTTACTTGAGCCCGATCCCTCAGCCACTCCCCCCTTTCCCCTTCCCCTTTTCAATAAAGTTTACCACCACCACCACCCTCTTAGATCGCGGATTACATCGTAGCCACTGAGTGGAGTCCTCAATGACCGCGACGTTCGCCGTCACCAGGCCTCTACTTGTCGCCACAGCACCGACCATACGCTGGTCCAGCCCGGAGCCGGTCCGTAAGGCCATATCTGGAAAACTAAACGCAGCAATCGGCGGAGGTTCAGTTGCTGTTTGTCGAACTCACGAAGATCCTTCGCCACCAACGAACACGCTGACAAGACTATCTCGACGACATATCCAGAACACGCCGCCATCCCGACGAAGGCTGGAAGCAAAGAGCACGCCGAGAAAAGAAGAGCTGATGACTCGAGGTTCCAGCCACAGGTCAACACAACGCAGCTTGATCCGACGCCACGACAAACACAGGAGCCGACTACTCGGTCATTAGTGAACCCGTCACCAGCCAGTTGAAGAAAGTTACGACTGCATGGCAAGGCCCTCAAATTCGGGCCGCTGGAGGACACCTAATAACGCCGACTGGAAGCACCCTTCATGACCGGACCTACCCTGCCACATTCGTTATCCTCCAACAATGTCTACGAGACGCCATTCTCGATAATAATTTCCTGATCCAACACTGCGGAATCATCTATCTGAAGTTGAAGTCGATAACTCTATCCGAAAACCAAACGATACCGCCGCAGAGATCTCGTAGTCACCATGCCTTGAGTGTGCTCAAAGATCAGGTCAGCACCCCGACTCGTTTTAGCGTTGTGATTTCCTTCGCCACCGAAACAACTGCAGACCTAGAAGGCGTCATCGAGGGTGACCAACGTCTACTACTCGACTGTGAAATTTGCGTCGTGAAAAGGATCGCTCGCCCGCAAGGAGGAAAAACGAAAGTCATGCTGACAAATGTGTGCCAAGAGTTCAAGCAGATCAAGAAGGACGCGATGATCGCATACCTCAAGGAAATTGTGGAGACGACCAATACGTTTGTACATTCGGATTTTGCCGCATCAACCTCGATGACCACAGCTTCCAAACCAATATTCGACATAAATCCAAGCCTCCCCTTGAGTCAGCAACAACAGCTCGAAAGCATTCTCCAACGATACAAAAACTGTTTTTCGACCTCATAGAGGATCCGGCAAGGACCAGTGGCGAAGCATCCCATAATAACGAAAGAATCCTATCGACCACTCTTCCAGAGCCCTTCCGACTGTCGACACGACAATGAAAAGCTATAAGGCAACAAGTCGAGGAAATGCTGCACGACATCATCCAGCCGTTGAAAAACGCGTGGGCCTCTCCTGTGGTCTTAGTGGAGAAGGATTGAATTCTGCCCTTCTGCGTCGATTATCGCCGCTTCAACAAGATCACGAAGAAGGACGTGTACTCTCTCCCACGGATAGACGACGCATTACACCGACTCTGCAATACTAAGGCCTTTTCATTGGTCGATCTCAAGACTGCTTACTGCCAAATTGAGGTCGACGAAAGGGATCGAGAGGAAACCACGTTTATCACGGCAGACAGCGTCTTCGAGTTCAAGACGGTGCCATCTGGACTGTGCTCGGTGCCTGCAACGTTCCAGCGCGTGATGGACGTATTATTAGCAGAATTGAAGTAGCAGACCTGCCTTGTATACTTAAATGACGTTATCGTCTTCGCGGGAATTTTCGACGATCACCTTAGCCGGCTTGCGACAGTGCTAGAGGCCATCAAGTCATCAAAGCTCACTCTGAAGCCGGAAAATTGCCGCTTTGCTTACGAAGAGCTTCTGTTCCTAGGCCACGTCATCAGTAAGTCAGGAGTCCATCCCGACCCGCAGAAGACAGTCGCTGTGGCTAAGTTTCCGCAGCCCATCGACAAAAAGACAGCGAGCAGATGTCTTGGCCTGTGTACCTATTGCAGTCGCTTTGTAAGAGACCTCTGAAGCATTGCGCAACCAATACCTAATCTTACAAAAGCCGACGTCGTTTTTAAATGGGAAACATGGCAAGATGGCGCATTTGCGAAGCTGAAACGATGCCTGCGGTCGACGCCGGTGCTTTAAAGTTCGACGTAGACGCCGAGATGGAATACACACCGACGTAAGTAGCCTTATGGAGTACTTGGAAGGCAAGACCGACGTTCTCCCTATGGCAGTTTCGCGTGGACTGTCTCCGTTTTGCTTGCAGAACGACGTCCTCATAAAAAAGAACTTCTCCCCAGTCCATGCAAACTACCTTCTCGTTGTACGAGGTCAGAAGCCTTCCACACCCTGCATGATGATCAGACAGCCGGGCACCTTGTGTTTTAGCGTAACACTTGTAAGAATACAAAAGAAGTACTTCTGGCCGCACCTGACCGCTGACGTCACCCGCTACATCAAGACATGCAGTGGCTGCTAGCGACGCAAGACACGACTGAAAGGCCAGCGGGATTACTACAAACGATCGAGCCTCCTTGACGACTGTTTTAGCTGATCGGGACGGATTTATTGGGACCCTTTTTGACATGAACATCTGGAAACAAGTGGATCGTCGCGGCCACCGACTACCTTACACGCTACGTCGCAAGAAAAGCCCTAACCAAAGGTAGTGCAGCGGAAGTGGCGATTTTTTTCACCGAGAACATATTGCTACGAAATAGTGCCTCGGAAGTGCTCATCACCGACCGAGGAACGGCTCTTACAGCGGAGCTCAGGCAAGCCATTCTGCAATACAGCCAGACAATCCGCAGGAGGACAACTGCCTACCACTCGCAGACGAATGGTCTTACGGAGAGGCTAAACAAGACCTTCGGCGAGGTGCTGGCAATGTACGTCGACATCGAGCACAAGACGTGGGTGCCGTCCTTCCGTACTTGACTTTCGCTTACAACCCGGTGGGGCAAGAAACAACGCAGATCACGTCGTTCAAGTTGGCTTACGGCAGCAACCCTATGATGACTCTTGACGCCATGCTGCCACACGTTACCGATGAAGAGAATGCCCACGTCGCCGCCTGTCTCCAGCGCGCCGAAGAAGCCCGACAGCTCGCCCGCCTGCGCATCAAGGACCAGCAGAGGACCGACCGACGACACTACAATCTTCGACGACGCTACGTCGAGTACCAGCCCGGCGACCGTGTTTGGGTCTAGACTCCAATACGCCGTCGAGGGCTTAGCGAGAGACTGTGACGCCGCTATTTGGCACCCTACAAAATCATCCGTCGCATTAGTACTGGACTATGAGTGCATGCTAGGCGGCAATTCGCCATCACAGCAGCGCTGCGCACGACCCAAAGTCTTCCACGCGGTGCATCTGAAGCCTTTCTATGGCCGCTGATGAACTTAGGGACTTAGTTTCTCTGTTATTTTACTATTGTTTCTTTTTATCGGGGCGTGGTTTTGTTTTCGCTTTCGTGTTTGTTGGTAGCATCGAGACGATGTTTTTAAGAGGGGGCCATTCACACGTGTTTATTGGATGACCGCGTTTCACCGTATAAGAAATGTTATCGTTCTGCGGAGGACCATAGAAAAAGACATTCAACAAAAGCGCACATTCCCACAGACCACAGCGGCCAAATTGGCTGTAGCGCACCAAGCTAATTGGATTAACATCTTCCGGCTATGGTTTTGGGCGCGCAACGCTACCTTGCACTCGTGTCGCGGGCTGAGCTAATCGGCGCGGCATCTTTATTTATTTATTTTATTTGCTTCTGCTCCTCAACCGCGCATTTAATTTAGTACAAATGATTGCGGACGATATTTACAAGCCTCCATCACCTGCAATTTCATAACGCAGACGCAAGGCACCTTGTAAATGAGCAAATATTTCGTGTGCTCAATATGAATGTTCGTTCCGGGTTTTTGTGCGTTCATCCCACGATGTGGCACCAGGTAAGCAGCAGTTGTTTTCCTACGAAGCTCCACCGGACGGCATCAGTCAAATAATTACAAGCATGTGTGACGTCGATGTTTAGACCTTTTAGAAGTACTGCGTGTAGAGGCGAAAGGTGCGAAAGTCGTGAATAGGCGGCATTAAGATACGTCCTCGCCTAAGGAAATAAGCTGGCGCCGCGTTTCTAAGGCCCCACAACCGCGCGTCCATGGTCATGGAGAGCGGCGGGCAGGCGCGAGTTCTCGCCCTCTCTCGAGATGACTCTGGAGCACGCGAGAATTCCCGCGCGTTTCAGTCGTTGTTCCTCCCCGGCTGCTGGGCTCGCCAGCAAGAGCACCGACCTCACCACACACGTGACGGCTTCGAAGCTTGTGATTGGCTCGCTCGGGTTTGCAGAAACGAAGCATCATCATCATCATCAGCCTGATTACGCCCACTGCAGGGCAAAGGCCTCCGCTCATGTACTAATTGTGGCCATGCCGTGCCTGCAAACGTCTTCATCTCATCCGCCCACCTAACTTTCTGCCGCCCTCTGCTACGCTTCCCTTCCCTTGGAATCCATTCCGTAACCCTTAATGACCATCGGTTATCTTCCCTCCTCATTACATGTCGTGCCCATGCCTATTTCTTTTTCTTGATTTCAACTAAGATGTCATTACCTCACGTTCCTTCCCTCACCCAATCTGCCCTTTTCTTATCCGTTAACTTTACACCTATCATTCTTCTTTCCATAGCTCGTTGCGTCGTCCTCAATTTGAGTAGAACCCTTTTCGTAAGCCTCCGGGTTTCTGCCCCGTAGGTGAGTACTGATAAGACACAGCTATTATATACTTTTCTCTTGAGGGATAATGGCAACCTGCTGTTCATGATCTGAGAATGCCTGCCAAACGCACCCCAGCCTATTCTTATTCTTCTGATTATTTCCGTCTCATGATCCGGATCTGCCGTCACAACCTGCCCTAAGTAGATGTATTCCCTTACGACTTCCAGTGCCTCGCTGCCTATTGTAAATTGCTGTTCTCTTCCGAAACTGTTATGCATTACTTTAGTTTTCTGCAGATTAATTTTTAGACCCACTCTTCTGCTTTGCCTCTCCAGGTCAGTGAGCATGCATTGCAATTGGTCCCCTGAGTTACTAAGCAAGGCAATATCATCACCGAATCGCAAGTTACTAAGGTATTCTCCATTAACTTTTATCCCCAATTCTTCCCAAACCAGGTCTTTGAATACCACCTGTAAACACGCTGTGAATAGCATTGGAGATATCGTATCTCCCTGCCTGACGCCTTTCTTTATTGCGATTTTGTTGCTTGCTTTATGGAGGACTACGGTGGCTGTGGAGCCGCTATAGATATCTTTCAGTATTTTTACATACGGCTCGTCTACACCCTGATTTGGTAATGCCTCCATGACTGCTGAGGTTTCGACAGAATCAAACGCTTTCTCGTAATCAATGAAAGCTATATATAAGGGTTGGTTATATTCCGCACATTTTTCTAACACCTGATTGATAGTGTGAATATGATCTATTGTTGAGTAGCCTTTACGGAATCCTGCCTGGTCCTTTGCTTGACAGAAGTCTAAGGTGTTCCTGATTCCATTTGCGATCACCTTAGTAAATAGTTTGTAGGCAACTGACAGTAAGCTGATCGGTCTATAATTTTTCAAGTCTTTGGCGTCCCCTTTCTTATGGATTAGGATTATGTTAGCGTTCTTCCAACGTTCTGGTACGCTCGAGGTCATGATGCATTTCGTATACAGGGTGGCCAGTTTCTCTAGAGCAATCTGCCCATCATCCTTCAACAAATCTGCTGTTACCTCATCCTCCCCAGCTGCCTTCCCCCTTTGCATATCTCCCAAGGCTTTCTTTACTTCTTCCGGCGTTACCTTTGGGATTTCGAATACCTCTAGAATATTGTCTCCTCCAGTAAACGAAGACTATTCTCTCTTCCAGAAACGAAGCGCCGCGAAATAAATGGGTTTCGGATCCATCCTCGCGCGGCAGATAATTGTTACCGTGAAAGCTCCTTTCGCGGCGCGCGTTTTTAAGGGCGACGCCTTGCACTGGCTGATTTCCGCAAGGGAGGACGTACCTTTACAAACCAAAAGGAATTCGCTTGTACGTACACATGGCATAGAATATACCAGACTCATCCCAAAGAATTCCATGAAATATGAAAATATCTGATTTGCAAGCATTCCCCATTCCCGGTCTTTATTTCCCGCACTTTAAGAGCACAAATACCCGTGAAACTGCGTGTTTCCAAAACAACTTGGCCTCAGCATACGCGTTGGTAAGCTGCATACGAAGTGGCCGCAACGCAGGCTCTCAGCCAGACCATGCTAGATGCTGACAGAATTCCTTCTACGAGCACTCAAGACAAAATGTGGGTGCAAGGCCTGCTTTCAGTCGTTGAGAAGCCAGAATTTTCAAGTTCTTGGTTTTCGCGTTCCTCTGCGTTATCTTTTGCGCATTCTGCCGGCGCCAAAAACACGCTCAAGTGTTATCATTCCTGGCAATCGCTCGTCGCATTTTCGCAAGCGTGAGTAGCGAAATAAGGTATATGTTGGTGCTCGCCCACAAAAAGCGTCACAAACTTGCCCCACTGAGATTCAGTACACGCCAAACTTACTTTCTCACCACGACCACGCTGCTTTTCGCTAACTGCATCACAACGCCAGGCGCGGTGAGCGCCCGCAAAAGTATCCCAAAAAGTAACGAAATTACAATAATGTTGGATGGTCAAAGAACGCGTCACGGACTTATCCCAGCAAGATTCAGTCAAGCCAAACTAACCACGTCACAAAGCGGAGATCCTTTTCGTTAACTGCGTCACAACGCCGGGCACGGTGAGTGTGCCTCAAAAGTATCCCACAAACTAACGAAATTAGTCGCAATAATGCTGGGGGTCAGAGAAAGCGCCAGAACTTGTCCCAGTAAGATTCAGTACACGCGAAACTAACCGCGTCAAAAAGCCAGGTGTAGCGAGCGTGCCCGAAAATTACCGAAAAAAGTCAAAGTAATGTTGTGCCTCATAGAAAGCGTCGCAAACAGCTCTGAGTACGCGTCATTAACTCAAACTACGTCAGGATGGCCGAGCTGTTTTACCTAACTGCCTCACAAGTCTCGGTTCCGTGCCGTAAAAGCCTAAACTGCGTGAAATGCGTCGCAGACTGTGAAACGCCTCACCTTGCCTTAGTCCAAGATGATGGAGGACGCTTAAGCTTCGCCTTTAAGAGTGGAACGCTTTAGAATTCAAAAATCCCTGACTGCTTCTCGCGCTTCCCGGACATGGAGCATATGAAACCTTAATGTTTACCGCGGAATGCTTTCCCCGAACGCTATGCACGAAGGTGGGCTTTTCGGTAGAAACGCGGCCCCTTGCGTGCGCCGCGATGCGGCGGAGGTGAGCGCCATCTGGAGACATGCTCATGCACATGCAGACAAAGATGATCATGCGCTGGCGCGTGCAAATGACCGACGCCGTGACCGGTCTCTGGATTGTAGAAATGCTGGGAAAGGGGTTTCTTTCAGTGTACACGTAACAGAATTATGTTTTCTCGTATATTCAAATTACGATCCGACGCTAGTATGTCTGTAGGTTGTAAGTCGTACTTTACGATTTTTGTACGTATTTAAGCTTGAGAAATTCAACTAGTTCAGTAGCTTCCTTGCGTCACATGGAGGGTCTGGTTATGTGCCGTACAAAATCATTTTATCGAAACGACGTTTGACGCTGGACACCAGACACGGGACGCCGATGCCATGCGTTCTTTCTGCAGCACGGGGTGCTAACGCTATCACTTAATAGAGCAGTGACGCCCTGTCGAAGTGCACAAGGAACGCAAAAATACGCCAGGACCTTGACAAACAAGAGACGTGCAAATAAAATGGGTCGCCGAACAGGCAAACTTCACAAGCGGAGCCGGCCTCGCTCCCTTCGTGGCGTGCCTGGCGCATGGCGCATGCATATGGCGCGTCTGGCGTGCCGCTAGCTTGTTGCTAGGTGACGCAAAAAAAATAATAAGTCGCTAAGTGTAAGCTCATTTACAAGCAAAACTTTGTAGTTTTAGCAGGAAAGAAAAAAAAGCGTTGTCTACGTTCATTTCACTTTTTTTTTACAGTGGCTGTATCAGCTAGTGGATGGGAATAACACTAGGAGTGACGTGTTTCCTGTTGCTAGTTTTTGCCGAGTGTCCCCTCTTGTTGAATTTCTTTTTCTATGGAAACACGCGCCTGCATGTACCGGAAGTTTCTCAAGCGTTGTCGATGGTTCTATCTGCTGTCTGTTGTCACCGGACCTTGTGTAATCTGGTTGCATGTTTGCGTGACGTGAATTGTGTAGAACTTTCGCAAAGTCACGCGGGCACCAGCGATTATTCTGGAACCTTCTATGACTAGTGTATCACAGCCGACGCGCTTGCCCCGCAGATCAGATTTCGACGATCGCCGAATGTTCGCCGCTATCGTTGTGCTTTAAGTGTAGCCTGTTTTTGTGGGAACAAGTTCACCCAAAAAAAGTTGGTTTCGTCAATCACAGTATTGCTACTATGTTCTTTACCTTCGCTACTACGTGACAATGTGAATAGCCATATGTTGTATCGGTTGGGCACCGGAACAAGCAACCGTTCTTAAATGTTTAAACGCGACGTACTTGTTGATTTAAAATGCGTGTGCAGCCTGCATAAAAGCATTGT
The DNA here is from genome assembly GCF_038994185.2 of Dermacentor albipictus. NCBI lineage: Eukaryota > Metazoa > Arthropoda > Arachnida > Ixodida > Ixodidae > Dermacentor > Dermacentor albipictus. Next base: position 10,388,424 of record NW_027225566.1, on the reverse strand, counting down.
TTTTTTTTTCCCTTGGGAACTGCTCCTGAAGTGAGGGGCACGAAATATTTACTGCAATGCGTGGCTGTTCGTAGAGCATGGTTTTTGACGCACCGTAGGAAGAAGGTAACCATTCCTGCACGAAACATCACCCGTGCCAATGAGGGTTTATACACTATTACGTAGTGTTCGCGATGTATCGCGTAACTTATATAGTACTTGCCTGCTTTCAGTGCAATTTCGCACGAAGTGCAAAGCTTCGTGGTGCATTAATGTCTCCGCTCTCACCATTAGTGACCATGTAGCTGCCATAACATCTGATGCCTTGTTATTTAGAACTTTTCACCAATAAAGGTCCACATGTCGGGCACAGCTGGCGCCAATATAAACTAGGAGGTGATTTTATCTCTAGCTAAAGTCAATGGAAGACGACACTGTCTTCCTGGGCGAGTTGGAGGTGACAACGATGTATATCAACCATATATGTTGTTTGTGGAAGCCGCGTTGGAGCGAGAACGTTTGTTCGACGGCAGTCGAAGTTTGAATCACCTTCCAACATTTTACCATCTGTTATCATTATCACCTTATCGATCACCTAAGTTATGATCACTATAATCATTGGTATGATCATAAACAGAGTGATCATCAGCATAGGTCGCAGAATAAGTTATGTGGTTCATCGTGATCATCATCATCACCAATTTAAAACACTTTTACCGGGCACTATCTTCGGGATCGGCACAAGGAATAGGTTAGAAACAGACGTACTCGATATGAAAAAGTAGCGGTAACTCGCCGAGGAAGACGTTTTGCCTGCAAAAAAATTTTGCTATTACCCGAGCATCTTCCATAGAAGAGGCACCACCATCACCGCAGCCCGTCGCGTACCCGCACATGGGCCAAATAATATTCCTTCGCATACCTCCAAATTTATTCTGGTTGCCTTCAACAAGCTGAATTTCACGTATTGGACATACGTATCTTGATCGCGATGGTAAATATACTTGCAGTCCATTGAGTTCGCTGAAAGATTGATACAATTCCTGGTGACGCTAGCTCTGTTCAGTTTCTTTGATGATGTGTAGTGTTTTGTGGCGCAAGGGCCAGGCTTGGCCAAAGAGCGCCATGACAAGTGGTGATGTTGACGATGTATTGTGGAAGATGTGACTTGGCTGTAAAGTGGCCTAAAAATAGTCGCTGTAGAGTGCGTAAAATCTACTTGCTATAAAATTATGGCGATGACAGATGACGAATACTATGAACATTAAAATCCATCGTAAAAGAATGTGTGCAGAATAGAAAATATATGAGATGGTTAAAATGCCTGGAGCACTGTTGCCTCGCCAGAGCCCTTGAAATACAAGGGTCTAGAGGCACGTGCTACACGAAAGAACTGTCATAGCGCCATCCTCTGAAGAGAGGAGACGCTACGAACATGTGGGGCTAACTACATGCAACACAACATCTTTCAGATAATTTAGGACTGCATTAGTGTCGAAGAGGGGTTCTGGGCCGAGTAACATTACAGGATGAAGGGGAATATGCTGCCAGTATGCGAACAGAAAATGTTTTTTTCTGTCAGATTCGGCTTTCCGACACTCCAAGAGGGCATGGAGGACGGTCAGCCTCTCTCCGCATCTCCCACAGGTTGGGGGCTCATTTCCAGTGAGTAAAAAATTGTGGGTGCCAAATGTGTGTCCTATTCTTAGACGACAGAATAGGACATCTGTTCGGCGTGATTTTGTAGCAGAGGGCCAGAGTCCTAACTGTGGCTTAATTAGGTGGAGCTTATTATCTGTTTCCGCGTCCCACATGCGTTGCCAGTGGCCGCGCATCCTCCTTCGCAAGAAAGGCCTGAGATCTGTCACAGGCACCTCAGCGGTAGGGTTAACGGCTTGCGATGCGATAGACGTGGCCATCTCGTCCGCCAGAACGTTGCCCTCGATGCTCCTATGGCCAGGCACCCAGCATATAATGATATGCTGGTTAGATACGTACGCTTTACACAAGACGGTGTAGAGTTCAATAAATACGGGATTTTTATGTTTGCTGAGTGACATTAAGGCCTTCACGACGCTGAGAGAGTCTGTATAGATCGCTGCTTTCGGAAATTTCGATTTTCTTATGTGCTTTACAGCAGAGAGGAGTGCGTAGGCCTCGGCCGTAAAGATACTTGTTTCCGGATGCAGTACATCGGATTCCGAAAACGATGGGCCGACGGCTGCATAGGATACCCCGGCATTTGACTTCGAGTCGTCTGTGTAGAACTCTGCGCAGGAGTGCTTGTGCTGGAGTTCTAGGAAGTGCATTCGGATTTCGGCCTCAGGAGCGTGCTTTGTAACTTTTATAAAGGATATGTCACATTGTATCACCTGCCACTCCCAAGGAGGTAAGAGCTTGGTTAGGTGCATTAAGCGATGCTCGAGGAGCGGGACATGCATTTCATCGCTAAGCTGCTTCACACGCAGCGAGAAAGGCTGTCTTAAAGAGGGACGATTGCTGAAAAGTGTAGCGCACGTCATATCGGTAACGTTATGAAAGCATGGATGTTCAGGATTGGAGCGTACTTTAAGGAAATATGTAAAGCTAACATATGATCTCTGTAGGTGCAGAGACCATTCATTCGATTCGGCATATAAACTTTCAATCGGGCTTGTTCTGAAAGCGCCCGTGGCTAAGCGGATACCTAGATGGTGAACAGGGTCAAGCATCTTTAGTGCGCTCGGGGAGGCAGAGTTATATACCACGGCACCATAATCTAATCGTGACCGGATGAGGCTCTTATAGAGATTCATTAGGCACTTCCTGTCACTACCCCACGTAGTCTGCGACAGAAGTTTCATTAGGTTCATTGTTTTCAGACACTTTTCTTTAAGATGTTTGATGTGTGGGACGAAAGTAAGTTTATTGTCGAGTATAACACCTAGAAATTTGTGCTCTTTGTTTACAGGTATCTGATGTCCACACATTTCCAAGCAAGGATCCGGAACCAGGCCTCTCTTCCTTGTTAACAGCACGCAAGAACTCTTTTGAGGATTGATTTTAAAACCATTTTTCTCTGCCCACCCTGACACCTTGTTCAATCCATGCTGTACCTGTCTCTCGCATACTGCGAGGTTACAGGATTTGAAGCCTATTTGAATGTCGTCCACATAGACGGAATACAAAATGGCCGGTGGTAAGGAAGCACGAAGCGTTGTCATCTTAACAATAAAAAGTGTGCAGCTGAGCACGCCTCCCTGGGGTACACCAGTTTCTTGTGTAAAAGGACGTGACAGCACATTGCCGACTTTCACCCGGAAGGTACGATCGGACAAGTAGCTTTTTATTACATTGAAGATATTACCATGAATGCCCAATTCCGATAAGTCTCGCAAGATGCCGTAGCGCCAGGTCGTATCGTACGCCTTCTCCATATCGAGGAATATGGATAAGAAGAACTGTTTGTGTACAAACGCGTCACGAATGTGTCCTTCAATACGTACAAGATGGTCGGTTGTGCAGCGCCGTTCTCGGAAGCCACACTGAAAGGGATCAAGCTTTTCGTTTTGTTCAAAGAAATGGATGAGTCGCCGATTTATTATTTTTTCAAATACCTTACACATGCAGCTTGTGAGGGCTATCGGGCGGTAACTTGCCACTGAAGAAGAGTCTTTCCCTTGTTTCAAAACAGGGATCACAATGGCTTCTTTCCATGCCGTTGGAAGGTACCCTGCGTCCCAGATTGTGTTGAACAGTGTAAGTAGTGTTACTTGCGTGTCATTGTGTAAGTTTTTGAGCATTTCATACATGATTCTATCGGATCCCGGTGCAGAGGTCTTGCATGCGCTCAAGGCAGCTTTCAACTCGGCAGCACTAAAAGGGCAATTGTACGGTTCATTCTGTCGGCATTTATTGATGAGTGGCTTGCATTCTTCTATTTGTTTATATTTTAGGAAGGATTGTGAATAATGATTTGAGCTTGATACACTCTGAAAGTGTTCCCCCAGTGAGTCGGCCTGATCCTTCAGTGTATCGCCCTGTGTATTTACTAGAGAGAGTGAATATGTTTGCCGCCCTCTAATTCTATTTACGCGGTTCCAGACTTTCGCCTCATCTGTAAACGAGTTAATACTTGATAAAAAGTTCTGCCAACTTTCTCTTCTGGCCTGCCTGCGGGTTCTCCTGCCTTGAGATTTTACTTTCTTAAAGTTGATAAGATTCTCTGCAGTGGGGGAAGTGCATAGCAACCTCCACGCTTTGTTCTGTTTCTTACGAGCAATCCTACATTCGTCGTTCCACCACGGGACGCGCCGTCTGCATGCCAAACCACTTCCTTCACATATGCATTTAGATGCGGCATCTATTATGAACGCTGTGAGATACACCACAGCGGCATCGATTTCTAGAGAAGGCATATCAGCCCATGAGATTCTAGATAGATTTCGAAATTTCTCCCAGTCGGCTGTATCTATCTTCCACCTAGGAACTTGTGGGGGAAATTCATTTTCTTTAGATGTTCTTAGCAGTACGGGGAAGTGATCGCTCGCGTAAGGATTGCTCGTAACTTCCCATTTGAGTTCAGGCAGTATAGATGCGGAAACAATACTAAGATCTATTGACGAAAAGGATCTGTTCGCAAGAGAGTAATATGTGGGTTCTTTCTTATTTAGAAGGCACGCTCCAGAAGAAAAAAGGAACTCTTCAACGAGACGACCTCGCGCATCGATGCGAGAGTCTCCCCACAAGGTGCTATGCGCATTGAAATCGCCAAGAACAACATAAGGTTCTGGCAATTGATCTACATAGGATTGAAATTCATGTTTCGTTAATTTGTAATTTGGGGGTATGTAAAGAGAGCTAATGGTGATGAGTTTGTTTAGGAGAACAGCTCGAACCGCCACTGCTTCGAGAGGCGTTTGTAGCTGTAAACGTTGCCACGCAATGCTCTTATGGATAACAATGGCGACACCGCCCGATGATGCGACAGCATCATCGCGATCTTTGCGATAAGTTATGTACTGTCGGAGAAAGTTTGTATGTTTGGATTTTAGGTGTGTTTCCTGTAAACACAGCACTTTTGGATTGTGTTTTTGGATGAGTTCCTGCATGTCATCTAGGTTTCTAAGAAGACCTCTGATGTTCCATTGAATTATTTGTGTATCCATATTGGAAGTGAATAGGTGCTGTGTGTAAGGAAACAGATGTTATGCCTTAGATTACAGAGCTCTTTCGAGGCCCTGTAATCGGGGTTTTGCCCTTTCTGGAGCGTTCGAGGGAGCCTCGCCGCTCCATAGGCGCGTGGCGCGCCGTGAGGACATGTGAAGTGTCCATTGCCTCTTGCGAGGCGCCGGACACATGCTCTTGCGAGCGAGAAGTTTTCTGTGAGGGTCCTGCCTCGGAAGGCAAGACCCCTGCACCCACCAGCCCGGAGGTCGGTGGGGCTCCCTGAGGGATCTGGCTGCGCCGGTTGTTGCCAGCGCTGGATGGGGCCGGGGAGGTTGGGGTAGCCTCGGCTGCGCCCACCTTCGTGGTCGTTGGCCCCGCCTGCTGTGGTGGCGTAGCAGCGTTAGCTGCAGTCGCCGAGGGCGCGGATGGCGTCACTGCCGCCTCACTGGGTGTGGGACGGACAGCCGCCGGAGACCGTTGTGGCGCTGCCCCCTGACGCGCCACTTCGGCAAAGGTGTGCTTTGGCAGGAAAGATACCCGCCTGCGTGCTTCTTTGAAACTTATGTTTTCTTTTACTTTAATCGTAACTATTTCCTTTTCTTTCTTCCAAGACGGGCACGACCGCGAGTACGCGGCGTGCTCGCCTTCACAGTTTACACAATGGGGAGAGTTTTCACAAGATTCAGAGGTGTGCTCATGAGCACTGCATTTCGCGCAGGTTTGGCGGCCTCGGCATCTCTGTGAGCTGTGACCGAAACGCTGGCATTTAAAACAACGCAGGGGATTGGGAACATACGGGCGAACTCGGAGCTTGATATACCCGGCCTCGATGGACTCGGGCAGAACACTTGTGCCAAAAGTAAGTATCAGATGTTTGGTCTGAATTTCCTTATTATCACGCCTCATCTTAATTCGCTTAACATTTATGACATTCTGCTCACTGAAGCCCTCCAAGAGCTCAGCCTCAGTCAGCTCCAAGAGATCATCATCAGAGACTACGCGACGGGTGGTATTCATGGTACGATGAGGAGTTACGGTTACTTTGGCGTCGCCAAATGAAACTAGATTGGGTAGCTTTTCATATTGTTTCTGGTTGCGGAGTTCCAAGAGGAGATCACCGCTTGCCATCCTGGATGCTTTATAACCTGTACCAAAAACTTGGGTAAGAGACTTGGACACTAGGAATGGTGACATTGCTCGCACGGGTTTGTCTGGTGTTTCGGAGTGCACTACATGGAAACGAGGAAAAGTTTCTTTTTGACGGGCGAAAAATTCGAAGACATCATCGGTGCGCCCCCTCTTGAGGGAGCGATCAGCTAAGGGGGGAAAAGAAGAAGCCATAAGAGATTGTAATTTCGGCAGTAACGCCAGCCACCCACCGTGGAGTCCTACAAGGGGACGTTGCAGGACCTGTGAAACACGGCCTGCAAACGCCAGCTGTACATTACCACTATAACCAAATATGATATAACCTAGGCTGGCTATTCACACAAGGTTAACCCTTGCTGCCTGGAAAAATCGGAAGTAAGCGGAAGCTAGGAGAAGACAGGAAAGATGAAAAGTGAGGGAAAGACGAAGACTAGAGGAAGAGACAGACAGGAAAAGGCAACTACCGATTTCCCCCGGGTGGGTCAGTCCGGGGGTGCCGTCTACGTGAAGCAGAGGCCAAAGAGGTGTGTTGCCTCCGCCGGGGGGCCTTAAAGGTCCGAGCACCCGGCATCGGCTCAACCTCCAGGATCCCCCTTTCCCCGGACACGGCTAAGCCGCGCACGGCTACACGCGGGAGGGTCCAACCCTCATGTGCTCGGGTCCGTGGTGTCGCAACGCACCAAACGCCTGCTGTCGCAGACGCCCCTGCGGGGTCAGTTTCTTTAAAAAGAGTGCTGGCGTAATTAAATGGAAAATAAGAACGGGATATGTCTACTTTTTTCTCGCATACGAAAAGAAAGTTTCCCGTGTCAAAACCACCATCTGATTATGAGGCACGCTGTAGTGGGGAACTCCGGATTAATTTGAATGACCTGGGGTTTCTTAGCATGTGCCTAAATTTATGTACACGAGTGCTTTTGCATTTCGCCCACATTGAAATGACGCTGCCGCGGCCGCGAATCGATTGCGCGAGCTGGTTCTTAGCAGCGCAATGCCACAACCGCTAAGGCACCGCCGCGGCTCACAGGTTTCAGATGATAGAGATCATTGGTACCCTTGACCGTACATATGTAATGTTGCGTAGCCTCATTTAATTCTTTTGCATGGTAAACACCAGACGTGCGAGAACTTTCGAAATGTTTAAACATGCCAGAGTAGTCACCTACCGTATTGAAAACAAACATCACATTTGTCAGCATTCCTTTTTTTTGTATTTGGCGCACGAACGTTGAAATGTGCAAAATATACCTAAAGGAAACGTAGCTGGCTTAAACTATTCAATACGGTGGTTTATATTGCTCAGAACAATGTGATATTCGAACATACGTAATTACCACGGATGAAAATGTACAGGACAACGCCAATCCTTATAGGTCGCGAAACTTGGGCGAAAAGAAGTTCAGAACCAATTGTGACCGAGCAGGAAACAAAGATTGAGAAAGAAAAAAAAAACGTATTTTAAAAAATATTACAATTTACAGTTTCATTCATTAAACAAAAATAAAATACCTAACCATGTTTATATGCGCGTGGCGAGGAGAGAAAAGGCAACTCTATTTTATGACTATCAATAGATTCCTCTTTATTGGCACCCACTATAAAAAGTGCGCCGACGCCGCTATCACTTGCCATGCATTGCAGCTATCGATGTGCGCAGAAAGACGCGCTCGTTAAGTTCACCCGTTATAAGGCTGTTTCACATGGCGCGATTGGGGCGAAAAGAATCGCTCTGTCGCGCACGTCGCAGAGAAATTTTCACTGACAGGTTTCACGTGCGACTGCGACAGCGCGATTTCCGTCGCAGCGACGCCCAAGGCTTCCACCTGCTCAGGAAGTAACCCTGCCTGCATCGTTAAGTAAAAACAACATAGAAATTAGTCAAATAATATAATTTTCTTAATATTATTTCAAATTATTTCAAAATAGAATAACCACACCGTTTTTCAATGTTAAAAGCGTTGAGAATTTACGTTCCCTTATTAGTCTGCAGCTGCGGCGAGTGAAACGTTGTACAACACCGCAAGTGTGAGCGTGCGGCTAGTGCGGCGTCGGTGGAGTGGTTTCGTTTTCTGCACTCTGGTTGCGTTGTTGCGGTACTATGGAAGCCACAGCTCTTCTCTTGGAGGAGTATTTGCTTCTGCAAAAAAAGAAGCCACTATTGAGTTTGCAAGCACCTTGCAAAACGTGTAGCGATGAAGTTGACGATGGTGACGAGCGAGTGGGTACGTGCCGAATGTTAAATTCGTCTGCTCACGCCCTGGCCAACGTGAAGCTTCTTCTTTTAAATGAACTGTGTGAGCTGGAGAAAAAGAAATTGATCGTGAAGCTCCTACGCTACCGGCACTGGTGGGTACGCCCTATTTGGGAGAGCCGGAAGCAGGAGTCGGAATTCTACTTAACGGTGAGTTCGAACTTGTACAGGAAGCTTTCGCTCCGGGGCTCCTATAGAAAACCATGCAAAAGGATGAATCGTTTGTGTTGTGCAGCTGCCCTTGCTGATGCCGGGAGACAAGGAATACTTCAAAGAGTATTAAAGAATGTCACCGGAGACCTTTGAAGCCCTGCACTCACTTGTCGAAGCAGGTTTGACAAGGCTTCACGTCGTGCGCGAACCGCTGCCCTCACGTGCACGGCTTGCTATTGTACTCAGGTAAGCATGCTATACCTACGCAGCATTAGTCTCAGTCAGTGCCTGGCAACACTTGCGAGATAGTTATCTCACCTTACTATTTTTGAACCGTTTTGACGCTGTAACTGATACCACAGTGATCTTCAGGAAAGAACACTGAAAGCTGATTCTGGTATATCTGTCTAAATATTGTTTCATTTCGGGAAGACGGCTTCAAAAGCTGCATAAAATAAAATTTTACGCTTATATATCTCTTACAGTGTTGCATTTATAGGCAAAGGAAACGCTATGCCATTTCTGCATGCAGTTAACCTTACATACACCATTCTTGTCTGGCCAAAATAGAACAACGATGCAGAACACGAGACGTTGCTCAAACCTTGCATATTTGTGTTCTTGTATTTATTTAACCGCACGTGCGCACTCAACAAGCCTTTCCTAGAGCATCGGCGATGCCTAGAAAAGCGATATGGATCCTTGCCTGGCCGGGTGGAGATTGGAGATGGCATCACCTCGACGGAGGCAACCTTTGCCCTCGGGGATTGGGAAGGGCAGGGCGTCGCTCCTGTTGTGTTTACATCTTGGAGCTGGGGTGTAGTTTCCACGATGAGAGGGGACGCCTCGTGCACGTGTGCGTGTGCATGTCTGTGTGAGAGGGACAGGCCCTTTGAACCAGATGTGCATTGGAAATATCAAATTGTTAGGTATGTTCCAAATTGCCGTATGGTTGTCATGTATTATTAAAAGCCTGTCATTGTTTTGACCCACAAGTTTAAGGATACTTTACTTAGGTATTATACAGTCTCGTACAAAACCGATGTAGAACCTGTCGTCAGTCTTCAAGAACGGGCACTACGAATAGTTACCTTTCCTAAAGATGCTCATCCAATTAAACATCTGTTTCAATTGCTTCGTGTTCTGCCGTTCAATTAGGCGTATAAAGTAAATGTTGTTCAGGTAGTTAATGCAATAATACGTTATAATAATCCGCTACCTATCACAATATTTAATTTTCCGGCACGAAACACGAGGGCAGTTAGTAACAACTGTATTAGCTTATCACCATGTCACAATTTATATGGACGGAGACTCGTGGAGTTCAACGGTGCTCTAATATGTCATGCACTCCCACTCAGTGTAAAGACCAGCTAAAATATTGAATGCTTACAGGGTTTTTCTATTTGCATCCCCTGATGTCAGGACAGTCTTCTCTTTATTCTATATTTTCATGTAAAAATGCTTTCATACTATGTGTTTAAGTTGTGTCGTACAATAAGTACGATGTTCTTCTTATGTATATTTTGTTATTGGACTGGCCGCCAAGGCTATGGGTCCAAACGGTATTGCGTATTGTGTGTATGTAATGAATTAATAAAAAAAAATAATACCAGGCAGAGCAGACGTTGTGTTGCAGAGCAAACATCACACTGCGATGTCTTCCTTTGTAGTGGTAAACAGAACATAAGCTACCTTTAATTTTTCCCTTTAAACCGAGTTCTGTGTTATCAATCTGAACACCTTGTTCTTCAGGTACCTCGCATCTGGCATGTGCATGCAAGATGTTGCTATTAGCTTCAGGGTTGGCATCTCAACGGTGGCGACCATTGTGCATCACGTATGCAGGCTGCTGTGGAGAACACTGCAACCTTTATACCTAAAAGTACGCATTTAACCACTACACATGGAAGCTGTTTATTACCAGCACTTACAGTGTGGTTACAAACTCCAACTCCTTCAGCTTGTTTTCCGAGTACCTGTGTGCATGAACTAGCTTGCTTCGCGTATGCTTCTATGGAACAAATGGTTTTTTCACACGCTAAGAGCGACTTTTTTTTCTTTACTAAGGTGCTGACAACTGAACCCTGGCAAGAGGTAGCCGAGGAATTCAAGGAAAAATGGAATTTCCCTCACCGTGTTGGTGCTGTCGACGGCAAGCACGTTCAGATACAAGCTCCTCCTAATTCAGGCAGCTTGTATTACAACTACAAGGTAATTAACGCAGTAGGTCATATTTTCATCACATCCGCTTATAGTCTTATTTTATTACAGGGCACATACTCCATCGTCCTCATGGCCGCTGTTGACAGCAATCTGAAATTCATATGCGCTGATGTTGGGGCGTATGGACGTCCAAGCGATGGTGGCACGTTGTCTGCTTCTCGCTTTGGAAAATCATTGGAAGAGGGCGTGCTTGGCCTCCCACCTCCGAAGCAGCTGCTGGCACAAACATCGTTCCTCCTCACGTTTTCTTCAGAGATGAAGCATTTCAACTTCATCCGGATTTTCTGCGGCCATATTCTGGGAGATGCCAGGATGAAAACAAGCGCATCTTCAATTACCGCCTAAGCAGAGCCAGGTAACCAAAAGCACAAAATTTACCCTTGCCTATCTTTAATATTTTTTACTTAAATTTGCAGGAGGTGGGTTGAAAATGCTTTTGGAGTGATGCATGGTCTCCCGATTCAGGATTTTTCGGCGTGTCATCAATCTCCGGCCGCAAAATGCAGACTACGTTGTCATGGCATGTTGTATCCTACACAATTTCTTGCGTTATGACGTGATCTACATGACGGCGAACTATGTCGACACTGAAGATGCATATGGCAAGATAACCAGTGGCCAGTGGCGCACCACCCACGACATTGGCACCTCAGCCATGTTCAGTCTGCGACCTCCAACTGGGCACAATTATACAAGAACAGCAGCGGAAACAAGATACCTTTTCTGCTCATACTTTGTGAGTACGGAGGGTTCTGTGCCTTGGCAACGGGCATCTGCTGGTCTGCGGCCGTTAGAGACAAAAGAAGTACCCACCAGGACTTTGCTGGGCGTGCTGCATGCTAGCCGATTCTTGTTTGATGTGTGACACAGTGACACTTCTCAGAAGTAAGTAATGTAAATAAGAACAGGCATTTATGTGGTTGGCTATTGAAATGCGAGCACGAAAGGTGAATTTGGTACTTGGTGTACTCCTCCTGTTTGAAGGAATAGTGTCTCATATTATGTCACTTTGCTGTCGAAATAAATGTTTAACAGTGTACACCAGTTGTATGTTTTATTCAGTTTCAGTTTATTTATTTAATAAGGAGGAGGCATACATGTTTACAAAAGTATACAGAAGGAGGTCCCAGAGTATGTGGCTGAAAGGGAACCTCCTGTCAGAAAATATATACATTAAAGGAAATACAAAGCATAAAACAGCAATAAAGTAGTAACTATGAGGAAGATTATACAAAGTATATGTACAAACTGTAAAGTAATATAAAGTCAATTGCTAGTCGTACAATTAAAACAGTAGTTTAAAGCATTCACAACAGAACAAACCAAAATACTTATAAAGGCTATAAATGAGAGGAAAAAAACTAAAGAAAAAGAAAAAAACGGCAAGGAAACGAGCAGGAGTGAAGTGAACAGCTTAGATATGTAGATTATTTTGGCTATCTAATAGAAAAGTTCAATATTCTTTTTCGTTCAATACTTTTTTATTACATTGTATATCTTTACATGTTACGGCCTGACCACTGGATTTGCTACTTACTGCACCACTCCGTACCCCCCCCCCCCAGCTTCCCTTTGTGATATGCTCAGCTAACAGGCAAAACGGAAACCATTTCTTTTTTTGTATAAGTTCAATTGCTTTGCTTTGTTGTAATGTCACTGAACTGCAAACTGACAAAGTGTATTTTTCATTTGTATATTGCTTCAGTGTGGTCACAAGTTTTGACTGATGTGAAATACAAAAGAGGTCCCATAGTCAAAGGCTCTATTGGGACCTCTGGTCAAGGTTAGGGGGTGAGAGGAATTACTATATGGTAGCAAATTAAAGCAATATCATGACATTACCATACAGGTCAAAAAGCATAACAAATATAAGAGAACAACTTGAGCGGAAGTAAACAAAGAAGAAGAAAAACAAGTGAAGAAAAAGGGTGCGAGTATGTACGAATGTATATTAAACTACAGACAAATGACAAGCATAACAAAAAAAAACATGTATGCTTTCCAATACAGAGCCACATCAATTACACAAAACAAACTGAGCAATATTCCTGAAACAGCTAGGGTGCCAATCTAGAAAAAAGTGTCAGAACAATGTGGTACACAGTGAGAAAGAATTAAAAAGAGACTTAACAGTTACTGAACAATTTCACAGTTCCTATGTTGTACTAAATCTTTTATTGCAGTCTTGCCTTTTATGCATTTCAGATGAGTGTAACTGTACTAATCGCCATCTTTAACAAGAAGATTTGGATACTTTCCCGTGCAGTAGGATGCAACAATATTTTGAAGTTCTAACCGCAGCGGAGCTGCATGTGCTTAGGAGTTTCTTTCATTGACGGAACAAGGGACAACACAAAATTGGTTACGTCGTCCATTGCCTGGCTTGCTGCGAGGGCACCCCTTATGGCATCAATTATCATATCTATTTCCTCGATTTCTTTCATTGTTTTCTGTTTCTTTCGTGCCCGTCTCTCTGTCCCCTCAGGCAAGGCCACGGATGACTCTTTGCTTGTGCATGAGGTTGCTTTAGGGGAGCAGCCAGGCGATGGAAACATTTCTTCAAAAATCCCCTCGTTTTCACAATGATCTTCAAGGATAACAGGTGTTTCCTCTGCTGCGGTGCTGTCATACGCACAATTCTTTTCATCTGGGGAAATGTTGCTGTGGCTCCTGTGTAATATATACGTGCAGCTTAACAATGTACACTCATACTTTCATACATGCAGTTGCTCTTACCGGCGTGGTTCAAACAAATCCGACATGAAGCACAGCCTTTCCATATATGGCCAGTTGTTGGATCTTGTTTTCTTTGTCGCAGCTGAGCCACTCTTTTGCTCATCTTTAACATCTATCAGTTTTCGCCGAAATGTGTGCTTTAGGTTTTTCCATCTGCTCTGTATTTCATCCATGGTCACTGACAAAATTGAAGCAATATAACAAAATGTAAAAGCAGAAGTTACATGTAGAAATTTTATCTCTTTATAAGTGTGTCGCCTAATAAGCAGCGCAATCTCTAAATACGATACCATCAGCTGATTCGTGATCGCATTTCAATGTTCCTGGAACGAGGTCGTGTCCTTCAGTGAGTGGTCCAAAAATTAGCTGGGAAATTTTAAAAGAAATCTTGATGCATCGACACCTTGTATTCTGCGTTTCTTCACACATAATTGAATTAGTGTAATTGTCTAAACTTGGTATGCTGAGCAGAGCAAAATGTTATATTGGTTTGCTTTATTCGTTGCTTCTTGCACGATTCCTTGCCGTGGGTATGTGCCAAAGTACGGAAACCATAATCATCGGCGAGCGAAGATCATCCATCTAGCTAGTGAAGAGCCAGCGTGAACTTATTAGAATGTCTTCAGGCATATTACAAAATCCTATTTACAAATCCTATTACAATATTTCCCCTTTATATGTATAATTAAGTGCAGCTTATAGAATTATGATAACGTTTTTCAATGCCCAGTTGTAAAATTATAGTTTGTTTTCCAAAATTTTGCTATAAGAATGCCAGAAAACTGACATCCTAATTATACACTCCATTTACCACAGTCACTACATTTGAAATATTCCTTCATATGCAACAGACCTCATCCAATTCGGTGCAATGGTTGCTGAGAAAACCGATTTCTACGTTTTCGTGTATTGGATAAGAGTCGATTTATTTACGTAGGAACAAATAAAGAGGCCCAACACATACCGTTCGGGTCGATGGTCCTCATTGCCTCCAGCACTTCATCCCACAACGCAGACCTGTTCGAGGTCTTCGTGTAGTCGTTAAGCGCGGCGTTCCACAAAAGCGGACGCATGGCCACTTCATCAATTTACACGTCATTGAAGCTGGCGCGCGACATTGCTCAGCTGAGCTTCAAACTCGCGGTAAAACAGGAAAGAGCCTATTTCGACGGCGCTTGCTCTTACGTCACACGTTGCCCCTCCCACATCGCGCCGATAGCTGCGACTGAGCGACGGCGCTACCAACTTGTTGGAATCTCGTCGCGGAGAGCCCACGACGTCGCGGCGGTCGCTGAGCGACGGAATTCGCTGTGTCGCTGACGGAAAATCGCGCCATGTGAAACAGCGTATGGGGAACCAGCGCTGGAGTTTTCATGATGCCTGCAGCGCCGCCCTGGCGGTCAGATCGTGCACAATGGAGCCTCCCCCGCGGACGAAAATTGCTACTGGCAGTGGCGTTGGGTGCCATGAAAGTCGAAAGAAAACAAAAGGACGCCGACGACACTGTTGCGTATACAAGTGCCACAACTACGTCGGGATGAGGGAGGATGTATCCTACTGCGTCTCTCCATTTAAACCCTACGAACAAGAATAGAGGCGGCGTTGAATCCAAGCAGTCAGGCGAGCGGAGTAAGCTCCCGTCTTGTCGCCCGGTCAAGCGGTCTCGGGCTGGTTTCTAAATCGAATTTCGTGTGTTTGCTTGGTTTATTCGATAGTTAAGACGGTAAGGCGTGGCAGACAGTACCAAACAGCAGAATCTGCAGTCGGCATTTCGTCGGAAACAAAATGAGCACTAGCATGCACCATCCGGCATATGTACCAACCATTTTTCCTTCGTAATACCACCTCCAAGCCCCTTCCAATGCCACCGCACCAAGCGAAAGATACGAAAGGTAAATATTATCCATTCATTGCCAAGAATTATGTGGGAGGGAAGCTGCCTTGTAATACGAGTTGTGTGCGCGTACTACCGGCGCACGCGCGACTAAGCTGCCTATGTGTTTTTAAAAATGCGCATGCGGACGATGACTCGGAGCTGACATGCATCGGGTAAATTTATGTAATTAATGCTAAATGTAGCCAGCGTTGTTACGGATCCCACAGCGGAGCACTCAAATCTTTGCTTGCGCGAGTCAGCTGATGCGATAAAGCTTTCTTCTCTATTGCTACGTAATATGCACCCCGAGCATTACAAATGGCGGCGCAAAGCCCGTGTACGATACACTGGCCGCATGCTTGCAAACATCCCAGAAACACACACTTTATACACGGACACATCGCGCACTCAAGAGGGCTATGCCTCGGTAGTTTTGGATGGCACCGAATCTCTGAGAGACTCTGCTGCAATGCGCGGAACAAATGCCGCTTACGAATGCTCTTGCAATTCGATACGCCATCCGTGTTCCTGAGGAAGTGTATATATTGACGGACTCACAACAGGCATGCCGGGCGTTCCTATCAGGACATGGCATCCCGAGAGCGGCGCACCAAATTCTCAAACAGATCCCGCAAAATACACCAACCACAGCTCCTCGCGTGCACTTACTCTGGACCCCTGGTCATACCTCGCTGCCGGGTAACGAACGCACACATGCGGTTGCCCGAGAAATTTCCCTCCGGCGACTCGGCGTGGTGAGGCGACTAGTTCAGAGTGGGGGGATCCCTTGCTCCGTTATAAAGACATACTCCGTCATTATACACGCATTCGTCGCACCCACGCCACACCACCACCGTCCTTCTCGCGGGAGGAAGCAGTGGCATTACGCCAGATACAAACCGCAACTTTTCCTAATCTTGTCTCTCTCAATAAATTCTACCCACACTGTTATGCAGATCGTTGCCTTGCTGTGGCAGCTCGCCCACAATCTTCCATGTCACGATTGAGTGCTCTGCGAACCTCTTTCCTCCCTTGCCAACTCTCCTTTACCCCCTACCTCAGAGTAAGATATTTAGGAGGTGAAACTCCCGTCAGCGCGAGCGAGCGCCGGCGACCAGATAAGGTCATAATTGTTGTATGCGCCGACGGGGCCGTATGCAGTGGCGGCGCCATGCGGCGCGTCGTAGAAGCCGCAGCGAAAAAAAAAATGCAGCGCCCGGGCAGGCGGCTCCGGCGTTGCTCCGGCGCGCTCTCAACGGCGGCAATTTCTTTCCAGGCTGCCAGGCGCCGCCAGCATGATAACGGCTCCGCGGGCTTGTGACCTTTTCTGGTCGCCGCAAAGAGCGGAGTTTCCACTCCTAAATGTTTCTTGCTCCGTGCCCCGACGCAAAAAGAGCTGTGGGACGATGCCCTCCGCGACGGACCTCCCGAGGTCCTCCGAGCTTTGATACAACGGGCTCGAAACATCGCCGGAATCATCTTAGAGACCCTGGACTGAGGGTTCCACCCACACTGCTCTCGCCATTCAAATATTATTAATAAAGATGTTTTACTCACTCTTCTCCATTGACTGCTGTGGCGAAGTAACATTAGAATTTTTTATGTCTAGCCAGAGTAATATGGAATGTCTTCAGGCCAACTAATACTTCCGAAACCATAGCGCAGCACGACCGGAGCCGTAACTGCTAGATTTGCGAGGCAACTAGGCGCAACCGTTAAAGAAACGCACGTGCTCGCCGCGACACACTGTGAAAAATATATAAAGCTTAAAAAGCTTCTTTCGTCATTTTGTTTTACTTCATGGTGCTAGCTTCTTTACGAAAACTGTCCACTTGAAGCGGCGCGAAAACGGAAATATACGAACTATAATACGGCCGCGCACGTGTGTGTCGTCTGGTCGGGAGGCTCGAATATGCCGCGTCTCGTCGCCAGGGCGGCGTGCAACGCACTCTTTTCGTAGTGTTCCTGTATTATCTTTTCGACGCGCCGCCTCTCAAGCGCTGGTTCCCCATACAATGCGCCTCGTCGCCCTCGCCCGTTGTGTTGTTTTGCTTGTTGTTTCGTTTCGCCACTTGTTTCGCCACTTTTTCTTCAGATGGCGGCACTTGTATTACTTCACGCCAACCGCTAGAATTGGCGCGTTTCTTTCGCCGTTGTATTGCCAACCGCAGTCACCGCGTGCGCTTCGTCTGTCGTCTGCTTCAGCTGCCGTTACAAACGCTTGCGCTCTATGGCACTTGTCGCGTCGCCGATGAAGGTTCGTAACTCTTCGTCTTTCGACGTTACACATGTAGACATTCGCTTGCCACGGTCGTGTTGGATAAAAGTTATCGCTTCAGAAGTGCTAAATTAATTTGGACAGATTTAAATACGGTGCGAGGTGGTTACAATTTAGTACACGCAAAGCATTCAAATGAAGCTCAATAGTTTCACCCCAGAGCCTGCTCAAACAACTAGTAGCAAAGGAGCTACCAGGGGTATCGAGCTGTTTGCTACATTTTGCCCATGTACACCACGGCACCATGAATAATTTTTAAACAGCTGAGTACGCCGATATAACAAGCACGCTCCGCAATGTTCTGAGCCTGTTCGACTACGTTTTTCAAATGTGACCAATAAAGTTGCTGTAGCAGCACTGGATGTGTAATTGCGAAGTAACGCACGTGTGTAAAGAAAAATGTTTTGCCTTTATTTACATTTATTTGTGTGCGCTTGTTGCTCGAAGGGTCTGCGAAAAGTTCAAATTAAGGTACTGAGCGATGCTGCAGCTCCTGCGAGAAAGAAAGATGCAGTGCGTAGGCAGTGTAGGAAGCTTACTTTTGGTATGACCGCACGCTGTTTGCTGCCTTGGAAAACGTTTTCTGTTTGCTACCCTGGAAAAGGCTATGAAAGGATTTACTCTGTAAATAATTGCGAGACAAAACATTACTATAAAATACATAAAAATATAGGAGATACTTAAGTCTTGTGTTCAGGACATATTCACTATGAACCAATTTGAAATGCTTAGATTTTTATGCTGATATGCCTATAGACAAACCTGATGCTCTCTGTACTTGCAAGTTGCAGCACGCCGAAATAACACTTGAGGCTTTATGTTATATTATACACGTACTTAGCCCTGCTGCGCTTCCATTCTGTAGCGTGGATGGGTGGAAGAAGCTTTCCAGGTCCTTGATATTTAGGAAACCGTACCTCAACAGAAACGAAAGAGAAGGGTACATTGTGGCCTATGCACCTTCGCTTGCGGACAGCTCTCCTTGCACTACTCAGTTCATGCCAAGGCTGCGATGGGGGCGCTGGTGAGGGGTTTTTCCGCAGCGCCGCCTGGGCAGAGTCTGAGGTCTATTGCACACGTCCCGTCGTTGTCTCCCGCGCGTCACTTCATATTCGGATTTCATCGGTGCTGTGTCTACTCCGATGCACTCTGAAGCGTCTACCTCAGCGACAGCTGTGAAACGTGGTCGCCCACGGAAGCACGCGTCACAAGACCAAGCAAGGGAACACAAAAGAAGACGACGTAGTCGCCACAGACCTACCATTAGGCATAAAATAAAATTCATCGTCATGCAGCAAAATTGTCCGAATGTTTCCAGCCTGTGGCCAACGTATGAGCAAACATACACGCCGATTAAGGAGAGAGAACTCTAATGCATGTCAAAAAGATCAACAGAAAGCATTTCGCCTAAGTGATTGTAATTCTTTCGCATTCCCACACGTGAGGAGTCTTAAGTGTCCCTGCTGAATTCTTTTGACGCATTTTTCCTCTTTGCCGTCGGCCATTTTTGCTACGATCATTGGGTCCCGCCGCCGACTACAACGCCGGATTTTCGCTCAATGGGGCATGTAATGATTTCGCATTAAAAGTAGTCGCAGGGATTTCCCAGCGGTATGGCTCACTCATTGGAAGGCGTGCCCCGATAACTGCAAGCGTTATTGACGCTTGCAGTTGCAGTTATTGACGCTTAGTTGCAGTTATTGACGCTTAGTTGCAGTTATTGACGCTTGCAGGCGGAAAAAACGGAAGCGCGAAAGCCAAGGAGGACTGGACATCTCTTAGGGTGCTGTTGAAGGTTGATGCGCTCTACAAGTGCGACGGTGACATCTTCCGCCTGCAGCCAACCACATCTCGCTCTATCGTCCAGTGCACAGCGTGACTCCAGAATACTCCAGCCACGCTTCGCAGTACTTATCCACTTTGAATGCGCTCGCTGAACTACTCCCGTCGCCTGACCGCCACGCATTGTGACTTTTCTGAATTGGTATCCCGCAAGCTTCCCTTTCCCTTGCTTCAGAACTCTGTTCTTCCCCCCACTATATATTGGAACAAATAACAGCGTCTAAACAGAACAAAGAACATCCGCTTTTTCTTCAACGCGGAAAAGAAGCCTACGGAGTCTAAACAACACATTCCAAATGTAGTACGTCGCAAGGGTGAGAGCTTATGTTTATCGCAGATGGAAACAAGCCGCAAATGATTTGGGAGCCTTACTACTTCAGCGTTAGAGAAAAGAAGAAAATAGAACAAAATTCAAGGATTTTTCTTTTTTACTCACGAAACCGGTACTATGCGTTTAGGTTTCACATATACTTGTTAGATATATGAATTTCAATACAAGTTTTTAAAGAAATCAACGCAGTGACATAATTTTTCACGCAGAAGGTTATCTCGAACGAATCGTGCATATAATTCTTCAAAAAACAAACGATTGATTTTTTAAAGAAGAGGTGGGGCGGCGGCGGGGGGGGGGGGGATCTTCAACTTCGCGTCACATCTTAAAGATTATATAGCTTCATTTGGCTCTTTCGCCCATTTTTATGCGGTCGGTAACTGCACTATCTCGATGCCGAAAGGCGCGTGCTCTTGCAAGACCAAGTTGCGGGGGCGCGTTGGCCGCCCAGTAGCCCTTTGAGAGTACGTGCTGTAGAGCGAGAGCTGCGTGGTGGAGTCTTGAAGTTTACATGCTCTGGTCGTCGGTGCGTTGGCGCAGCGCTTGTCGGCTAAGTGTACGCTGCGCGTCTCTCAACCAGATACGCCGTGTGCAGTCTCACCTGCTCCCCGCAGTTTCGCTTTGACCGACTCGCACAGTGCGTGGGATCCGTGATTTTAAGAGGAAGCTCGGGCCCAACTGGCATGCGGCCCATTCAAGTACATGTGAAAAACAAAAACGCTTTTCTGAAATAACCCCTAAACTGATTTCAACCAGATTTGTTGCATTTGAGGGGGAAAGTTACATTCTAGTGACCAGCTGGAAGCGGAATTTCGATTTAGGGCATGAATTTTGTTAAAACAATTATAAAAAATTCGCAAGTTAGAAAAACAGACGCACGAAGTTTATAAATTCACAGCTCTACCTCAGGAACAGATATCGCGGTTCTGTAAACAGCAACAATTAGATCCTTCAAAGCGGACAAATTAGGTATGTGAATTTATATCTTACGTGAATTTGTTACCTTGTGTAGAAGGGTTCTGCAAAAGCTGTATGTCCATATTACTGAATTTTTTCAGATTCGTGTGTAACATATCCATTTTGTCCGCTTTAGATGTACTATCAGATGCAGCACACAGAATTGTGATATCATTTTTCGTTGCTGAGTTACAGAGTTTTAAACTTCATAGTTTCGTTTTCTGAAAATTTTCGATTTTTGCCAGTACAGACCGTCGCTAACCTATCAGTAAGATTATGCGTGGATGAATCCATCGTCGAATCATTCGACGGTTCTGCAGCTCTTAATTATGCACCACGTTTAATTACCAAAGCTGTCAGAATGGAAGGCCAGGCACTCAATTCTCGACTGGACGATTTTGAAGACACGCCGAGACGAGATAACCTATTGTTCTTTGGAATACCAGACTGCCCGACTGAGACATGGGCTCAGTCAGAAGGCCTTGTTTAAGATGTTTTGTCTAGTCACCTTAAAATACGAATTTTCGACTCGGAAGTTTCTCGAGCGCACAGGTTAGGATCCTACACAGATAAAACGACTCCAGCAATGATCATCAAGGTTCCGTCGTCTAAAGTCAGGGATGCAGTCTGGGCGCAGAAATATAAGCTCAAGGGGACCGGTGTGTCAGCTAGCGAAGATTATTGCACAGCTACGCGAAACTCAAGGAGGAAACTAACATAATTTGCAAAGGTAACCGGGAAGACGTACTCTCTTCGCATGAATAAACTAATCATGGATGAAAAAACGTGCGTTTACGGCTCAGTAAGTGGCAGCGTAGGCGAAATCGCTTCAGAACGATCAGTAGATGCGCATGACAGCGCTGGCACTGTAACTGCATGTGCTGGCACTTCCCGTGCATTACAGCTATGCCCACCCAGATCTTGCGCAAAAGACGCCTCTATTTTTCTTTCCGATATACGGAGTATTCTGAATAAACGCGTGGAATTGCCTTCCGCTATTGATTCCTGCTCTGCTGATATTGTTGGTCTGAGGGAGACTTGGCTTTCTGCAAAAGTTTGAAATGAAGAAATTTTGGATTGTGAAAAGTGCAACAAATTTTACCCATGTGATCGTGATTACCGGTCTGGTGGTGGTGTTCTGCTGGCGGTTGCCAATACTCTTGCTTCCTATGTATTTCCAATTGTATCCTCGCTTGAGCTTGTGTGTGCGCGCGTGCTAATTGATTGTCACGAAATAACTTTTTGTGTCTGTTATCGGCCACCAACTGCATCGTTGTCCTTGGGTAATGAACTGCACGATGTTTTCAATCAGCTGTTCGTCAGACACCCAAAATCGCCCCTCTTCTTACTAGGCGACTTCAATTTTCCTGACATCAGACGGGAACGAGACTTGGATTCCTTAAAACATAACTCAGCTGATAGTAAAGAATTTTTAACTTTTTGTCACGACTTCAACTTAACTCAGCTCATTCACCTTCCCACACGCATAACTTCCACGTCCGTTAATATTCTAGACTTAATACTTACCACTACACCAGACCTAGCTATCCTCTTAACTCATTCACCGGGAATTAGCAATCACTCTATAATTCATTTCACTCTACGGGCAAAAATTTCTAACAAGAAAAAAAACTAGGATCATCCAATCCTACGGTAAAGCAGACGTAACTGGAATGAATAGGGAATTTCAGGTCATTGTTGATCGGTTTTTCGCCGGTTTTGAGCAGCGATCGGTTGAGGACAACTGGTTGCTTTATAAAAACAAACTCTTGTCTCTTATTGATCGTTTTGTACCTAAAAGGAAAGTTTCATCTAGTACTCGCTCTCCATGGTTTAATAACACCTTAAAGCGTATGCGCAACAAAAAGAAGCGGATATTTAGAGGCGAAAAATTCACAGCCAGAATAGACCACTGGTCTTGCTATCAAAAATTTAACAAAGAATCCTGTACGGCGCTTTCAAAAGCCAAGAAGGAATTCTTTGATGAAACTCTTCCTTTGCTACTTCGTTCTAATCCCCGTAAATATTGGAGCATTAGTAACGGCACTAAAAGGACACATATTCAGTTAATCCAATCTTATGCCCCAGTAGTTCAAAACGAATGCTGCAATGTTCTGAACAATCTGTTTGTTACTCATTTTCATAAGAGCACCCCCACAGTATTTCCGCATGTACCAAAAACCAACTTCTTACCAATGGATTCTATCGCTATTCATGCAGTTGGTGTTGAAAGGCTGATTGTCAACTTAAAAGTGTCTTTGTCGGCAGGTCCAGATTGCATTTCATCAAAAATGTTGAAGTGTACACAAGTTTATTCTTCACTTATATTGTCAAAGCTTTTTCAACAGTCAATACAGATGTCTACATTGCCCTCTCATTGGAAGTTGGGAAGGTGGTCCCTGTGCATAAATCTGGTGCTGTATATTCCCCCAATAATTACCACCCCATATCATTAACATCCATTCCAGTAAAAATCCTAGAGCATGTAATATACTCGCACCTCATTGAATTCCTTGAGTCCAATTCCTTCTTCAGCATTTATCACCATGGATTGCGTACAACAGTTTCGTGCGAAACACAGTTGCTGTGTTTTACTAACGACTTGTTTATTAACGCGGATCATGACTTCGGTACTGATTGCATATATTTAAATTTTGCTAAAGGATTTGACTCGATCTCACACGATCTACTTATCTTCAAGCTTACTCAACTTAACATAGACCCCAATGTACTTGCATGGATTAAGGAATTTCTCTCTAACCGTAGTCAGTATGTGACGGCTAACGACTTCTCTTCACCTAATTCTGCCATAACATCTGGTGTCCCGGAAGAGTCCGTTTTGGGCCCACTGCTCTTCTTGATTTATATTAATCATCTTCCTACTTGCCTTTCTTCCTCAACTGTCCGACTGTTTGCAGATGATTACATGGTTTACCAGAAAATTACTAACCATGCCGATTATCTCAACCGGCAACGGGATCTAGATAGGGTATTTGAATGCTGCAGTCAATGGCTCATGACACTTAATACAACTTAATGTAAAGGTATACAGGTTTCTCGCCGCAGCACTAATCATTATCCGCATACCTATTGCCTCAATAAAATTCCATTACCCTCTGTTGACAGCTATAAATACCTTGGTGCTCACATTTCTTTTAATCTATTGTGGAATACGCATGTCGAATATTTAACGAACAATGCCAATCGCATATTTGGTTATCTGCGTCGAAACTTTTTTCATGCCTCATTGTTCCTGAAGTTAACACTGTAAAAAAACCTTGGTACGTTCTAAATTAGAGTACGCATGCGCCATACGGGATCCTATTCAGGCTACACTCACTCAAACTCTTGAAGCCATTCAGAATCACGGAGCACGTTTCATCTTATCGAATTATTCACGTCTTTCCAGTGTCACATCTATAAAGAAAACCCTAAACTTGCCTGACCTTTCGTTGCGTCTTTTTCATAAAATCTATTATTATAACAACGAGATGAAGCACATTCTCTTTCGTCCACCACGTTACATATCTTCAAGGACCGATTATCGCTTCAAAGTGGGTCTGCCTTCTTGTCGCACAAAATTGTGTAATGACTCTTTTGTTCCTAGAACAAGTGTCGCATGGAACCACTTTCCCTCCACAATCGCCAGCATAACTGATGACCACAAGTTCAAGATCGTTTTACAAGACGCTTTGAAATATGTTTTTTTTCTTCTTTGCTGCACGCCTTGCGATTTCTTGCCCACTCCTTTTTGTAGTGCCTTTGGGCTCTGAAAGTATTTTAAATAAATAAACAAAACAAAATTCAAAACCAACAGTCACTAGTTTTTCCTTTTAAATGCATCAAACCTTGTCAAATTTGGTGCAGTGATTGGTGATAAAAACTAATTCTCTTTTTACATGTATTTAGAAGCACTCAAGCTAAAGCCTTTCTAGGCTCATGGTCAAGTTTGCGTCAGCAGACCTGACCGCTGGAGTGTCCGCTGAAGCGTCATCGCGCCATATGAAGACAGTTTAAAGACAGATTAAAGAATGAAAAATGATTGATAGTGACAGTTAGTGAATGATAACGTTATTATAGAGATTGGTAGAGGTTAATAATGACTTGTCATGACTAATACTTACTACTGATGACTTGTAATGACTACTAATGACTCCGAAACGACCAATATGTCTAACGACGACTTGTAATGACCACAATTGATTAGAAATGACTAGAAATATCTAGCAACGAGTAGTAATGACTAAAATGACTACTTATGACTTGTAATGACTACTAATGACTACGAAATGATCAATATGTCTAACGACGGCTTGTCATGACCGACATTGACAACAAATGACTAAAAAGGCTAACTAGTGAGTTGCAATGACTAAAAATAACTGAAATGACTTGTAATGCCTAGTAATGGCTATGAAATGACCAATATGTCTAGCGACAAATTGGAACGACTACAATTGATTAGAAATTACTAAAAATGTTTAGTAATCCCCACTAATTACTAATTATGAATGAAATGACTTGTAACGACTTCTGATGACTATGATATGGCCAACATGTCTAATGACGGCTTGTAATGACCCCAATTGATTACAAATGACTAAAAATGCTGTGTAGGAAGCAGTAATGACTAATAATGAGTGAGTCGATTTGTAGTGACTAGTAAGGACTACAAAATGACGAATATGTCTAACGAGAACTTGAAACGACTACAATTCATTAGAAATGACTAAAATGCTTAGTAATCACCAGTAATGACTAACAATGAATGAAATCACTTGCAATGACTACTAATGTCTATGATATGACCAACATGTGTAACGACGGCTTGTACTGACCACAATTGATTATAGATGACTAAAAATGCTTAGGTTGTTGTGTTCATAGGAGGTTGTGGCCAAGTACTGCACCAGGGTGGCCAATCCTGCTCTGGTGATATCTCCGATATCACGATATCTCCAATGCTATTCACAGCGTGTTTACAGAAGGTATTCAGAGACCTGGATTGGGAAGAATTGGGGATAAAAGTTAATGGAGAATACCTTAGTAACTTGCGATTCGCTGATGATATTGCCTTGCTTAGTAACTCTGGGGACCAATTGCAATGCATGCTCGCTGACCTGGAGAGGCAAAGCAGAAGAGTGGGTCTAAAAATTAATCTGCAGAAAACTAAAGTAATGCTTAACAGTCTCGGGAGAGAACAGCAATTTACAATAGGCAGTGAGGCACTGGAAGTCGTAAGGGAATACATCTACTTAGGGCAGGTAGTGACGGCGGATCCGGATCATGAGACGGAAATAATCAGAAGAATAAGATTGGACTGGGGTGCGTTTGGCAGGCATTCCCAAATCATGAACAGCAGGTTGCCATTATCCCTCAAGAGAAAAGTATATAATAGCTGTGTCTTACCAGTACTCACCTACGGGGCAGAAACCTGGAGGCTTACGAAAAGGGTTCTACTCAAATTGAGGACGACACAACGAGCTATGGAAAGAAGAATGATAGGTGTAACGTTAAGGGATAAGAAAAGAGCAGATTGGGTGAGGGAACAAACGCGAGTTAATGACATCTTAGTTGAAATCAAGAAAAAGAAATGGGCATGGGCAGGACATGTAATGAGGAGGGAAGATAACCGATGGTCATTAAGGGTTACGGACTGGATCCCAAGGGAAGGGAAGCGTAGCAGGGGGCGGCAGAAAGTTAGGTGGGCGGATGAGATTAAGAAGTTTGCAGGCACGGCATGGCCACAATTAGTGCATGACCGGGGTTGTTGGAGAAGCATGGACGAGGCCTTTGCCCTGCAGTGGGCGCAACCAGGCTGATGATGATGATGATGATGATGATGAAAAATGCTTAGTAGTGAGCAGTAATGAGTAAAAGAAACATGAGAAAGAGAAGAGGCAAAGAGAAGATGCAAAGAGAAAGAGGCGAATGATGAGTAGGAAGAGTAGGATTTCGCCGTACACCTCTTAAGATCTGCATCATCGTCATCATCGTCAGCCTGGTTACGCCCACTGCAGGGAAAAGGCGTTTCCCATATTTCTCCGACTACCCCAGTCATGTGCTAATTGTGGCGATGTTGTCCCTGCAAACTTCTTAATCTCATCCATCCACCTAACTTTCTGCCGCCCCCTGCTACGCTTCGCTTCCCTTGGGATCCAGTCCGTAACCTTTAATGACCATCGGTTATCTTCCCTCCTCATTACATGTCCTGCAGTGGCGTAGCCAGAACTTTCGTTCGGGGGGGGGGTCACATTGGAGCTTGGTCTCCTCTTTAAGAGGAAGCTTTAGCTATGGTGCTCGTACCTAAATACATGTAGAAGGAGAATTCGTTTTTCTCGGCAACCAATGCACCAAATTTGACGAGGTTTGTTTCATTTCGAAGAAAAACCTAAATTCTAGAGACTGTTGGTATGGAATCTTTCATTTAGGTTGTCAATTGTAATCCTTTGTAATCCTTTTGTAATCTGATCTGCGAATCTATATGGTTAGAATTTGATCAGAGTGTTTTTTCAATTGATGGCCGGAACACAGTGTTAGCGTGCATTTATCGTTCACCATCATCGTCATACTCTGAGTTTTGTCTGCAGTTTGAAAAATTGTTGCACACTGTTGCGAACGAAAACAAAAATGTCATTATCTGCGGAGACATCAACATAAACATTATCGACCCTAATAGTCCATCATGTTCTGATTATCTTGCGTCTTTTCTTAGCTATGGCCTTGCTTCTCTAATCACTTCTCCAACTAGATGTGACATGACAGGATCTAATACGTTAATTGATCACATACTAACCAACTTTACTACAGATCATACGGCAGGAGTCATCGAGCACAGCATAACCGACCACTACCCTGTATTTTTTACTTTAGCTGGAGAAAATTCTAAAGCGACTGAAAAGAAAGAGAAAGTACATTTCGACTCTCAAAAATTTATTTCTATGATACAGTCAAATGACTGGACCGCAGTACTCTGTGAATCTTCCGCGGAAGAGGCTTATCAGTTGTTCTTGGCTGAAGTTACACGCTGCATTCATGAATGCACTACTACATCTATCCTAACTCGTTTCTTCAGTTCCCCTCGAAAACCTTGGGTCACGTAAGCGCTACTTCGATGTATATTGAAGAAAAATCGGCTCCACAAAAAGGTAATTTGTCAACCATTTAACTGTGAACTTAAATCTCGTTTCAAAAAATATTCTAACACGCTTGCAGGAGCACTTAAATGTGCTAAACGAGATTACTTTCAGAACAAGATTTTGAATAATGCCAATAATACGAGGCGCAACTGGCAGGTCATTAACGAATTCTTAAATAATAAATGCCGTGAACATGTAACAAAAATAAAAACTGAGACACATACATACTGCCACCCAGCTGATATCGCGAATGCCTTCAGCGAGTATTTTAGCAGTACTTGCGATTCTCAAACAGATCCCCCATTACCGACATTGCCTCGTCATCTTCATTCTTTTTACTTGCGACCTACGAATGCAAAGGAAGTTCTTCATGTTATATCTTCGCTTAGGTCTACTGGACCTGGCCTAGACTCTGTTCACCCATCACGTATCAAGTTAGTTTCTAATGAACTATCTCCTATCATAGCCGATATTGTTAACAAAATGTTTAAAGCAGGCATATTTCCAAGTTCTCTGAAAGTTGGTAAAATAACACCTGTTCACAAAAAAGGCAATCGTGAACTTCTGAATAACTACAGGCCTATTTGTATTCTTTCATTTTTCAGTAAAATCATTGAACGACTAGTTCATACACGTTTATCATCCTACCTAGCAAAATTTAATCTACTATCACCTAAACAGTATGGCTTTCGGCAGGGTTGCTCAACTGAGCTTGCGCTTCTAACCTTTGCCGACAAAGTCAAGAAGGCAATCGACCAAGGCCTGCTGGTTGGAAGTGTATTCATAGATTTAACAAAAGCCTTTGACACCATTAATCACAAACTTCTAATACATAAACTTGAATCTTACGGCATAACTGGCCCAGCACTTCAGCTTATTTCTAGCTACCTAACTAATCTTACTCAAGTTGTACAGATTGACGGCAAACTCTCATCTGCTAAGAACATATATCAAGGCGTTCCTCAGGGCTCGATCCTTGACCCGCTGCTGTTTCTGCTATTTATCAACGACCTACCTAATGTTCTAACCACTACAGACTGTATATTATATGCAGACGACACCACTATTTTTACTTGTGCTAACGATGTCGACGAGCTACAGCAAAATGTTAACGTTGATCTGCATAACATAACTTCCTGGTGTCAAAAGAACATGTTGTGCATCAATCCTCTAAAAACGGTTTTTATGGTTTTTCATTCCTCCCCGACACTAATTTCGAACTCTATATCGGTGCGTCTTGAAAACAACTTAATACCAATATCTGTTAGCACTAAATTTCTTGGCGTAGTTTTAGACAGGCATCTGAAATTCAATCTTCATGCGCAGTCACTTGTGCGTAAGATATCGTTTGGAATACGCGCCATAATCAAAACCCGCTCGTACTTTTAGCCACACATTATTCATTCCCTTTATCATGCACACATTCACAGCCATTTATCTTACTGCATATCAGCCTGGGGAAACACATACCTCGCTCACCTTAGCCAACTTCAACGCATGCAGAATCAGGCGATTCGCCTCATGACTTTCAGCCATTTCCTATCCAATGCAACGCCACTTTATTGCAGTTTAAACATTCATCCTCTTCATCAGCTCTTTCAGTTAAAGTTAACAATCGTGATCTATAAGTTATTTCGTAATATTGCACACATAGATGGCTTTGTTACTGAAACTTTTGTAAATACTAACACTACTAGGTTCTCTGAACTCGATAATCGTCTTTTGCCTAAAGTGCGCACAAACTATGGTAAGTTCACTACCACATTTGCGGGAATAAAACTATGGAATTCTCAAATCAAATCAAATCAAAATCGCTTTATTTCAGGGTATTTCCTGCGGAGACAGAGACTAAAGGCTGAAATAGCCTGACTGGGCCCCTGCCCCCGTTCAGTTCATACAGCGTTTACGCGTACAATAACATAAACAGTAACGTGCACATTATATTAAAATTACAGTTGCACTCAATGAACAGCCGATGAAGGAAAGAAAGTGACTTCTAATACATCAGATAAGAAGTATGAAATGCATACATGTGTACATAGATCACGCAGATAGATATACATATAGAAAAGGTCACACAGGATTCATGTGTTATATAGCTAGGAGACCCTTTATCCTGTTACAGATATGTAGATAACGACTATATACACCAGTACATTGTGCTGACAAAACAGAAAAAAAAGAAAATCAGGAATGTCATGGTCATAGTAGAAAGTAATGTAAAACAGTCTACAATACACATCCTGTTCTGACAAGGAACGTTTTGTACATTCTTTTAAGTTTACCACGGCTGTCTGCCCAATTTATTATGTCTTTCTGTTTATTTAGAATCTGTATAGCTTGATACGTTACCGATTGTTTCCCGTAATTTGTCCTAATCTTCGGAAGCGTCCTCCTATGCTGCCTAAACCCGTATTTATGTTCAACTACCATATCACCGTCTTTGTATATGTTTGTTGTGTGCATATGTTGCACTAATTTATAGAGATAAATTTGATTGGCCATAAGCATGTTGTGTTTCAGAAATAACTCCCTGGTAGGTAAGTCACGCATATCTCCTGCATAATTTTCAAATATACGTAGCACGCGCTTTTGTAGTACCGTTAATCTATTATAGTTGCGCTGAGTTGAGGTGCCCCACACTAGCGAACAGTAGGCAATCTTAGAATATACTAGAGTGTAATAAAGAGTTTTTTTTAGCCGAAGAGGTATTAATGTAGAAATCTTTCTAATACATCCTATTGATCGAGCTATATCGACTACCAAATGGTCGACGTGACATGACCATACCAAAGACTCTTGGAACCAAACACCTAGGAATTTTTGCTCAGGTGTTTGCTGAATAATCTCGGTTCTATACGTAATATGCATGTCATGTTGGTCGCGTTTATTTGGAGGGGAAAAAATGATGTATTTAGTTTTAGAGGCATTTAATTGTAGACAATTATCATTTAGCCATTTGGATAGGTTTTGTAGATAATGATTAGTCTTTTCTTGAAGTTCACGTTTTGTCCGTGAAGTAAAAAATACGTTAGTATCGTCCGCAAACATTACTATATCAAGGGTGATGTCAATCTGAGTTATGTCATTAATGTATAACAAAAACAGGGTAGGACCTAATACTGATCCTTGGGGTACTCCATTTGTTACATTTAACGACGTCGAGGAATAATTATTAACATCTGTAAATTGGAAGCGTTTCTCAAGGTAGCTGGTTATTGATTTCAATGACATGGCACGTATGCCATAACACTGCAGTTTTAGAAGTAGAATATCATGATTCACCGAATCAAATGCTTTCCGCAAATCTAGAAAGAGACCTAAAGTAAAATCCTTATTTTCAATACCTTGAATAATTTTCTCCTTTGCACGAAGTAGTGCCTGTTCAGTTGACTTGTGTTTTTGAAATCCGAATTGCGAACTAGATATGATATTATATTTCTCTAAGAATTTTGTTACGCGATCATTAATTGCCCACTCAAAGACTTTTGATAAAACAGGTAATACCGATATTGGTCGATAATTTGTAAGGGCGTTTTTGTCTCCGGATTTGTGTATCGGAACAACCCTTGCTATTTTCAGTTGGTCAGGGAAGATACCAGTATCGAACATTAGGTTAATAATATAGGTGAGAACGTTTTTTAGCAACTTGGAAACATACTTTGCTGGCTCAGCCCTAAATTCGTCATAACCAGCGGCGACATTCTTTATTCTATTAATTAACTCTTCAGTCTCTTGCGGGGAGACGTGATACAAAACAAACGAATTTGGTAAAGAATTGATGTGTCTTGTTGGTTGTTGACTACCTAAAATTGCGGTACCTGCCTTTCCTGACTGTATAAAGTACTCATTAAATGTGTTAGCCAAACACTGGCCTGTTATCGCATTTCCATTGATCTCAATCTCTTGTACGCTGGTCATGGCATTCTTTCTGCTTGTCAATCCGTTTACTGTTTCCCATATCTTTTTTACATTAGTTTGATGGCGAAGAAACAAACTTTCATAATAATTTTCTTTTGCTTTCTTTAGATCTGAAGTTAGCCTATTTCGAAGCTTCTTGAACTCCTTAAATTGGTTTACATCGCGCGTACTAATAAAAGTGTGATACATCGCGTTTTTTTCTCTTATTCTTCTGTATAGTGCAGGGTTAATCCAAGGTTTTCTTATTGCTTTTTTATTCTTTCGGCCACATTGTAAAGGAAACGCATCATCATAGCTTACTTTTAACTTCTTGTAGAATTCCTTGTAAGCATCATTAGGATCACTGCAGTCATACACGCTAGACCAATTTATGGCCTCCACTAACGAAAAAAAATTTTCAAGCGATTTGTCGTTTATCACTCGATATTTGCTTATTTCGAGATGTCTGCGTGTGAACTGATCAGTAACGCAGAACACGGGTAGATGATCACTTATATCGCAAACTATCACTCCCCCTATTAGTTCTGATACACTGATATTCGTAACACAGATGTCTATGGCTGTAGCTGTTTTAGGGCCAATGCGTGTGGGAACCGAAATCAAATTTTCACATCCGTATGACATAATCAGGCTCTTGTAATTCATCGCGTACTGGTCATTACTAGCTGTGTTTATATTTATATCACCAACAACAAAAAAAGGTAACTTGTTTGTCTGAAAAACCTGCATCAATTGCTCAAGAAAATCTAAGAACTCGCGTTTAGAACCAGCTGGTTGCCTATATATGGCAGCAAGCTGAAATTGAGATGTTTTTATAACTAAGCATTCAACATTTGCATTTGTAATTGTGTATTCCTCAATAATGGTGTAAGCATAGCTACGACTGATATATACCGCCACGCCCCCTCCTCTTTTCCCTACGCGGTCCAAGCGTATACAGGTGTAATTATTAATGTCGGGTGTATCGTCGGTAATCGTCAGCCAAGTCTCCGTAAGAACAATGACGTCAAATCTCAGAACGAGAGACTCCAAGAAAAATTGTAGGCTGTCAAGCTTGTTTTTTATGCTTCTAGTGTTGAAATGAATCAGAGAGAAGTTACTTTGCTTGGTCTTAAATGCGGTGTTAAATACTTCTGCTGTGTAGACATCACACGTGCTCATCTATAGTAAAAAGAAAGCAAGTTTATAATTAGCGGATACAATCTTTAGTTCATTTTGGCAAGGTCATCGGAAGAAGTGATTCGCAGGACAGGACTATCTTCGTTTTTCCTTGCTAGGATCTTGCCACCTGCTGTCCACACAAACTTCCATTTGAGCTCTTTCTTCTTTGCCACTGTTGCTCCAAGCAACTGCTTGTTGTGGCGTGTCAAATGTTCATTGACAAAAATCGCACTGTTAACACCAGCCAGGCCAACGTCGCTTGCGGCAATTTTCATTTTCTTAGCCTTAGCTAATATCGAGTCTCTCTTAGCACGCCTCACAAAACGAACAACAATGTTCTTGGTTGTTGAGTTCGCAGTTGGAACTCTATGGCATATATCAATGTCCCTCTCGTCAACTGCCTCTCTGACTATTTCACAGATTTTTCGAACGGCTACTAAAGAGTCGCACTCGTCCGGAACACCCTTTATCTCAAGGTTGTTACTTCTTTGATATTGTTCCAACTCTTGTAATTTCAGAGTTAACTGTTTGTTTTCAGTTTTTAGTTTTTGATTCTCAGATACCAAGCTTTTTAATTCATCTCTTAGCGCCTTTAGATCCCGGGTCACGTCTTTGACATCGTCACACGTGTCACTGCAGTGCTGAACAGACTTTTTCAGTTCCCTGAGTTCAGCACGCATTTCCCGCTTAAATTCTGCAATCAAGGCTGCTACATCACTTTCCCCCTCTTTCCCTTTCCCCGGCGTCATTGTACGATAGCACAGGTATCAACTTAATCACTTTCATACAAAAAAAGACAACGACAACAGGCGTGTTCGGCAGCAGCGCAGAGTAGCAATAAATTCTATTCCACATACCATAAAATCATCCCCCACAGAGCACATATTCAAGAATCAGGTTAAGAAATACTTTATGCAGCAACTCTCTTCATCCTAACCACTGCCTTTGTGATTGTAATCATAATTGACTTAGCTATTGTACTACACGTTTATTACTCATATTTTTATTGTATTTTACATTTGCATTGCTTGTTCACTACAGAAGTCTTCTTCGCAATTTTTTGCCTTACAGTTTTGAGTTCTTCTTTTTTCGCGCTGTTTCTTATTTAGTCTGTAATGCCACCGTAACCAATGTTTGATCTGTATTGTCTTTTTTATTTTTTCATGTATGGGAGTCCCCCTGACAGTTTGTAACTTTGGGACTCCCTGTGTAGTGCTCATTTTGCATACAATTCTTGTAAATCTGACATCATTGATGAATAAACTTGAACTTGAAACTTGAACTTGAATTATTCATTAATGATTCACCGAAATCACAAATTTTCAGACATCTAAACTATCAAGTATAAAACTATGTAACTCAGCAATGAAAATTGATATCACAAATCTATAATTGCACCTAATAGTACATATACAGCGGAAAAAATTTATATGTGACACGTGAATCTCAAGAAATTTAGCATTATGGAAATACGGCTTTGGCAGAATCCTTGTACACAGCGTAACCAATTCACATAACATATGAACTGACACACCAAATTTGTCCGCTTTGACTTTTATAATAGATGCCGTTTACTGAACAGCGACATGTGTGCTTGATGCAGAGCTATTAGTTTGTAAACGTCGTGCTTATATATTTTTTCGTACTATCGAGTTTTTCAAAATATTTAAACAATGTTCAGGCCCTTAATCGAAATTCCGGTTCCAACAGACACTAGAATTTAACTTTCTCTCTCAAATTTATTTATTTATTTCATAATACCCCTAAAGGCCCCCGAAGGGGTATTACATAGGGGGTACAGATACATGAAAAAGATGTGAGCTTTGCGCGTTACGGAAAAAAAAACAACTGAAGTACACAAAAGTTATACAAAATTTTTACAAAAGAAAACACAAAAGTTATACAAAAGTACGATATTTAGCAAAATACACAAGTAAAACAATATACGAAATACATTAGGCAACTGAAACTTGGAAAATACAAAACTGTCTGAGAAAATAAATTAAGGGTATCAAATAGGTACAATGTAAAAGAAGTAAAACGGGGTGTTGCTCGAAAATGCGTCAGTTGTCACGTTAACAAATTAATGAGACATGAATCGACTTGTAAAATGTGCACGCAGAATGGTAGGACAAATGATCGAAACAATATATACACTGAACAACCTATGAGGAAACGGTACATGATGGATATTTACACGTAACTATTGCGTCATAGTTCCTGAAAGGTTGCGAAATCGGTTTGAGTGGCAATGTGTGATGGTAGATTATTCCATGCAACAATTGTTCGGGGAACAAAGGAGTTAGCATAGTTAGCTGAGCGACAACTGATGCGTTTTATCTTGAAGATATGGTCTGTGCGTGGAAGGAAGGCTGTCGCTGGTTCGAAGATACGGTGAAGGTGCGGATGATGATAAAGTTTGTGCAGCAGTGAGAGGTGGGCAATTCTGCGGCGATGAGATAAGTCGTCAAGCTGAGCGCGAGCTTTTAGTGCTGAAATGATAGTATAGGGTAAATAATCAGAAAAAATGAAACGGACCGCGCGGTTTTGCAGTGATTCGATTTCTTGGGCGATATATGTTTGAAAAGGATCCCAGATGGCTGATGCATACTCGATTTTGGGGCGTAATAATGTGATGTATGCTAGTCTGCGTAGTTAAGCTGGAGAATGCGTAAGGTTGCGTTTGAGGAGGCCTAAAGAGCGGTTAGCTGATGCCAACGTTAGGCAGATGTGATGATGCCACGTTAGATCAGACTGTAAGTGAACACCAAGGTACTTATATGAAGTTGTAAGTTCAATTATGTTGTTAGATATTACATACGATGTTGGAATACGGTGGTTGCGCCTAGTAAATGATAATAACTTCGTTTTAGCTGTATTAAGAGTCATCAACCATGTTGAACACCATGTGTTAATAGCGTTAAGATCGGTTTGAAGAATATCTGTGTCATTGTCGCATGAAATTCATCGATATATTACGCAGTCATCGGCAAAAAGTCTGCTGTGGGAAGACACACAGTTAGGCAGGTCATTAATATAGATTAAGAAAAGCAAAGGGCCAAGAACGCTGCCCTGCGGAACACCGGAGGTTACTTTGGTATAAGAGGAATTACTGTTGTTAACAGACGTATATTGTACTCTGGATGAGAGGAAATCCTTAATCCATCCAATAACGGCTGGGTGTATGTTGAGGTTCATTAGCTTCAGTATTAGTCTATGGTGAGCAACGCGATCGAAAGCTTTCGAGAAATCCAGAAAGATAGCATCAACTTGAAACCCTAGGTCTAGGTATGAATGTATATCATGTAAAAAGCCGGCTAACTGTGTTTCGCATGAATAACCACGACGAAAGCCATCTTGGTAATCAACAATAATTTTGTGCTCTTCTAAGTAGTTAATGATTTCAGTATACAAGATGTGTTCAAGTAATTTACAAATAGTACTAGTTAAGGAGATGGGGCGGTAATTTAACGGGTGAGTTCGGTCTCCGGACTTAAAAATGGGTATGACTTTTGCCACCTTCCAATCGTGCTTAATAGTGTTAGTTGATAAAGACTGCGAGAAGAGTGCACATAATATAGGTAATAAACTAGGTGACAAATGCTTTAATACTTTATTATTAATGCCAGTGTGATCAGAGGCGGAAGAAACATTAAGTTTATTTAGTAAAGAAGAAATACCTGCTTCGCTAACAATTATTTCTGGCATTGATATGTTAATGAGATTGTCAAGGGTTGGTGAAGATATGGTGTCTTCCTGTGTAAATACAGATGAAAATTCACTATTCAATAAATCAGCACATTCCGAGTGGTGGACCATATCACCGTGCTCATCGACTAGTGTTAAATCGAGATAGCTCTTCGGGTTTATTACGCGCCAAAAACGTTGAGGATTGTTAGTGAGCATAGAATATAGGTCATGGGCAAAGAAATGTTGTTTAGATGATTTTAGCCGTGACTGATATTGCTTGTCGCAGGTCTTATAACGGTGCCAGGAATCTGAGTCGCGGGCTTTATCGGCTTTGCGATATAAACGCTTTTTCTTGTTATTGAGGCGCCGAAGCTTTACGGTAAACCACGGGGCTGTCGGGGTGCAGGCTATTTTTGTTAGAGGGACGAATCGAATAATTAGTTCAGTAAGAGTGGCTTTAAGTTCAGCCCAGTTTTGTTCGATGGTTTGAAATTGGCATCTATTGAGGAAATGTAAAGAGAAGTTAGTTAGCGCGGAGTTAATGCTGTCAAAATCCGCTCGATTGTAACATCGGATGTACTTATTAGAGCTCGGACGTCTTGGAAGGGAAACTGCAAGACTGCCTGTTATGATATCATGGTCAGATAGCCCATCTTGATGAGTTAAGTCGAAGCACATGTCAGGATCAGTGGTTAATACTAGATCTAAAATATTAGCGGATGTAGCCGAAGATCGCGTTGGACGGGTGATAAGCTGTGTTAAAGAGAAGTCGAGGCATGAGTGCAGGAAAGTGTGGGCCTCAGATAGGTAGGTTGCTGTTGAAAGGTTAGCCCAATCAACTTCGGGGAAATTAAAATCACCGAAAATTAGTACTAGAGATTTAGAAAAACGAACAGCAATGATTTCAAGGAGCCGTTGGAATTCACGAGAAAACGTATTGCCCATGTCAGGAGGTCGATAAAAAGCACCAATGATTATTAGGCCTGCTTTATGTTTTATGGAAACCCACACACACTGTAAAAAATAGAGGGAATAAAATATGGTGCAACAAATAAATAAATAAAATATGGTGCAACAAATGCAACAAATTTCATTAAAAGCGATCCGGGGGTTATCACAGAAGAACGTTTCTGCGTTTTATATCTGTTTGAATAGGCCACGTCGGAGTTGGACGCGAGCTATAGCTTCCTCTTAAGCAATTTGTCTGGGGATCAAATACATGAATAATAACTGCATTGTCATTCCTAAAGATGCTGCAAACGAATTTTTGAACGCTACGCACTGTCAAAGCAAGTAAAATATGTATTTTTTAATAAACGAATATACTTGTATGAGCCAAACATTGTGCCCAAAATAACCGATATCAGTGCTTCCGATGTTTTTTTCTCTATTTAATAAGTAAATAAAATATCACACGAACTTTAGAACTGTATCAGTTCGAAACCAGCAAGGCAGTGCATGCCGCTGATATGAAAAATGTAAAGGCCATGAAATGAACAAGCTGAGGACAAATATTGTAATGAAACTTTGCCATTCAAGAACCTTGTTTAGGTTCTTGTACATATGCAACGGCCAGTGAAAAATCTCGGTGACGCTGTCATTTGTTCCAATGTACTACGCAGGAGCAGCTGTCACCGGTCGTGTATCGTGAGTAATTGCACCGAAATTATAGCCGCAACAGAGAGCACGTATAAAAAGCAGGAGTTCTGCAAAATAAACGAGGTCGAGCCAAATGAAAGGCAGCCCATACGATTATATTAGAAACGGGGTACCTTATTTAAAAGTACTCTCCATGCATGATCATTTAGACATTTGTCCCGTTGTCTAATGAGTCACGTGATTCACGTCTCATTAAATTCCTTTGTTTGCTGCTTCAAAAAGTCAGCAACTAACTCACATCATCGTCCGACACGAATCTGGTTCGCTTGAGCTGTTTTTTTTCAAATGCTCCAAAAAGTGGAAGTCGCAAGGCGATAGGTCGGTGCTCTATGGCAGATGTTGCAGCGTTTCCCGCTTGAACTTAGCCAGTTTTGAATTAACTACATCAGCGACGTGGGGATGGCGTTGTCGTGGAACAGGATGACCCCATTCGGCAATTTTCCACATAGTTTGTTCTTGATTGTGACACGCAGCCGATCTGGCGTTTTACAATAACGAAACAAATTTATAAACTCTCAAAATTTAGCAAATTCTATCAGTAATGGCCCCTGACAATCGAAAAAAGAAAGTCAACAA
This sequence comes from Dermacentor albipictus, assembly GCF_038994185.2. Lineage (NCBI taxonomy): Eukaryota > Metazoa > Arthropoda > Arachnida > Ixodida > Ixodidae > Dermacentor > Dermacentor albipictus. Next base: position 10,349,352 of record NW_027225566.1, on the reverse strand, counting down.
CACCTTTCCGGCGGAAATGACGGCCTTTCCTTTGTTGGGGATGGTGAATTCGAATGTTTCCACAGTAAGTTTGCTGTCGTGTTGGAGGCTCGCAGAAGTGGCACCATGGTTCGTCCCCGATCACAATTGGAGACAAGAAGTCATCATCCTCATTATGATACCGGATCAGATGAGTCAAGGCAGCGCTGAACTTCTCCGTCTCCTGGCGGTAGTTCAAAATCTTCGGCAACCATTGCGCACACACGAGCAGATAACCGAGGTGTCCATGAATTATGGCGCGAACTGGACCGTGACTTATGTTCACACGCTCTGCCAGTTCATCGATGCTTATCCTCCGTTCTTGTCTCTGCAGCTCATCAACATTTGCAATTTTGTTAGGGGTGATTGCACGATGGCTTTGACCCGGCCTTGGATCGTCTTTGCAACTTTCACGTGCTTCTTTGAACCGTTCGCTCGAACGCTTCACGGTGGGCAATGAAATATTTTTAACGTATACGGCAGCCATACGGCGACTAATTTCTTTTTGGGAAATACCTTCAGCTGTCAAAAACCTCAGGGCACCATGCTGCTCAACTTGTAGAGCTTCCATTATGTCACGCAACCATGTTCAACCCAGTGTATGACAGCATTAAACAACCTTGATACTCACACCTGCGCGTCACTTTTGTAATAGCGAGATGCCTCTGTGTCACGTGCATGCCTCAGATAATGGACCGAACAATTATTGCGCGGGGTAGGTTGGCTCACTTTCATTTTACTCGCCTTCGTATATTAGAAATGCCAAGATACAATGGAGTATACAAATGCGAAGATACAACGTGATAAAATGCAAGAAACGTGTCACTGGAAACAAAGTTCACTGCACGTATACACAAAACCCCGCAACAAGATATTTAAACATACCGTATAAGTCTTCAATAAATCTACGTATCTAAAAAGTCACTGTATACAATGCGTCAAACAAGGCAAATAAAGATGTTGCGCAATCAGAGATTCATAGAACCCTAGATCCTGCCCCCCTTCCATCCACTCCCCCCGATGTATCGCGCGCGATGGAAGGCGGTGCGCTTGTTCCCCGCTTTTCTCTTTTGCGCACACAAAACTGAGAAACCATCGTCGTCTCACCCATTCCAGACCCCCATCCCCCTCCCGACGCTTTGACTCGCACATATAGCATGCGGCGCTCGGTCACGATGTTGTCGCCCTTGGACTTTATACGAAACATAAGGGCAACGGCGACGGCAGTAATGCGCCTGGAGTGTCCATATAATTGCTATCACAATACTATATATTAAGACTATCCGGCAACTGAAGCGTCCCGTGGCCCATTACTGTCCGCAGAAGAAGTAACAAAATCTAACTTTCACCATACGATAATTCGCAGTGCCACAACAATGTCTTCTTTTTTATCTTTTGTGAGGCCGGGGCACAGAAATGAAAAAGCGCAAAGTATGTTGGCGACAATCGAATGCCTACTTCGGGCACCTAATGTAGCTACCGAAAGAATGTCGAAGAAAACGTGAGATGCTTGGTCCACCGAGAACCATACGCATACTGCTCGGTATCCTACATTGGCGAGACAAGATTTTCCAGACAGGAGGAGGAGTATATTTTAATAAAGAGAAAGGAGGAGAGGTCGGCCTGCAGAGCGTGTCTCTAGCCTGCTACTTCTCACTAGGGAGAGGGGAAGTGGGAAATACAGGGAAAGGTAGGTGGCGGGTGATTATGTTATGGTACAATGAGATACTATATACACGTTGTCCTACATGCGGACGCGCACTGTAGACTCAATACACGTAAGAGCAATCTTGTCCGTACAAAAAGTAATCTTGTCACAAAAAGTTCTTGCGCAAACACATTTCGCACTAACTGCACGTCTCACAGCTTCTAGAGGCGATCGTCTAAACCATTATCACTTAAAAAGTTCAAAAGTGATGTTATGGCGCGTTGGGCACAGTGAACACTCCTCCACGCGCCCAAAAGCTTTTCTTCTGAAAAGGGGCGGGTGTCCAAGCTGTCAACTGTAGATTTGAGTGTTCGTTCGGCAGCATAATGAGGGCACACGCAAAGTACGTGAGCTATTGTCTCGAGAGTGTGACAGACGCTAAATTCAGGGTCCCGTGTTTGTCCAATATTGTGAAGGTATCGGTTGGTGTATGCCATACCCAGCCGTAATCGATGAATGAGTGTTTCTTGGCTTCTCCGCAACCGAAGTGTAAGCCGGAATTGTAATCCAGCGTCAAGTCTATGGAGGCGCTCTTGTCGATGTTCGGGGTTCTCCTAATGTCGCGCCGTAGAAGCTTTAAGGGAGGTTGGAGCAAGGAGTTAATGTCATACCGGGAAAAATGAATTCTTATAATAGTTCCGTCAGTGTGCGCCTTTTTTGCGTCTGCGTCAGCCTGTTCGCTTCCAGCTATTCCACAATGGCCAGGAATCCACTTCAGCACGATGGTATGCCCGGAATGAGACGCCTCAGCAAGCAGAGACATGATGTCATAAACCAGAGGACTATATGCGGTTCTGTCACTCATATAATTGCTGACAAGTTGCAGTGCTGGTTTTGAGTCACAGAACACTGGCCACTTCTCGAGACTCTGTTGCAGTATGCAGCGAACTGCTTCTCGAACTCCGGTCAGCTCAGCTGCTGTATACTAAAAAAATTTTGCGCCAAAATACACAACACACACAAGAAAGACGACAACACCACGGGCGCTACTTCAACTGTTTAATGAGGGTGAAAGCACTCGACATATATAGCCTTCCAAAACACCGCGCATGCGTACAAGGCAATATGGAGTACATAGTTTTTCAAAGTAGGCATGATAGAAACTTCAGCACAGCCTCGTAAAGAAAAACCGATGTATCGCTAACACAGTTAGGACCCGCTTTCTTGATGTAGAAGGCTTCTAATGTTTCACGCGATGTCTGATGTTTGCCTCTACCCAAAATCCTCGCTTCGCGGAACCGTGGAACGCAATCGGTTCAAGCCCTGCAGTGATCCACAAGTCGCTCACCTTCATTATTTTTTATACCTTTTGCACGTTCCCTAAGCCGGTCGTTGACACAACGCCCCGTCTGTCCAATGTAGGATTTTCCGCAGGACAGAGGATTTTCATATACGACGTTTGTGGCACACTTTACGGAACGCTGGCCATGCTTCTTCTGACAGCCAGGCCTTTGGCTTTCGCAAGTTATGCGACGGCTTAGCTGGGCAAGCTTTTGGGGAGCGGAGAGCACCACCGGTACATTATACCGGTTCGCCACTTTTTTCAGGCTGTGCGTGACTTTATGGATGTATGGTACCACTACAGGCCACTCTTTCTTCTTCGGCTCTACCCTTCTTACCCCAGCCTTCACCTTCTTCAAAAGCGTTTCTGCCACAGCGACCAAGACCGACTCAGGGAAGCCAGCTGCAACGAGCCTGCCCAATTGGTTGTCAAAACTTCCTTGCATCTCATGCACACATGACTTCCGGAGCGATGACTCCAGGCAGAGGTTGGCGATGCCTCTTTTTACTACCTTTGAGTGGGCCGAATTGTACGGCAGGATTCCTTTTTGCGCACGAGGGGAGTAAGCCCAACAAATGTGCCCATCTGAAATTTTAACTGTAAATCTAAAAATTGAAGCAAACCATTATCCGGTAGCTCATAAGTAAAACATAACCCTTTCCCCAGGTTTCTAAAATCATCTAAAACACTGCTCACTGTAGCCTCATTCGAAACGGAGCACTGCTTGTTTAAAACCACTAAGAAGTCGTCCATGTAACGAAACACTTTAAGGACTTTGTTATTAATTATATGGTTAAAACGATCGTGTAGAGAGCGATCGATGGATGATAAAAAGATATTGCAAAATATGGGGGCTATGCAGGAGCCTATGCATATGCCTTTCTTCTGCAGGTAAGGTTGCTTGTCAAACAAGATAAAAATACTTCGGAGATAAAATTCTAAAAGGGCTAATAAGTTATCAACAGTGATGCCAGCGGCATTTTGGAAAGCCACGGGCCGCTCTCGTCTATGCAATCTTTAACAGAGGCTATAGGGGTATTACTCAGGCTCGCGCGTGCGCACCTGACCCTTCTCTGGATCGCACAGCGCCGGCGGAGCGGCAGTCGCTCCCTAGCACTTTCGCAGCAGCCCTAGCAGTCAGAGCTGTGACCCCAAACCCGCGGTTCGCAGTGAGTTGCGACCACGACGGGTTCAGGCCAGTGGGGACAGTGTGAGTCTCGACCTAAGGTGTTTATTCACCTTAGAGTACAAGTATTCCAACAGACAACAACAGCCACAACACATACAAATACAACACAAAACAAAACCACAGCGGCGGAGCATTCCGCACGTCTGGGGTGAAACAAACCGCACAATGTGGGAACCACAAAAGAGGCTGATAAGAGTTCAGCTCACCCAAAGTGGATCCGCGCTCGGGCCCTGGGGCGGTGAGTCGCACACAAAGGCCGGGCGCAACAGGGGGACGGCGTGCGGCGGTCTCAGCGGCTGAATTGAGATGCGGCCTTTCGCAAGCTCTTCCACCGTCAGACAAAGATGCATCGGGGGAATAGCGCTTCTCCCCGAGCGGCGGAGAGGGGAGTCTCCCCGGTTCCAAGAAAGGGAAAGGAGGGAACGGGGTGCCTTGGCTGCAGCGTCGCGGCCAGGCGCGAAGAGCAGCGGGAGCGACGAAGGTGCCCTCTCCCCGCTACCCTCCGCGAGCGAGCGGGTGATTATCGCGTGATAACCGCGTGGCCGCTCCGGAGATATCGGGACGCGCGTGCGATCCCCACATCCCCCCTCCTTAAAATAACCCTTTAGCCGCCAAGAGGCCACCGTCACCTGAGGCTTTCCTGCGAGAGGGACATGCTACTCCGACAGCAACACGGTTTGAGTCCATGTTGGTGAGGGAGCAGCTCTAGCTGCAGACCGTCGTTGTCGCCGTGTAGGTGGTCGCGAGCCAGGCCGGAACATTGAACGATGCCACGGAGCAGCTTGGCAGTAACGGGATGCAGCAGGAGGCAAGAGGGCTGCTGGGTCCGGGTCACCTTGCGTCTCGGCGGCGTCACCTGCCCAGTCGGACGTGCCGGGTCCGTGGTGGCGAAAGGGTCCCTGGATTTTTCTTGGCTGCCTCGATTACGCTGACGTGATCCCCGAACCAGCCCCGAGATGGCGCAGGACAGCTCTTTTGATGTTCTCGGAGGTCGTTGCCCTCTGGTATGGTCGAACGAATTTCTTCCGGTTCGTTCCGACACAGCTCTCTGTCATTGCGCACCCTCGCGGGTGTCGGCACGCAAGATCGGCAAAGGCGCGCCGACCCACCCCGACGATGGCTTGCACCTCGCTGCGCAGCAGGGGTCCGCTCTGTCCTTGCGGGAGAAGTCTACGCTCGGCCTTGAGGCTAGATGCTTGGTTGCGGGGCTGGCAACTCGGTCGCGGAGCTGTGCGGTGCGGTTCGGCGAATTCTGCGCCGCTGCGACCATTCCGGACCGGAAGTCGCCCGCTGCAGCTCTCACCTCGCTGTTAGCCGCCGGAGGATCTTTTCTCGCCGCCTGTTGCCTGCACTGCACTGCTGACTGCTTACGGCCTGCTCGTCCCCACCGGCAGTGGAGATGGTCTTTCCTTTTTGCTTGATGGTTGTTGCACGGCTCCCGACGGGCGGTCTGCTGCTGTGACAATTCTGTTAGCCCCTCTCGCTTCTTCCAAAGAGAAAGCGCATGCTCGCTCTGGAAGCCTGCATGCTAGACATCGGAGGAGCATTCCGTCCGATATCGCGCACAATAAAATAGCCTCCGCGAACCGGACAGAGTTAGTTCTGCCGAGATCGCAAGTTATAATGCCGCACCGGGCTCGAACGTCGAGCCGTGCCACCCGATGCCGCTGCCTGCGGGCGCGGGAGAGCGTTCTCCTCGGGCCACTCGTTCCCTCTGTCATAGTAGGGTTTGAGATCGCAGACATGCACCGGTCGGCTCATCGGTCTTAGCTTCAAGTCCGCCAGCCTGTACACGAGCGAAGAGACAGTCTCTCGCACCCGGTACGGTACTGTCCATTTCGGCGCCAGAGAAGCTGAGAATTTCTTACTGGCGTCGCTCAGGACGTGATTCCGTCTCAACACCAGGTCACCCACTTTGTAGTGAACTTCCCGATGAGAGCGGTCGTAGTGCGCTTTCTGCTCGGCACGTGCAGTGCTCAGGTTCTGTCGCGCTTTTCGTAAAGCCTCCGTTACCTTCGCGCGCAGCCCAGTCGCATAATCGGCGCGTGCCGACGAAACAACCAGTTCCGTGCTGCTTCGTTTCTGTAGAGTAAGTTCTTCGGGATTCAACAGCTCCCTCCCAAGGTTGAGGGTGGCGGGGGTATACCCAGTCGATCGATTCACTGTCGACCTGATAGCAAATCCAATTTCAGGAAGACAAGCATCCCACTCATTGTGCGTCCCCGCAAATGCAACTAGCATGTGCTTGATGTTGCGGTTCACACGCTCAGTGGGATTCGCCTGGGCATGGTACGTGGTTGTTCTCCTGTGCTTAATGCCGAGAGCTGCACAAGAGTCCACGAAGAGTTTGGCAGTGAAGTAGGACGCATTGTCCGTTATCAGCTGCTCAGGATAGCCGAATCGTGTAAACACCTCGATCAGCTTTCGCATGATTACGCGTGCCGTCAGCTTCCGTAGGGGGAACAGTTCCACCCACTTGCTGAAATGGTCTGTGACTACGAGAAGGAATCGGTTCCCACTCGGTGTCCTGGGGTAAGGCCCCATGACGTCACATGCCGCAATTTGCCACGGTGTTCGGCTATTGATCGGCTGCATGAGCCCGGGTGGGCGTCCACCACGCGGCTTCACGCGTTGGCACACGTTGCAAGAGCGGGCGTAGCGCATCACATCCCGCTTCATTCCAGGCCAGGTAGCAAAGCGGCACAACTTCAGATAAGTCTTAGGGCCACTTGCATGCCCGGCCAGGCACGTATCGTGAAAGTAGCGTAAAAGTGCTCCGCTCAGCGTGCGTGGAATCACCGCTTTGAAGGACTCGTGTGCATCCTTCTCCGCGGGAATGTATCTCAGCAGGACGCCGTCAGAGTCTAGCAGGTAGGAATCCAACGCGCTCACAGCATTACCAGCTGTTTCGGAGCGCCGCGCACCCACAGCAATACCAGCTGCGTCCATGTGCGCCGCGGCCGCGCCGCCGGGCTCCCAGAGCCCCTCAAACACTTTCTTACAAAATGGATCCTCCCGCTGTGCCTCTAACAGCTCCTTTCTGCCGAACACGCTCCCCACTGAACTGACGCAGTCCAAGTGGTTCACGCTTTCGTCCTGAGAAGGGGGTTCTTCCGCCCTTCTTTCAGGACCAGCGCCGTCGAGCATTGTAGCAGTTACTCTGCTCTTAGGCTGAGTCACTGAGGGGTCACGATGGGTATTAATGTTACCCCTCCTGACAACCTCAATCGTCGCAGCGGTTAGTCCGCTCTCAAGCTCAGTTTTGGGCGAGGTGAGTTGAGCAGTAATATTACTCTTCTCACAGACAACGGGCGCGCGCGAAAGTGCGTCCGCCACAACGTTGTTCTTTCCTCTCCTGTAGCGAACGGTAAAGTCGTATCGCTGCAGGAGAAGTGCCCATCGCGCGAGCCGGCCGCTCCGCTCTCCTAAGCGCCTAAGCCAAGTTAATGCCATATGATCGGTCTTATTATGAATGGGACTCCATTAATACAGTAGTCAAACTTTTTGAGAGCGAAAATGATCGCCAGACATTCTTTTTCTGTCACGGAGTAATTTTTCTCTGCTGGAGTCAAAGAGCGGCTGGCAAAAGCTACCGGGCGCAAACTACCTTCGTGCTGTTAGAGCAAAACCGCTCCTAGGCCAAGGTCGCTGGCGTCCGTATGAATGACAAATTCTTTGTTCAAATCTGGTAGCCTTAACTCGGTGGTTTCCACGAGCGCGTTTACGAGGTTGCGCAGTGCCTCCTCTTGCTCGGGACCCCACCTCCACTGCTCACCTTTCCTCAACAGCATTGTCAAGGGGGCTTGCAGTGCAGCGCAGTTTGGGATGAACTGTCGATAGAAATTCGCCAGCCCCAAAAAGCGTCTCAGTCCGCCTATGTCTTCCGGTGACGGGTAGTTCAATAATGCCTGAACCTTGTCATCACACGGTAGAAGGCGTCCGTTGTCAAGTTTAAACCCCAGTAGCGTTACTCGGGTTGCCGCAATCTGGGTCTTGGTCGGGTTTAGCGTTATCCCCGCAGACCTCAGACGCTCCAACACGTCCCTGAGATGGCGTAAGTGCCCATCAAAGGTACGCGAGTATACCACAACATCGTACAGGTAAGCAAGAGCGTGGTGCCTCCTTGCGTCACCCAAGACACGGTCCATCAGGCGCTGGTAAGTCGAAGGCGCACCGACAAGTCCGAATGGCATACGGGTAAACTGGAAAAGTCCCCTGTGACAAGTGAAAGCAGTCTTCTCTCGGTCACAGGGATCTACCTCCACCTGAAAGTATCCTCTGCTTGCATCGAGCGTAGTGAAGTACTTCGCTCCGCCAACGTTGGATACGATCGAGGGAATGCTAGGAAGCGGATATGCGTCCTTGCGTGTCACCTCGTTCAGGCAGCGATAGTCAACACAAAGGCGGGGCGTCCCATCCTTTTTAGGAACCAACACCACAGGAAAACCCCATGGGCTGTCCGACCTTTCAACAACGCCTGTATCGAGCAGTTCGTCCAGAGCGCTGTCTAGTGCTTTCCTCTTAGCCAAACTCACCGGCCGAGGATTGCACTTCCACGGAGAGGCGTCACCTGTCTCAATTTTGTGCCTGTATAGCGTAGTGCAACCAGGCCGCTCTGTGAATACGGCATCATATTCAGTCAGAAGCGCTGAGAGGCGAGCCTTTTCTTCCCGCGACAAACTGCTTGAGTCGTCCAGCAGCGGGTGGTATCGTTCGCCCCTCAATGCGGCAAAGTCTGCCACCGCAGCGGGGGTTATGGGCTTTGTGGGAGGGGAGCAGTTCCCCTCCGCGCCTCTTTTCTCAGCGCGGTTGGCCGGACGGCATTTCGACCCGGCCGCAACCGTTCTGAGGGACCTTTTCGGGCAATCGTTTGGTCGGTCTGCGCACGAAGCATCATCGAACGAAGTTGTCTCAGACGCTTTTTGAAATGAAACGAAAGGTTTCAGGGTGCCACATGCTCGCTCCCTATATCCTCCGTTGCAGACGTCAATAACAATGCCCGTCTTGGCGAGGAAGTCTCTACCAAGAATTATAGGAACCGACAGGCCGGGAAGGTGAGCGAGGCGCTGTCGCCTCACCCGTTTCTCCCACCGCACCACAAGCCTGGCAGCACAGCTCGCGTGTGCCGTGCCACTGGCGAGTCGGAAGGTCACATTACTCTCTCTCAGTCGGATAGCGTTCCGACGGAGATGTTCACACACCTCGTCGCCAAATAGTGAAGCGCTTGCTCCTGTGTCTAACAGCGCAAAAAACCTGCGCCGGGCGACTGTAACCTCTATGAGCAGCACTGGCGTGTCGTTGGGCAATCCAAAACGACAGGCCAGCGGGGCAAGGAGTTCATGTGTCTCACTTCGCACCGTTGTAACCGCCGCCGGCCATGCAGCATTGCTCACCGGCGGCCCCGCTCGTTTCCCGAAAGCGCGTGCTCTCGGTTCGCAGGCTGTCTGCAATCCCGGGCGAAGTGCCCCGGCTGGTTGCACCGATAACAGAGGAGAACCGGACTTTGACGGGCTTGGCGTCCAGTGCCTCGCACCGTTTGACCGTTGTTCCTCTCTATCGATTGCTCCCTTGCAGGCACGCTCTGCTCTCGCATCATCGAGCCGGAATGTCGACCATGATTCTGCATACCTCGGCCATCGGCAGTGCATGCTGCACGCATGGCATAAGTGTACGGGTCGAGAGCCCGGTCAGATAAGCCCCAACCGTTTCTCAGTTGTCCGTCACTGAAAGCAACCGCACCACCTCCACCGGAACGAGTGCGAAAAGTGTCCCCGTTCCACGCGCATCGCGGCTCAAGTGCCCTCGACGCTGGGGGTGGAGGTCGGTATGAGCGCAAGGCGAGTATGTCCGCCTGTATGCGCTTTGCCTCCGAGGCCAGCTCATCCAAATCCCTGAACTTGCTGCCTCTTAGGTACGCTGCGAAGGTGGGATGAGCTTGTCGCGTGACTCTCTCCACCTTATCGCAGTTCGGAGCAGTAGGGTCAGCGGTACGATAAAGTTCGTCCATCGCCCTGACGTACTCGAGCAAGGATTCGTCCGGATGCTGAGTACGTAGCTCCAACTCGCGCCGCAGACGACGCTCGTAATCTGCGGGCAGGAATTCCTCGCGTAAGGCCGCTCGGAACTCAGCCAGCGTGCTAGACCGGTAGCCAGTAAGCCGGAACCAGCGGGCAGCGTGATCAGTCAACGACACTGGTACGACGCGTTCCAGCATCTCGTCATCGGACAGCCCCGTTGCGCGCTGGTAAGTCAGCAAGCGATCGAGGTATTCGTTGACGCTAACTGAATCATGATACCCGCTGTAGGTGGGTAAGTCCACCCTCACTCTCGGTCTAGCAGCGGCGGCAGATGTCAGCAGAGTGTTCTGCACGGCACCTGTCAACCTCTCAACCAAGCGCATCGCATCGTGCAACAGTGCCTGTTGAGGCTCGCTCTGGCCAGTAATGCCTGGCACAGGAGCAGAACGCGTTGAGCAAGTATGCCGCAGTGGCTCCATGCTCTCCGCAAACACTGGTGAAGGGTTCGGCGTGATGTGCCTCACGCCTTCAAGGGTACATCCTGCCGGAGAGAGCGCCTCATGTGTCGCGCTACCCTCTTCGAAGCTTTTCAAATTCCCAGGGCTAATGTTCGCCGCAGGGCATGACTGAGCGGTAGCAGTTACCTCCGCTTCGAATTGTTGCCTGTTGGTAGCAACCTGCGACAGCGTATACAACGGCTGTAAATCAGCCCCGTATGCTGCCATGGTTCGTTCGTGCAGTGGCAGTCACTCACACAAACAGACTCAACCTCTCACACCTCTGGCCCCACGTTGGGCGCCAAATATAGGGGTATTACTCAGGCTCGCGCGTGCGCACCTGACCCTTCTCTGGATCGCACAGCGCCGGCGGAGCGGCAGTCGCTCCCTAGCACTTTCGCAGCAGCCCTAGCAGTCAGAACTGTGACCCCTAACCCGCGGTTCGCAGTGAGTTGCGACCACGGTGGGTTCAGGCCAGTGGGGACAGGGTGAGTCTCGACCTAAGGTGTTTATTCACCTTAGAGTACAAGTATTCCAACAGGCAACAACAGCCACAACACATACAAATACAACACAAAACAAAACCACAGCGGCGGAGCATTGCGCACGTCTGGGGTGAAACAAACCGCACAATGTGGGAACCACAAAAGAGGCTGATAAGAGTTCAGCTCACCCAAAGTGGATCAGCGCTCGGGCCCTGGGGCGGTGAGTCGCACACAAAGGCCGGGCGCAACAGGGGGACGGCGTGCGTCGGTCTCAGCGGCGGATTTGAGATGCGGCCATTCGCAAGCTCCTCCACCGAAAGACGAAGATGCATCGGGGGAATAGCGCTTCTCCCCGAGAGGCGGAGAGGGAGTCATCCCGGTTCCAAGAAAGGGAAAGGAGGGAACGGGGTGCCTTGGCTGCAGCGTCGCGGCCAGGCGCGAAGAGCAGCGGGAGCGACGAAGGTGCCCTCTCCCCGCTACCCTCCGCGAGCGAGTACGTGATTGTCGCGTGATAACCGCGTGGCCGCTCCGGAGATATCGGGATGCGCGTGCGATCCCCACAAGGCAGACAGGTCCGCATAGGGCACTGAATAAAAAAGGTCTTCCACATCAACAGAAAAAGGATAATCTAGGTAATTCTTATCTTCGAAAAAATGGGCTACTTCCCCTGAACTTTTTGTAAGGGATCAGTTATTACTAGGCTATTCAAACTTTTCTGAAGGAACTTACTCACACAATGTTGCCAGGTACCAGCTTCACTCACAATGGTACGGAAGGGAGCTTCGGGTTTGTGCGTTTTAACGGAAAAGAAAACATTTAACGCCCCCTTCTCACTCTTAGTTATATCTTTAGCTAGTCCTTGCAGATCGAGGCGCTTACAAAGTTCAATCGCTTTGCTCTTAATTCTTGTTTGAGCTTTTTTTCACAACCACAAAGTTTTTGTTCACCGCCTGTGCTGCTTTCTCTCTATACATGGTTCTAGGCAATACTACGAAGCCGCCTAACTTATCTGCTTGCAAAAGGCTGAGTTCATTATCCTTAAAGAAATTAACTAGAGTACGCAAAGGGTCTTTAGATCAGTTGTGTTCAGTCCGCGTGACACTCTTGGCAAGGCAGTTCACTCCATCCAAAAGGCAGCGCTCCCGATCTTCTTGTGGGGCCTTTTTCGCCATAGCCCGCTTTAAGGCCATCAGTTCGTGGGGTGGGACCAATGGCTCAAGTCCAAACTTAGGGCCTTTCTGAAGAACATTTGAAATGTTGGAAGGAATGGAGGCACTTCCCATGACTGGAAGATTTCCATTTACACGGTCCTGCGCTTTTCGTTTTCCCATGGCTCTAAGGATGAATTTCAAATTCCAATTCCACCATATCTCGGTCAAACGGGCAGCTTCGCTTCTAAGGTAATAGAAACGCCTCAGAGCAATCCATTCTGGGTACTGGGCACAGCAGACAACATGTAGCCAATCTGTATATAAACGAACTTGCCGCCACAGTTCAGATCGCCAGACCTTGCAGACACGTTTCACATGGCCCCTAGAGGGTGCCACAGGGCCAAACAGAGCATTCACTTCTACCGGTGTAACAGAATTCCTGATGCAGAATCCAAGGTACCTTGCACGGCATGTCGCAAACACGATGTTTGTCAGGAGCTGGTTCACGTCCTGAAGGTCAACAGAAGGAAGATAGAAAGGCGAGCCCGATGTAGAAGAAATGTACTTTAGAAGAGTTAACTGCTGGGCTAGTTGGTGATCTTGCATACTGAAAAAATTTTGCGCCAAAAAACACAACACACTCAAGAAAGACGACAACACCACGGGCGCTACTTCAACTGTTTAATGAGGGTGAAAGCACTCGACATATATAGCCTTCCAAAACACCGCGCATGCGTACAAGGCAACGTGCAGTACATAGATTTATCAAAGTAGGCGTGATAAAAACTTCAGCTCAAAAAAAAATAATAATGAAGGTGAGCGACTTGTGGATCACTGCAGGGCTTGCACCGATTGCGTTCCACGGTTCCGCGAAGCGAGGATTTTGGGTAGAGGCCAACATCAGACATCGCGTGAAACATTGGAAGCCTTCTACATCAAGAAAGCGGGTCCTAACTGTGTTAGCGATACATCGGTTTTTCTTTTTTCTTTTCTTTACGAGGCTGAGCTGAAGTTTCTATCACGCCTACTTTGATAAAGCTATGTACTCCATGTTGCCTTGTACGCATGCGCGGTGTTTTGGAAGGCTATATATGTCGAGTGCTTTCACCCTCATTAAACAGTTCAAGTAGCGCCCGTGGTGTTGTCGTCTTTCTTGTGTGTGTTGTGTTTTTGGCGCAAAATTTTTTCATTATGCAAGATCACCAACTAGCCCAGCAGTTAACTCTTCTAAAGTACATTTCTTCTATATCAGGCTCGCCTTTCTATCGTCCTTCTGTTGACCTTCAGGACGTGAACCAGCGCCTGACAAACATCGTGTTTGCGACATGCCATGCAAGGTACCTTGCATTCTGCATCAGGAATTCTGTTACACCGGTAGAAGTGAGTGCTCTGTTTGGCCCTGTGGCACCCTCTAGGGGCCATGTGAAACGTGTCTGCAAGGTCTGGCGATCTGAACTGTGGCGGCAAGTTCGTTTATATACAGATTGGCTACATGTTGTCTGCTGTGCCCAGTACCCGGAATGGATTGCTCTGAGGCGTTTCTATTACCTTAGAAGCGAAGCTGCCCGTTTGACCGAGATATGGTGGAATTGGAATTTGAAATTCATCCTTAGAGCCATGGGAAAACCAAAAGCGCAGGACCGTGTAAATGGAAATCTTACAGTCATGGGATGTGCCTCAATTCCTTCCAACATTTCAAATGTTCTTCAGAAAGGCCCTAAGTTTGGACTTGAGCCATTGGTCCCACCACACGAACTGATCGCCTTAAACAGGGCTATGGCGAAAAAGGCCCCACCAGAAGATCGGGAGCGCTGCCTTTTGGACGGAGTGAACTGCCTTGCCAAGAGTGTCACGCGGACTGAACAGAACTGCTCTAAAGACCCTTTGCGTTCTCTAGTTAATTTCTTTAAGGATAATGAACTCAGGCTTTTGCAAGCAGATAAGATAGGCGGCTTCGTAGTATTGCCTAGAACCATGTATAGAGAGAAAGCAGCACAGGCGGTGAACAAAAACTTCGTTGTTGTGGAAAAAGCTCAAACGAGAATTAAGATCAAAGCGATTGAACTTTGTAAGCGCCTCGATCTGCAAGCACTAGCTAAAGATATAACTAAGAGTGAGATGGGGGCGTTAAATGTTTTCTTTTCCGTTAAAATGCACAAACCCGAAGCTCCCTTACGTACCATTGTGAGTGAAACTGGTACCTGGCAACAGTGCGTGAGTATGTTCCTTCAGAAAAGTTTAATAGCCTAGTAATAACTGATCCCTTTCTTACAAAAAGTTCAGGGGATGTAGCCCATTTTTCGAAGAAACGAATGACCTAGATTATGCTTTTTCTGGTAATGTAGAAGACCTTTTTTATTCACTGCCCTATCCGGACCTGTTTGCCTCTGTTAAAGATTGCATAGACGAGAGCGGCCCAGTGGCTTTCCAAAATGCCGCTGGTATCACTGTTGATAACTTTTTAGTCCTTTTAGAATTTTATCTCCGAAGTACTTTTATCTTGTTTGACAAGCAACCTTGCCTGCAGAAGAAAGGCATATGCATAGGCTCCTGCATAGCCCCCATACTTTGCAATATCTTTTTATCATCCATCGATCGCTCTCTACACGATCGTTTTAACCATATAATTAATAACAAAGTCCTTAAAGTGTTTCGTTACATGGACGACTTCTTAGTGGTTTTAAACAAGCAGTGCTCCGTTTCGAATGAGGCTACAGTGAGCAGTGTTTTAGATGATTTTAGAAACCTGGGGAAAGGGTTATGTTTTACTTATGAGCTACCGGATAATGGTTTGCTTCAGTTTTTAGATTTACAGTTAAAATTTCAGATGGGCACATTTGTTGGGCTTACTCCCCTCGTGCGCAAAAAGGGATCCTGCCGTACAATTAGGCCCACTCAAAGGTAGTAAAAAGAGGCATCGCCAACCTCTGCCTGGAGTCATCGCTCCTGAAGTCATGTGTGCATGAGATGCAAGGAAGTTTTGACAACCAATTGGGCAGGCTCGTTGCAGCTGGCTTCCCTGAGTCGGTCTTGGTCGCTGTGGCAGAAACGCTTTTGAAGAAGGTGAAGGCTGGGGTAAGCAGGGTAGAGCCGAAGAAGAAAGAGTGGCCTGTAGTGGTACCATACATCCATAAATTCACGCACAGCCTGAAAAAAGTGGCGAACCGGTATAATGCACCGGTGGTGTTCTCCGCTCCCTAAAAGCTTGCCCAGCTAAGCCGCCGCATAACTTGCGAAAGCCAAAGGCCTGGCTGTCAGAGAAGCATGGCCAGCGTTTCGTAAAGTGTGCCACAAACGTCGTACATGAAATTCCTCTGTCCTGCGGAAAATCCTACATTGGACAGGCGGGGCGTTGTGTCAACGACCGGCTTAGGGAACATGCAAAAGGTAAAAAAAATAATGAAGGTGAGTGACTTGTGGATCACTGCAGGGCTTGCACCGATTGCGTTCCACGGTTCCGTGAAGCGAGGATTTTGGGTAGAGGCAAACATCAGACATTGCGTGAAACATTGGAAGCCTTCTACATCAAGAAAGCGGGTCCTAACTGTGTTAGCGATACATCGGTTTTTCTTTACGAGGCTGAGCTGAAGTTTCTATCACGCCTACTTTGATAAAACTATGTACTCCAAGTTGCCTTGTACGCATGCGCGGTGTTTTGGAAGGCTATATATGTCGAGTGCTTTCACCCTCATTAAACAATTGAAGTAGCGCCCGTGGTGTTGTCTTTCTTGTGTGTGTTGTGTTTTTTGGCGGAAAATGTTTTCAGTATGCAAGACCACCAACTAGCCCAGCAGTTAACTCTTCTAAAGTACAGCTGCTGTAGACGACGTCATGTGTCCTATCTTGAACCGTGGTGCGATCCCCTTTCCTGGCACCGTGTAGGCCGCCACGCAAGAGGTCTGTGTCACAGAACCATCTGCAAAAACATGTTCGTAATATCCATACATGTAAGCAATGTATGATAGCGCAAAATGCTTGAGCCCAGCAAGCTGCATCTTCGACTTCTTCGTTATTCCAGGGATTGAGAGTCTCACCGTTGGCTATGCCATCGTCCAGAGTGGAACTTCGGGTATGTATACAGTTGGAAATCCGACGGCAATAAGTCTTGCTGCGACAACACGGCTTCTGAGTAGGCGGACACAGGCCGTACGCTTGTGACGTTCGTGAGTGGATGATTCCTGTGTCCAGTCAGTAGCCTTAGATGCACTCGCAATGGCTCATATTACCGATAAACTCGAGCAGGGCACGCACGTGCCTCTGCAATAATGGCCCAAGTAGACGCACATCGTGGTAGTCCTAGGCAAATTCTCAGTGCGCGAGCCTGAGCACTTTCAAGTGTGCGTACAGCAGTTGTACTAACACGAGAAAGTACAGGCGCACTGTAGCGGAAGTAGCCAACAAAAAGTGCCTGGTAGAGCTACAGAAGAGATGACTTGGATGGCCCCCATGATTTTCCAGACATATGTCGAGTGATCTGTGTAAAGCTGTCCAGTTTTTTTCTTAATCCAGAGAGGTGCCTCGACGAAGATAAGTCACGGTCGATGATGACTCCGAGAAACTTGTAGTGGGTTAAAGAAGGTATAATCTTCCCATCAATCATAACGGGGTCGCATGCCATTGACTTTCGTGTAAATGCCATGGTTGCACTTTTTTGCGGCGAGAGCTGCAGTCCGCGACTGTTTAGGTATGTCGACGTTATCGACACCGCGCGCTGCAGCTTCGTTTGCACTTGCAAGCGCGTTAAGCTCGTGGTCCATATACAGATGTCATCTGCGTACACAGAGACCGAGACTGTGCCTGCGTGTTCTTTGACCAGTCCAATGAGAACGATATTAAATAAGGTTGGGCTCAATACACCTCCTTGAGGCACTCCACGATAGACGGGGTGGTTCTTTGTTTCGCCGTCTGGAGTTGTCATAAATATCGTTCTCTCTTAAAGATAGCTAGCTATCCATTGATGCATACGTCCCCCGACGCCACATTCTTCTAGGGCATTTGAAATTGCATCATGTAGAACGTTGTCAAAAGCACCCTTGATATCTAGAAAGACAGCGGCCGTTAATCGATGGCGGCGTTTCTGATGTTCAACAGTTGTTACTAGGTCAATGACGCTGTCGATTGACGACCTACCCTTTCGGAAACCTGTCATTGCGTCTGGATATATAGAGTCTGGATATAGAGTCTAAATATATGTAGTCTGAATATATAGATATATATAGAAAGGTTGCGCTCAAGCACACGCGGTGCAATTCGTCCAGTCCCCACAGTGATGGCGGGGAGTGACGATAGTTTCTTTTTTCTCGTCTGCTAGCCAGAAAGTGCCCAAAACACTGCCAGGCGAAAATCTATTCAGCCAGAGAAAAGCGAATGCGCACCGAAGTGCGCCGTGCGGTGGTCGGAGCAACACGAGAAATACGCATGCACTCTGGCTGCCTCTGGCAGCCCACCGGTAGGGTAGCGACGTCAAAAAAATTGAAGAGGCTCAATGTGTCCTCGCGAATAAAAGTCGAAGTAGAAAAGATAAATAAGAACGTAGTTACCTTGGCTGACTTTAGTGTCTTGACACGGATGCTTTGGCGCAGGTGGAAAAAAAATGTTGATACTTTTTTATGTGCCATGACGGCACAAATGAACCACCACGACGCTTCATCTCATCCGACCTCGCTGCTGGCTTTGTCAACTTGTCCGATAGTGTGTTGATTTGGCTTGCCTCGTTTTATGGTCTGATGTAAGACTTCAGAAAAGTCAATGCGCTTTTGGCGTCCAATATTTATAGTAACATCAAATCCACAAAGTTCTGCAATCGAAAATCTAAAGCACAACTTTGGAAATGTCAATGCATCTTTCACATCAAAAGTTTATGAGAACTTTATACCCATAAATTTCGGAATTGACATCCATGCGCTGCGTAGATTCCGCGGCCTCCGCAAAATGCCGTGGGGAGCCCGTTCACCATGAAACCGCCCTTGAAACTTTCTGCTCGGGTGGGGCTGCTTGCATTATGGGACTCCCGGTGCATGGGCACTGCCGCGAAATCCAGCCCGAGTTCGTAAGGTTCGCGCTGAAATGTCTTTTCGAGCGTGAAAAAGACTTTCTGGAGAAAATTCAGATTGATTTCCGGCACCGGGTATTGCTTGGGTGGGCGGTGTATGAATAGCACGAAAAAATTTCGAGAGGGGGGCGGGGCTGAAGCCCCATAAGCTCCCCCCCTGGCTACGCCCCTGATGTCCTGCCCATGCCCACCCCCCCTATTTCTTTTTCTTGATTTCAACTTAGATGTCATTAACTCCCGTTTGTTCCTTTGTTCCCTCACCAATCTGCTCTTTTCTTATCCCTTAACGTTACACCCATTATTCTTCTTTCCATACCTCATTGCCTCGTCCTCAATTTAAGTAGAACCCTTTTCGTATGCCTCCAGGTTTCTGCCCTGTACGTGAGTACTGGTAAGACACGGCTGTAATACACTTCTCTCTCGAGGGATAATGGCAACCTCCTCTTTAAAAAATTATAATTATGGGCTTTTACGTGCCAAAACCACTTTCTGATTATGAGGCGCACCGTAGTGGAGGACTCCGGAAATTTCGACCACCTGGGGTTCCTCAACGTGCAACTAAATCTAAGTACACCTGTGTTTTCGCATTTCGCCCCCATCGAAATGGGGCCGCCGTGGCCGGGATTCGAGCCCGCGACCTTGTGCTCGGCAGGCTAACACCATAGCCACTGAGCAACCACGGCGGGTAGCAACCTCTTGTTCATGATCTGAGAATGCCTGCCAAACGCACCCCAGCCCATTCTTATTGTTCCGATTATATCAGTCTCATGATCCGGATCCGCGGCCACCACTTGCTCTGAGTAAATATATTCCTTTACCACTTCCAGTGCCTCGCTGCCAATCCTAAGCTGCTGTTAAACATTACTTTGGTTTTCTGCAGATTAATTTTGACACCAACCCATCTGCTTTTCCTCTCCAGGTCAGTTAGCATGCATTGCAATTGGTCCCCTGATTTACTAAGCAAGGGAATATCATCAGCGAATCCCAAGTTAGTAAGGCAATCTCCATAATATTATCCCCAATTCTTCCCAATCCAGGTCTCTCAATACCTCCTGTCAGCACGCTGTGAATAGCATTGGAGAGATCGCATCTCCCTGCCTGACGCCTTTCCTTATTGGGATTTTGTTGCTTTCTTTATGTAGGACTGCGGTGGCTGTGGAACCACTGTAGATATCTTTCAGTATTTTAGATACAGGTCGTCTACACCCTGATTCCGTGATTTCTCCATGACCGCTGAAGTTTCGACTGAATCAAACGCTTTCTTGTAATCAATGAAAGCTACATATAAGGTTTGGTTATATTCCGCACATTCCTCTATCATGTGATTGATAGTATGGTGACGGTCTATTGTTGAGTAGCCTTTACTAAATCCTGCCTGGTCCTTTGGTTGACAGAAGACTAAGGTGTTCCTGAATTTATTTGCGATTACCTTAGTAAATACTTTGCAAGCAACGGACAGTAAGCTCATCGGTCTATAATTTTTCAAGCCTTTAGCGTCCGCTTTCTTGTGGATTACGATTATGTTGGCGTTCTTCCAAGATTCCGTTACGCTCGAGTTCACGAGGCATTGCGTATACAGTGTGGCCAGTTTTTCTAGAACAATCTGTCCACCATCCTTCAACAAATCTGCTGTTACCTGATCCTCCGCAGCTCCCTTTCCCCTATGCATAGCTCCCAAGGCTTTTTTTACTCCTTCCGGCGTTACTTCTTGGATGTCAAATTCCTCTAGACTGTTCTCTCTTCCATGATCGTCGTGGGTGCCACTGGTACTGTGCAAATCTCTATAGAACTATTCAGCTACCTGAACTATCTCATGCATAATAGTAATGGTATCGCCGGTTTTGTCTCTTAACGCATACATCTCATTATGGTCTATTCCTAGTTTCTTCACTGCTTTTAGGCTTCCTCTGTTTCTGAGAGCATGTTCAATTCTATCCATACTATACTTCCTTACGTCAGCTGTCTTACGCTTGTTCATTACCTTCGAAAGTTCTACCAGTTCTATTCTAGCTGTAGGGTTAGAGGCTTTCATACATTGGCGTTTCTTAACCAGATCTTTCGTTCCTTACGATAGCTTACTGGTATACTGCCTAACAAAGTTACCACCGACTTCTATTGCACACTCCTTAATGATGCCCATAAGATTGTCGTTCATTGCTTCAACACTAATGTCCTCTTCCTCAGTTAAAGGCGAATACTTGTTCCGTAGCTTGATCCGGAATTCCTCTATTTTGCCTCTTACAGCTAACTCATTGATCGCTTCTTATGTACCAGTTTCTTCCATTCCCTTCTCAAGTCTAGGCTAATTCGAGTTCTTACCATCCTATTGTCACTGCAGCGCACCTTCACTAGCCCGTGCAAATCTTGTATAATGCCAGGGTGAACGCAGAGTATGGGGTCTATTTTATTTCTAGTCTCGCCATTCGGGCTCCTTCCCGTCCACTTCCGGCTATCCCGCTTGCGGAAAAAGGTATTTATGATCCGCATATTATTCCGTTTTGCAAACTCTACTAATAACGCTGCCCTGCTATTCCTAGAAGCTATGCCATATTGCTTCACTGACTTGTCTTCAGCCTGCTTCCTGCTTTCCGTGGCATTGAAGTCGCCGGTCAGTATAGTGTGTTTTGACTTTAGCCATCGCCGATTCGACGTCTTCATAGAAGCTTTCCACTTCCTGGTCATCATGTCTGGATATAGGGGTGTAGGCCTGTACGACGTTCAATTTGTACCTTTTAATAAGTTTCACAAGACCTGCCATCCTCTCGTTAATACTACAGAAATCCTGTATGTCACCAGTTTTATCCACATTATTCAGGAATCCGACTCCCAGTTCTCGTCCCTCCGCTAAGCGCCGGTAGCACAGCGCGTACCCACTTTTCAGCACTGTAGATGCTTCTTTTGTCCTCCTAACCTCACTGAGCCCCATTATATCCCAATTACTGCCCCCTAATTCTTCCAATATCACTGCTGGACTCGCCTCACTAGATAATGTTTTAGCGTTAAACGTTGCCAAGTTCAGATTGCAATGGCGGCCTGTCCGGACCCAGTGATTCTTAGC
Organism: Dermacentor albipictus; assembly: GCF_038994185.2. Classification (NCBI taxonomy): domain Eukaryota; kingdom Metazoa; phylum Arthropoda; class Arachnida; order Ixodida; family Ixodidae; genus Dermacentor; species Dermacentor albipictus. The sequence continues at coordinate 10,327,895 of NW_027225566.1, read as the reverse complement.
ACCCTCTGCTGCGTGACAAGTCTGAACACAGACGTGGTCAGTTGCTTCGCAGCTGCTGGGAACTGAGGGGCCAGGGTGTGATTGTTGTATTCATATGGGAGGTTGTGGTCAAGTACTGCACCATGGTTGGCCAATCTAGCTCTGGTGAGGGAGTGCATTACCGGTTCTGGTCACCGGGATCCGGCCTCACTCCGGGCCTGTTTGTGCGATTTTACCAACACGCAGTTTTCTGTTTTTTTTTTTCAATCCGGTGGAAAATTGTGTGGCACCGAGATTCGAACAATGGTCCTGTTGCATGCGAGGCGGATGCTCTACCTCTACGCCACCACTGCATCGCTTGAGAGAGACCTTAAGAGACTCCGAATTTTTAAAGAGAACGCTAGGAGGAGTGCCTGGCCTCGGCGAAGTCAACAAGCCGAGAAGGAAGCGCTGGCGCGCGGCAATTGTCATGCCATCGCTGTCACGCTGTCATCATTCCTTTGTCCTCGCGCGGCCCTCGTCGCACCGTCGTCGCCACGCTATCATGACTGTGTTACAAAAACACGTCGACACAAATTTGTGCCGCAGTCATCAAACACCATTTAACGACGTCAGAAATATGGTGGCTGTTTCACGTAACATGTGCCAAGGATTTTAAAGAAACGTGGTTGGCCACAGCTCAATGAAACTAATGACATACGGTTCGCCTTCATATGAAGCACCTTGAAGAACTTTTTGGCATTCCGCCTAGTTAGTTAATTAACGAAGATGAATTGTGAGAAAGTTTCAATATTCACTCTATGGCTAAGTGCGTTTCATTGTGTTGTAGAAGGGGTTCAAAACGTCCGATCTAATTTGTTGTGGCAATGTAAGTATGAAATGTATGAAAGCCTCTAACCCTACAGCTAGAATATAACTGGCAGAACTTTCGAAGTTAATCAACAAGCGTAAGACAGCTGACATAAGGAAGCATAATATGGATAGAATTGAACATGCTCTCAGGAACGGAGGAAGCCTAAAAACAGTGAAGAAGAAACTGGGAATTGGCAAGGATCAGATGTATGCGTTAAGAGACAAAGCCGGCAATATCATTACTAATATGGATGAGATAGTTCAAGTGGCTGAGGAGTTCTATAGAGATTTATACAGTACCAGTGGCACCCACGACGATAATGGAAGAGAAAATAGCCTAGACGAATTCGAAATCCCACAGGTAACACTGGAAGAAGTAAAGAAAGCCTTGGGAGATATGCAAAGGGGGAAGGCAGCTGGGGAGGATCAGGTAACAGCAGATTTGTTGAAGGATGGTGGGCAGATTGTTCTACAGAAACTGGCCACCCTGTATACGCAATGCCTGATAACGTCGAGCGTGCCGGAATCTTGGAAAAACGCTAACATAATCCTAATCCATAAGAAAGGGGACGCCAAAGACTTGAAAAATTATAGGCCGATAAGCTTGCTGTCTGTTGCCTACAAAGTATTTACTAAGGTAATCGCAAATAGAATCAGGAACACCTTAGACTTCTGTCAATTAAAGGACCAGGCAGGATTCCGTAAAGGCTACTCAGCAATAGACCATATTCACACTATCAATCAGGTTATAGAGGAATGTGCGGAATATAACCAACCCTTATATATAGCTTTCATTGATTACGAGAAAGCATTTGATTCTGTCGAAACCTCAGCAGTCATGCAGGCATTACGGAATCAGGGTATAGACGAGCCGTATGTAAAAATACTGAAAGATATCTATAGCGGCTCCACAGCCACCGTAGTCCTCGATAAAGAAAGCAACAAAATCCCAATAAAGAAAGGCGTCAGGCAGGGAGATACGATCTCTCCAATGCTATTCACAGCGTGTTTACAGGAGGTATTCAGAGACCTGGATTGGGAAGAAATTGGGATAAAAGTTAATGGAGAATACCTTAGTAACTTGCGATTCGCTGATGATATTGCCTTGCTTAGTAACTCAGGGGACCAACTGCAATGCATGTTCACTGACCTCGAGAGGCAAAGCAGAAGAGTGGGTCTAAAAATTAATCTGCAGAAAACTAAAGTAATGTTTAACAGTCTTGGTAGAGAACAGCAATTTACAATAGGCAGCGAGGCACTGGAAGTCGTAAGGGAATACATCTACTTAGGGCAGGTAGTGACGGCGGATCCGGATCATGAGACGGAAATAATCAGGAGAATAAGAATGGGCTGGGGTGCGTTTGGCAGTCATTCTCAGATCATGAACAGCAGGTTGCCATTGTCCTCAAGAGAAAAGTATATAATAGCTGTGTCTTACCAGTACTCACCTACGGGGCAGAAACCTGGAGGCTTACGAAAAGGGTTCTACTCAAATTGAGGAAGCCACAACCAGCTATGGAAAGAAGAATGATAGGTGTAACGTTAAGGGATAAGAAAAGAGCAGAATGGGTGAGGGAACAAACGCGAGTTAATGACATCCTAATTGAAATCAAGAAAAAGAAATGGGCATGGGCAGGACATGTAATGAGGAGGGAAGATAACCGATGGTCAGTAAGGGTTACGGACTGGATTCCAAGGGAAAGGAAGCGTAGCAGGGGGCGGCAGAAAGTTAGGTGGGCGGATGAGATTAAGAAGTTTGCAGGGATGGCATGGCCACAATTATTACATGACCGGGGTTGTTGGAGAACAATGGGAGAGGCCTTTGCCCTGCAGTGGGCGTAACCAGGCTGATGATGATGATGATAAAGTATAGTCCTGGTCAAAAAACTTGAACCAGCTGTGAACGGCTGGGGAGCACCTGCTCTCTCCGCTATCGCGGCGCTGCCACCGTCGACGCGCGCCGCTGCTCGTTTGTACCGAGAATAAAGAGGTCGAGGGAAGCGTGTCTCTTACTCTCAAGCTTCGTTTGATAACAGATGGCGAAGCGAAAGCCACCCGACGAGCTAGCACGCCGTTTGCATCGTATGCTGGATGAGCGTGCGACGGTCTCTGGCGGCCGCTGTCAAACACGAATACGCTCAAACTTCGCAATCCCGAGTATTGTAATCATCAGTTAATGTTTTCTGGCCCCAAATTAAAGGAACAACGCTATAATTAGTCCTGTACATGCTTGAACACGGGCACTTTGCGAGGATCGTAGCTAAGTTCTGACTTCAGCACTCGAATGTTATAATAAATAATGAGAGGACTGTGCCACAATAGCATCTCGCATTTGTAATCATGAATGTAACTGGTAGCAAATTAATCAAGAAAGCGTAAGCTCCAGGGTGGCACCTGCATCTCTCGACGGTATCACAGGGGGGAGCATGCCTTCAATGCATTGAGTGTGGCTTGGTCAGTGGTTGCCCCGAACAATTGCACCTTGCCTTTGTGTATTAATGTGGAAACTGACCAAGGTCTCTGGTCGAAAAGACGCTACGTATAACCATTTCTATTAAACTGCCTGTGAAGCCCTTCGTCATACAGACGCACGATATCTCAGTGAACTATATCGAAAATACTTCCAGTGAACCCGTGACCGCGAGCGCACCGCCGGTGTGACGCCTTCACTATGCGAGAATCCTGTAATCTCGTGGCCCTGGTCTTACTTTACGCGATTCAAACGCGTGATGCCCCATAGAAGCGGGATAAACTTTCACTGGCCTCATGTGTGCTCGAAAGTGGGCCCTAACGATAATGAGGTAGTAAGCACGAAGACATCAAACAAGGCCAGGTAGTGGGCCCTTTCCAATATGCCAAGGGAACGGGTCTAACGCAATCGGCTACTCAGGCAGGGCAAACGTCTTCTAATCCCGAAAAGGTTTCATAATCTCACTGGGGGTTTAATTAAAGAACTTCAACGCCAAACGCACTCGTGCGGTTGTTCTTTATATAGTGGAAAAGTGCGGTCAACGTATTTCAAATATTGTAACGTTGGTTACAGGCCCTTTCCGGAGAGAGCCTTTGTAGTCGAAATTACTGCTTCTGGTCTTTTCTAAACGAACGATGATTGAATTGCGCGCATATTACACTAAAACCTGGAACAACGCTAGACAGCGCTGAGAGATGTCAGTTAACATTTTATCATTTGTTTTCATCACACTCAGAAACACATCCAAAATGTTTATCTAAAAACATAATGCGAAGGCTCTCGCCTTTGAATGTGTAAGATAAAATTTTATACGGTAATTTCGATGATTTATAGTATGATGTAAATCGAGCTTTTTATAAAAGCTCGATGATTTCGAGCTTTTATAGTATAATGCGCTGCAAGGAAGCGGGGCAGTGTCGCCCAGGCGAGCGTATTTAATCGCACGAAGCGCCGTACCCCGGCGCCTGCAAGACGATCTCGCACCTGGCAGAACGAACGTGGCACTAGTTTTTTAATGAAAGCTGTTACCAAAAAATGCATGAGAGTAAGAGACACGCTACCCTCGCCCTCTTTATCCTCGACGCATGCGAGCGGCGGCGCGCGCCGGCGGTGGCAGCGCCGCGATAGCGGAGCGCAGCCGCTCCCCGGCCATTCACAGCGGGTTCAAGTTTTTTTACAAAGACTGTGCATACTGCGTGGCGATTTCTTTTTCGGCGTTGAAAGAAAGCGCGCGAAATACCAGATAAAGCCACCTGACTGCGCTCGGGCGCTATCGTATTGCAGCGCCCTCAGCCGTGCGTCCAGCCTAGCGCTTATCAGGGACGACGGCGCTTCATGTCGGTGCTCCAGTGCCAAAGATGCTGACGCAGTGTGGCGCCGATGCCTATGAAGCCGCGGGCGCTCGCCTCGCCACGGTCCGTGCGCACGGATCTTTCGCACGAACCGCGATTGAGAGCGCTGCAGCTCGATAGCGCATGAGCCCAGCCGGTGGTTTTAGTTCATATTTCGCGGCGTTTCTTTAAATGCCGGAAAAAAAATCACCACGCAGCATGTACTACGTTGCCACGAAAAATTGGATCGGTCGTTTTGGAATGCCCTCTACAACGTAACGAAACGAACCTGGCCCTCAAGTGAATATTAAAAAACTTAGCGTAATTCGGCTTAGTTAACAAAATTAAACGGTATGTGAAATATACCCTAAGGAGGGCCACATAACGGCAAGCCATATGCCATTGGATTTATTCAGCTGCGGCTAACCACTGCGTTTTATATCCTTGGTACAGGTTACGTGAAACACCCTGTGTATGCGAAAACACTGCGCGTCCGTGTGGTTTCTGACATCCGCATTAGCTATGTGCTTACTTCGGCAATTATGCTGGACAATTTCTGCAACATTTCTTTGCCCTCGCGTCGCTTTTTTTCTAATTATGTTCACCTTGTGAACTGCTGCACATATATCATTAGCGTACTAGACACTGTAACAGCATTTTTTTTTCTTTTTTTGCACTATCGCAGCTTTAAAGACACGTTCCCTTTCATATCGCACGGGCAGAAGACTGACTCTCTGCGTTCGCAAGCTGATAGTGGTTTGAAATTTGATATGCTACTTCGCGATGACACCGCCCTGTTTTATCTCGCAGCTAAGTGGAAGAAAATGTATACAATCGCATTAGCTCCGCTTGCTTCGGTACTCGGTGCTTTCGCAAGGTGGTGGCCATTATGGCTAGGCATTGCTGGCGCTAAACAATTTTCGCAGTCGCCTGTTCTTTGACTTCGATCAGTCTCGGTATAGATCCGAGAAACGTTGTCTCGTATAGAAGGGGGTATTTTTATTTTGTTTAACGTTATTGCCGCTTTCTGTCGCATCGACCACAGTGGAAAGTGGGCTCTCTAGGCGTGCACACGGCGCCGTGAATGCCGCAGCGAGCACTCCAGATAACGCACCGTCGCGCCACCCTTAAGCGCACCGATAATCACAGCGTCTGCCGGTGCAACAGCGGTGAAGCATAAGAGACAAGAGTGAGCGCGAAAGCAAGTAGTATCGTCGCCATGACAACTGGCATGCAGTCCCATCACTTCTGGCGCACAAGACTGGCGGCAATGTTTCTGCCTCGCAAGTGGCAGCGTGCTAATAGTTATTCTCGCGATGCGTCTCAGCAGCGCCCCAAAATTGCCGCTTTAGTGGTTGTTAATAGAGTTATTTTTGTGACTTCGCACAAGCAACACAGTGATGCCATTCATTCATTGCATGTGTTGATGCAGTAAGTACCCGAACATTGTTGATGAAGCTATAAATTGTAGAACAATTCACAAATTTAAATATGCAATGCGAAAGATACTATTTTCTGATCACAATATGTTTAAGGAATGGTACTGGAGTTTTGAATTGTTCGATGTCATAGGGATGTTATAAGTGTTATATTCTCAATGTATAACTTATGTTAGTAACAGAATGTTCTTATTTTCTGCAGCGCTGTATTTGTTTATTTACTTGCCATTCTGCAAACAGTTGATACTTTGCAATGTGTTTAAAATTTTGCTGTAAATATTTTTAATTTTTTCAGTATTATTAGTTGTATTTGGTTTTATTAGGGAACTGCTACTTCTGCTGCTCCATTGAAGTAAAGGCCTTCATCATGAGGTTTGCGCCCTCCTTTCGCCTTACCTTGCTTGTAAACCTTGTATTTGCTTTGCCCAAATAAACAAACAACCTGCAAATATCGTGTTGAAACGATGCCAGAATGCGGGCATTTCCCATTATATATATATATATATATATATATATATATATATATATATATATATATATATATATATATATATATATATATATATATATATATATATATATATATATGCCTCTTACGTGACAGACCTATGGTCGACGAGCCATCTGCTGACGCCATTTTAAAATAGGGGACACTACGAGCCCTATCTGCAAGGCGCGCTGTGCACGTCCAAAGTGTATATCTTGCGCCATGTTCTCGACTTACTCTTAGTTTCGTATTGGCTGTTTATCAGAGCTGGCGCGCAGTGACCAAGCCATGATCGTTCTGGCAGACTGCCTCCAGCGGAAGGACGGGACAGTGCGTTCTGCATCGGCACGATGAGGACGGCTTGCATCGTTTTGCTGCTGCTTTTCCTCGAACCGGCAAGTGAGTGCATGGGCCAGCGGATGAAATTTTTAAGCGCTTTTTTGTTATTTGTATCTTCCGTGCAAGTTCAAACCGCAGTGCATTTTAAAAAAAATGGCAGACTCACCTGTAGTAGCCGTCTACGCAATGTGAAGCATTCGTGATTTGTCGACAACTATTGTTCGGATAATGTAACTGTTGTGCATCGAACGGTTATGTGGTGACTATAGGCTGTAGTGTTTACATTTATAATAAGCAAGACAAACTGTTTGTAATGGTGCGATATAACATTCAAAGTGAACTAAAACTTAAATTAAATTATGGGATTTTACGTGCCAAAACGACTTTCTGATTATGAGGCACGCCGTAGTGGAGGGCTCCGGAAATTTCGACCACCTGGGGCTCTTTAACGTGCACCTAAATCTAAGTACACGGGTGTTTTCGCATTTCGCCCCCATCGAAATGCGCCAGCCGGGACCGGGATTCGATCCCGTGACCTCGTGCTTAGCAGTGCAACGCCATAGCGAGAAAGCCATCGTGCCTGAGCTCGCAGAAGAATGCTTCGCATTAAAAAATGACGGCTATAGCCACATGACGTCACTATGCCGGACCACTTTCCCCCAATTCGCTTTAATTAGCCCGTCACTATGCACGCTAGTTCGCAAGTGCACAGGAAAACCAGCAGCAGGAAAAATCAATTTGCCGATTGGCACCGTCTATATGATTGGTTCTGCTCATTGAACTGGTTATACACACGTTTCTCACAGCATTACTCACTAAAACTGGAAGGGTACTGTAGTGTTAATAATCATAGCTACCGCACCTAGGGACACTACCACACATTTCAGAAAATCAGAATGAAGAGCTTAAATACATTCGTATCCCGAAGCAGAACCTGTGGCATGATATACGCCGTAGTGGAAGGCTACCTATTCGCCTGGCTGCTTAAACGTGCACTTAAGTCAAAGTGCACGGGCGCGGTGTTGCATTCCGCCCGCCGCATTGCATCGGCAGCCGCCGGGAATCGAGTGCATGACCTCCTGCTCTGCAAGCTGAACGCCCTCGCCGCTGAGTCACATACGCCCCTTGGTGCTGTCACAATCGATGAGGCGGAGTTCATTAGCGCAGTCCTGTCTCACGTACAGCCATCACGCTCTCCGTTCGAATACTTTGTCCTTACTGTTATATACCTCGGCTTGAACGTGTTTCTGGATGAGAAATAAGGGAAGGAAAAGGATTATTGACATCGGCTTGCTTTCTTTCTTCCTAAAGGTTACGGCTATGAGGAAAAGGATTTCGAATGCCCACATACGAGTGTCCTTGTTCCAACAACATCAGTTTGCGACGGGATTCCGGACTGCACTCTACCGTCTAATGTTAGCAGCGGTGACGGCCTATCTGACGAAAGCACAGATATTTGCGGTACGCTTCCCCGAAAAACTCGCATGCACATCAAAACCTAGGTACACTCATTCTACAGCTGGCGGTAAGTTTTTGTGTGCTAAGGTATTTTGAGTAGGTGTAATATTTTATTTATTTTCTATCGTTCGTCGCAACAGCACCGCGTTTCTTTTCAATCTCCCGAGAGAAAAAAAGGCAATTTTTTTCGCTCTGGCGGGATATGCCCCGTTTGTCTAAATACGCAAACTACTCTAAACGATTCACCCTATTATAGACAACAATTGAGCTGTTAAAAACGTTGATAGTCGTGGAAAGCAATATAAAATAATTTATGGAAGCTGGTGCTAAATCAGAAATTTCAAACAGAAATATTCTCGTGTGATAGCGGACATAGCGATTGCCTTCTGGGTCTGAGACAGCATGCTGGACACGCGGTGAGCACCCCAGTTGAGGGTCTCATTGACGACAAAAAGTCTATGTGCGTTACTGGTAGTAAATTTCCTTGCGCGCAAAGTCGTGGAAATGCTCTCATATTGAAAAATAATGTCAGCGCGACCAATCCTATCTTCAAGGGTTGCCCTGCTAGAGCGGTCCGTGCATAACGAGTTTACGCTCGACCACATTTGTTCGGAGAAATTAACGGTGCAAACCAAAGGAGCACCAAGAACAACTACTAGACGGGCGCCAATGCAATACCTTGATTCTGCTCGAGACATGCTTGTGTTCGCAGACTTTGGAGTCGGGAATCAACACCGTCAGTACGCATGGTCCGTGTATCAGTTGGTGACGCTTCCCCCTGCTCGCACAGAATTCACCTAACTCATCGAGGCATTCGGAGGAAAATAACTGTTGAAGGAGCCGCGCTGTTGTGCATAGTGAAGCCCTAAAAATGCATTCTGTCTAAAGATGCTAAAGCTTCGTTTTGTTTCGAAAAGATCCCTTTTCTAAAGATTCGTCTTCCCAGGCCATAAAATTCAGATTCCTTGCATATTTATCTCTGTAATTGCAATTATTTTCTGGAAAACACCGCTGTTATAGACGGGACAAGTGTTAAAATATTTGACGCAGAGTGCGCCCGTTCGTGTCACACTTGAAACGCTTGTCCCGTCTTTAGGTGCGCAGTTGTCAAGAATGCAACCACACCAACTTGTCCTGCAGTCCATAGTTTTCATACTTTTGTTTGCCATGAGTATACAGTTATGATTTGAAGTGGGCTCAAAGAGTCAACATTAGTTCTTCGAACTACGCAATGCAACAGACTAACTTTCCGCATGGTTCTGTTTCAGCTCCTGCGGCTTTCTTGGATAAGACCGAGTTACAGAGCCGTGAGGTCACAAGCACGTCCATGCAGCTTATCTGGTTGAAGGCTGCAACTGGTGTCTCAAATCACTCGCTCAAATTTGCCGGATACTTCCTAACAGGAAAGTTTGAGCCTCATTCGTTTCAAAACACTGTATCTGGACGCCTGCACTCATATCACGTCCAGTGGTTGAAGCCATAGACCGATTACACCGTAATTCTGAGGCCATTTTTCACAGAGAGTGGCAAGCCTCATGTTTCGTACAAGATTGGCAGGGCAGCTTCGGTGAATGTCCGGACAGAAGCTGCTGGTGAGTCTTTCGATAGAATGTTCACACGTGCGCCACAGAACTTTGCGGGGGCTCGCAACCGATACATCACTCCTGTCATTTTCATACTTGAGCAAACATTAACTTGAGCGCACGTCAAATCACGATTACTAAAGCACAAACAACGAAGACGAAGGAGTGGCACAAAGGGACAGGACCGTGCGCTGAACATACACTGGCGTTTTTGTATTGGGAACACATGTTTTATAATGACGCCAAGCTTCTTCTCACGCATGCTCGCCATTATTTATCAAAATCAGCAGCAGAAGTAGCCTATTTTTAGGTCCACGGCAGGACGAAGGCCTCTCCCAGCGATCTCCAATTCCAACTTTTGCGTGCAAATTTCCTAATTTCATCCCTCCACCTAATTTTTTGCCATCCTCGACAGCGCTTCCCTTCTCTTGGTACCCATTCTGTAACTCTAATGGTCCACCGGTTATCTGCCCTGGGCATTACATGGCCTGCCGAGCTACATTATTTTTCTCCTTATGGCAACTATAATATTGGCTATCCCCGTTTTGCTTCTGATCCACACCGCTCTCTGCCTGTCTCGTAACGTTAAGCAATAATTACACGCCATCAAATCAGTAAGAAAGCCCACGGGCATCAAAATGACGTAACAACCAGATATCAGTCAAAGCAGGCTCGTTGTCTAAAAGAGCCACCAATGGCTGACTCACGCACAAGCTTCTGCTTTTTTATGCATACAGTGCCTTCATTAGTTGCCTTGCTATCACACCTTTGTGACGTAACATTACACGTGTTCGATAGAACTGCGCTTGGCAAGCGCAGCTCTTAGAATGAGCGTCCAGTAGCGAGTGGTTGTCCCATTCAACATTGTACGGATGCTTTCCGAGAAGTTTGTTCAGACACATTCTCATCTGCCCCATATGCACACGCCCACAGGTGAGGGGAATGTGATGCACTACGCAGCTGGTGCGTGCCATGTACCTATGCGTGTGCTTAGTGGAACGTTGTTATCGGGTACACTGTGATTGCTTGCGTTTTTGGACAGCGCTGCAAAGACCGTTTAGCTTGTTTTTCGGTGCAAATATTAAGTCAGCGACGTACCTGGACACAACCTTCTGTAGGCGATGTCACAGCCCGTAAATGTACGGAATAACTTCTGTACTCCTGCGAGTAGATTCCTGGCGCGTCAGTAGTCTACCCACACGCTTCTTTTTCATATCTTTGAGCAGCTTGACACCGTTCGCACACATAAGTGACTTTCGGTACCCTGCCTCTTCTACTCTTGTGATCTGCTCCTCAACGCAGATCCCCCTTTCCGGATGCATGATTTTGTCAGCGCCACCCTTAAGCACGAACTGGCAATGGTATTCTTCATTTTTTGTGTGCGCTGAATAACAACCTAATTTCTTCTCGCTTCTGAGGTGATACTTCCAGCATGTGTGGCTCCTTGAGAGATACAGTTCGAGGTCCAAATACTGCAGTTTTCTTTCTTCTGGGAGCTCGTAAGTGAACGTTAGAACCATTCCATATTGACCAAGCGTCTTTTCAACCTCACGCATCATTATTTCGATTTGATCTCGTCAATCGCAACCACGTAGTCGTCTGCATACCTCAAGTACTTCATCTTTGCACACATAGCGCGTCCGATCGCTCTGCCGAGTTTCGCGAGTAAAATAGTGTTGCGGACTGGGGTGACCCTTCATTCTATCCAAACTCCCTATCACTGTAGAAGCAGTCTGCCATTCCACCCTATGACGATGCACTCTAGGTAGCAAATCGTGATGTGCGAAAAGCCTTCCACTTTGTCACGAACGCCAATTCGTTGTTGTCGTCGCAGATGCGTTCCCATACACTGCGCATAAACACATCCTGGGGAAGGGAATAGTATGAATAATAAGGATGAAGTAAGCCATACATTATACTACGAAGATACCTAAAGCGTCATTCTTACCAAAAAGAAGGCTTTCGAATGCACTATTTATATATATATATATAATTCAATGAGAAGTTCTGTAGGTCCGGTGCATAGCTAGCTTTAGAAATGAAGGTGCACACTTACGAAAATTGCATCTTTAGTGTTTGTCATCTTTGATGTCGTTAAAGTGATCCGAGAAAACGCCTCACGTACAACCTTACGTATCCCACTGAGACCATCAAAATTTAAGCTACCACCACACAAAAAAAAAACCTCGCACAGTCGAATTCATAAACTGTTTCCGTTCCTGCGAATCTCAAAAAGTTCATTCATGCATTCATCCTGAAGTGTGCGGTATGCTGACCTTGCTCAACGACACTAATGAACAATGCACCAGAACGATGTAATTATTTGCCACTAAAGTCACCCGCGAAGACACCTCACTTCCAAACGTATATCCCTGTGACTATAAAAATTTGATATGCTACCATCGCAACAAAATAGCAACTAACTCACCTCGGACACGGCTTCTCCGCCTTGCCGGCCACGCATCTGTCTGCCAGCTCGATAGGGACAAACAGAGCTAACAACTCTCTTCCCCGTAGTACCTAGGCGAAGAGAAATCTCAAAGACCGAAAGTCCTCACGTTACGCTCTTGCAACCACTGCTCTTCGCGCATGCGCAAAAAGAGCGGAGAAATCCAATTATGATGTGCTCGTGCATCGGCGCTAGCTATGGAAGAAGACGAGGACGAATGCGAGACCAGTGGCACGAGCGCGAGGGGCAGTACGGGAACGCTGGAACGATGAGCGGCATCGGAGCCAGCTATGGAAGAAGACGAGGATGAATGCGAGAGCAGTGGCACGAGCGCGTCTCTGCGCAAGGCCAGTTCACACGACTTTCGGTACCGCACGCCACGTTTTCAAGGCATCCGTCCGATGAGGCATTTAAGACTTTCGCCTTAAAAACCGCATCTCCAACTAGCCGCCGCAGCCACTCATCATCATCATCATCATCGTCATCAGTCTGGTCACGCCTACTGCAGGGCAAAGGTCTCTCCCATACTTCTCCAATTACCCCGGTCATGAGCTAATTGCGGCCACGTTATCCATGCAAACGTTTTAACCTCATCCGTCCACATAACTTTCTGCCCCCCCCACCTGCTACGCTTCCCTTCTCTTGGAATCCAGACTGTAACCCTTAATGACCATCGATTATCTTCCCTCCTAATTACATGCCCTGCCCATGCCCATTTATTTTTCTTGATTTCCACTAAGATGTCATTAACTCGCGTTTGTTCCTTCACCCAATCTGCTCTCATCCCTTAACGTTACACCCACCATTCTTCTTTCCCCAGCTCCTTGCGTCGTCCTCAATTTAGGTAGAACCCTTTTCGTAAGCCTCCAGGTATCTGCCCCGTAGGTGAGTACTGGTAATGTACAGCTGTTATACCCTTTTGTTTTGAGAGATAATGGCGACCTGCTGTTCATGATCTGAGAATGCTTGCCAAACGCATCCCAGCTCATTCTTGTTCTTCTGATTATTTCAGTCTCATGATCCAGATCCGTAATCCCTACCTGTCCTAAATAGATGTATCCCCTTACCACGTCCAGTGCCTCGCTCCCTATCGTAAACTGCTGTTCTCTTTCGAAACTGTTAAACATTACTTTAGTTTTCTGCAGATTAATTTTGAGACCCACCCTTCTGCTTTGCCTGGAGGGTCAGTTAGCATGCATTGCAATTGGTCTCCTGGGTTATTAAGCAAGGCAATATCATCAGGGAATCGCAAGTTACAAAGGTATTCTTCATTAACTCTTATCCCCAATTCTTCCCAATCCAGGTCTCTCAATACCTCCTGCAAACACGCTGTGAATAGCATTGGAGAGATCGTATCTCCCTGTCTGACGCCCTTCTTTATTGGCATTTTGTTGCTTTCTTTATGGAGGACTACGGTGGCTGTGGAGACACCATAGATATCTTTCAGTATTTTTACATACGGCTCGTCTACACTCTGATTCCGTAATGCCTGCATGACTGCTGAGGTATAGAATGAATCAAACGCATTCTCGTAATCAACGAAAGCTATATATAAAGGTTGGTTACATTCCGGAAGAGAACCGCAATTTACAATAGGCAGCCAAGCACTGGAAGTCGTAAGGGGATACATCTACTTAGGGCAGGTAGTGACTGCGGATCCGGATCCTGAGACGGATCCGCATTCTCAGATAGAACGGAGGCGGAGACGGAGGCATTCTCAGATAATGAACAGCAGGTTGCCATTATCCCTCAAGAGAAAAAGTGTATAATAGCTGTGTCTTACCAGTACTCTCCTACGGGGCAGAAACCTGGAGGCTTACGAAAAGGGTCCTACTCAAATTGAGGACGACGCAACGAGCTATGGAAAGAAGAATGATAGGTGTAAGGTTAAGGGATAAGAAAAGAGCAGATTGGGTGAGGGAACAAACGCGAGTTCATGACATCTCAGTTGAAATCAAGAAAAAGAAATGGGCATGGGCAGGACATGTAATCAGGAGGGAAGATAACCGATGGTCATTAAGGGTTACGGACTGGATTCCAAGGGAAGGGAAGCGTAGCAGGGGGCGGCAGAAAGTTAGGTGGGCGGATGAGATTAAGAAGTTTGCAGGGACGGCATGGCCACAATTAGTACATGACCGGGGTTGTTGGAGAAATATGGGAGAGGCCTTTGCCCTGCAGTGGGCGTAACCAGGCTGATGATGATGATGATGATATATTCCGCACATGTATCTATCACCTGATTGATAGTGTGAATATGGTCTATTGTTGAGTAGCCGTTACGGAATCGTGCCTGTTCTTTTGGTCGGTAGAAGTCTAAGGTGTTCCTGATTCTATTTGCGATTACCTTAGTATATTCGTTGTAGGCAATGGACAGTAAGCTGATTGGTCTCTAATTTTTCAAGTCTTTAGCGTCCGCTTTCTTATGGATTAGGATTATCTTAGCGTTCCTCCAAGATTCCGGTATGCTCGAGGTCATGAGGCATTGCGTATACAGGGTGGCCAGTTTCTCTAGAACAATCTGCCCTCCATCCTTGAACAAATCGGCTGTAACCTGATCCTCCCCAGCTGCCTTGCCCCTTTGCATAGCTCCCAAGGCTTTCTTTACTTTTTCCGGCGTTAATTGTGGGATGTCAAATTCCTCTAGACTATTCCCTCTTCCATTATCTTCGTGGGTGCCACTGGTACTGTATGTATAAATCTCTAGAAATCCTCAGCCACTTGAACTATGTTATCCACATTAGTAATGATATTGCCTGCTTTGTCTCTTAACCCATACATCTGATTCTTGCCTATTCCTAGTTTCTTCACATCTTTTAGGCTTCCTCCGTTTCTGAGAGCATGTTCAATTCTATCCACATTATACTTCCTTATGTCAGCTGTCTTAGGCTTCTTGAATAACTTGAAAAGTTCTGCCAGTTCTATTCTAGCTGTAGGGTTAGAGGCTTTCATACGTTGGTGTTTCTTAATCAGATATTTCGTCTCCTGCGATAGCTTACCGGTATCCTGTTTAACGAAGTTACCACCGACTTCTATTGCACACTCCTTAATGATGCCCATAAGATTGTCGTTCATTGCTTCAACACTAAGGTCCTCTTCCTGAGTTAAAGCCGAATACCTGTTTTGTAGCTTGATCCGGAATTCCTCTATTTTTCCTCTTACTGATAACTCATTGATCGGCTTCTTATGTACGAGTTTCTTCCGTTCCCTTCTCAAGTCTAGGCTAATTCGACATCTTACCATCCTATGGTCATTGCAGCGCACCTTGCCGAGCACGTGCACATCTTATACAATGCCGGGCTTAGCGCAGAGTATGAAGTCCATTTCATTTATAGTCTCGCCATTCGGCCTCCTGCACGTCCACTTTCTGTTATCTCGCTTGCAGAAGTATTCATTCATTCATTCATTCATTCATTCATTCATTCATTCATTCATTCATTCATTCATTTAATTTATTTATACTGTCATACCTCATCGGGCTATTACAGGAGTGGAGAATAAAAACAACAAAAACAAACATAGAATGCGACCGAGTTACAAGCTTTGACTCACAAAGCTTGTCTTTGAATGGAAAAGACGTATGAAATACTACAAGGGAAAGTAATGAAGCAACCAGTCGCAATTTGGCACTGCATCGTCATAGACACAAGAAGAGTCGCACATGCAAAAGTAAATGCATACTTATTGGGTAATTCACTATGTGTTATTACAAAAAGTTGTGCTTTTAGGACTTTCCAAAAAATGTTGTTAAGGACATCGAGGTTACAAGAGAGTCGGGTAACAAATTGCAGTCTCTCATTGCCCTCGGAAAGAAACTGAACTTGAAGCAATCATTGCGGGCGAGTGGAGGAGGAATGTACATACTATGACGATGCCTCGTTGAAGCGTTCATAGGAAGCTCAATATAATCATCTGGTTTGATATCTACTTCATTGTGAATAACTTCGAAGAGGAATTTTAGTCTGTCGTAGTTAGTTCTGAGCTGAAGTGGTGCTAGATCAGCTAATTGGCATAACTCTGTTGGAGAAAGGATGCGACGATATTTATTAAATATAAACCTGGCAGCTAGCCTCTGTATTCGGTCAAGTTTAGAACAGTTAGTTTTGGTGTGTGGGTCCCAAATGATTTTAGCATATTCAATAATTGATCTAGCTAGAGTTTTGTAAGCAAGACATTTAATTTCAGGGGTTGCCCGATTGAGGTTTCACCTCAAAGACCACAGGGCTTTAAGCGATTTGATGCACACACTTTCTGTGTGTGTATTCCAGCGTAAATCTGATGTAAAAGTTAAACGCAAGTATTTGTGTTTTTCAACGTTGTCGAGTTTGTTGTCACCAATGCAGTATGAGTAACTAAGGGTACGCTATTTAAGTGAAATATACATAGACACTGATTTTTGAGGGCTTATGGCCATTTGCCAATCGTCGCACCATTTTTCAATTTTTTTGTAGATTTGAGTTAATTTCTTCTTGGTCTTGTCTCGATTGAATTTTGTTATAAATGACGCAGTCGTCGGCAAACAAGCGCAACGGTACAGTGATGTCATTGGGCATATCATTAATAAATACGAGAAATAAGAGTGGTCCTAGTACCGTGCCCTGAGGTACACCAGGCTCTACAAGTGAGGGTACAGACTGGCAGTTTCCAATTTGCACATACTGTTCTCTGAAACCAAGGTAAGACGTGAACCATTTCGTGATTGCGAGATTTTTAAATATGGCGTCTATTTTGTGTAATAACTTAGGATGAGAAACTTTGTCAAACGCCTTTGCAAAGTCTAAGTACACTTTGTCGGTTTGGCAACTTGAATTAATGGTTTGGGCGAGGTCATGTACAATTTTTATAAGTTGAGTTGTCGTGGAGAGTTTTCTTCTGAACCCATGTTGACGGCTGTATAATACCTTATGGTAATCCAGATATTTAATTAAATGTTTTGATACAATATACTCCAGTAATTTCTAACACGCGCTGGTAAGCGTAATTGGCCGGTAGTTGTTGACGTCTGCTGTTGCGCCGCCTTTGTGTATGGGTACGATTTTGGCACGCTTCCATGGACTGGGGAAACAGCCGGTAGTAATAGATGAGTGAAATATAATGGCAAGCTGTTTTGAAACCCACTCCGCATAACTGTATAAAAACTCGTTGGATATTTCATCTGGTCCAGGTGACAGTGACAGTGACAAGAACTTTATTAGTATCCTGGTGATTTCTTTATATTATAGTTGAGGAGCAAGTTAAGAATTCCTTCTTCACTAATTACTATATCCTGTATTGGTACCCTTTCGGGGGTATCTACAAAGTGTAGAACCGTACCGTTATCTCGCGTAAAAACAGACGAGAAAAAACCACTAAAGCTGTTACCTATTTATCGTTATTTTGGCTCGCATCCACGTGTGGTCGCTTATCCTGAAGATTAACGTAGCGCCAAAATTTTCCGGGGTCTTCTGCAACAAATTTTTTAAGTGTGATGCTATATATAACCTGTCTTTGCTCTTCCGAACAAGTTGTTTTAACTGTTTACTTAGTTGTCGAATGGGTTCCTTATATTATGAGGTGGGTTTTTGCGAACAGGCTTTTCGTTTCCTCTTCAGTTTCGTTTTAATATGTATAATTTCCCTCGTGATCTAAGAGTTTTCTTCCTGACAATTGTGCGGCTTTGGGGACAAAACGTTCGATGCACTGTCGTACTATGTTTGAAAAAGTGTTCCACGGCAGGTCTGTACTGGCTCCGGAACGTAATCCTGCAGGGGCTGAAGGACACAGTACGGAAGATAGGGCATGGTAGTGTAACCGCAGGTCACAAAGGAGTAAAGGATACATTAGAAAGGATCACGGAAGAGTTCTTTTGGATCAGGGTGCAGAGTGACGTGAAACGGTATGTGAAAGCATGCGACTTATGCCAAAATACAGTGGCTAAGGGACGTGTAAAAAAGTATGAACAGAGGAAGGAGATAGGAAGGGGGAAGAACGAGCAGAAGTCTAGAGTTTTATTATTATTATTATTATTATTATTATTATTATTATTATTATTATTATTATTATTATTATTATTATTATTATTATTATTATTATTAATGTTGTTGTTGTTGTTATTATTATTACTTTTCCGTTCCTTTGCTGTTACTACATTTCTGACCAATGAGGGCAAAGCGATTCGTCCTGCTAGGGCAAAGACTAAGAGGGAGCGGCGTCAGCACTACACCACCGACCAGAACGAAGCGGTTTATGCAGCTAGAATGTCCGATGGGCTGTCATCGTACGACAGAACCCCCAAATGCAATCGAATTACGTCTATCTGATGAAGAGTCCGTTAATTTTATGACAGAGTGTTGTGAAGCAGACTTGTACGCGCTACTTAAAACGAAAGTAGCCCATTACAATTACAATTACTTCACTGAAAAATGTAATTGATTACAGTTACCAATTACTTGATTAAGTTACTTGAGAACCAGATAGTTCATCTTGAACAGTGTTCTAGGAATGCCAATCTTGAAATCCAGGGAGTCGTTAAGACAGGAAATGAAAGTGTTGTTGCCATATTGTCCACTATCGGTCATGCTATTGAAGAACCAATCAGTGAGTGCGATATCGAGACTTGCCATCGTGCCACCACGCGTAATCCAGATAAAACTAACATTATCGTGCAATTCAAGTCCCGGTCGAAGCGCGACGTCACATTAAAGAATGCGAGAAAAGCCTGGCTGACTAATGACAGCCTAGGACTTGGCAGCTCAAATCCTATCTGTGTATATGAGCATCTTTGTCCTACACTAAAGAGACTTCTCAGTATGGCTATCAGGCGTAAGAAGGACTGTCAGCGGAGATCCGTATGGACCCGTAATGGAAGGATTTTTCCGAGTCAGTCAGAGACTTCTAGCGCCATATCCATAACTTGTGAAGAAGACCTCAATAAGATAACATCGGTGTAATTAGTCCCCCTCTTTCTGCATACAGTTTAAGCTTTCAAAATGCGCTACCACGATTTTGCGTTGCCCCATAAAATTGTTCCAGGTTCTTCTATGTACAGTTCTGTTTTGCATATTAACACACGCTCTGCTCTCGCTAATCATGACCAGAGTGCCTATCTCCTAGACGAATTCTCTTTTCAGTATAGTATTTTAATGCTTACTGAAACATGGTATTGTAACGGGTGTCCAATGCTCCATCTTAATGGATACAAAAGCTTTTTTATCAATCGCAGTAGTCGTAGGGGCGGTGGCGTCGCTATTTATGTTAAAGCTTCTAAAAAATATGAAGTAATATCAGAATCCACTTTATTCCAACACACTAGTTGGGGGCCCCCAGGCAAAAAGCTGTCGCAGACAGCTTGACGGGACCTGGGGGCCTACAGAGAGCAGCAGGCAGTGGATTTCACAAATTCTAACAATTGTAAATACATACAGACATTATGAAGAAGAAATAAACTTGTTTCATACACATGCAGAATACAGATTATGACATTGCAGCATACAGATGCAGCATACAGATACAGACATTATGAAGAAGAAGAAATGAACTTATTTAATACAGATGCAGCATACAAGGTGAACACCATCACACAATGCATAAACAGTGCAGGAAATGTAGCAGCCAGGGGAAAAGAGAAAAAGTTCATTGCTTCATCAGGTAATCGCGCACCTCCGCTTTAAATGTGTCGAATGGGGCACTGAAATTAATTTGATTTTTTAAAAGGTTGTATAGTGTTGGTATGCAGTAATCCAGCCTAGATCTACCGTAATTTGTACGTGTACGCGGCACTGGTATTAGCCTGTTACGTATGCTGTAGTCATACGGGGAATGTTCTGTATAGTGTGGGAGTTTATTTTTATACATATAGAGAGATAGTTTATAGTCATATAACTTAGACGCTTTAAGCATATTGTGTTTAATGAACAGGGGATCAGTGGGTAATAGGCTGGGGTGTTCATTAAAGTTCTCAAATATTCTTAATACCTTCTTTTGGAGCCGCTCCAATTTGTTATAGTTGGTGGTTGTTGTAGTGCCCCAAACTAAAGTGCAATATGAAAGACGTGAGTAAAAATTAGCATAATATATTGCATTCTTTAGTCTAATTGGAATTAGTTCCCTCAGTCTGTAGAGGCAACCAACTGCTTTGCCTAATTCAATCGTGAGCTTAGTTACGTGCATGTTCCAAGACATTGTTTCTTCGAACCAAACCCCCAAAAACTTTTCAGATGCAACGCGTTGTAGGGCCATTCCTTGAAAGTTTAGGGTGAGTTCGGAATCGCTTTGTTTGTTGAGAGTTTTAAAAATAATATATTTAGTTTTTTTAATATTTAGGGTTAATCTGTTAGAGTTCAACCACTGTTCAAGGTTAATTAGGTAATTGTTTATTGTTGTGTTTAGGTGGGCTAAAGTTGATGCGGAAAAGAAAATATTAGTATCATCAGCATACATGACCAGTTTGGGAGAATTAGGCACATCACATAAGTCATTGATATAAAGTATAAACAATAAGGGCCCTAGAATCGACCCCTGAGGCACTCCATGTTTAACCACAGTAGTCGGTGATGACAAGCCATCGACTTTCACACACTGCTTTCTATTGTAAAGATAGTTCTTTACGAGTTCATGGGCGACGCCACGTATGCCGTAGTCATGCAGTTTGGATAGCAGAATATTATGGTTTACACAATCAAATGCTTTTTTTAAATCAATGAACATTCCCACAGTAAAAATTCTGTTTTCTATGTTGCTAAGAATTTCATTCTTTATTAGTAGTAGCGCCATTTCGGTAGATTTCCCTTTCTGGAAGCCGTATTGTGAATCATTCACAACGCGGTATTTAGTGAGAATGTTTTCGAGCCGTGTATGAATGACATTCTCAAAAACTTTGGACAAGATGGGCAGAACAGATATTGGTCGCTAGTTTGCTATATCATTGACTGCTCCACCTTTGTGAACAGGGGTTATACGTGCCAGTTTAAGGTCAGAGGGAAATATACCAGTCTCTAACATTTGATTAATTATGAATGTCAGCGGTAAGGCTATAACAGACGCCACATGCTTAATAGGGACAGCACTCAGGCCATCCAACCCGGCGGCAACGTTGTTTTTAATTCTGGAAATGAAATTTGTGACTTCTTGTGCAGTAACCGGTGAAAGATTAATTGAATTAGCCAGTATTGTACGTGCAAACTGTGGTGTTTTAGTACAATCACTATGGCTATTCGGAGGCACGTAGTCGCCAACGTTGGAAAAAAATTCGTTCATTTCTGTTAGGGCGTCTTCATCCGTCTTGCCTTGAGCAAAAGCTGCAATATTAATTGAGCACTGAACCTTAGAGTTATTAGACAAATTATGGATTTCCTGCCATAATTTTCTTGGACTGTTGTATATTTTAGCAAACAGGGACTGATAGAAGCAGATCTTAGCCTTTTTTAAATCAGCGTTTAATTTATTACGATATGATTTGAATTCTGCGAGCAAGGCAGCATCACGTGATTGAACGAATCTATGGTACATTTTGTTTTTGGCTTTTATTCTTTTATGCAAGCAGTTTGTAATCCAAGGCTTGCGTATTCTTTTGCTTCGTTTTGTGTTATGTATCAAAGGGAAATGTTTTTCATAGCAGGCTATGATTTTCTTGAAAAAGATACGGTAGGCCTGATCGGGATCACTTTCGGCGTAAACATTGTCCCATACTATCATTCCAACATCAGAATAAAAATTGTTGAGCGAAACAGAGTTAATGTCGCGATAACTTGGGTTGTTATTTTTGTGCTTTTGGGGAGCTACTGGTATAAACGTGAAAATCGGGAGATGATCACTGATATCAAGGGAAAAAACACCTGTTAAGTACTGGTCGCAAGGAAGGCTGGCGATACTGATATCAAGAAGTGTGGCGCTAGTTCCAGTAATACGCGTGGGTAACGTAATCAGATTTGCGCAGGCAAAAGTACGAAGGATGTTTTGAAAATGTTCACTGGATGCGTCACCACTAAGCATATTGATGTTCACATCGCCCATTACTAAAAAGGATGTGCGCATTGAGTGTAGACTAGGCAGCAAAGTTTCCATGAACTCAAAGAATTCGGACTTAAGTCCTAATGGTGGCCTATAAACTGCTGCAATAACAATATTCGTAAGTCTTACTACTAGACACTCTACATTGGCTGCAATACAAGTTAGCTCATCAAGAACATCACAAGCAATAAAATTTTTGATGTACAGAGATATACCTCCTCCACGGTTAGTGGACCGCGTGATTCCGTGGTGATTATATCCTGGTATATTTGGTGGGTTATCGTTTGCAGAAAGCCAGGATTCTGTGAACAATATGGCATCAAATTTTATTGATAGGCTATCGAAAAACATGCGTAAGCTGTTCATTTTATTTTTAATGCTACGAGCGTTTAAATGGAATGCACTGAAGTAAGTAGACGACACGTCAGTGTTGAAGTTTTCAATGTCGTAGTATCTACATTCTGCCATGGTAGCCATGACTGTTAGGTTATACCCAAAAAAGAAAAGTTATATCAACGCCAACCTTAACGTTGCATTTTATCCAGATCTTCTCGGCAGGCAATCTTTAATATGTCTGATGATTCTGATTTCCTTGCGAAGATTTTTCCGCCATGCGTCCAAACGAATTTCCATCCTACTTCTCGTTTTTTTGCATTTGCGGCTCCTAGTAACTGCTTGCCCTGCCTTGTTATGTGCTCGTTGACATATATAGGGCCAGTTGTCCTAAAGCCAAGTACTGTCGTAGACAGGCGTGCCCTCTTCGCCTTGGCCAGCACAGCATTTCGCTTGTCCCGCCCCATTAATAATATCATATTATACATGCATTACAAACGATTACGAAGTACTAATACTGAAACGATACGTTGACGTCATTACCGTCGTTTATCGCCCACCAAATGGGAATTTTGGGCACTTTATCAACATTTTTGAAAACTTCTTGCTATTTGCTTCCACAAATAGTTTGAAACTCGTTTATGGTGGAGACATTATTATAGACACCCTTGAAGCTAGCACCTGCGCCCAAGATTTAAACAACACCGTTTCTTCCACAGGTTTTGTAAATATAATCACTACGCCGACACGCATCACTGTACTAACTTCATCGATAGTTGATTTGTTTATTGCCAACGCGCAAACTAGAGTCGCTGATGCAGGAACAATAGCCTCTGACATAAATGACCAGTTCGCAATCTTCATTATTTTCTCCCCCCCCCCCAAAGTTCATAAAGATAGTCGAAGGGACGCAGTTACAGTGCAGTATGTATCAGACGATGCTTTACTTTTATTTAGGCGTGACATCAGTGCTCAGGATTGGTCTTTTATATTCGGAATAAAAAACGTGAATGATGCATATTCGAAGTTCATTGAAATTTTTCAGCGAATCTACGCTATACATTTTCCTTTTACAACTTTGAAACCGTCAAAAAGGATAAGATAATCTTGGGTCACTCCTGCCCGTAGGAATGCTAGTAATGAGAAAAATCTATTATTTCACACCTTTTTACGTACAAGAGCACCGTCTGACTTGAAAGATTTTAAAACTTTCAGAAATAAACTGAACGCCGAGCTGAGGTCGGCAAAGTTAGGGCGGTTGTTTTCTGATCTAAAGAAACAGCAACCTGACGCCGCAAGGAAAGTGCTAAACAGGGTTCTCGGTCGTGAAAGTAAAACGGAACCACCCTCAAAGTTAACTCACAGTAGCCGTGAAATAGTCGGTCAGGCGCTTGTTGATCATTTCAACCAAGCGTTTCTAGAACACGCACTTCCATATAGTAACCTACAGGTTATCAAACCGTCAAGCAATTGCCCTGCTGAGAGCTTTGCTCTGCATGATATAAGTGAAGCTGAAGTTTATCGAACATTTCTAGCTCTAAAGAACAGCAAGGCTTTAGATATAGACAACCTACAAATAAAGCCCATAAAATATGTTACCTAATGCATTACACCTGCACTCACTCACATATTCAATCTCGCTATGCATTCAGGTCAAATTCCTGACGCACTGAAACGATCCAAGGTAACAGTCATTTACAAAGGGGGTAATGAAAATGAGACAAAAATTAAAGGCCAATTAAAGGACAAATTAAAGACAATATTAAAGGCCAATTTCTAAAGGCTTAAAAAAGATATTGTTTTGTCGACTGACTAACTTCTTTGACAAAATAAATCTTCTTTCCGACGCGCAGTTTGGTTTTAGAAACAGACGCTCTACTGAAACAGCTTTATTAACACTTAAAGAAAGTGTGCTACAAAACATTGAAAATCAACATGTAACTCTCGGTCTTTTCGTAGATTACAGTAGGGCATTCGATGCACTTAACCATAACGTACTTAAACTAAAACTCTCGGACTACGAGGTTCGAGGTAAGCAGCTCGAACTATTCAGTTCGTACTTAGCCAACAAGAACTCAGTCAGAATCAGAATCAGAATCAGAATCAGAATTTATTGTTAGAATTTGGGTCAAATTACATGTATTTAGTATGCAGGAGGAGGTCCCATAGTCAAAGACTGTATCGGGACCTCCTGTACAAAAATAGTTATGATAATTGACATCGCAAAGCAACAGTAGCATATAATAAGGTATTAAACAAGCAACAGGAAATGAACGTTAACAGAGCAAAATACAGAATTCATTACAAATAATAACAACGTTTAGCTTATCTCACAGTAACATAAAAAATTGCATGTGAAACATATACCAGTAGTTTATTTACAAGAACAAAAACAAAAAAAGGCAAAAAAGCAAGAAAGAACGAAAAAAAAAACGGATACAGTAAATTTTCTCATTAGTTTGTCAATAATAAATGCATTTTCAGTTCCCTTTTGAATTGTTGTAAAGATCTTGTAGTTTTCATGATGAGAGGAAGAGTGTTCCATACTGATATGGAAGTGAATTCCACGGTTTGTTTACCGTAGTTAGTGCGGATTTGTGGTAAAAGAAAATTGTTATTTAACGCGAATCTGGTGGTACTATTAGTTGTCAAGTTAGATGGTGAAAATGTGATCGACGGTAGCTCATTATGTAGAAATCTGTAGAAAAATATACCGAGGTTGTATGTAGTGAGCCCGGAAATAGTAAGGATGTTATTCTCGTGTAGTAGGGAAGTGGCATTAGAAAACCATGAACTATATGTAATTATTCTGGTGGCTCGGTTCTGAATTGTTTGTAAAGACTTAATATGAGTATTATAGGTGTTTCCCCAACATATGATCCCATAAGTAATGTGAGAGTGAACGAAAGAGTGGTAAAGTGAGAGCAATGTGGTACGTGTGAAGTAAGGGCGTGCTTTAATTAATATGCGTATACCATAAGCTATTTTCTTTTTTATGTGAGCAATATGATTGTGATATTTCAGATTACAGTCAAGTAGAACGCCAAGGAAAGATGAACATGAACTTGGATGAAGGCAGTGGGGACCAAGACTGATAGATGGAATGGACGCTATGTTTCGCTGATGTGAAGAGAATACAACAAATTTAGTCTTAGATGCATTAATAGATAACATGTTAACGTTGCACCACCTCCGAATATTTTCTAAGTCAGCATTTAGTTTGTTAACGAGAGATGAGATATCTTTATGAAAAGTAAATATAGTGGTATCATCAGCGTACAGAATGCATTTTGTCGAAGAAAGACAGTTAGGCAAATCATTAATGTAAACTAAAAACAGGAGTGGCCCCAGGATGGAGCCCTGAGGCACACCGATGTTAGTAGTTCGCTGTCGAGAATAAGCACTGGAAATTGAAACAATTTGAACCCGGTTATATAAGTAGCTTTTTAGTATCGAAAGGGCGGGACCGCAAATGCCTATTGCTTCGAGCTTAGAAAATAGGATATTATGATTAATGCTATCAAATGCTTGCGTTAGATCGATGAAAACAGAGGCGGTGAGAAATCCCTCGTCAATAAATTTTTTTAGTTGGTCCGTAAGATGAATGAGTGCCAGCTCTGTGGAATACCCGGGGCGAAAACCGAACTGACATGAAGAGATGATATTAAATTTAGAGAGATATTTTGTTAGTCGTACTTCAATTAGTTTCTCAATAACTTTCCCAAAGAACGGCAGAATGGAAATAGGTCTGTAATTGTGCAGTAGGGAGTTGTCGCCTTTTTTAAAAACTGGGATAACTTTGCCACGCTTAAGTTCAGAGGGAAATAAACCAGTTCTGAATAATAAATTAACAATAAATGAAAATATGTCTGAAATTAGGTGCGAGATAAGTTTAATGTTAGCAGGGTGGACCTCATCAATTCCAGCGCTTGTCACTTTTAGGTTATTTATAACGGCAGTTATTTCTTCTGGCGTTGTGGGAAATAAAAAGAATGAATGAGGTAGACGGTTCATTTTAATGTTTTCTGCAAGTTTAGGTGGATTGTTAGGAAAGAAAAAACTACTAAAAGCCTCAGCTATTTCAGCAGGGGAATCGAGCTCTACTCCATCCTTTAAAATTCTGGCTACCTGGTTTAGTCGTGTGTTATTTAAAAAGGAGTTGACAACCTCCCATTTCTTTTTAGTGTTATTACCTGCCTGTAAAATTCTTTGCTCGAAATAAAAACGTTTAGCTGTTTTTATTTTACAGTTAAGAGTGTTACAGAAGTTTTTATATCTCGCACGTAAGTTCATGTTAAATGGTTGTCTTTTAGTTTTCCTATATAAGTTATCCCGTTTGCGCATTTGTGCTAATAACTGCTGTGAGAGCCATGGATTGTGAACAAATGACACATTTTTTTTGCATTTCTTTTTGGAGGTGAACTTACGGAAGTATGATGTAATTAGAGCAAAAAATTTGGAAAAAGCTTTCTGTGGGTCATGTAGTGATTTAATTTCAGACCAGTTTGTATTAGCAACAGCAGTTATGAAGCCATCTTTATCAAGAACGTCTTTAGTGTGTGAAATTGGGTAAGGTCGTACATTAGAATTGAAACGTAAAAGCAGGGGGTAATGATCACTGATGTCGATGTGCAAAACTCTTGCCTCTGGTGAATGAAGCAGGTTAGAAAAAGCATGATCAATAAGTGAGCCTGTACCACAAGAGACTTCGCGTGTGGGCACATTGATTAAGCAATCATATCCGTAGCTGTGGAATATACTAGTGTAGTTAATACAGATGGGTGATGTTTCATCGAGTAAATTAATGTTTATATCACCTATTATAACAACATTTTTATTTTCTAGAGATATGGTATGTAAAATATGATCGAGATTGGTACAGAATTCATTGACTGACGATGAGGGAGAACGGTAAATGCAGCCAAATATGAAGTTCTTGTTATCTTGAGCAAAAAGGCAGTTACTGATTTCAATCCAAACAGATTCGCACTTAGTAACGGTTAAAGATAGATCATGTCTTCTTTGATAAGCAATATTAGAAGAAACATATATAGCAGCACCACCGTGATTAGTCGTCAATCTATTGCAGTATTCCACTTTATAGTTAGGGAAGCAATACAAATTTTTGTCATCGTCAGATAACCAGGTTTCAGTAATGGCAATTAGTGAAAACGGATTAGTTAGTGATGCGAGAAAATTATCGATAGCGTCGAAGTGTTTACGAAGACTCCTAGCATTAAAATGAATGATGGAATGAAATCCATTTAAGAAAGAATTCAATTGATCGGTTTCCAGTGTAGAAGCCATGTTTGTTGTGTCAACTGGTTAAACAATTTATGCCTAGTCTAATTTGGTTAAGTCGGATTCGTCACGAATACGCAGAACTTTGCTGTTAGTGGTCTTCCTAGCCTTAATTTGGCAGTTGTCTGTCCAAAGGAACATCCATTTTCTTTCTTTCTTCAAAGTTAGAGCCTTGGAGAAGAGAGCCTTGTTAGATGGGGTCAAATGCTCATTTACAAAAACGGGAGCGTTGGAAGAGCCGGAAAATCCAATGTCACTAAGACAAAGTTTAGCTTTACGTGCTTTACTGACAAAGTCAGCTTTCTTCGTTCTAGAATGAAAACGAGCGATGATGTTTTTCTGGTCATTAGATCTGGTGGGAACGCGATGAACAATGTCCAGATCGCTAGGCGATACTGGACAGCCAATTCTGTCCCCTACCGTTTGCATAATTGTAACGCAGTCCTCTCCTTGGGAACAGGGAACGCCTTTGACTTCGACATTGCTAAGGCGAGAGTACTGTTCTAGTTCCTCAACCTTGCGAGTCAATGACTGGTTCTGAGATTTCAGCTTGGTGTTCTCAACGATTAGTGTAGCATTTTGGCTACGTAGTTCTTCTATAAGTCCATTGAAGTGTTCAGTGCTTGTACTCAAGGAATCAACTTCCTTTTTTAGTTCCACAACATCAATCCCAGATTCCTTCATCCTCAACAAGATCTTGCCAAAGACGAGTTCATGCGTGTTTTTAGCCATGTTGTTGAGCCTTAGTTCCAGCTCCTCAATTTTTTTCGATAGTTCTGCATTCGTCGGCATGGTATGCGTATTAAAAATAGGCTCAGATAGAAACAAAGAGAAAAAAGAAAGAAACGCGATTGATGGCAGCAGCAGCAGCGGAGAGAAAAATAAAAAAATTAAAAAAATAAAAAAAGATCCAAGTCTGAATACCTGCGCAAACAGAAGATTCTGGCTTAGCTTTGGGTCATGCAATGCCGCTGCTGCCAATGAAGAGCAGGCGTCGATGTCGGCTTGTTTATAGGGCACCCTGCGATCGCAGCGAACTCCAGTGGTGATCTTGCCGATGCTGGGCGCAGGCCCCGATGAGGCTACGCAATCGCAGATTCACCCCGTGTGGATGATGCAGCGCCTTCCAGGAAGCAAAGCGGTGGGACAGCACCACGAAGATGATCGCCGAAGAAACAGAGGCCGACAAAGAGAGCTGCGCAAACAGAAGATTCTGGCTTAGCTTTGGGTCATGCAATGCCGCTGCTGCCAATGATCTGCTAGTGTGCCAGTGTGTGTACATTGGTAATTACCATTCCTCTCCCCTTTATATAAAATGTGGTGTGCCCCGAGGCAGTATTTTAGGTCCTCTTTTGTTTAACTTATATGTAAAGGATATTGTCCGTATTGACACAAGCTCAACATTTTTCATATATCCCGTTGATAGCACTGTCCTACTCTCCGGAACTGATGAAGCCGATCTAGCGTTAAGATGTAATCACGTCCTTGAGAAGCTCGTACTTTGCTCGGATTCTAACTGCCTTAAAATTAACCCAGCCAGAACCAAGGTACTTTTCTACCGTGCAAAAAAATAAAGTAAATAATTTAGACCAGGATATATACTGCGACGGGCACAGGATTTAAATAGTCAAGGAATATACAATTCTCGGAGTAATATTTAGCTCAAATCTCACATGGGATTCGCATGTTGACAACTTATGCAAAAAACTTTCAATGACCACCGGAGCTCTATCGCGTTGTCATGCAATTCTCTCAGTGGAAGCAAAAAAACCAAAATATATTTTGCATCGTTTGCTTCCCATAATAATTACGGTAGTTCCGTATGGTTGACCACTACACAAAGGAATATTACGAGGATTTGTTTATTACAAAAGAAAGTTGTTCGCAGTATCCAAATATTGATTATTTAGCTTCCACAGAAAAGTATTTTAGGTTGTACAACAACATAAAGATACAACATATGTATGAATTTCATATTTTGCGTTCATTCTTTGTGTCTTCACCCACTTTTAAAAACTTTCTTAACACAATAGCACTGCTTCAGCAATATACCTCTGTTCGCACACGTTGTCTTGACTTTTGGATAATACCACGTTTCCGCAATTTTTACTAACTGCAGTCCTTGAAATATAATATTCTGTTAATCCTCAATAAATACAAAGATATAGCGAAGCCCACACTAGCATTACTTCATCAGCTCTCTGTTTTTAAAAAAAATCTTACCTACCACTATTGTCGTGAAGCTATATACATTAATAATTCTTTTTTGAACAGAAGCTGAATCCTCCCGTGTCGGCTTGTATTTCACATTGTAGTGTTTTAGAATGTACTATCTTTTCCTGATGTATTATATGTTTGTGTGTATGCATATGTGAATTCATGTATATATATGTATATATATACACATGTTATTTTCCCCCTTTTCTCATTATATTCGACATTTTTATATATTTTTTTCTTCTGTATATAAGCACGTTTTTTCATTTATAGCAATATATCTAGTATGGCGCATTCTTATAGTGTATTCTTATTCTTATTATTAACGGTTCGACATGCACGTCGAGGTCGCACCCTGCCCTGAATATGATGTCCGGGCCTCTGTCAAGCTGCAGGCCGCAGCTTTTAGCCCCGTCAGCGATAAAACTTGTTTCCGATATATAAAGAATTTGAATTTGAATCACCACCCCACGTAAGTAACTCAGGTGTTACTCGAATGCAATAGATTATTTTTAAGTTACTTGCCTCCAAAACTGATATTAACTAAGCACAGATAGAGGAAAGAGAACCAGCGGTCTCGGCACGCTCAGGGAGTCCTCTGCTGCTCTTCACACATTGCTTATGTTCACTGACAACTGCTTTCCAAAAAAATGGCATCGGTGTTCTGTCGTTTTTGTTGCGAAGACATCAGCAACGACACTAAACGCTCGCTTGGTGCACGCGCTGGAGGGAAGCGCTGGGTTCGAACCCATATGGATCTTGCTAACATATATGGTTACTCAGCATCTGGACCCTCTGTGAAGCACAGCGCTTCACTGTTGCTGATAATTGGAGAAGACGCCCTCGCTTGGGCTATCGAAACGTTGAGAAAATCGTCCGCATTTGACTTCCTAGCATTAATGCGGCCATCGCCAATCGAGACGTACCAGCACTTGCTCCATTCGCCGGCCATCATCTGGCAGAGCATTGAGCTGAGAGAATAATTATTGAGCTCCAGGGCTTGCCTGTCTGAAAATCCGCGAGGATGGTTCATGGCACGATCTCGGGCGTTCTACTGCAGTTGCCGACGAATTCAGGTTCTCAAAGCTGCGTCGCCTCTTACAACTTGCCTCGTTAACAACGTAACTAGTTGCATGTAATTTGTTGCAGAAAACAATACTTGACTTGTAGTGAATGTTGCCGAGCTAACAATCTAATCGCAAAATCACAATATTACCAAAAATGTTACCGGATTACATGTAATTCGTTATGTGCAAGTCTGTTGTGAACGTGTAGTACATTACGCACGAGCATATGTAGAACGGCTATCTTGTTAGCTTTTCTTTGCTGTCTTTATTTTTAGATTTAGCGTTTTCATCCGGATCAGTATGTTTGAATCTCTACGGTGTGTGTAGGCGTCTAATATGGGGAAAGGGGTAGCCTCGATTTCTTAAATATGTATTGAAGTAGCCCTCTCTAGCGTCGCCTATGTTCAAATTTGTCTACAGCTATGAAACATCTACAGCAAAACCGTACGGTACATATATTGCTAAAAAGGTAATTAAGAACTAAGCCTTTGAGATGCTAAATTATCGTGCTTTCGGCATAGCACAATGATCGATTGTTAAAATGTCAACAGAACTATCGCCGCTTTCGCAAACATGTTTGCTTCTTTACAGGGCGAAGGAAACCTTGATTTCTACTCTATGTGGGAATTTGAAGGTACCGACACGACGTCCTCGAGGCCTACTGTTCTTGTTACCGATCTGGAGCCTTGGATGTACTACATGGCAAGCCTCAAAGGTTGCCTTGGAAAAAACTGTAGCGCTGCAGTGAACACAACATTCAGAACACCACCAAAACGTAAGCACACAAATCTTAAAACCCACCTCAAGTGGAAATATACATTGCGGAAAAGCACACATGTACGAATGTGTTATGCATCATGCATGTATGCTAAAAAATCTGTTTATAGTAGGACAAATTCCGAGAATTGTTATGAACCAGTGTATTGTAGCTAGCTACTGAGGGTCGGCTTAAGGCTGCGGGTACAAAGACTGAAAAGAAAACGCTTGGTCAAAATAATTCTGTTAGAAACTGTCTTTAAGCCGTTTACATAATAAACGTCCAATTGCATTTAACACGAACGCGTGTGACAATGACAAGACAGCGACGAAGATGAAGCTGGCATGACCATGACGGTGATGAAATGGGCGGATGGACGGCCACGCCACCTGAGAGCCTAGCGCAACGCCCCAGGGCCCGTTCGCCAATCCAAGAAAACCGTGGACAGCTCTGAAAAAGAAAAAAAAGAAATCATTCGCATAAAAAGATCTGGCAGCACTTTTTTTAGAGTTTAGCATCGAGTTCGCTGTCTCACAGAAAAGCCCCAGTGTATTCCATGGCCTGAGGAGCAGAGTATTTCCCCCATTGGACCCAAACCAGCTATTGCATTAAATCGCCAGTGGCACTAATGTGACACTAAAGGTGGCATAATGATACTTCTTGCGTGCCACGATGAAAATATACGGGATGAAAGCTACAATGCGTGCCGACTATAATTTAAACACTGACAGTTGTGATAATGCGGCGTATCGTTTCGTACAATAGGAAAGTAGCCTTTGGGAGCATGGTCCTAAAACGATACTTTTGCATGGAAGATATAACTGGGACCGTGAAAAAAAGGCACTATTGCTTATGTCGCTGCTTCCTACACGCTGACTGTCATCGTGCAAAGCGGTCATCCAATGTTATATAAGCAGAATCTCGGTAAAGCTAAATCACTGAAAACGGAATTGCCACGTAAAAGGAACAACAACCTTTATATTGGTTCGTTTTTGTATTTGGCTAACGCAAGAAAGCATTCCCCATCCGGAATGAAAATTTCCGGATTTCTCGCTATACGCAACAGAAACAAGCTGTAGAGGATTTTTTTTTTTTAGAAAGAGGCAGGATCTGAAATCATTTTTCTAGGCGTCACCTTTCTCTTTTGTATTCACAAAGCCCTCCTTAAGAAGATTGGCAAAGACTGAAAGCGGCACAAATCTGACAGATGTTTAATGCACGTCCTGTACTACGTGGAACTCCTCGTAACGCCACCACTCGCCTCATAGGGGACCGCAATAAGGACAACCGAAATTTTGCGGACGCCTCATAGCGCACGGCTCCATAATTTGGACTGTGTCTGCACGAGCACTTGTTATTCTGCTGCCGACAAGAGCAGTAAGAGCTATGCTTTTGCTTTGTCATGGCGCCAGCGCTTCCTCGAAATGGAAACTAGCGAAGTCTCGTCAATCCAGCAGCCGCCGACAACGCCTAGAACACGAGACAAATTGGCTGCTACATTTGATTCCTTACGCTGAACACATCTAACAGTGGTACGAGGGTGCATGACATATAGTGGTGCACCTTTACACATATTTCTCATAAACGGCACTCCCGCTAATCGGAAAACATTTGTCTAGTCCGTCGAGGTACTGCCAGTATGCCAGTTTATGCACTCCTTTAATTGCCGGAATATGGACAAACGAATTCGACGACGTGCAACCATCACTTGCCTCTTTCCCTCCCGCTACCCTTCAGCTTATCCCGTTGGGATCTGCTGGTGAACGCCGCACAAGTGCCGCCAAATGTAACTGCATCATACCGCGCTAACAGAGCGCGTACCCTATATGCTGGGACCTAGGGTGGTAAACAACTGACATTGTATTTTGCACAGAGCAGAGTAATCAAAATAATTTTCTGTTTTGCCTCTCTCTCTCTCTCTCTTTCTCTCTGTCTCCCTTCCACCCTTCAAAGTCCTACCAAAGCCCGTTCTAGTCAGAGCTGTATCTACAAGCAACAGCTCGTTCGAGCTCGCCTGGTCCTTCGAGAAAGACGATGTCCGCCTCTACAACGGCTTCCGTGTGCGCTACTGTCGCACGAGCGCTGCCTCGTGTCTCCAGGTTTACACCGAGAAACAAGAACTGACTGTGCGCGGGCTCGATTCCGGCGCGACTTACGATGTTGACGTGCGCGCACAGTTCACAATCACAGGCGGATGGCTGATGATCGGGTCGCCTGCTTCGGCGTCCGTGACTACGTGGAAAGACCGTAAGTGCTACGTTCGCCTTCTCTACGCAGACCGGTCAGTCTTGTTGTGCGACGCCTGCGTGAGCCTCCTCCTTCGGATTAGCCCACAGCGATAGCAGCGCCCGTGGCTTGTTCAGACGCCATTTTTTCTGTTGCGAGTGCCGTTTCATCCTTGCAGTGATCGCGAGAAGGAAAGCAGCGAGTCGTCTGCAGAGGACGCACCATCCTCGGCACTGGCCGTTCCTGGATTTCATGCTGGAGAACAGAAGCCCCTATTTTTTCATTTATGCCGTAGGCCATACTAGTGCCAGTAAATAAAAGAAAAAAGGAGAGAGAGGGAAGAAGAAGTAAACAGCCAGTACCTAAAGGTCCGCCTCGGGTTACACAAAACATTTTGACCAAGTGTGAGAGGTTCAGAATGTGTCATTAAGTAATCGCTACATATTGACTTTCCGTACAGAAGCCATAAAGTCCCGTTAGGAATAAACGAAAGCGTAAAAAAACCACAGGCACAGGAAGCCGAGTAAACTTTAATTTTACTTTTTTTAAGTGCACAGAAACATATGCCTTTCACCTAGCTTTGAAGATCACTCACTGAAATGTTAAAATGCTGATCGCAATTTCATACGCCGAACCAGACAAGAAAAGTATAGAAGTAGTGCACCTCACCGGCACTAGCCTATGAGTGCTTGCTCAAAACTTGAAGCATAACGCATAAGCTACGGAATGAGCTCGCGCAGCGAGTGGTTGAACGCAAAAAAAAATATTGGATCCAAGGCACATTTTGGCATCTATGTCAAGGGAAGCTTTTGTGAAGTGGTTAAGCAAATGGCATAAACTGGCCCATTTCATTCGTGCATCTTTGGCGTAAGAGAAACAGGTGCACGCGCGTGTGTTGTCACGCATCCGTGCTATGCACAATGTGACAAACTTCCATGTATTGCCTCGTAAAAAAAAAAGTTGGGTTTTACATACCAAAAGCGTGCTAAGATTATCAGGCACGCCCTAGTGGGGAACTCGGGACTAACTTCGACCACCTGGGGTTCTTACACAGTGCACCCCAATGCGCGGTACACGGGCGTTTTTTTTTTCGTCCCCCCATCGAAATGCGGCTCTCGCAGGCCGGGATTTATATCCCGCGGCATCGGCCTACACCACTACACCATCGGGCTACACCACCACGGCGGGTCGTGTATTGCCTCGTATTTCTCTTTTTTTTTCTTACGTGTGTTAAATGTGCGGCCGCTTCTCGGACAATTCCCAATTGTACGTACGTGCCATAGTGCAGGGTGATGAGCAAAACGAGAAGGTGAGGCGTTTTGCTCATCGTCTCGACTTTGCATCTCCCGCATTCCCCGTGTTTTCCCTGGATAGTGCAGGGTGATCATTTTTAAATTTTATAGCAGAATTCTTGTCCTTGAGCTGAATTATTCGAAGAGGCGGACATTACTAATACGAAAAATCGAAGCACATATTCAACGAATTAAGGAAAATTCACCAATTATGGTCTTAATTATATTATCTTGCAGCACATATTGCAACTTGGCAATTCTATCCGGTGACCTTGCAAGGCGTATCCACTTGAAATGAATTTCCCAGATGGCGTCGCTTTCGAGATATTATTTCCAAAAGCGTGGAACGAGATACATGGGCGGCTGCAGTTCCTTTTGCGCTGTAATGGATAAAAGAGCGTTTTGTTTAAAAAAAAAGCCAGTCGAACTACAGTGCCTTTTTAGGGCTAGTTTGATGGGGCATATCTCCAAGCTGGCATCACTCTGGAAATTTATTCCAAGTGGATACCGTCTTGCAAACTGCCCGGCTACAATTCCTTAATTTCAATTCATTCAAAAGATAATTAGTATAACTTTGTTAATTAGTTGAATATGTGTTTCAATTTCTTGTGCAAGTGCTGCCCTCCTCTATGATTAATCCCGCACAAGGACTATCATTATCTTATCTACAACAGCTTATTTTTTCTGAATTTCACAAAACTTTAAAATGATCACTCTGTATAAAAATAATCGTCATGAAAACGCGGCTATAATCAGAAAGCGCTATAGCTCACGTTGGCACGATAGATGTATACATGAAAGAGAAGCTTAATGTTTCGAGAATGGTGCTGCTGGTCTGGCAGACCGAGGTTGGGCAAGATAACAGCACCCAGCCAGCAGCCAATGGTCAGAAAACTCCGCGAGGGTCCGCAAACCAAAGCAACGCTTGAAAAACTGGGAGGACGCTTAAGCTTCACCTTTAAGAGTGGAACGCCCGATAGAATTCAATGATCCCTGACTGCTTCTCACGCTTCCCGGCAACTGCAGCATATGTAACCGTAATGTTTACCTCGAAATGGTCGCTACGAATGCTATGCACGAAGACGGGCTTTGTGGTAGAAGAAAATTATGCAGATTCCACACATTGTGGTAATCAATGTAAGCGAAGCTTTCCGTGCAGGATGCCTTGATTGACGATAATTAGCGGTGATGCTGACGCTTAAAGCTTAATTTCTTCAACGTTTAGGCTTACACGAGAGTGGTCAGTTGATGTTAAACGTTACCTTGCATGCACCACTGCTGTTTGTCTGCGTAGTACACAGGACACAAAGGGAGACGTGTTTGCTTGAGGCGTTGTTGTGCGCCATATTTTATAACCTCTGAGAGGGTTGAGCATTGTCATTTCATCACATGGCACATCGCATGGCGGCAGAAGTATTAAACTTGAATTGCATTATAGGGCTTTACATTCCAAAACCACACTCGGATTATGAGGCAAGCCGTAGTGACGGCCTCCGGATTAATTTTGACGCCGTGACATTCTGTAACGTGTCCCAAAATCTAAGTGTACGTGCGTTTTCTATTTCGCCCCCGTCGAAATGCGGCTGCCGCGATTGGACTAAAATCCACGACCTCTAGCAATGCCATAGCCGCAAAGCTAACGCGGCGGGCACGGAAGTGTTTATTTGACGGTCGACCGCTTCCGTAGTGTCTCCTGGACCCGGCGGTGCGCTTCAATTTATGCGGCTCTGCTTCTGCACGCCCTGCGTAAGTTGCCCGCTGGACATATTTGCATGGCGTTTATTTTTCAAAAATAGCGGCAACGTACTGCACCGTAACTTGAACTTAAGCTCATCCGGTTTTCCCGCAACCGCTGTCGTATAGTAGTGGGGTTTCCTTGCCTTCTCACGTCACCTCCCCCCTCTCTTATATCGGCACTGCCTCTTCTTCCTCTCCTTCTTATCCTCTCGACAGTTCTATCTGCGTCCCCTCTGAGCTCGCACGTTAGTAGAAAGGGAATCGCTGCAGTTTCTGCAATGCTAATGAGAGGATCCGCGGATAATTACAGCTATCAAGTGGCTAACGGGGCGACGGCCAGGGAGCTCCAGAGGGCATTGTGCACATTCGACGTGGTGGGGTGAAAACGAGTTTCTCCCGTCGCCTTTTCTCTTTTACTCGCGTCTTTCATCTGTATACCGTCCCCCGACGCGGCGTGCGCGACGGCAGCAGCCCGCAGCAGCAGCAGTGGGAAAGTCCGAGGCAGAGGCAAAGAAAGCTTCGCTTTAAAACAACACGGCCTCTTGCGGGGGCCGCGATGCTGCAGAGGCGAACGCCAGCTGGAGGAAACGGAGCTGGAGCAAGCAACCGGAGGCGCCGCTCCGTGGCCACGAGACACCCACGCTTCGGCGTGCGCGAATGGGGGACGTGAATCGTAGAAGCGCTGGAAAAGGGCTTTCTTTGAGTTTTCGCGTAACAGAATTATGTTTTCTCGTATAGTCAAATTACAAGTCAAGAGCTATCATGTCGATAGGTTGTGTTTCTGTCGTACTTTACGATTTTTCCGCGTATTTTAGCTTGACAAATTAATTAGTTCAGTCAATTCCTTGCATCGCATGGATGGCCTGGGAATGGGTAGTTCGCAAATCAACTTTCTTTTTCTGTAACTACGTACGACGCCGGACGCCGACGCGGCATACCGCACGCCGAGACGGTATTTTCGGCGACACAGGCTTAGCGCTATCGCGTTAACATATCAACCAATCCCGAAGAGACAGGAGGGAAAAAGGTGGTCTGCATTGGAGAGCAAACGCTGGTAGCCGGTGTTTGAGCTGAGATGAAATAGAAGCAGTGGAGTTATGCAAGCCAATTATTGGGGATTCCGGCCGTGGCGGCTGCATTTCGTTGTGGGCGAAATGCAAAAACACACACAAAAAAAACAAAAAACCCCGTGCATTGAGGGCACGTCAAAGAACCCCGGGTGGTCAAATTCTTCCGGACTACCCCACTATGGCGTGTCTCATATCACATCGTGGTTTCGGCACGTAAAGCCCCAGGATCGCATTATTAGATTGGAACAGAAATGCAGTGAAAGACGGCAGTAGAATAGGTGGTCTGATGAGATGAAGAAATAAGCCGGTACCGATGGTAGTCGGGGGCTGATGCAATGACAGGGATTATTGGAGATCGCTGGGGGAGACCTTAATCCGGCAAGTAGACATATATCGATGTTCACGATGACGATCAGACAGCCACCATGAGCACACAGTATAAGGCGCTTCTTTCAGTGAACGCTCGAAGGGCGTTTGGACAGTACAGTGGTACCTCCTAACATTCTTCTAATGAATCTACAAAGGTAACAGTTGGCCACAATAGACATTAAAAGGGCGTTCGCCCCCCCTCCCTCCCGCAAAAAAAGGACGCCAGCATACATTATTTGAAATCAGTCGTATGGTGGCTATTCATCTTTAACCCCCCACTGATATTCACTTACACTGAAAAAGACTGGTCCCCGATGCACGTGACGACAACGTTAACCGCGAAGCTGACTCCGCTATTTCATCCTTGTTTCAAAGCGTTTACCAACGCACTTTTTCTTTCGATCCATTTTACCGCTTCCAGTTCGCTGTAAACTTATTGAAGATTCATCTGTTCTTAAGAAGTAATGTAAAGACGCACATATGTATTTAATATGTGAATCGCTTAATTACAAAACCGCTCCACGTTGCAATTTGTTGGGCGTGTTGGTTAACTGAAAGCATATTTAGCGCCAGCAAACAAGGACGGAAGGGAGACGACAACAGAATGCGCTAACTTCAACACCTTGATTTTCAGGAAGTACACCTATATAAACCATGCACAGTGGCGCCACCTTATCCAAATCTTACCCATCCAAAAAAGCCGTCTCCTTATTTAACAGGTCGATTGAAGGGGCACTAACGCACGTGTCTCTATTCCGCCAGATAGCCTGCGCTTCAATGATCTCTCGCACGTCTTTATCTTTCTGCTTCGCAAGAACCCGGCAGGATTCATACACCGGCGCACAACCGCATTCTTGACAGTGGGTTGACAGATGACCGTATTCCTTATTTTTCACAGTTTGACAATGTTCCCGTAATCGGTCCTTAAGACATCTTCCTGTCTGTCCGATGTATTTTTCCCACAGGACAGCGGAACCCCATATACAACACTCTCTACGCATCCCACTGGCGCTTTTCGATGATTCGTAGAGCACCCGGCAGCTGGCTTACGGTACGGGTCTGGTCAGGTCTGGTCTGGTCTGGTTTTCCGCACCAGAAAAGCTGGCAAAAATATGTCGATTGACAGACCCGTACCGTAAGCCAGCTGGCAAAATGGGGGGGGGGGGGGCGAAAACATGTTTTTGACCAATCGCGGAGGGCTTATTGCAGAATTGGAATAGAAGAGTATGCAATAGCTTTGCGTTATAGCGCCCCAGGCTCATTTATGCAAAGCCATGTCAAGACTACATACAGAATATAACCACTGCCTATTATGCGCCTTGCTGTGTTTGATCTTGTACAGCCGAATGCGTTCACTTCAATGCGCCACGGATGCATATTGGGGAGATAGGCAGGAACGCCGAGTTCACTATCTTGCATAATGCCGATGGCGCCGCGTAGATTCCAGGGGCGGAATCTTATAACGGTTCGGAAAACAAACCGTTCGCTTCGCCGCTCACGTCACTAAATGTGCCACTCTCAAGCCGGTGGTGGAAGAAGGGGAAGACCCGACCAATAAGTGAAAGGGTGCCACCTATGAAGTTTGCGTCGTTATATGACGAGTTAATCGAGGAACTGCAGAATGTTTGTGTTTGCTAAATAAATATAAAATATAAATTGAATATTATACGGCAAGTTATAAAGTATGAACGTGTGGTGGCGGGCGTTTACACAATGCAGAAATAATTTATTCATGTCATTCTTTTTCATTCTCAGCCGATAGGTGGTGTCGCAAGCCTAAATGAGTTGGCAGAGTGCAGCGCTGTCGTCTGCTACCAGGAGCTCGCACGGGCACGCACTGCCAGCACTTCCTAAGGGGCAAGCGCGACAAAACCCTGAACTTGTTTTTAGGGCCACCTTTACTAGCCAACCATATGAATTTTCCTTCTTTTTTCGCCCTTCGTCATCGGCTCGGACATGACTCGCTCACCGCCGCTGCTGCCGCTATCCCTGCTATCTGTCCCACGGCGCGTCGCGTGATAGAAGCAATGGAACTTGAAATCGAACATTACGATATACGGGCCCTGCATTGCGTGCGCGAAGTAAAATCGAAGAGCGTGGTGCTGACGGTGCGCGCTGTACCACGAAATTGAGGAACAAGTTGCGGCCCTCCCGAATTAGAGAAAAAAGGGCAGCCAAATAAGAGATCTCCTAATAATCTTCCCATCCTGACTGTAGTTTTATCAGCCGAACGAAGGAAGCGTTGAACCAGCCTAGGTTGAACCCTTATGATTGCTCAACGGCGATCTGCGAGCTATTCACGCTGGCGATAGCACTGGAAATTCGATCCCACCATGAGAATATCTCCTTGGCATTGGCTTTGAAGCGGATGTCATGGGAAAGCTGACCCAGCCCTTCTACCAGCCAACACAGTAATTCGGAGATCAACTTCGTGGACAGTGTCGGCAGCAGGGACCTAGGCCGTTCCGACGAATGCTTCGCTTCCGACCGAGCTCTAGGAGCTGCAGGTCGGTGGCGATGAACTGCAGCGCGCAATTCCCTCCTGTGCGTGGAATGACCACTGGTACGTTTGCACCCGAGTCTCCTCGAATTCGTAGCGTAGCCTGCAAAATGTCTACTTAGAAAGCCGGCGGGGAAGGTGCAAATAATTATCCGTCATCTCTTCGAACGCGTATAGCACTTCCAGCCGTGGTCGACACCGAAAGAGCAACGCCAAGTACTCAACAAAGGCAAGTGATAGCCTCCGAGTCAACCAACGCACGCGCGCGGTTCCCCTCTCAGCCAACGACGGGCTCGCTTTGAAAATTATTGACAGACGCGTGACGTGATCATAATTTGCGGTGCCGCACCGCTGTCTCTGACGGCTTCTGACGCAAGCAAAATTTTGACCAATCAGGTGAGGCCAAGTGAGCGGTTCCCCTTCCGAACCGCTATAAGATTCAGCACCTGGATAAAGGTTCAATAGACCCATCGCTGCGCCGATAGCTCGCAGTGTTGTCGGCGTTGCGAGAGGAAACAACCGCAGAGTAGCGCGGTTGTTGCTAGGGTTCCCTGTATAGTTCCTCGTACATGGCTCCCAACCGAAGTCCTATGCCGGGATACTTGTTTCTAAATCCACCTTAATCCGCCTTATTCCACCTGAAGCAATGTTAATACACCTTAATACACTTCATTCCACCCTAAGCCACCTAATTACACCTTAATCAATGTTGTTCCACCTTAATTCATTTTAATCCAACTTATTCTTCTTTATTCCACGCTGATGACGATCTTTCCAGCCACTCGTTGTGGACTACGCGGCTTTTCTGCCTCAGGGGGCGTATAATTATTTTCAATTATTTTGAACACTCACTGCCACCTGTGTTTTGCTCTACGAAGGTTTAATCGGCGGACATGAGTCGAATCCAGCGAGCCGGCATTCCTCTCTATCTTACACCGTAAACATACACTGCAGGGATTCACGAGGTCCGTACCGTGGATGTTTTTTTTTCTCAAGACCAAATGGGGCATGCCAGTCGTTCTTACTTTGAAAATAGACTTACTCTTCTGACGTACCTCTAATATGATTTGAGCGTGTACGTGCAATGGATCTTAAAAGGAAAATTTTCAAAGTGAATCAGGTGTGTTCGAAGGGCTTTCAGAAATACTGCGTCGTTCGTTTAAAGAATTGAAGGGGTACTTCGACTGTACCTTTGGCCACAACCTAAAAGTAAAGCTCAAGTGACCATGATAATATATGCATTGACTCAATGACTGGATAACAATTCTGCTATGCAAATGTTTATAAACAAAAATGAGCAGGAATCATGCTCTGACGTGTTTATGTCCTTGTTCTCAGTGCTTTGCCGTAGTTGTTGTCTCCAGTGGTGCTATTTTATTCGTCTCCCACACGCGTCTAGAGTGATGGTAAAAGATATACATTTAAGGAAACATTGTTTTCCCTACGTTAGGTTTCCCAGTGACACAAAAAAGTACAAAATAAAGAGCTCAGAACTTCAGAAGAAGAAGAAGAAGCAGCCCAGAGCCCCATATTTTTTTTCCTTATAGGCTAACTTCAGCGTTTTAAAATAAGCTCTACATATGTTTTGTGTGGCGACAATTTTGCGTGTATCACACGTACGCAGTTCCCGACATAAAGGTCACCGATAAAGCAGCTATTCCAGACCACGTTGGAACCTATTTGCTACGCTGGGAGTGCGTCAACAGCGACGTCGATTACTTCCAGGTATGATTCACTAAAGCAAGGAAAGCAAGTAAGAGACGTTTAGGATTCTGAATTATGACGTCGAGTGAATATAAAGTCGTTCGGCTGTGCTGAAGCCCCATGGGGTCATGATGGTGTCGGCTATTCTTCCATATGCTCATCACAGAAATGTCTGTAGTGGATCGTTATTGTCAGAAGTGGATGACATTGACAAGGCTTGCCTGCGATCACTTGTAACGCAAAAGAATTTGCCAGCAACAGTAAGCGGTGGTATGTCCTCTTGCAGTACAGCGAAAAAAAGATTTCTTCGCGAAGAAGTAGCGTGATCTTTTCACTCGCTGACTACAATCTTCTGCCTGAAACTCGCAGTTGTTGCAGACAGCAACTTACATTTTTTTACTAGGATTATTATAGCAGCTTATAATATTTCCTATTTTTTTTATCATTCAGTGGTAGTGCGTACCCAGTGGCACACACCGAGCGACCCGAGTTGATGTCAAAGAGGCTCACTTGATACCAAAATGTGCCCAGCGGCTCACATCTAGTTACCCAAGTTAACGTGAAAGGGGGTCACTGAATAGCGGCACATACACAGTGCCACATACAGGGTGACG
The DNA here is from genome assembly GCF_038994185.2 of Dermacentor albipictus. Lineage (NCBI taxonomy): Eukaryota > Metazoa > Arthropoda > Arachnida > Ixodida > Ixodidae > Dermacentor > Dermacentor albipictus. The sequence goes on along the minus strand of NW_027225566.1, from coordinate 10,284,337 downwards.
CAAGTTGGTCGCAAGGCTGGTTTGGAACCCGGTTCCTTCACCACTGCAGCCCAGTGCTCCAGCAATCATACCACAAAGAAACATCGACCAAATATGGCGAGAAAACTGTTAGACAGACAGGCCGACGGGCACATAGACATTCGAAAGTGCGTGAAGTGTCCCAAGAATGCAACTCGCATTAAAAGCGAAACCCACGGGACAGAACGCGTTGGTGTTGTTTCATCCTACACGCAATCATTCGAATTGGTCTACTTTAATCTTGGCAACGTTTAACTTTCAATCGCTCCCAGAAAGACCGCCAATGAACACAAGAAGTTCGGCTGCGCATGTCACATCCGTTGACTCATCTAGCGTAAGAACGAGTCCCCTGTAAGGTCGCTCTGATTGTTCGGGTTCTTAAGTCTCACGAATCGGCCTCGTGCTTTGTGTATAGAGAGGGGGTTCACTTCCCCCCATGTCAGCGGGGCGCCAGTTGCTGTGTTATGTGGGGTCACAGGCAACGCGCCGGGTTGGGTGACGCGTCACGGCAGGTGCCAGGCGGGCGAGTGCCGATTCCTGGAAGTCGGTATTGTGCGCACGATGTTGGCAGTCCGCCGACGGGTCACACAGACCAGCCTTGAAACGGACCGCTGTACAAGGTATTGTGGGTCTGGCGCCCGCGTGCCTGACTAATTGGAGGCGCCGCCGAGGTTAAGCAGGACTTAGCAGCTCTGACCCCGTGCCACATGCAGTGAGCATGGACCTAATCTGCTACGCGTCCGGAACGTAATCGCCAGCCTTGTTGTTGGGTGCGACACCCTGCGTGGTGTCGAAGGCCAGCTTACCGTGCACGCTGTAGGAATGCGGTGCACACGTAAAGAGTTCATTCAGACGACGGCGTCTTGGAAACACGCACTCGGAGAACTTTGTCTTGTAGACAATAAGTTTGAAGGACAAGGAGGGTCATCCGTCTCCCACACGGCCAAACTTTGAGTACAGCGGCACTTCGTGGTGCCGGTGCCCCTGCTTCCGAGACATTTGCGGCCTAGACGCCGTTGGGATTTGAAACGGTCTAGCGATAACTTGTTCGGGCCTGGCGTGTTTTGCTGAGCCCGTCACTAACTACGGAGAAATGAGAGGGCAACGGAGTTTTGGCGAAGGAAAATAGCTTTGTTCTCCAATATGTTTATTTTTGAGAGTAAGCCCATCCCTGTGGGTTGTGGCTTAACAAACGGTTGACTCTGATTGGCAACTGAACCTGTGGGACGGGCCAACGGACCTACCGCCTTTTTTTTCTTTGTATATTTGGGGCTATAAAAATCGGGACGACATGCTGTCCCTCAGACTTGGCTGAAATCAGTATTACTGATAGATCAGTGAGGCTCCGCACTATGTACGTTAAAACTAGTCTGGGCTCTAACAGTCATTGAGACAGTCGAAGAGTGAGACTTTGTTTCTCAATTGTTCAAGTTTGTAATGTATTTGTTTTACCTGCCATGTATATAGAAATGTTTACGTATAAATACTTCTTGTACATCTGACCTCATCGTTTCCTGCCTGCGTTTGATCAACAACTGCCGATCATCGTCCGAGAAGCTTCAAGTTCCAACGGTGAAGCGAGGACGGAGAACGAACGAAACTTTACTTCCCCCCTCCCCCTGCCGTCGGGAGCCCCACCGCCGTCCGCGGGTCATTGACAGACCTACGCGGGATGAATCCGGTCCGCGGGCCGTAGTTTGAAAATCCGTGCATATTCGATTCACAGAATGGCTACCAAGGGAATGGAAGCGCAATCGAGTACGACAGAGAATTAGGTGGTGTGATAAAGCTACGAAAATTTCCTAGGATTCAGCCAGCGCAAGACAGGCGTAATTAGAGATCGCTAGGAGAGGCCTTTTCTCCTGCATTGCACCTAAAATTATGATGTTTATGATGATAAAATTGATGATAAAATGATTCTAAAAATCGTGAATGACAGGAACTATAACCGCAGTATTAACAATGTGTCTTAATGCGGATTTCTTTTGCATCTCATATGTTGTCACTCTGAGACATTCAGTGTTGCGCACTTGGTGAAACGTATCTGCATAGCGTAGGGGCTGGATTCAGAAACATTTTCGTTCGTATGTGCTGTTTGTCATTGGCTGGCCCCCTTTACTAATAAAATGCCCGGCATCAGAATTTGCTCGCACAATTATGGGACGCTACAGCGTAAACCTATTCCAAACTTTTCTATTCCTATTCGGCAATCATCCCTCAACGATTGGTAAAAAAAATTGTCGAGCCACCCCCACTTCGCTCGTCTGTCATGCGACGTCACGAAAACCACGAAAATGTCGCATCTGACACGATGTGTGCGCACTCATTATGCATAATTATACCAAACCAAAGATTAATAACTATTTCTGATTCGACGCCTTTTTCGCCATTAACCCTCTGCGATTGGTCAAACGCTTGCAGGTCACGCCCACTTTGTCTGTCTTTCACGTGACGTCCCAAAACCGCGAAAACGCACCGCGTTGACGTGACGTACGTGTACGCGTTAAAAACGCATTAATATGCCGAACAAACCTGAATTTATTCCTGAATAGCCGTAGAATGCCCCGTTCCGAAAGGAATAGAAGATGGCTGACTGCCGATAGCTCTGGCACTGGATAATGGGAGCTGCCGTGGAGCATCGATTTCTTTGCGTATAATAAACACTTTTGCATGGCAGTATGACCCCATAGAGCCCTTTCGGCACGTATACGACATCGCTGTGCCAACTCTTCTTTGCTGAGCATTCATTCTGGCGACAATTTTAACCTTCCGTTGCACGCCGCCGCGATTTTAGACCAGCCACCGCAAGCCAAGGGGAAACGGACCAATCACAGACGCCAGCACTGCACTCTTTATCCGGTTATCTACTTTCGCTCTGCTGGCTCGGCCCCCTCGAAACTCTCTCCACTTGAGCGTGCTCCTCGCCTCTTGTCAGTTAATTAGATAAGAAAAACTGCTCAATGTTGGCACTGATATTCCCTTTCAAAGCAAAAAAGTGACCTTCTTTAAACGAGGAGTGCCGTTGATTGGTCTTTTCAAACGACGCTGCTGGTCACCGCCCGATGCTTGCGCCGGCGTTTACGTAAATTTGAGCGACAGGAGATTGGGATAGAAACAGATTGGAATATTTTTACGTTATGCGGCCCCTGGCATAAGAGATTTTTGTGAATGCGGGCACTGACCTGAAAGTTCGGACATTGGTGAAAGTTAAGGCCGTCTGTTTTCTTCTATCTCCGCGTGCGTGTGCGTCGATTGCACTAATTTAGGGCCGCCGAAAAGCACGGTTTCTCTGCTTTGCTCAGTACAAAACAGCGGAGGGAACACCTTGGATCCGGTGCACTCATTCGGCTGACTGCGCTGTCACGGTTGATAAGGGAGGGAGCACCGCGTTCTCAAGTGGATACCTGCGGCTGACTAAACAAGTGACGGACTTCGACTTCAATCTTTGGGTCCGCGGTTGTAATGACCATAGATGCGGAGAAGAACACTCGCTGTTAGTGAGGTCGTACGTTTCAGGTATAACTTTCAACCCTTTTCGTACTTATAGTTTTATATCTATCCAAATTACATAACACTTCAGACGTTTCTTTGTCGACATGGTAAGCAACAACGCAGTTAAGGAGGTCACTGCTTGATGCGCTGCTCATGCATGGTTCTGTCTGAATAGAGTGATTCAGAATATGCGCTGAAACTTGCTAAAAAATACGGCAGATTAAATACCTCAGCTATTTCTTTGGGACTCCCTCTACCGCAGCTACAGGTATTTCGAAATGTCTCGAGGTAATAAAAAGAGAAGTTATTATCAAACTAATTACCTTTTAACTAAAACAGTTTTAAGATGGATCCGGCTGCGAGTCTTGAAGCACTTCACATTATTCGGAGAGTTTACAAGTGCTTTTAGATTTACAAAAAGCTAACGCTGCTCATTTCGATGTGCAGCCGTAGTGCACGCGTGGTCATTAGTAGCTGTAGTGCATGGTGGCCATCTTTCCCTCCATCTTGAACTCAAGCAACACGTTGGAGAGCTTGTAGGCTATTGTTCTGTTTGCTATGATGCATTGTCATACGGCCGCAGCACAAGGCTGCTACCTTCCGCTTTAGTGTCCGATGCTCCAACTAGGGCACAATAATACCATGGAAAAAGCTGGGGGAAAACGTGGATCACTAAAAGAGGGTCAAGAACAAATTATGAAGTGGTGCCTACTGACTGCATGTATGACTTTCAATATACCGAGATGACAGCCACGGCACTGGCCTGACTGAGTGCTTCTAAAGGTTCTCCTTAGTTTTGGCATATGTTTCCATCATGAAACAAGCATTCTTCTAGTCAAGGGTGCCTTGGTTGGCGCTAAACATTTGAGAATTTGTACAAAATCTTCATGATCAACTACAAAGAAGCATTACAGCACAAATAAATCTTTTCTACGGGCTGCTTGAAGAGCGTCTGAATTAGAGCGCACACCGGCTCTGAATTCTTTCACTTTCATTTGCTCTTGTACGCGTCCATAAGTTCGTGGTACGAGATTGCTTGTTCCATTTCTTTTAGCCTTCTCCTTCCTTTTTATGCCACGCTCGTGCACTTGATTTTGATGCACTGGCTGTAAATGTAAATTGAAAATACATATGTATTCACAATGACAAAGACGTAAGCTTGACTGTTTTGGCAGTACACGAGCATCAGCCAAAACTTGCGGGTTGAGTTAATTTGTATCGTCCGAGTGTTTAAGTAGAATACAGGATGCCAGACGTACTATATATAAAAGAGGCATAATGGCGCAAATAACAGGATTAGGCATGATAGATGGTACCTAGCTTTTCTGTCGCACGAACCTGGTTAAACCACCGATCAGCATATTTGTGTTTGCGCTTACCCATACCCGGTCCTGTGGTCTGTGCTTTAGTGGTCTGTATGATGTCGCCCTATAGAGTAGCCCACTTACATAACTTGTAACCAGCACAGTGCGTTCGCGCGTTACATCCGAAGCAATGTTAGTGACAATAGTACATTATACAGTTAAACCGTCAGTTGCATTATACGGCAATACATTTCATGAATGACGAAAAGCACAAGGTATAAAATAGCAAAAAATAAACAGGAGGTAGATAGCAGAGGTAATCTCCTACCTTAGTGTGGCTGTGCGATGATAGTTGTGAAGCATGAGAAAATTAATGGTTCGATATTGGCATTTTGTGTCCAGTGTATTTGAACATACCTATAAATATATTATAATTCATTGACTGATGTTGTTCCTGGTTTGTATTGAATTATTACCTAACGAAAAACGTAAGAGAACTCAAAAATTGATATACTTGAAAGAACATCGTATATAAGGAGAACTGCGCACCCCTCTGTAATATTTAAAACGGTGCAAGTCTACGAATCTGAAGCCTTAAACTTATTTTCACGTGCTTGCGCGGATTGCAATGAGAGCTCTTGCAATGAAAGTAACATAGTTTTTGGCAGTTATAACCTACATTTCACTTAGCTGTTACTACCACTTTTGCCAACGCACTAAGGTAGCATCAAGGATCATTGTGCTGGTATTTTGTTGGAAACCAGTAACCTAATAAACACGTATATGGTGGGCTTGTGTCTGTGTAAGAAGACTTTCTGCGAGAGTGTGCTGCCCATCCGCTCGCCTGCTGCATTAGGTGTCCAGCAAGATTTCCAGTTGGGTTTTTATTGCCCATTGGTAGAGTTACCGTCTAAGTGGTTGTGCTTGTTGGCAAAGCAAAAGAACGACGTAAAAAGCAGGTTTCTAGCTTCTGGCGTGCCATGCTCCCATGCCACACCCAAGAACTTATACAAAGCACAACACGAAGTAAGGGAAATGCCAGCCTAGTGTGTGTCATGTTAGAATGTTAGCTACGATGACTTAATCGCAGCAAAGCAAAATAAATGCCGGTAAGTAACATTGATGCAGTTGACAGTATTCCGCATATCCTAAAGCGTCTCGAAATCTCTATTATAAACAGGATTTATGGGAACGTCGTTCCGCTCATGTCATGTTGGAAGTATTATATATGCAAGAAAAAAACCAGTGTTGCATGCAAACAGTTGCTGCTTAGTGATATTTTTTAATATTTAATTACATTATCAGGTGTTACGCGCCAAAACCACGATCTGATTATGAGGCACGCCGTAGTGGAGGACTTTGGAAATTTGGACCACCTGGAGTTCTTTAAAGTGCTCTTAAATCTAAGTACACGGGTGTTTTCGCATTTCGCGACCATCGAAATGCGGGCGCCGTGGCCGGGATTCGATGCCGTGACCTCGTTCTTAGCAGCCCACCACTACAGCCACTAAGCAACCATGGCGGGTTGACGATAATATTGTCGATATATTGGGAGATGCATTGCGGTCGATGGATAAAGTTGTGCAGAATTTGCAACGCCACTGCACTTTCATAAAGGGACACTAAAGCGATCAGTTTAGACTAATAAAGCATTGTTTGCGAACCCTGCAGGCAGTCATTTCAAAATAATAGATTCCTTATTAGAGTAGAAAAGTCTCCAACTCTCTGCGCCATATGTCAGCACCGGTAAAATGCACTGATTGTACACTTTCCCTTTCAATAATAACGGCAAGCTCCCAGTCAGGAGCTCACGATGTCTGCCGTATGCGATCCAACCCATTTTTGTTCTTCCGTGAATTTCATTCTCATGGTCAGGGTTCCCTGTGATTAGTTGACCTAGGTAAACGTACTCCTTCACAGACCCTAGAGGCTTACTTGCGATCCTGAACTCTTGTTCCCTTGCCCGGTTGTTCATGAATATCTTTGTCTTCTGCATATTAATATTCAACCCCACTCTTACGCTCTCCCCGTTAAGGTCCTCAGTCATTTATTGTAACTCGTCTGTAGTGCTGCTCAATAGAACAATGTCATCGGTAAACCGAAGGTTGCTGAGGTATTCGCCGTCGATCCTTACTCCTAAACCTTCCCACTTTAAAGCTTGAATACTTCTTACAAACACGCAGTGAATAGCATTGGAGAGATTGTGTCAACTTGTCTGACCCCTTTCTTTATAGGTATCTTTCTACTTTTCTTGTGTAGAATTAATGTGGCTCTGAAATCTCTGTAGCTATTTTCCAGGGCATTTACGTAAGCGGTCTGCACTCCTTGATTACGCAGGGCCTCTGTGACTGCTGGTATCTCTACTGAATCATATGCTTTTTCGTAGTTTATGAAATCCATATAGAGAGGCTTATTGTACTCTGCGGATTAATCGATAACCTGATTAATGACATGGATGTGATCCATTGTAGAGCATCCCTTCCTGAAGCCAGCCTGTTCCCTTGGTTGACTAAAGTCCAGTGTTGCCCTTATTTTATTGGGGATTATTTTGGTAAATATTTCATATAATACTGGGAGTAAGCTAATGGGCCTATAATTTTTCAGTTCTTTAACGTCTCCCTTTTTGTGGATCAGTATAATATTTGCATTCTTCCAGTTTTCTGGGACCCTTGCAGTCGATACACACTTTGTATAGAGAGTCGCCAGTTTTTCAGGCATTATGTCTCCTCCATCTTTGATAAAACCAACTGTTATTCCATCTTCTGCTGCCGCTTTTCCCCGTTTCATGTCTTGCAAGGCCCTTCTGATCTCACCTCTAGTTATAGGAGGAGTTTCTGTATCCTGTTCATTATTGTTTCCAATGGGGTACTCTTGAGTTTTGTGAGTACTGTACAGATCAGTACAGAATTCTTCCGCTGCTTTTATTATACCTTTGAGATTGCTTATGATATCACCCTGTTTATCTTTGAGTGCATACATCTTGGTTAGTCCTATGCCTAGTTACCTTCTTACTAATTTCAGGCCGCGTCCATATTTTACGGCTTCTTGAGTCTTTCTCACGTTATAATTTCGAATATCACTTATTTTCGCCTTGTCTATCAGTTTTGACGAAGTATTAACTATTTTTTTTATTTAGTGAACTTTTTAATTATTGCTTGAATCGCAAATATGTAAATCACAAAGTTGTACGTCACCTTAAATAACCTCCGAATCAAGCATTTATTTCGGGCTGAAGTGTTCCTGGTTTTTTATCGAAGGAAAAATAAAAGCCGCGAAATATGCGAGATATGAAATACATGCGCGCTCCTACTTAAGCGCCTCCCCGCAACCTTTGAAAGATCTACGGCTGCATTCGTTTATCGCCGCATCATGTAAAGCTTCATCATGTAGGATGGCTGGAGACCTAACTAGCGTGGTGCGATAAGCGTCAGAAACTGCGGACGCAAGAATATAATAATATTTGGGGTTTTACGTGCCAAAACCACTTTCTGATTATGAGGCACGCCGTAGTGGAGGAGTCCAGAAATTTCGACCACCTGGGGTTCTTTAACGTGCACCTAAATCTAAGTACACGGTTGTTTTCGCATTTCGCCCCCATCGAAATGCGGCCTCCGTGGCCGGGATTCGATCCCGCGACCTCAGCAGCCTAACACCATAGCCACTGAGCAACCGCGGCGGGTACAAGAATCAAAGAAATTCAACCAACGGTGAAAAAAAACAGGGCGCGAAAGAGCACGAAAAAGGAAAAAATAAATGGCAGCTCTCGAAGAACAGAAAATAGCTACTCAGCCGTTTATTTCAATAAAAAATTCACCAAAAGCACGTAAGGCGTCTCAGCCGCCCACAAAAAATCATCCAAAGGTGCCACTGCTTTAACCATTTACCCTTTCTGCCTCTTGAACTCCGGAAACGAGGCAAAACAGAGCAGTTTTTTACCTATTTCTATCTTTGTCGCAAGATTTTTTTTTTTTTTGATGTCACAATAGGGTGACATCATGAAGGTGAGCTAAACAATCAGGTTTAAACCAGTTTCGAGCGGTTATTTTCCACTGCCACTTATAGGACGTGCTCAAACAAGTCACTGTCTGAAGCCAATATAGTACTTGCCTCATTCCAACACTTGTGCTGTTGCTGCTTTGGCCAACGACGTTGGAACCTCACGGCAGACTCTACTAATTTTGGTATTGCGGCGTCCGGTGTGGTAGTTTCGCTGCTATACCCGCGATCTTTCACGTAACCCGTCGCACCCCCCCCCCCCCTAGAAGAAGTCCAGCGGTGGCATGTCGGGCGACCTTGCAGGTCAGGGCACAGGTCTGCGTCGGCCAATCCACTTTCCAGGAAAGAGCTTGTCGAGCCACGCTCGAGACTGAGTACTGCTATGCGCAGGAGCACCATCGTGTTAAAGCCAGATGTTCCGAAGGTGCACAAGTGGAACGCTGCAATACACGTCATTCACGGGGCCCTTGAGGATGTCGTTGACGTAGCGTTGCGCCGGTAGTGTGTTGTCAAAAAAAGATAATTTGGAAGGTGTTTTCATCAAAATTACCGCACCGTGGACTCAACCACCACTGGTATAAGTGTCGTGCTTGTGCCAGCCAGTGGGGATTCCTATCACTCCAGTAGTGCGCGTTGTGAATATTAACTTGTGCGTTTCTGGAGAAATTAGCATCATCCGTCCAAAGCACGCGAGTGAGTTAGTGAGTCCGGTGGTTCACATTTCGTGAAAATTCAACTGCAAAGTTAAGTCTGTTTCAAAATCTGAGTCTTCAAGTTTTCGTTGAAGATATACATGGTACGGGTGCGTATGACCTTTTTTTTATATTACTCCACATTATTGACCTTGAGGTTCCGGCCTCCGCACTGGCCTCGCGCGCACTACCGTGAGGGTTAAAAGCAAATAATGCCAAAACACCCTTTTCCGCTTCCTGAACTACCGTCGTGGTCCTGTGTCGCTTTCTTGTAATGCTACCTGTCTCGCAAGGAACTTCGTACATTCTAAGTATTATTGACGGAGTAGGGCGTCCTCCACAAAGCCACATCCGGAATAGCTTAGCTGCCACCCTCTTTTCGCCATGCGCCGCCCCCAGAGCCCGGATCAATTTATCCTTTTGATCATTGGTGAAGGGCATGGCTGTCTTCTTCAAGAGCTGGTCAGTGGCGTGGTACCATTGAGATCTCCCGTTAATATCTACAAACTTAGACGTCAAGCAAAAATGAGTTACATAACCCACAACAGCATATGCCGCCGTAAAGATCCGTCAAAACGCATTAGATGGACATAGCCTGCGCAAGGTTTCTTTCCGTTGCTAAAGGGAACAAAAGGAACATACTTTCTGGGCGCGCCTATCTGCAGAAGATGATGAGTGCGCAAAATTACAGACCCATGTGCGCCGTCACGGTTTCCCGGCTTCGAAAATTGAGTGATACTGATTCTTCCAAAACCCCTTTGAGAGCGCTGCTATCACGCGCGTGAAACGCATGGGCTCGTCTTCAATTCGCATTCTTTTGCGCGTTTTGCACCCCAACGTTGAAATACGGGAAACGCGGGAAAATCTAGCGAGTTGCCACCTGTTGAATAGCTGTATTCGAATGCATTGCAGAATTTTACATTGCAGCTTAGGCAAATATGCAAGTAATTATAAATTCGGGAAACCCCGCACGGGCGTCTGCGTATAGCGGGCGTTTAGTTTATCGTGACGCCACGTACCCGCGCAAACGAGAACTGCACCCTCCAACGTGTAGCTGTGCATGGCTTAGCCGTGTCCAGGGAAAAGGGGATCCTGGAGGTTGAGCCAATGCCGTGTATTTGGACGTTTATGGCCAATCAACTTCTTGGCCTTTGCTTCACGTAGACGGCACCACAATACTGACCTACGCGGCGGAAATCGGTAGTTGCATTTTCCTACTCTTCTCTGTCTACAAAGCTGTCGAAATGTCAAGAACACCCAGCCACTTTCAAGCTCGCCTGTTTACGTGCAGCTCAGAATCACAATGTTAGAAGCATTCGTAAATCGTTTCGCCCGGTTTTATTAATATATTTTTTCTTCTCTCGCGCCTCTTGACGTGCCAAGAGACAGTGAAATATATGAATAATATCGACCTACGAACTGCAATAAGTCGCGCTCCATTAGCTTAGTGCTGCTTCCTAGCATAAATTAGTTACAGATTTGACCATCCAACTCGCGTGCCTCTCGCCCATAGGTTTGGACTTAGACGTGGCACATGGCTTGTTCTGGTAATGATTCACTGCATGTTTGCTTCGCCGCACGAATTTTACAAACCATGTCTGACTGATCGCTGACGCGTTTGCTGTAGCTTAAAGGAGGCAGAACAATCATGACTTACCACCGACTCGGTCTGATCCACCAAACCGAGTTGTCTATCGAAACGCATCTATCGCGGATAATTTAAGTGAGTTCTTAGACATGTAGGAGCCTCTGGACTGGACTTCTCCGCTATAAGTTAGCCTCGCCGCCTACAGGGCTATCTGACTGGGCTATCTCGGTTGCTCGTTTGACCTAATCATAAATTCAAATCGTCGGGCTTTTTTTTCTTCTTTCTAATCTGAAGTTGGTAAGCTCGAATTCACCTCCTGTACACTACATCTCAAGGCTTGGGGTGGCGCCTGACACCGGCAAAAATTGCCGAGAAGCAGTGTTGCTATACTAATCCAGGAACAACCAATTTAGGAAGGCCCACTAAGCTTCAACAAAAGACACGCCCTCACCAGAGCAGGAATTTGCCTCCCTGGTGAAGTATTCAGCCACCACCTCACAAATTACTCATTCGATCAACCAATGGTCCTCAGTCCCCACCAGCTGCGGAGCACCTGACCTGTAACGCAGCAGAGGGTGCTACAAATCTCTGGACCGGGACATGCCGCTACTGGAAACTAACATTGGCAATGTTCATCTCACAAACACTCTCGAGTAAATCTACATTAGCAGGGCTCTTTGAGGAACTGTCAGGATTTTTTAGGATATCATTGGCCATTGTGAGGTTAAAAGAACTGGTGAGGCTTATGTAGTGCTGACTAACGGCCACGTCCTGTCCTATAGAGGACTCCCAAATATGAAACACTATGTGGTAGAATTCCTAACCTATAAGGACACAGTGGGCAAGATTGTCGAATTCTGCAGCGTCAATGAGAGGGTAGCAGTAGTCGCAATAAAACTAAAAAGCAAATATAGAATAAAGGTAGCGCAAGCCTTCGCTCCAACCTCCAGTCACGCCGTTGATCAAATAGAACAGTTTATGAAGACGTTGAATTAGCGATGACGAATTTGCAAACTCAGTCTACTGTAGCCATGGGCAACTTCAATGCAACAAGTGGGGGGAAAGTTGGCTGGCGAACAAGCAATTGGCAACTACTGCATTGATTCTAGGAACACTGGAGGAGAGATGTTGGTAAAATTCGCGGAAAGAAATAAGCTTGAGTAATGAACACCTTCTTCAGGAAGTGTAACAACAGAAAGTGGACCTTGAAAAGCCCTAATGGTGAAACAATAAGTGAAACAGATTTCGAACTTTCTGGCGATTTCACCATGGTGCAGGATGTAGAAGTGTTAGGTAGGGTAAAGTGCAGTGATCATGGGTTAATGAAATCTAAGATCCACCTCGATATGAAAAGAGAGAGTAAAATTAGACAAGAAGAAACAGGCCAACCTACACGCAGTAAGGGTAAAATCAGGTCAATTCAGTCTAGTACTTGCAAACAAATATGTAGTCTTAGAACCGAGAGATGAAGATGAGATAGAGGTATAATGAAGGAAACCCCCACTAGGCTGGCTTCAGAAGCAGCAATTGAAGTGGGAGGTAAGGCACGAGGGCAATGAGTAGGTAAGCTCTCCCTTGTAACGACGGACCTAATAAGAAAACGACAAAGAATAAAAGTGTCCAACTCAAAAAATGAGATAAAATTTGCAGAACTGTGAAAACTGATCGACAAGGACAAAATAAGGGATATTCGAAATTATAATGTGAGAAATACTGAGTAAGTAGTAAAAATTATACTCAGCATGATGTAAGTGAGAAGAAAACTAGACATAGGACAAACCAATATATATGCACTGAAAAATAAGCAGGGTAATATCATCGGAAATTTCGAAGATATAGTAAAAGCAGCGGAAGAATTCTGTACTGGCCTGTACAGTACCTAGAGCAGCGACGATACCTCCATTCGTAGTAGTAATGAACATGTTAGAGAGGCTCCAACTATAACCAGCAGTGAGGTTAGAAGGACGTTGCAAGATTTGAAACGGGGAAAACCGGCAAGAGAAGATGGAACAACAGTCGATATAATCAAAGATGGAGGAGGCACCATGCTTGAAAAGCTTGCGCCCCTTCATACGAAATATCTTACGACTTAAAGCGTCCCAGAGAATTGGAAAAATGCCAATATTATACTAATGCACTGAAACGGAGACATTAAATAATTGAAAAACTATAGGCCCATAGCTTACTTCCAGTATTGCATAAAATATTCACCAGGATCATTCCTAACAGAATAGGCTGGCTTTAGGAAGGGATATTTCATAATGGCTAAATAGATGTCATCAATCAGGTAATCCAGAAATCTGCAAAGTACAATCAACCTCTCTGTATGGCTTTCATAGAACAAGAAAAGGCATTTGATTCAGTAGAGATACCAGCAGTCATGGAGGCATTACGTAATCAAGGAGTACAGCAGCCTTACACAAATATCTAGGAAAATATCTACAAAAATTCTACAGCTACCTTCATTCTTCACAAGAAAAGTAGAAAGATATCTATAAAGAAAGGGTTCAGGGAAGGAGGCACAATATCTCCAATGTTGTTCAACGCATACATGGAAGAAGTATTCAAGCTACTAAACTGGGAATGCTTAGGAGTGAGGATTAATGCCGAATATCTCAGCAACCTTCGATTTCCTGATGATATTGTCCTGTTCAACAGCACAGGGGACGAGTTAGAACAAATGATTGAGGACCTTAACAGACAAAGCGTAAAAGTGGGGTTGAAGATTAATATGCAGAAGACAAAGACAATGATCAATAGCCGAGTACGGGAACAAGAGTTCAGGATCGGCAGTCGGCCTCTAGAGTGTGTGACATCTTTACCTAGGTCAATTACTCACAGGAGACCAATCATGGAAGGGAAATTTACGGAAGAATAAAAGTGGGTTGGGGTGCATACGGCAGGCATAGTCAGATCCTGACTGGAAGATTACCGCAGAGATTGAAAAGAAAGGTGTAGAATCTATGCATTCTACTATTGCTAACATATGGGGCAGAAACTTCGAGATTGACAAAGAAGCTCGAGAGCAAGTTAAGGACCGCGCAAAGGGCGACGGAACGAAGAGTGTTAGGCGTAACGTTAAGACACAAGGTAGCAGTGTGGATGAGAGACAAGCGGAGATAGCCGATATTCTAATTGGCATTGAGAGAAAAAAAATGGAGCTGGGCAGGTCATGTAATGCGTAAGTTAGATAACCGGTGAACCATTAGTGTTACAGAATGGGTGTCAAGAGAATGGCAGTGCAGTCGAGGACTAAAGAAGACTATGTGGGGAGGTGAAATTAGGAAATTCGCAAGCGCAAGTTGGAATCGGTAGGTGCAGGACAGTGGTAATTGGAGATCGCACGAACAGACCTTTCTCCTGAAGCGTGGAAAAATGGGCCGATGATGATGATGACTCGTCTCTCAACTCTTCGTCTATCTCCCTCATTTCAATCTTTCCTGTCTTCACTTATTTTTACTTCCGATCTTCCCGCAAGCAAGGGGTAACCTTATGTAATATATGCAGCCTTAGGTTTTTGTATTTTATTACAGTGGGGATGTACCGTTGACGTGCACAGAAATGATTAGCTCCCATCCTGTGTCGTCCCCTGGTTCGGCTCCATGGTGTGTTACATAATTTAGTTATATTATTTATGGCATCCAATTTCTCTCCACTCCCTGATCGCTACTACGAGAGGGGGGGCACCGAAGAAATCTTCAAATTCGTTATGGAGCCGAAAGAAACTTTCCCAAAATACCACGTCATTCACAATCAGTGCGAAATCAAGTGTGTCCACAGAATATCTCCTTTCGTTGTGGCAAAATCATTGACGGGATCAATCGGCGCAGGCTACAAAGGAACTCAAATGGGTAGCGGCGACCTTCTTGAAGTTCTTGGCAAGAATCGGTACAGTATAATGTTCAAATTCATTGCTTTTTGAGACATTCCTGTTTCAGTCGGCCCACACAGATCCTTGAACACTGTCCGCAGTGCCATCTCTGAAAATTACCTGCTTGATCTAAGTGAAAGAGAGCTCGAGTGAACTCGGGGGATGCCAAAGTCAGAATGTAGCAAAGGTCCAACGAATAGCCATCAGGCGCGACGACAAGGAAATCTCCACGAAACACGTAATCATAACCTTTGGAACAAACAACCTACCAGATTCTGTAGGAACTGGATACTGCAAACTCCGTGTACAGCCGTACTTTCCGAATCCACGCCGATGCTTCAAGTGTCAGCGGTTCGGGCACGGTTCGCAAAGCTGCCGAGGGTGCACTACATGTGCAAAATGCGCATACAACGAGCACTCGTCTGACACTTGCACTTCCACCACCAACTGCGCTAACCGTGACGGGGTTCACACCACGTAGTCCCATTCGTACCCGTCGTGAAAAGAAAAGAAAAGCAAATCATCGAAATCAAAATCCAACTTAACTTTTCAATCCAAGAGACGTGTAAATGCTTCTCATTGAACCAGTGTAGTGCGTCCTATACCAATGTGGCGCGCCCAGGGGCAGCGCTACATCATTCGGCGCCCGCCCAAGTCACATGGAGTGTGACGGCGCTCACATGGTGCGGCAAAAGTAGTACATAAGGGTGGGGTTGCTTGCCGGCAATTGCAGCCTAAAACTCTCCTAGAGGCAGTTGCAGTCTGCGTGGTGCTCTTTAACGAGTTTGTCACAATTACCTCTCTATACATCTCCCCAAACCAAAATTATCGATGATTATCATGGATCATTATCACAGCTTTATCGATGAATTGCCAGAGCCTGATCTTGTCGTAGGAGATCTTAATGCACACAACGCTATGTGGGGAGATTGTCGGTGTGATGCCAGAGTACACTGAGTAGGATACTTCCTCTTCTCTACAAGTGCAAGCTTGCTGGATCGGAAAGACCCTACATACTACCGCGTGAAAAACAAAACATTCTCATCTATCCATTTAGGCATTGCATCTAATACATTAGTACTGTACCTAGAGAAGAACGTGATTAAAAGTTCACATCGGAGTGACCATTTGCCCATTGGGATAAAATTAACAAAAGGTGATTGGTGCTCTCCATATGTGCCCCGTTAGAAAGTCGACTGTGGCCACTGGAAACGATAGAGGAAGCTCACACATTTCGCCTGGGATTACATATGTACACTTTCCAATGAAGATGCAGTGACATCTTTGCGGCGTTCATAGCTGATGCTGCGTCAGTATGTATCCCCGAAACGAATAGATTGCCCTCTAAACGACGTGTTCCCTGGTAGAATAATCAGTGTGAGAATTCTCGCAGAGAGCAAAATAAGGTTTGGGCTCATCTTCGTGACTCTGTAATTACCGAGAACATGACCAGCTTCCAGAAAAAGTTCTAAGGTAGTAGAACGCGCTGCCGCGCCAAAAGGGAAAGCTGGTAAAATTCCTCTCCAGCATAACTTTTTAAACAGATGGACGAAAAGCTTGGAACAGCTTAAACAAAGTAAAAAGCATGAAACTCATCCTCTACCATTAGTACATACACGAGAAAACACCCTTGAGGACCAAGCTGCTTCTCTAGGCTCACACTTCGAGCATATTTCCAGTACATCCCATTACACAGATGCAGTACAGAGATATCAGAGACAAGTGTAGCGACTGCCTGTGGATCGGAAAGGAAATAGAAATTAATCTTGTAACTGTCCAATTAATATGGCGGAATATCAGAATGCACTAAATGGTTTAAAAGGTCCGCTTAAGGAATTGACAGAATACTGCATGAAATGATAAAAACTTACGCCCTGAAACCCACAAAACACTAATATCACTCTTTTTCTCCGCCGGCTACATTCTGTCCACCTAGAAGGAAGTAATAATAATTCCAATACCGAATGACAGCAAGGACCTGACTTCAGCCAGCAGTCATAGGCCTATAGCCTTGACAAGTTATCTGTGTAAACGTTTTGAGAAAATGGTTAAACGACGCCTCCTTCATTTTCTTGAAAGTAACGAATTATTAGACCCTTTACATTGTGGCTTCAGGGAAGGTAGATCGATAACTGATCACCTTGCCCGCATCGTGACGAATATTGGCGATGCCTTTGTGCATAAACAGTTCTTTTTGTCAGTATTTATTGATATGGAGAAGGCATAAGACACCACGTGGCGTTTTGGAATTCTCCGTGATTTGGCTGGAATGGGAATCCGGGACAATTTGCTGAATGTCATCCAAAGTTACTTGTCGAACCACATGTTCCGTGTTAAATTTGGTGATGCCTTATCTCGTCCATTTGTACAGGTGTACTACAAGTTGCTATGCTAAGCTGTACCCTTTTGGTTGTAAAAATGAATTCTCTGCATACTGTCACACCGAGTACAATGTTATATCATATTTATGTGGATCATGTGCAAATTGGTTACAGGTATTCTAATCTTAATATCTGCAAACGACAAGTACAGCTTCGGCTGAAAAGTTGTACGAGTGGGTAGACAAGAATGGATTCACGCCAGATCCCCTGAAAACGATGTGTGTCCTTTTCTCAAATAAGAGAGGTATGCAGCTTGCATACCCCGTACCATTTATCATACATGTTTTATCATATTTATGTACTATACCATTTATCTTAATGGAGAACGACTATCTGTGACCCCGAACGTAAATTCTTAGGTATTATCTTAGGCCTAAACAAACCTTTATCTCCCATATTTGAAGTATCTTAAAGCAAAGTACCTCAAGACAATGGAACTGTTGAAGTAAAATCCCGCACATATTGGGGAAGTGAAAGAAGGTGCCCCTTGAGCTTGTACAAAAATCTCATATGGTCACGCCTTGACTACAGAGTCATAGTCTTTAACTCTTCTGCGCCTTGTGCCATGAAAATGCTAGATTCCGTTCATCACTTGATACTGCGTGTTACTACAGGTACCTTCAGGACTAGCCCTATAGAAATGCTCTACGTTGATTCCAATGAATGGTCCCTACATCTGCAAAAGACATATTTAGGTTTTTCCTACGCCCTGAAGTTTAAATCAAATATGAAGCATCCATGTCATTCCACTATTCACGACTCTGTCCCTCCGGTTCGAAGCACTGTCCGAAGAAACAGACGTCCTTCATCTAGAGAATGTCCTGATGGCTTCTACTCGGTTTCCACCGCCTTTGGAGTGCCAGCTTATTCAGTGCGACATCTCTTTCGTAGAAATAGCGAAACGAGCACGTGAGGCGCACATACAACAGCATTTTCTTGAACTTAAGGCGAAGTATTCCTGTGATGAATTTTACTCAGATCCTTCGAAGTCTCCTGCTTGTGTTGCTTAAGCAGCTCTCGGACCCTCATTTTCAACATCTCGGGCCCTAAATCCACACACCAGTACATTTAAAGCGGAAGCATACGCTATACTTTCGGCTATTCAGTACATAAGGCTCACGACCTTCGCTAGGGCTATTGTCTTCACAGACTCATTAAGTGTAGTGATAGCCCTAATTAGTCTTCAAAAATACTACAACTACATTTTGAATTAATTGTACAGCTTGTTGTGCTCCGCATATATGTGCAAGCAAGTGATTGTCTTATGCTGGGTACCTGGCCACAAAGGTACGGAAGGCAACGTAGCTGCTGACGAAAACGCTACGTCAGTAACGTTTAGCGACGCAGATGTAAATGTTTCCATCGCTGCCACAAACCTAAAATCTTTTGTACGCTGTATGCAGAGGAATCATTGGCGAAAAGAGTGGAATACCCAAGTATTGAATGAGCTACACATTATAAAACCAAAACTATGGAACTGGATAACTGAGATAACAGCATGATACAATGGAGTACTTGTTTGGCTATTAAGAATAGGAAACACTTGTGGTATTTACTCTTACCTCTTGTCTGGGAAGGATCTTTCAATTTTAGTAAGTGCGGCAATGACCTCACAGTTCTCCATGTCCTTATTCAATATCCTGTAATAGAAGCAGAGAGAAAGAAGTATTTCCCTTCTGCGTACCGCGAAAACATACCTCCCCACCCGGCATTCTTTCTTAGCAATGAACCGTTTTTTTAATCTGAAAAAGGTTGTAGAGTTCTCAGCTGAGACAGACACCCTGATAATCATCTTGCCAGGTAATTTTTAGCATGTGAACAGCCCTTGTATTCAAGGGCTCTCTTGAAGCTCTAGTGTAACTGTTATATTTTTCTTGTGTCATATGTTTTTATTAAAACCCAACTGCAATAGCCCACATCACTAATTAGTCACAGCCATTATTTTAGTACCAATATGTTTTACACCATTTAATGTAACAACTTTTAAGGTCCTTTTACAGCCCTGTCGCATCTTCCATTAGGGATTCGTTGACCACGCCATCCACATTTTAAAGATAACATTGCCATTTTTCATGGCACTATTTCGCCATACCTGGACCTTGCGCCATAAAAGACCACACATGAACATAAATTGAGGAAAATAATATTTAATGGGTACAGCTGATGAATGATAAAAAACATCCCGAGCTTGCGCAACGTGAGGGCTAACAAAATACCACGGTTCCTATCATCGTGCCTGGTATGGTATGGTATGGTATGGTATGCAAAACTTTAATCAGGTTCTCCAGGTCGCGCTACATTCTTAGCCCGAAGCGGGCCGCTCCCACTTCGGGACCGAAAGGCCTAGCCTCTCGGCCGCATGGCGGGCCCGATGGACGGCCCATGTCTGTTCTTCCAGTTCGGGGCTATGGAGAGCCACGTCTCAACGCTCTTTGGTGTTATCCTTGTTGCTGCGTAACGCAGAGTCCTGCTAGAGCATATGTTCTAAGTTTGCTAAGCTACCCCATCCAGGGCAAGTGTATGAAGCCACGGCGTCGGGAAATATCTTGCTTACTAATAAGGGATTGGGATAGGTTCCCGTCTGCAAGAGCCTCAGGATGAGAGCTTGGGGTCTGTTTAGCTTTATGTTCGGAGGCGGATATGATCTGCGCGCCAAGTAAAAGTGTTTTGTGAGTTCGTTGTATGTGAGAAGATGGTCCCTGCAGCACGGAACCTCCAAGCATGGCTGCCCTAGCGCCACGCGGTCTTTAAGCCCTCGCGCAGCGTCGTGAGCCGACTCGTTGAGATTAGTCGGCGCTCCGTCAAAATCTCCGTTGTGTACGGAAAACCAAATGATCGTGTGTGGGTTAGAGCCCTTGCCGCGGAGGATCGCCAGGGCCTGCTTGGAAACGGTGCCCTTGCCAAAGGCTCTCATTGCCGCTCTCGAGTCACTGTGTATTCTGGTTCTCTTGCCATCCAGGAGTGCCAGGGCGATGCCTACCTTTCCCGCCGTCTCTGGATCCGTTGTATATAGGGACACGGAATTCGTGACGTTGCCTCTATCGTCCAGGCAGACCGCGGTGAACGTTCGCCTGTTAGATTCGAACGCCACATCAACGAAAGTGCTTTCTTCAACTCGTTCCCTGGCTTTCTCGGCTTTAGCTTGCCTTCTGCCCACGTTGTGTACTGGGTGTACGTTCCTCGGAACGGGCATGACCGTGACGCAGTCGCTCAGCTACCTCTGCAACTGACAGTACTTATCTTCAACCGTGGAGGGCGAGATGCCTACCCTCTTCAAGATTTGTCTTCTGGACTGAGCGGTGAGAGTCTGATGTATTGAGCTCTCTCTTGCGCCTCGGCAATACCTTGTAGAATGTTGTGCACGCCCAACTGCATGATCCTATCGGTCTTCGTATATTAGGGGAAACCCAGGCCTCTCTTAATCACATTTCTCAGGAGCGCGTTGAGTTTGTCTCTCTCCACCCTCTGCCATTCGTGCATTGCAGCGACATAGGCAAAATGACAGAGAACGAAGGCGTGCACCAACCCGACGACGTTGTCTATGTAGCTGTTTTTTTTTGCATAGCTTTTTCCAAACAGTGATGTGTGTGGAGCTTCATAGAATCGAAGACATTTTAGTGCAAACAAAGAAATCTTCCCTATATGCGAAAGTTTCCCACATATGCGTGATATCCGATATTTTGCTTTTGTAATAAAGCTCAAGAATGCAGCCTTAAGAATGATACGGTTGCGAGCCATATTTTCTGTGACGCTTAGGTAGGTAGAAGTCCCACACAGCCATTGGAGCACCTGAGTGCTGTAGGCGATTGTAGACACGAGATCTAAAAAGCGTGGCCTGTAGCGTATACTGCTTGCGTGAGATTATGACCGTCCCGAAAGCCTTTGACGGTGTTAGCTCCTGCGCCGAATCTCGCAAGGACGATGTCCCCATCTAACCGGTTCTTTATGATGATTAATAATCACTGCTTCTATTCCAAACTATCACTTGTTTGTCTTCATAATTAGCATCTAAACGATGAAAAGATTACCCGTAGAAAATAGTGTGATTGCACAACTGTCTCCGGATGCCTTGCATACACTAACATTACCGCACAAGAAATCACAATGTTCAGATTACTAACGAGATTTTCACATTTAACATTTAATTATCGGCTTAAAGGAATAAACTGCAATTGCACTAATGATCCCCAATATAATGGACACATGTCCTTTCGACAGAAACATTGTGACTTGCGCCAGGCTTTCGATATCGGTATCCGAATTCTGCCAAAAAAAAAATGCATAGGCGTTATTTTCTTCCGGTAATCCGCGAAGGATTATTTCAGAAAAATAATAACTGCCATTAATAAAAATAAAATAAACATTCCGCTTATTTGGTTTCTTTCTTTACGTGCGTATATTGTTCAAGTTTACGCTGCTAATATGAATAAAAGCACCAGCAACCAATTAGCCCACCTCACCACCTTCACAACTAGAAAGCCAATGTATTTCATGGTCCATTCTGGCAACTTATATCTCAAAATGGATGGTTTCCTGAAGTATTGGATGGGTGGACATAACTTTATTGTTACACGGCTTTATTATGCAATTAGAGTTTGCATTCTAAGGCTAATAATTAAAAAAAATATTGAAGTGTCGTTATCCAGGAAACAAACTAAACTCTGCGTATTGCTGGACAAATTATATTCGCTTCTTCTTGTGAAACCCATCAGCAGGCTCAATGCACCTCATGTAACATGTCATTTTCCAGATATCTCTTCGAAAAACACTATCCACATACAACGCACATGTTGGTATCCAGATGAAGCGAAGCTTCACCGAAGTGTTATACTGAGATCTGTAAAACACATTTTTTGCGATATGCTAAGATTAGGCACACACCTAGCGGTACATATTCATTGGCCCAAGAATGGGGCGGCTGGAATACAAATTTTACAAAATTAAGGAAGCACTTGGGTAGAATGCGCAATTTCAATAAGAGGTCTGTGTCCTATTGAGATACCACTGAGCCGACACAATATGGGCGCGCTTTATGTCATACCTTATTACTTTTGAAGGCAGTGTGCAAAGGTCTGTTCACTCGTACTATCCTGTCGGTGAATATTCAGTGTTATACGCGAAGTATACCGCTCCCTCGAACTCGGCAAGAAGCACAGCGACGACACACAGTACCGAATCAATGCGGCAAAGAAGGCTTCGCTTTAAAGGCACGGCATGAAGGATGTAAGCACTAAGAAAACTTTGAAATTCCTTGTCTTCACAATTTTCAATTTCCTAATAGCCCCCAATTTATTAGGCACGATCGAGTGATCTCATCGGATTTGCTCACTCATTCGACAGTTCAGAGCAGAGTTTCTCTGCCACCCAAAAAATGGGAAATGGAGGCAAGATTAGTTTCCTGGACCTCCTTTCTTCTCTTTTGATGAACCTTCACCGCTATGCAACACAGTTGCACTTCATATACCCGTTGCCTAAGTTATCTTGGGACCGCTATTTATGACACTTCTCTGTTAAAAACTAAAGGTGTCGACGACGTGCAAGTGGTGTAGTGGCGCCAATTCATTGACGAAAAAGAAATTATCCCATGCTGCTGGCTCAGTGCAATCCCATATTTCAATCGAGGCTATCCTGAAATTTCAGTAATTAAGTTATCTTAACCACAGTCGCAATTCGCTTATCCTTAAATACCGAAGTTTATTGGTTAAAAATTGAGTCATCGGTAAGCATAGGCATTTGGGAGTTGCACATTGCATGTAGATAAAACAGTCAAATATATCCATAAGGACAAGGATTTACAAGTTGCGCATTCCATGTAAGCGCACAGTATTTCTGCGCACGGAGATCTCCGTTGCGCCTCATAATGTATTTATTGCGATTCCATGGAATTCACAGCACCCTCACACATGTCACAATTGCAGGTCCACCACCACTCAGTGTGGTCACTATCAAGAGAAGTCAACATAATGCAACACTGCGATGGAGCGTGCCGCATCCAAGTGCATTCAACGGCGTCGAAGTTACATGGAACTGTAATGGCAACACGAGTATCGTCCACTTCGCGAAAATAAATCAAATCTACTGGGACCCTTTTTTCTCCGGGCAGGCATTGCTACCAGGTGAGAAGCAGCAACTGGTATTTGTACTTTGTCCAAATGGAAGTGTGCTGCATTCAGTGCATGCACAAAACTCGCGATTTCTGCGCGGTTCGAATCTAAGAAGAAACCAACTTGGTTATGAAATGACTAACATAAATCACTGATTGGCCGTTTCTCTAAACAATGTTTTTGTCCAGTATTTTCTTCACTTCGCCAACGTGGTTTCGGAGCTTTTTTTATGCGCTTCGACGATATGCTAAATACATTTTACAACAATATACTCAGTCTATGCTTATGCACATTACTAACAGAGCATGAACAATTCAGAAGGGCTTTGCAGAATCTCGTGTAAACATCTTGCAGATTGCAGTAGCAAAGACGTGATCTCTGCTTCGCGCATCAGGCTAACACGTATTATAGCACGTTCCTTCAACATCGATTTGGTTGTCCCAGCTCTAGTTAATATAGGAGTATTGCACTAGTTCTCCTTTTCTCTTCTACAAACAATTTAATTTCCCAATTCAATCCGTTTATTTGCACAATATTGTTACGAGCCGCTTATTCTGCGGATGAAGTGGACGCTTTGCTTCGTTTACAAACGCTGGGACATAGCCACGAAGACGTTGCATAGAAGCCGAGAAAGAGGACGAGCTGTGCCCCGTCCCGCCATCGTTGTTGTTGTGGTACCGCTCACTGCCACTGTATATATATTGTAGAGAAACCCTTTTTCACATCTCCGCATAACATCTTTGCTGGAGGTATTAGGTATGTCCGAAAGACAGCACGGAACTTCGCAGTGGACATCTTCTGGGCCGTGCGACCATGTCGACCGAGTGGCCCGCTGACTCTGCCTCGACTACCACAACATCGGTTTTCCTGGCCCAACTCCAAGACCCTGGTATCTTCTCCGGTACTGACGCCATCGACGCCGAACACAAGTTAATCGAATACGAGCCAGCCAGCAAGAGCAGACGGTGCGAC
Organism: Dermacentor albipictus; assembly: GCF_038994185.2. Classification (NCBI taxonomy): domain Eukaryota; kingdom Metazoa; phylum Arthropoda; class Arachnida; order Ixodida; family Ixodidae; genus Dermacentor; species Dermacentor albipictus. The sequence continues at coordinate 10,259,919 of NW_027225566.1, read as the reverse complement.
CCAACCATTATGCTGGCTAACGTTATCCACTACCTCAAGGTAAGGGCCGGTGTTCGATTCCAACACACGAGGAGGAAATGGCTAGTTGGGACACCTGCAACGAAAAAACTCCAGGAGCTCTTCGCGAAGTCAGTCGGGTGCCAGCGAGCCGCCAAGAAGGAACTTTCGTGCCGGGCCCAAACATCAACTGAACCGTATGTCGTTTCCATTCAGGACGTGTTAGCCCTGTGTCGGCTGGTTGATGACAAAATGCCTGAAGCCGACAAAGTCACCCACATAATTAAAGGCATCGCTGATGATGACTTCAATTTACTACTATATAAGGACTGCTCGGCCATCGACGACATAATAAAATAGTGCCGACGCTTTGAAGAAGTGAAGAACCATAGTGTCACGCAACAATTTGAGCGGCTCCCTAACACCTCCGTTAACTCAACGTGAGAGGACGTCTCGGCACCTGGTACCGAAAGTTTGCTGCGTCTTGTGCGGCGTGATAACGAGGCCGCGTCTGCATCGGTTTCCAAGCCCGTTCTTACGACGAGTCCCGCCCGGCAGTATCGTTCATCGAAGCCGTCGTACGCGAAGAGCTGGCGAACACAGGCATTCATTCAATCTGCGCTGTAAGTCGCCATACGGCCAGCAATTTCTTTCTTCCTCCCCGCCCACAATCGACCTATACCAGGTACCGCGGTCCAAACCAGTGCCACTCGCGTGACGATAAGCCAATAAGCTTCCACTGTAATGGGATAGGCCATACTTCCCGCCATTGTCGCTATCGCGGGCCGTCGTCATCTGGTCCCGCGTACACTTACCACCAGAAAGACAGTCGGTCTTCGTCTCGTGCTCGCAACGGCCCACCGCACCCTGATGTTCCGGCTCCGACTCCATGCGACGACCGCTCGCCATTCCCGCAGAGCTGACATCCTCGCTCTCGACCGGCATCCTCGTCCACCTTCGGAAAACCGACCAGTGCAGCTCCCAGAGGTGATGCGGCATTGGCCAACCGACCAGGAAATCTGTTGACCGTGGCTACCGGACAAAGCCTTTTCGATGGAGAAGTGGATGGCGTGCCTGTATCGGCGCTCATAGACACTGGGGCGCAGCTATCTTTCATGAGTGCCCGCCTTTCTCGTCGTCTTCGCAAGGTTCTTACGCCAGCCTCCTCGCCTGTCGTTCGCGTTGCCAATGGCGGTAGTCCTTGCGCCGTTGGCATGTGTTCTGCGCGTGTGAGCTTCGCTCGCCACCAGATCTCAGTTGTAATCGCCGTTCTAGACCAGTGTCCCCATGACGTCATCCTTGGTCATAGCATCCTGAGCACCCATTCTGCCCTCATTCTCCCGTAACAATATAGAGAAATTTATTCCAACAGTTCTAAGGCCAAAGTTTGTAACAGTGACAATATTTTAATTCTATTGATGACTTTGCAGGTATCCCTGAAGACGGAGAATATTGCAAGGCATCTGTTTCAATGTACAAAGACCGAGGCAGAGATATCTATTATGGTCCAGTGATGCCAGTGATTCTTCAGTTGCGTAGCGACGGCGATACCATAACGGTGGTATTCCACCACAATCGGCAATGCAGGTACCTTCATCTCTGCGGTCATCACTGGAAATAAATATGACACATTCAATCTACGTGGCGTAATCAATTGAAGATAATAGTTTAATTAGAGGGTGCTGCTCAGCATGAAACGTGAGTTGTGGAGGCTCAATGATAGTTCCACGACACTTTGGTATCGCATAATCGCCACGTGCACAATAGAAAAAATATATATAGGCTTTCACATACCGAAACTGCACATTGGGTTATGAAAAACATTGAAGGGAAGGCTCCAGTTTTTTTTTTTTTTGCCACATCACATTCCTTAATTTGCATCCTAAGTTCGGCTCAAGAGGCTGCACACGCCGCCATGCACTCAGGCACACGCCGCCATACGCCAGCTTCAGAAGCTACTCTAGCCAACTCAGCACCTTCCTTCATGCAAAGCAATCTTGAAAAAAGTCGCAGTGTCGCCGGAAAGGCCAAGCATCGATTGCGATAGCAAATTCGTAGAAAGCCACCATCGTCGGCTCACCATCGCACGCTTTCACTCGCACATACAGCATACGGCGTGTGGCGAAGATATTATTGCACTTGGATTTTATACGGAACATCGCGGCGGCGCCTACCGCGATGATGACGCCGTAAATGTGCATGGTGTCCATGTAATTGCTATCGCTATAAAACGAGCTCTCGAGGGCACGGGAAAATACGCGAGAAAGTCACGCAGAGTCCGCAGTGGCCGCTCCGCAGTGCCTGGAAAGCTGCGGCCGCGCACGAGACGCCGGGCGTGCTCCCGCGTCAAGCGCATGCGCACTGCCGCCTCCGAGGATTCCCTGCGTACGCAGAGCTTTCACGGACGCACAACTAAAACTGCCCAATCGAACATTTTCCTCGTGCGAGCCCGCGACGCTTGGCGCATTCGGCGCATCGCATAGCAGCAATTTACATCTTCCAGTTGAAGATGAAGTAAGAAGCCTACGTCGTCAACACTGTTGTCGGCTCTGGCGAAATCGTCATATGAGGCATCGCTCAGGACAAAGCATATGCCGTCGTCGTCGTTGCAGGAAAGGCTATCGCCATCACTGCCGTCGTCCAGGGAACTAGTAGCGCTGTCTGCTGAAATTCTTGTGTACTCAAGCCTTTGGTAACTATTGTGCGAATGAGGGGGCGCCAATGGGGAGAGAAATTGACCGAACTGACATGCTTTCGCATTCTATATAAACGTTTTTTTTTTATATAGCATTGGATTGCTTCTTACCTGGACTTTGCAGTCTGTTCGAATCAAGCAAAAAGTAAAATGAACCAAGGTTGAATCAACACGACTCGTCTGTCAAGTTTAAAAATATGGGGGTTCGACGCACATGTTGGAATCTGTCTGAAGCGACGCTTTAGTAAAGCGGTTCACTAATTGCTTGAGAACTAACGGTGATGCGCAGAATTGTGCTTACTTGCATCCTATGCAAGTAGTAATCTCATGGAATGTTTTTTTTTCTTTATCAACCACAAAGGTCACGACGTAATTGTCTTGTTCACACGCTGTGCCAAAATACCAACTCCTTCAGGCACATGCACAGTGTGAGACATACGCATCATCTCACAGCGCCTTTCAGTAATATCAGCACTCTCAGTAAATCACCTCTCACCGTGATGTCAGGTGCATGCGCAGAAACGCACGACACGCATCGAGCAACATTTGGCGATTGTAGTATTGTAGTAGGCGATGGTACCTCTTATAGTATTCTAGTGGGCGTGACCATTCTGGAAGATCGTTCACGAACGGAAACCCACGCAGTGACACCTACTGAGTGCCCTAATAAAATAAAAGAAAATACAGTGAATCAAAGAATCCGGTAAATATAGTTCACTCCATTAACAGATCGGTGTGTTTTAGAGATGCTTGTGAGCCGACATTATATGTTTAGGTTTTACGTAGGCAGTTAATTTTTACGCGCAACAAAGCTGGACATACATGGTCAGCATACATGGGTTGTATAAGCCACTTCGTGGGTACGTTCGTATAACCTCTTTCAGAAGTATATTCTACAAATATGTCCGCAAATATATTTCCGCAAATATATAAACCACAAGTACATTCGCCCAGAAAGCGAGCGACCCAGAAACACCCACCAGCCAGGCAGCCACGCCATAATCCGGCAAAATATAGCAGGAAAAGCTTCGCTGTAGTAAGTAAAAAAGAAAGCACAATAACGAAACGAAACATAGTCGAGTGAACCCCTTTGTGTGACGTACATTGGGGCACGCCAGCGAGCAGTCTGCAGGTGTCTCCAGAGCTGTGCTAGAGCGGAGAACGAAAACGGTGAACTGCAGACGCTCGGCTGATTCGTAACCGCGCGGGAACATTGGGCACAGCTTTAGCTGCGTCACTTATTCCGAGTTGCCAAACAGTCACAGCTGCAATACCGACAAGTACAAAAGCCAACAATCGCAGTTCGCATTAGACCCACCACCGCGAAATAGAGTTCCTAAGAACGCCGGTGCCGAAGCGCAGTACTTGGCGCAGCCACATGGAGAAGACCACGGGTAACCCTAACCACTGGCACACGTCAATATAGACGCCAGCGGTGCCTTGGCGCTCAAGGCACGTGCCGCAATCGCCGGAGGAAGAAGGCGTGCAGTCAAACGCCCGCGTCGGCGTGGTACCGCACGTACATTCGCGAGCGTTTTTTAAGGTGATCGCACTAGCACCGACATAGTCAAATAAATCGTCCCCTTCTCAGGGAAGCGATGACGAGAAAACAGCTTACTCTCGCCCATGCATAGCTCGAATGCGCCTGCTAGGTGGCGCCGCGATAAATTTCGATCGGCATTACCGCGATCGCCTTTCGGCCACGTACGCTCGCCAGCGCGCGCAAGCTTGCTCGTGTACGCGCCGTGCGCCTGCCGCGCCTCGCGAGGTTAGTATGCACAATGGAAGCGCGCCTGCCGCCCCTGTGTAGACGCCTTCGCAGACATCGCTTCTTATTGAGCAACTGATAGCGTTTCATAGCGCTCAATGTAGATTTGACAACTATCCGACCGAAGCCGGTGCAAGACAAAGATATGCCGCTCTATGCAGCATGGCCAGGCTGTACACTGTAAACAAAAAAACACCCAGATGGGCGTTTTTTGCTTGTCCTCTAGCGCATTCCCTTTTGTAAATCTTTTTCCTCCCATTGAATGGGCGTACGATAAAACTCCCATTGACATGGGCATTAATTGGGCACACAACGGGGGTACCGTAATACGCCCACTTCACCCCCTTCACCCCCATTTGACGGGGAGGTACAATGGGAGTTTTGTGAAGGAATTAAAGGCATTTTAGTTTAGGTGCGGCAAGCACGTAGCGAAATGCTTGGTGGCGCGGGTCATGCGCTTACGCAGCACCAGACGGAACGCCGCAGGCCAAAATGTCGAACGCCGGCTATCAAGGCTCAAGGGAACTCGTCCGTCCGTGAGCTGCCACCCGAGCAGGCGTCGCACCTGCTCGGAGCGAACGCCGGCGTCCGACACGGTGGCCTCCGGTATTCCGTCTGCTGCTGCATAGGCGCGGCGTACCGCCACGAAGCATTTCGCCGCGGGCTCGCCACACGTGGTCCAATCGACGGCACACGGCCACCGCTGAATCGACCAGAGTCACGCGCACACGTGGTCCAAGGTGAATGAACCCGTTACCGCCCGTCTTCATTTTTTCCTTTCGCTGATCACAGAGCCCCTCGTTGCAAAGCTTTTATACAATCGTCCTATCGAAAATGCTAGTTACCGGAAGTGCCTCCGAGGCCAGCAAACGCCTTCGAGATCAGTTGCTACTTGCTGAAAGGAAAAATGCACGAGACACACACTGACAGCAAAGAAAATTTATTCAATACCAAATGTAAGAAATATATGTTCACTTTCGGGCCCAAAAGAAAGCAAATTTCTGCCCCAGAAAATAATTGTCTGGATTTTAAAAAAGAATACTGTAAATTGTAGGCATGCATGGCAGTTACTAGTATTCTACATGTCCTCACACAATGAAATTAGCAAATGAAAGCAATGCTAAGAAATCTTATCTCGTTTCATACTGAACTGTAACTACATAGTCATGTGTTTGAACTGTTACTTTGCACTGACACTCCACACTTTTGCACAGACTATATATTGAGCTTGCTTGACTAACAGTAAAACTCCAATTGGGCCTAGTTGGTACATAATTCTGAACGTAAACTTACAGCGCAAACACCTAAGACGGACCACAATAGGCAGATACGGCACACACTAGCGCTAACTGACAACTTCTTTATTTCTTTGTCATCGATGCATATATAAACCCTAGGCCACACAACCGCACAGACTACATTACAGAGATCTACCAAATTACCGCATAAGCAAACGTAGGAAGTCAAATTCAGATGGGTGCAGGGATAAAGATATGTCACTGATGCAATTATCGCCTTGCCTTTTTATGTGGTAGGCCTCTAAGGCAGGCTGCGCATGCTCATTCTTGCTTTTGCCAAGAATCGACGTCCTATCAAGTCGTGTCTCACAACTGTTGTAAGGGTTTGCATGCGCAACAAGGTGCACTCCTCTACCTACATTCTTGTTTACTTTTTTGCGCATGTTCACTGCGTGGTCCCTTAAATACATAAGCTCATCTATCAACTCAAGGGAGTAGCTTGGAGGCATAGTGTTCCTTTGGCTTTTTCTTTGCCGAAGAAGCTTTTAAAGCTATGCTCACGCACCTGCGGAGAGAGCACAGGAGGAGGCCAAATTCGGCGTAGTGCTTCATACGTGTCGCGCGCTGTCGGCGTGGTTTACACCATTCCACTCTCATGTGGTAAGATATAGCTTGGCTAGATAGGGCATTGCGTCAATGAGCTACTCAGGGAACATGCGCAAAAAGTAAACAACAATGTAGCTAGAGCAGCGCACCTTGGTGCGCATATAAACTCTTGCAACAATTGTGAGGCACAACTTGACGGGACGTCGACTCTAGGCAAAAGCAAGAATGAGCATGCACGGCTTACCGTAGAGGCCTACCACATAAAAAGGCAAGGCGATAATTGCATCAGTGAGATATCCTTGTCCCTGCACCCATCTGAATTTGACTTCCTACGTTTGCTTATGTGATAATTTGGCAGATCTCTGTAATGTAATCTGAGTGCCTGCACGGTTGTGTGGTCTAGGGTTTATATTGCATCGACGACGAAGAAATAAAGAAGTTGTTAGCCTCGATGTGTCGTATGTTCCTTTTGTGGTCCGTCTTAGGTGTTTGTGCTGTAAGTTTAAGTTGCTTGACTAAGCCATTCTAAATTAGCAGTGGCTTGTATAATGAGGCTGATCAGTGGTATTTTGCATGGACTAGCATACAAATATGATAAATGTCAAAGTACTAAATTAAGAAATTGGGACTCAACACACAAACAAGCTACATAATTTAGTGTAGTTATTGGGCTGTATTTCCGAGCAGGCTATTAAAAATAAACCGTATTTTACTAACCAGAACCCACCTCCTGATTATGAGAAGTGCCATAGCGAGTAACCCCGGATTAATTTGGACAACGTGGGGTTCTTTAACATGCACCTAAATCTAAGTACACGGGTGCTTTTGCATTTCACTCCCACTGAAATGCAGTTTTGTTTACGACTAGATTTGCGAAAGTTCCGAACAGGATCCCCCCTATATTTTTATTACAGTAGGCACGATTTAAATGGAGCCTCAAGGGGCCAGGGAAATTGGTTCCATTTACCAGGCATTCTATTTAGTGCGAGACATTGCAGAGAGCCAACCAACCATGAGGATGGTGTCCTGTTTAAGCGGCAGTTTCGCTTAAGCCATTTTCGTTTATGAAGGTTCCACTGCAGTCCTTAATAGTGGATGAGTTGTGTTCTGCATGGACACTTTAGCATGGCTACCATGTTTAGTTGAATACTGTGCAAGCAGCAACATTTCACTGTACCCAGTGCAATATATAAAGCCAGCAATGTAACATGCTGCAAATGCAGCCACGAACAAGTAACTCCCCTATCATACCCAATAACAGCATCTTTAGACGAGATTAGTACTGGTTTCTCATGTTTAAGTGCTTTGTTTTTAGAAATCAAATCCTCCTGATCACATTGGTTTCCAATCGTGTCATTCCCCGAGCTGAGGTCATTTGAGATTGCATTTAATTGCACTTCAGATAGCATATTCGTCTTATTTAAAACGCACATGGCATCACAGTCACCACCTAGATATAGAATTCGAGCTGCAACGCAGTAGCAGACATTCTGAGGTAGATGCCTAACCATTCTTTTGAATTGGGATGCATACTCAAAACACTGCTATGCAATTGCAGACAGGGCTGGTAGTGTAGCAACCAGGACAGATTTAACGGACATACAGGAGCAAAATTGAGTGAGCTTCGAATAATTATTCTCTCTGAGGAACCATGCTGTCCAGTTATAAAATGGGGATCGAAATAAAGTAGTTGGATAGCAAACCTGCATTTAATTAAGTAAATAAAATACTGATCATGCTACCTTCCAGGGTGCACACTACATTCTCTTTCTTTGAATGTGAATTTGTTACCTTGCCATGGTTTGCCAAATGTATGGGTGTATTGTTGGTCGAGGGTGGTTATAGGTCTCAGGCTAGAGGGAATATTTCGACAAGGAGACTTGGCAGGTTGAACAACGAATGTCTCAGGCTGGAGCCGTTTGGTTCCCTTGCAATGATGTTGGCTCCAGCTTGAGACTTCTTTTGTTGGACAACTGTTGACAATTAATGTCGCCATCTTTTCATTTACCCTCGTCTTATTCAACCCATTGCTCCACGCAGGAGCTGCACTTTCCTTAAGAATAAAAATATTAATGAGCTAAAAGGCTTTGTGCATGGCTGCGTCCCCAAGTGCAAAAATTCGTTTTCAATGAATGACAGAGTTGGTACCTTTCTTGAGAATTCAATAGGAAGAACCAAAAATTAAGCTAACAGACTGGTTATGACGACAAGTAAACATGAATTGATGTGGAGTGCCATTTCTTCATTTCACACCAGGCTTGGGGCCAGCCGGACTTCTTCCTAAAATTGAGAAAATTTTTGTAATTAATTACATATTAAGAGTATCCTCTTCATAACCTAAAAATAAAATAAAATGGTTATTTGGTTATTCATATTTAGTTGGGAACAGCGCGAAGAACACTGACGAAGTAAGGGCGTATACAGTAATGACACATAGTGCTGGCTGACTACAGATTTAATATTAGAATAGACAAACAGTTAAGTACTTTGGAATGCTTCCTAAAAGCCATAAAAAACCAAAGCAGGAAGCAGTTGTAGGAAATAATGTATGTGCATGAAAAATGCACCTGATCATCGGTTTGCAGATATGTGTGCCATTTACTTGTCAGTTAAAAAAACATGTGTTACACTGAAACATTTCTCCTACAATTTGGCAATTCTATGGGCATTGATTATTGCTTGGGTCAGTTGGTTGCTGTTGTTACTGCTATTAGTGTATAGTGAAGTGTAATGTAGATGGGGAAGTGCTACTGACAACTACGAAAATTGGCAAATTTTGCTGCACCAGGATAATGCACGCATTGTCCTGCTGCAGCAAAACTTTCCAGTAAACTTTCACAGTTCTCTGTAGTACTTTCCCATCTGTCTCGCCTCACACTGTTTCATCTATAGCGCTTCACCATACTATATTATGCGCCACCAACTGACACAAAATTCTACCCTTCTGAAGTTCCTACTGCTACTTCGCACTCGTCACATTCAGGTTGACAGCCGTACTGAGCCCAATGTAGTATAACTGCATGGACTGGCAGCTCCTGCCATGGATTTACTCTGGTGTAATGGCACCACAGAAGCAAACGAAGGCAAAGACATACAGGACACAAGTGCTTAACCTCAACTCTGGCTTTAATATGAAAACAGACATATACAACACGTAGTGACATGAAGTGACGTTATTAATTCAAAAACAAATTCTTCGTGCAATTTAATTGAGAATGACCGATGCATTTGTCCTTTTCACGCTAATCTGCCAAAGCTTAATTATTTTATGTACATTTGCTCATAATTTCTGGCAACGAGTTTTGAAGAACACCGGAACGAACCACTCTATTTTGCAGTGCATCACAATGTGCGGATGAGAGTTGTTGCACACAAACTTCATTAACCTCAATCTCAAATTATTACAATGCGTGTCTATGCAATGCACGCATGACTGGATAGGAATGGCAGACTGTACATAACCTCCGTTGCACAGAGCAACGTCTGCAAATTGTGCTGCACGCAACAAACAAATTAGTTTGTTTTCCTGGCTTCAGTCTTTTTTTCTCATCAGCGCAAATCTCTCTTCACATGTTTCATACAAAAAAAGTCACAAAAATCCCAAATGCATACGAAACAACTGCAACCACTTCTTTACTTCATCATCTCATTCATTATATTCCCTAGTCATGCCTGATTTAGTTGCACAAATCCTTTTTCTCGGGCCTTTGTTAGGACAGTTTTGTGCTGCAACAAAAGGCAGAAGCCAAAAAAAGAAAGAAGTTGGTTGTGGCTTGAAGCACAATATGCATCTAGTGAGCTAGGCCGCAAGCATTGCGTAGTCTGCTGCCATCACAAGGCCGTGCCTACATCGGACAGATGGGATGCTCTATTATAGCGAAATCAGGGAGATTGAGGCAGTATGAGTCATCTGTGTGAAACAACCTTCCCTCACACAATGGTAAATGCTGCAAAGAATGTGACCATGGTCCTGTGTTCCACAAAACTTGCGTTCTAGCGAGTTACTATGACCTGACAACACGCAAGGTAATTGTGGTTTGCAGCATTTAAAAAGAATGATAAATGTATCAGTGATCCATTACCCAGGTAGCACACAAAGTCTTGAAGACGTCGTATTAAGGGATTCAACGTCTGAAACGGATTTTTGACCAAAATCGACGCATCAAAGACGTTCCAAACAAGATAGCTGAAAAACGAGGGGTGAATACGTTTTGATAACGTTGGAAGCCAGGCAGCTTAATACGTTTTGAAAACAACTCAAGGCGACACCGCCACGCCACGGCGCGTCAGCCTCTTTAGCGGCTTCTACAATATTCAACAACCCATCAACGCGATCCAACCTTGCGCAAGGTGGCGATACCGTCGTCAAATCATGTGACCAAGCTGGCCACGTGATTCATGATGCCGTGCAGCCGGGCGAGCCGGGCATAGTCGCGTCGTCATGGCGTCGTCGCGTCACCGCGCTCGCATTGCGCTGTGGTGTGTTTGCGGCTGTTCTGAATGTGCTGCCGCTGCCCTTTGCTATGCAAGTGTTGCAATGTTTTGCTGTCAAGAAAACGATACTCTGTGATCAGTTCGGGTTGTGCGATATGTTTGTGTGGTTTTAATTTGGAAATCAGTAGTGTTTTTAATTGTTATGTGACCAAGGCGGCCATGTTATTCGTGAAGCCGGGCATAGTTGCGTGATCGCACTCGCATGGCACTATGGTCTGTTTGCGACTGTTCTGAATGTGCTGCCGCTGCCCTTTGTCATGTAAGTGTTGCAGTGCTTTGCTGTCAAGTAAACGACATTCTGTGATTAGTTTGGGTTGTGAGCCGGGCATAATAGCGTTATCGCACTTGCATTGCGCTGTGGTATGATAGCGGCTGTTCTGAATGTGCTGCCGCTGCCCTTTGTCATGTAAGTGTTGCAGGGATTTGCCGTCAAGAAAACGACGTTGTGTGATTAGTTTGGGTTGTGCGATCTGTTTGTGTAGTTTAATTTGGAAATCAGTAGTGTTTTCAATTGGAGGGCGCGGAGTGGAGGGCACTAATCAGCTCTTCAAGTTCATTGCCATGTTACGTGAGGCGCCTTTTCACTGACGCTGCAATTAAGGCGGTAAGGGCAGTATAAGGACGAAAGTTAGAGGGACGAAATCGTGCCTGTGTGTCCCTAGCGTCGGGATCGGCCGCTATGCGTGATCCTAACAAGAAAGCATTTTGCAGAATGCGAAGAAAGGCGGCAAAATTTCTGTCTGTGCGCACTTTGTCGATCTCCGCAACAGAGCCGTCATCGTGGTATTTTAGTCTCCCGTTTAGCAAGAGTGTTGCAGGCAAGGGAACTGGTTCAAACAGGCTTTTTTTATGATTCAGTACTAGTGCGGTATCCCAAAAGGTGAGGTCAAGTGCTCGCCCTATTTTCTTCCCTCGCGCTACAGCGCACTGACAGAATTTTGCGTGCACCATACCGTGCTTTTATCGTTTGCGCTTCAGGTTCTCGATTGTGTTTTCGCCCCCTTTACCCACGTGATGGGTATTTCATGGTATTACCGGGTACCACATGTGCCCATATATTGTGTCCAATATATGAAACGGCCAAATTCGATTTTATTTGACGCCTCAAATGGTAGTAATGTATTGAGTCCCTTGTAGCTTTGTGCTTGTTATCAATTTTACTATTTGGCGAATGGATACAGCATGTACGCTGCATAACTCGCTTGTGAATACTGCATACGTGAGTCGAGTATACCCTTGGTATAAAATAACTTGTATGCTTTAGGTAGTACGATTGTTTGCAGTTTGGGACATGTGTCGGAATGTACGCTGTGCGCCCTTCGCGCTTTACGGCGGCCTGCCGAGTTCGTGCGGGTGCCATGTGTGCGCATGGAGTTCGCGAAGCGCTCTCGCAGTTTTATGCGAAGCATACTAGCCGCACAACCACGCTCTTCCTTGCTGCGCCACGCGCGGCCGCGCAGCTACCATATGACGTCATAACAGCTGCAAAAGCGGAGGCTCAACTCGTGCGCTCGCTTGCGGCCGCGCAGCTACATAGCCGGGTCTCAGCTCGTGCGCTCGCCTGCATGAGTTGTTTCTTCGTCTAGCCGAACCAAATATAGCCAAGCAACAGCAGTTCACCAGGCTAAACAGTGGTTCAACAACCAAAATAAAGGCTAGTATGCTTCGCATCCTGGGCTTAACCTTAGCTAAGCCACAGCCATTTTTTTATATATATATACATGTGTTCTGTTCGCGCGCTTCGCACAACAGGGCATGTCGCAGTTCTTTGTCCTTGTGCAACACATTTTCCTAGCGTACGTCTGTGCATTATTTGATACCGGTTTCACACGGGGCACTTTTAGCCGCTATCCAGTCCGTTACAAATCGAATTTCTCGGTCGTCATTGGCTCCTCTGCGCAAGCTACGAGAGTGAGCCAGTCGCATTGATAATTTCGATCCGGATCGGGCGTGATCGCGATCGAGAGTGGTCGTGAGACACCGGTTTTACACATGGCTCCCACATAGGGAACACTTTAGGTTCAATGCTACTGAGTGAAGAGCAAGTGCATATATAGGCCAGTGGTGGTATGTGGGCAAGTCTTTCTGGTGAAGCCAATACTTGTGCATTCAAAACATTTCCATTACCAGCGTAGTGCATCAATGTGTCTACTTCGACAAAATGAAGCACCAGTGCGGATATCTGAGCTTACCTGTCCAGGGCAGCAAGTGTGTCTACATTGAAACCACTACCAGCATGTGCGGCAGTTCTATTTCCAACAGCGGGACTGCACAATAATCAGTAGGGTGCTCTGAAGCTGTTTATCTATGAAGCTCTGCCTGGACTGTGTGCCAAATATTTTTGGACGTGAAAGTGGGGGTTAATTGGTAAACATCACTGGAACTGTGCCTGGACATTGTGGCAAACGTTTTTGGATGTGAAAGTGTGAGTGAACTGGCAAAGAATTTGCTCTGGGCTACATGTGTTAAACGTTTTTCTCATTCAGAGTGCTTTTTCTTTACTTTAGGAGACTGGAGATGTGCGCAAAGTGTGACATGTCAGTGTGCTAATTAATGAATTTGCTGGTTTGCAAATTATTTGTTGCAACTTTGTTTTTGCCAGAGAGGTATAACTTTGCCTCTTCTAAGGGGCTTTTTAGATAAAACACTTACTAATTATTATGACCATTGCTTCCTTTGTTACACAAATGCAGCTTCCAGTGCATTCCAGTTTATTTCCATGTTTATGTAAGTTTCTAATATGAGGCTTGCATATTCATTTCTCACGTTCTGGAGTGGCAAGATCCAGCATTACTGTCTCATCGTTCGCTGTACTACAGTAGTGTTCACTTGTTACACTTAATCCCCCGTTTAAGTATTCTGTACTAATTTCAGTTTTTGCTTTTTTGTTGTATGGTTATTTTTTCTCGCCATTACCTTCTTTGATGTATTCTAAAGGGTATATTTCCAATTTTGCATTGTTCCCTTTTTTTATTTCTGTCACAGGATTGTTTTATGATGGTATGCGGTGGTATTTCTTTTTGTGCTCTTTTCAAGCTTCTAGCTGATTGGTAACATTGCTTGGAGGCAGTTACCACCCGATTCATACTCTTGCATTTTTCAGTCTACTTCTTCCATTCGCTCCGATGTCACTTCTGCATAACTCTAGTCCATCTAATAGCACGTGCACTTTACTATGATAAATTAGACACTTTAGTACGCTCCAGGTTTTTCTGTTCATTTTTGTATGTGTACTTGGAATTTTGTTTATGTGCTAGTGAATGTTCACTTTCGAGTTCATTACGAATCCTTTCTGCGACTTTTGTCATTGTTGATGTACCTCTACTTCTATTTGCATTTCTCACACAGTTTGTTCGAACCTTGCATAAGAAATACATTTTAATAAAGTGTTTTTGCTTTGTCACAATGTTCTCATTTCATGCACTCTTGGCATGAAGGGCTTGGTCTGGCCACCTGCCAAGACGTGGCCATTTGTTCTTTGCAGGATGTCATTCGCATTGTGTTTGTAAGCATCGTAGCTCACTAAAGGCGGTATTAAGGACTTTTTATTCCTAACAGGCTCATTGTCGTGCGACTTGGTAGAGGATGCGCCGGCCATGCGGGGAACAGTGCTTGGCACTGCGCCATGCCTCTTACAGTCAACACCGACGCTTCTACTCATCTGGGGCACAATTCGAGATCGTTGTTCGAAACGCCCGATCAGTTTCACCTCACGCGATTGGCCTAGGCCGTGCCAACGGGTACGGCTGACGACGTCTGCGCGGCATAGGCCAGTCGCGTGAGGCGAAACTAAACGCGTGTTTTGAACAACGATGTCTGATCGCGCCCGTCACCCGTGAAAATTAGCTTTAGATTATCGTAAACCTTTCTAGACCGCTTCTAGACCAGCTTTTTGATAACGTCCTAAAAACGTTTAGAAATTGGTTACGAATAGTTTTGCCAAAGGGATTACTTGTGTCTTTCCCAATCCTATTTCTAGACCATCTTTTCGAATACGTCTTGCAGACCTGTTCTAGATCGTCTCATGAAAGTAAAAAAGCCGGATATTAGCAGAGATATACGACGTTTTCCCGCCGAAGTTCTCTCATTCGTGTCTTCTTTAACCCGTTTTTATCGTCTTGGATAAACGCTGCGAAAACGTTACGTATCTCTTTTGTGCTACCTGGGTAGTTGCACTGCATAAAGAATTTCTTTTAACAGATATCATCACATAATGTTTCCACCTGGTATTAAATATTGCGTTTCATTATTTTAAAGCTTGAAGTGAGATCCGGTGCTTGTGTCATGCGTAGATATCTTTCTTCGTTTACTTTTTGCGGTGCCAATACACCAGAATTTGTATAACGAAATGGCCACACTGCTTTTGTCACGTTATAGTGGTGCATGCAAAGCCTCGCAAACAGCAGCCTATTTGGTCAAAACGTGCTTTTGTACATACGCTTTTCCAAAAACAAAAGCTGCGAAAAGGTAACAGAATCAACAGCAGTAGGTTAAATCCACTGCGATGCTTTACTTTTCTGCCTTTATTATTCGTTACACCTAAGTAGATAAGCCAGAGTGTGAATGTTACAGAAATGCACCAAATAAGTTGTTGAAATTGTGCAAAAATGTTAACGCAACTAAGCATAGATTTATGTGCAATAACAGACACCACTCAGTTTCTTTCCTTCTGACACAAACGTAGTATATCTTATTTTTTGGCATGAAGAAAAGCATATGTAGACCAGGCAATATTTGAATGAGAGCCTGCAGTTTCTCTGGTCCAAGGAAAAAACTATGTGAGGCATCACCACTAAGTAAAAGGAAATTAATACACCTGTTTAGTGTAATCTCTTCCTTGTGAGGTATGATGATAGCCTGATATGAATTTCCGTATCTCTACATGTTTGGAACAGTATATGCTGTGAAATAACTTTAATTGAAGAGATTTCCTAGTCTTTTCAATCCTGCCATTGCAGCTTACCCTTACTCTCAGTAATACAAAGCCATTTAGTACGACTTCAAATTTTGAATTTGAGAGTCAGCGAATAAAGATATGGTTTTACAGTGTGTCACCCATACCTTCACATAGGTAGTATGAAGCAACCCCAGCCTTGCTTTTTCATCCACTCTGTCCTCTTTGATACTGTCACACGCAGTGGGACGACACTATCGTGAAAAGTGCTGGCAGTGGAGGCGAATGCTTTGTCTGTCTCTCACTTCAATGCATCTCTGAAACTACAGATTATGCAACCCCCAGTACTAAACACGTGGAAGACTGTGCACATAATACCACGCCATATCAGCACATCTAGTCTCTCCACACGCAGCAGATTACCTCTAGAACAGGGTTCGCAGGCTGCAGATGTGCTCAGCTGTGCTAGAAATGAAGACACGCATGGACTAGGCCCCTCTGAGGGCCCCCTTAAAAGCTCAGTTTGTCATATTTTGTTTCTGCAATAGGCTAGTGCAAAGAGTGAATTTGCTTCATTCCTGAATAAAGGGAAAATCAGACATCCACCCGTTCGTAGCAATTGCTACAAAGGAAACCCATACGGATTCCTCGAAAGAAAGGCCTCATAGTTGAAGAAAAATTCGTCCTGGTCCGGGACTCGGACCCGGGACCACCGCCTTTCCGGGGCAGCCGCTCTATCATCTGAGCTAACCAGGCGGCTAGCAGATGGCAGGGCGAAGTCGAATTTGTCGACAACACGAAGCAAAGGCAAGAGTTTGACGTAGTAGTTCTGCGGAAACCCGCAAGGTGGAGAGAAGTAATGAATGAAGGGAAAATCCTGGTTAGCTCAGATTGTAGACCGGCTGCCCTGGAAAGGCGGTGGTCCCGGGTTCGAGTCCCGGACCAGGACGAATTTTTCTTCAACTATGAGGCCTTTCTTTCGAGGAATCCGTATGGGTTTCCTTTGTAGCAATTGCTACGAACGGGTGGATGTCTGATTTTCCCTTCATTCATTGCTTCTCTCCACCTTGCGGGTTTCCGCAGAACTACTACGTCAAACTCTTGCCTTTGCTTCGTGTTGTCGACAAATTCGACTTCGCCCTGCCATCTGCTAGCCGCCTGGTTAGCTCAGATGATAGAGCGGCTGCCCCGGAAAGGCGGTGGTCCCGGGTTCGAGTCCCCGACCAGGACGAATTTTTCTTCAACTATGAGGCCTTTCTTTCGAGGAATTCGTATGGGTTTCCTTTGTAGCGATGGCTACGAACGGGTGGATGTCTGACTTTCCCTTTATTCATTGCTTCATTCCTATTGAGAAATGTTATGCACATGGTAGAAAAATTATCAAAGAAGAACATTTTATTACTTCTCACCCCTCTCAGTTGGAATATCATACAAATGCATAAGCAGCCATTTTTGCCTTGTTTCGTCTATCTAAGATGTTTTTTTCATGCTGAAAGAAAGGCCTGTGTTTAAAGAATAAGCTTGGTTGCAACATGTAAAGTAATTGTGTAATGTGACAAAGGTTGCTGAAATCAAAATATATTTGTGATTTACTTGCGACTGGAACACTCAAAAGGAAAACAACCTTTTAACCAGACTAAGAAAAAGCCACAGCACACGCACGCATACTAAGCCAGGGACTAGTATATCAAACTGATATGAGAAGACTTTCAAAAAAGAATCTTTCCCGGTTTGGTAAAATTTTTAAAACAATGGTTAACACCTGGCCCCACACCTTAAATCTAGAAGAAATAAAGTTCTTAAGTTACTCTGTGTTCTTTCTTGAACCCAACAAATCTGCCTAGAAAAATGGGTCGTCTACATCTGTGGCAAGGTGTGAACAAAAAACTCGCTTTAGCTGGCTGCAGTGCTCCCTGCGATGAATATTCAGGCAGAAAATTGTTACTCCAATATGACTGTGCCCCCAAGAAAACCAAATGTGGTAGACTACATCAATGCACATGGGAAAATCTTTAGTCCATGCTTGCTGGCACCCTGTCTGTATTGGCCTCTAGAATAATTGTGGCCCCCACGTGCTGTAATCTTTCCGTGGCATAGAAAACAACATTATGTGATACCAGCTGTGAAGTGTTAATCAGTTTAATCAGCCGTTTAATCATGGCAGCAGTTTATTCACAGTTACTTCCAAGTGTTTACATGTATTAAGCATTGCTTGTGGGCATCTTGGCTCCAAAACAACCTAGACCTTACATCCCAGTCTGGTGTGTAGTGTAACAAAGACTTTTATTGGAGCAACTTGACGCTTTTATATTAGTTATTCAGTTGGCATGATCTTTCACAAAAGAGCTATAGACCAGAACACGCTAGTCTCGCACCCAGACTAACCGAACGCATACTCTCGCACCAGGGTTGCCCGGTCGACCGGCGCAATTTTGTACTGGGCTGCCAAAGTGTGTTCGCCGGCGACCAGTAGACATGGCATGCGCCAGCTCTAGGGCTCCAAAGTGCGGAAATGTGCCCGTTCACACGGATTCAAAGTAGAAGTCATCTGGGCATCATTGCGTCGTGTTTGGATGCCAAAACAACCAGCGGAAAAGGAGCAGGTTGCTTAGCGCTGTTTGCGAAGAGCACAACACACGTAGGGAATCGTGCCGGTGCGGTGTTTTCAGCCTGCGCCGATTTCTATCCGCAACGAAGAATGCCAAGCTGCGCCACCGGTGGATAGCTGCAGTGAGTAGGAAGAACTACCAACCCAGTGAAAATGCACGAGTGAGTATTCGATCTGTGTATATTTTGGTGCCACGTTCAACTTTGCGCCCTACAAACGTAATACGCAGGTTTGCTCCGAGCACTTTCTGGGCAACAAGCCTACAGAGCAGAATCCCGCGCCGGTGCTTCGCCTTGGCTATAACAAAAAGGCAAGCCTTTTCGTGTTTTCATTGAGGTAGAGCTCCCGACGGTTAAGCGGAACAGTTGAGTTTGCGGTTAGCGATACTTGCAGCTGGTGCACGGAATGACCATTAAGCGTGAACGACAAGTTGTAGGCCTTGCTGGTGAGCGTTATTGCTAATTAAACTAAACCGAAGTCTGCTCGTCACGTAGCATGCGTCCACAAAAACGTAAACGACGACTACTCGTCGCCGAAGGTGTTCTTGCAGCGCACCTACCTTTACGAGCTGGTGTTGCAGGTGTCATTCGTAACGAATTCATTTGAGCCTCCTGCAGCTCTAAACTGCGTGCGGGCTGTTATGCGGGGCAAAGCGCAAAATATTTCCGTTCATATGGCGAGGAAAATAAGGTTCTTAATTATTCTTGTATTTTGTAACAAAATTTTGATCGTTCTCACTAGTTTTTTTTACTGTTTTTTTTTCTAAGGGAGCGCCAACAATCCGATGGCCTCGCACAATCGAAACAGGTCTGGTACCAGGTAGCTGCAGTTGGTGGGGCTAATTTCTTGGAATGCAGGTGCGGTTGTTGTCTTGTACCAAAGGGGTCCTGATGATGCAGCTTTAAGTAGGGATGGTAATTTTACGTGCCCTGTCATGGTTTGTGCAACTGTACAACACCTGCATCTGTCATGCTCGCCCTGTTATACGGGCTTTGACTGCACATGTAGTTGAACATTATAACTACTGTAGTACCTCATTTTCCAATGAGTGCAGGTTTAGCATCATATGCTGCTTGTTCGAGTGCTGTAGGCTTTTGTTCTGAATGTTGTACTCTTAAGTGGTTGCACGATACAATTGGCCTGGTGTATTTTATATTTCAGTTTGAGAGGACTTTATATCTTCGCAAAAGTGATGGCATGGGAAAGAACTACAGCCCTTCTTACTATAACATCTATTTTGTTTTCAGTGTGCAGGTGGTGAAGGGCAGGCGTCTGCTAACCAGGCAGTCAAACGACCTCGCCTGTTGGTTGCCAAGCGCGGCCAACCCAGTAGAGACCATTACAAACAAGGCCAAACTGAAAGTGCAGATGACAGTGTTCTGCGTGCTTTAATAATATATGGCACCAACACAGTGCTGTAAATTCCTTCACAGGTTACGTGCCAAAAAGCTCACAGGTGTTCCAGCATATAGCGCGTGGTTTGTACAAACGTAATAGTGTACCTACCCGATGTATTCGCTTCTGCAGTCTGCACAGCACTCAGTGTGTCCATTGTGAACTTGCACGAGGTCTTGAAGTTTGATTGAATCCAGACAGCGAAAATGACAGGTAAGAAAAAACGTGAAACACGCCTTCCGCCCAGCTAAAAAGCCCAAGTTTCGCTTTCGCGCCGGGTCGCATCTCCCGGCGTGGCAGCCCAGGCCTGCTACTTCGCGTCACTTGGGATAGATGGCGCGACCGGCGCTCATCAATATGGCGGCGCTCTTTGAATTCACGGTGTTCTGGTGTATAGGCAATTTTGCTGCCATAACCCTACTGTTTTTATGGCATTTGTCATGGGGAGTGCGGCTTGCCCCTTTTGTCAGAGTTCTTGCTGAACAACGATTTATTACCAGTCTGTTATATGTGGAACTTGAACAGCTTATATTTTTCTCCTCAGTCCACACATCTGCTGCACTTCTGCCAGCTTCTCTACGCAGGGTTTCCTAGGTATACTTTGTGGCGCAAAATACATTTCTTGAAAAGGGACAGAAAAAAGGAAGACAGTGAAGTGCCAAACTACCAACTGTTTAATGACAGCCTGAACAAACGTATAGAAGAAAATACAACTTCCGCTCATGCGCAGGGAGCCGAGGTGCGACAGAACAACATGGTCATGATAACATCCTTTGGATGAAGCACATTTCTGCGGAATATAGTACGATAGATGTATCGCTGACACAATCAGACCCTTTCTTTTTAATATAAAATGCTTCCAACAACTCCCCTGCAGTTCCGCAGAAATGTGCTTCATCTAAAGTATGTTATCATGACCATGTTGTTCTGTCACACCTTGGCTCCCTGCGCATGAGCGGAAGTTGTATTTTCTTCTATACGTTTGTTCAGGCTGTCATTAAACAGTTGGTAGTTTGGCACTTCACTGTCTTCCTTTCTTCTGTCCCTTTCAAGAAATGTATTTTGCGCCACAAAGTATACCTAGGAAATCTAAGCACCAACTTGCCCAAGAAGTCCTTTTGGAACATCTACACAGGGTGTTTTGACTAATGTCATACCAAGTGAGCACACTACAAACCTTGCGTGCATCGTTTTCATGACTCCTTCAATGACCATATTTCGTTTTCAGTGGCTTTATCAACTAAGTATCTAGCGGCAGCTTGAACATAGGCACTCATGAGAACTCGCACCAGGCTTGGTCGAATACGTCCAGCACTGCATCACTGAGTAGTGAACCATGCTGTAAGAGTTGGCAGCTAAATTGCCACCTTGAGATTGAAACTTCTCAACCTTACAATCAAGGCTTCAATTGCCCAGCCAGCGAGCTGCAGCAAAGGTGTGAACTATAGTCATCTAATGTCACATTCTATGTAATAGCGATAGCAGCTGATCTCTCTAGTGGTGGCCCTGAAGGCCAACAGGCATCCCTTTCTGTGCACGTGCTTGTGTAGGACTAGGCAGATGGTGCCAGTTTGTTCTTCAGCATTAACACTATGTTCACGCTGTATCGGGAACACATTTTCTTACTCAGTGCAATAGCCCTTGAACCTACATAACTGCCACCAAGAGTCCTTTGTCCACCAACCTTTCCTTTGCCATGTCATTTGCTTCTGCCTTGATGTCATGGAGCAACTTCAGCTAGCTGAAGCATTGATGTTGTTTGAGTACCCACACAGCCTTGCAGTTTTCCAACCTGAACGTTGCTTCATTAAAAGCTGACATGATTTGATCTCAGCAGACAGATCAGAGTTAAAAAATAACACTCATAAACTTCTTTCAAAGTCATTCTAACCTCGTCAATAATCCCGGGCCTTTTGATGTGTTATTCAGCATTGTCCAAAGCAAGTTGGCTCTTAAAAATCAAAATAACAACTTTGTGAGGGCAGCTACTGGGCTACCTGTCTCTTCAGCGAGCCTGAAATGTCTCCTAGCCATCAAAGCAAGAGCGCAAAAAATGACAATGAAAAGTGTGGCAGACAAAATGTTCGTGTAAATCCATATGTTTATGGACTGTTACACTAACTGAAAAAGATAGTGGCTTCCCAGTACAGTCTTGATGTACGTAGTTGTTTCGGTCACGAACAAACAGCCAGTTGCCCAGTCCTGCACAAGCACAGTGTAAAGATGCTTATGGATTAAAATTTGTTGTGTGTGCATGTGGTGCAGTGTACCACATTTCATTTTCCTGAGGCTGCAGTACACTGGGAAGACTGGTTGCTACTTCAATAGGAAGCCCTTACGGTATTGCAGCCCTTTGTTCAGATCTTGCTGCAGATTGTATCAAATGCGAATGCAAACTGTTTTGCAAGACACGTCAGTTCAGTTCAAGCAATTAGACCGAGTAACCCAAGAAATACTTCAAGCCTCCAAAACGTTTTAATACAGTCCCTAGTTTAGTACAGGTTTTCGCCTGATGTTTTGGCTTCTACGGTATAATGCTGTGTATAATGCTTGCTAGGTACTAGTGGTTTGATGTGCACACTCTCTTGTGTTGCTATAATTACAACTTCCTCACTTCCTCACTATAATTACAACACTTCCTCGCAAACGTTTGGACACAGTGCCTGTGAGCTCATCTTTTAACATGTTTTTCATTCGATCTGTGCATTTACATCGAACGTAAACTACAAAATATCAGTACTGCGAATCACAAAAGAACACACCTGCATAACGATTCTGCCGAGATCGTTGGAGTGGTCAGTCACAGGATGCAACACCGGTAGAAAGGCATCCTGAGGTAAAGCAAAATAACAATCGTTGTAAGATGCGGATCAAAAATTTTATTTTGTGAGACTTTTGGCATGTATACTAATTACTACATTTGTATGTAAAATAGTTTTGCATAATAGCTGAGCAAGGTTAACGTCTCGCCCTGTGACTGTCAGCCAGTGCTACTCATGGCAATGGTGACAAATATGGCACATCCTTTCAAATGGAACTTTTGTGCATTACATGAATTGAACTTAGGTTCACATAATACATGACAGCTGTGGTTAGAAGGATGTGTTGCATGCCGCACCAACGCCACAAGTGGCACTGCCTAACACTTCCAGGGCCAGACTTAGTACATAAACAATACAAATGTGCAACAAAGTGAACAGGTGGCAGCTGCTGCTATAACTCAAAGATTGCATGCACTATGCTGATGTGAATGCAGCTCCCATCAGGGTAGAGTTGCCCTTTGGTGCACTTCATTTCTCTTCCTCTTTTGTCTTCATTGCATGCTGGTGCCATATGGTAATAATGAACAAAAATTAAGCACCTCAGTTCCCATTCTTGTTTTGCTACATGCTATAAAGTCATCCAAATGCGCTTAAGACTCTTAAGGATGTACTTTAGCCATTTTGCCTTGACAATATTTTTCGCTTGACTTCACTACACCTTAATGTAGTGCAAATTATAGAGAATGCTTACAAAAAAACCTACTCCACAAAATAACACCTTCAGTTAAATTTACACAGCAAGTTTTTAACCATTCCTCTCTATGTTGCTATGAATGTGAAGGTGCCAGCAAATGATGTATTTGAACTGTGTTTTTATTGGTGCAATACTAGAGAGCACATTTTTGCAATAATAATGTGACAGAGAAGAATGACAGAAACTAACTTAATGAATAATTTTCTAAACTTGCACGAGGGTTTCGTCATTATGCTGATGCACACACCTGCATATCTCTACTGTGAAGTGTTGTTTCGGTTTCCTATTTTATTTTCACATAGTAATTTACATCATACACTTGTCCTGAAATACATCACGTTAGGCTCCTTCAGTATTTTTTTTTCTTACTGGAACACACATGCCTATACAGGGCACACACTCAAACACATGCAAAGCTGCCACGGGACTGGCCATTTGAGGTCGACATGTTTGTACAGCGCAAAAGACGAGGACTGAAGGAAGAACACAACACAGGGGCTGTCACACACACACTCATGGCACTCTGCGGGATTCTCAGGCTTCTTTCATGCTCCTACAAACACGTTATGTAGCACATATTGAGCCACAGAAAGCTGTACTGGAAAATGTTCACGTTGCACTACAATTTTACAATTGAGACTTTTTATCTAATTATAATATCTGAGTTGATTATTTTAGTAAGAATAATTAGGTAATTAGGCAAAATGCAGAAAATCTAAGTACTTCCAAGAGACAGGAAAGAATATTACCTAGGTTCTGTGCAGCTAGGTGGCACATGCATATTTTGTTAAGTTTGCTAAAGTTACGTGGGATAACCTGCATACGTCCCATGGAACAGGTGTCACACCAATCACTCTAAGTGATGCCGCTAAACTAGCCATTGCACATAAACATATAGGGTAATAAAAGTAAACTCTAGGTAAGAGCATACCAAGACCTCTATTGCTGAAAAGGGAAACTGATGGGAGGCGACTGATCTCCGGTTATGAAGCTGGTTCAGCCTCACAGCTGGCAACGAAACGGCCGCAACCACAGTCCTGAAATAAAAGAGAAAAAGTTGGCACTACAATGATCACATAACACGAAAAAGCTGGTCGCCAGTTTATCTTGGAGAGCATCTGCTGCTACATTAGGTTTTGTATATATGTCAGCTTATTGTTAAACTAAGCTTGCCAAAATTTTATACCTTAATGGCTTTGCTCTTTACAAACTAAAACCTTTGCATAACTCATACACTTATGCACTACTTAAGCTATGAGACGTTTACTGATCCCTTACAATGAATGGCTTCTAAGACAAATTATTTCACACAAAAGGATGCATAACTTATGAGTGTTACTGACATTGAATACCAAGGTATTACCTTTTTATAATAGACGATGGCAGACTTCAAGCACATTTTTCTCACAGATACAGGTTGATCGGTCTGCCTTTCTTTTTTCACCAGCAGTAGAAATTTTGTTATTAATATTTGTGCAATATAGGATGATGCTAGGATGTGTGATATGATCCTGAGTTGAAAAGCGCCACTTTTATGTGTGAATTTGGCACCTAGAATTCAAAACTCAATATCTGTACCCAATACGCAACGGCAAAGCAGCAAAGTAATTAAACATTAAACAAGTCCAGGTATCCAGTGCACAGCGCCAGCTGTTGAATAACAACATTGCACAAGCATCGACTGTATAGATGTAGCGTAGTATGTGCACGGCAGGCGTAGTGGCGGCCTCCAGCAAAGAACACAGCCATGGAGCGACGCGCCCGTATGAGCCCTCGCCGGCAATTCTATCGCGTAAATTGATATATCCCGTCACGGCACAGGCATCGTTTTCTGGCCGCCGAGGTGCCGGCGCCACTGGTACTCACCTGCTCCGGCCGCCGAGGTTCAAGTGACGGCGTATCCAGTAATCTGAATCAAAGAAGGACACTGTTACCGCCAAGCAGTACGCTAACTATTAACTATAAAGCGTTTCTTATACTCTGACCGGCAGCTCATGCGGCGTTGACCCGTAGTGCCATTGGAAGCTCTCCACACGCTTTTAATACCACAAACGCGCCGCCGACATTTCACGCCCGTCGATCAAAGTCGACGGGCGCAGGCTCTACATGCTACACGCCGCAGTCGCACACTGCCTGTACAATCAGCGATGTGGGCGCGAAGAGACACAGACGATAGCACGGAGCGTACTGGCAAATCTGCACAATGCGCACTTAGTGAGCGACCTACTGCACACAACCGCACGAGCTAGGGGACTGGCGCCGCGTACGCGCCAGCTAGCAGATACCGCGCACAAAGAAGCGCCGCCGGTTCTCGCTCAAATGATCGCTGTACAAACACTCACACACGCGCACCGCAGTAAACCCTTAACGAGCCGCCACATTTTCAGGCCGCGGTTAGGCGGCGAAGCTTACCTCACCTCGCACTGCACATCACTATTATGGTAGTGGCTTGCGCTTCGGGGAACATGTCGAATGCTCACATCCACCCTATTAAATACGCGGCACAGTCCCTTATCATGTAAAATTCTAATGTTTAAGCACACTCGCTTGACCCTAAACACTCAAGTCACCTCGATTACGACAAAGCTCGAAGAAACACAGTGATCGTGCAAAATGGTTTTAGACGGCCAACTGTCGCGCCATGTTGTACTGAGACCTTCAATAAGTCATATCAGCGCGTCTCCTCACTTAGAACATATGCACACTCATAGAACGTCTAATAATCGTTCAAAGTCACTTACCGTGGAGTCTTGAGGGTTCAACGCAGTGTGAAACATCAACCATGGTAGAAGAATGTGCAGTCGCTGACAAATGGCTGAGCTTTCAACGCGCGCGCGCGAGCGCTCCGAAGGCTTGTGTTCCTCCGCGCGTAGTTCCGACTTTCAGCGTCCTCTGCAGCACCAAGGCGCGGCCACTCCGAACAGAAAAACAGCGCCGACACACATTGCGCGGGATATTTCGAATCTGACTGCAGAAATAATCCTACTGAAATTGTCGCTGCGGGTTCCTGCCTTGTTGGTCACGGCTGAGTTATTCTTTTCTCTATTTGGCTCGTCTCAGATATGGGTGTATTTCAACACTCCCACTTTCCCGTACGCCGCCGTTATTCCTTAAAAAACCCCATTTTACAACCGCAATGGCCCTTCAAATGGGGCCGGGGGTATAATAATGGTTCTAGCTTATTTTACTTCTTCTCGTGGGAATACTCATTTTAGGCTAGAGGGGAAAAATGGCATATCAACTGTTAAAACGCCCATATGGGCTCATTTGTGTTTACAGTGTAGTGCGGCCAGGGCGCGCACATAGCAATCGTCCGCGTAGCTTCGTGTGATGCTTAGCCTGGATAATGCGGTCGCAGATGTTGTACCTCGACACATTCTTTTCACCGCGCTCCCGTAGGCGCCACCATGTTTGGTGATGCGACCATCGCTTGCCTCAGCCGGCCTCCGTTGGCTCTGTTTGTAACGGCAGCGCACGATGCCTTTGCAGCGGAGCAGGATGGAACAGCGACTGCGTGAACGCAACGAAACTTTCGGCCGTGCTTCAGAAGATATGTAAATGTCGCATATCCATCCTTTACAATTTATTACTCCATGCTTGTCCCAATGGCGGGAGCATTGCCGCAAAGTGCGGGGGTAGACTTCTTTTTTCCAAGCACATCTATAGTCACCCGCAAAAGTATGCGGGATCTCCAACGTGTGGCGGAGCGATGCAGAACTGCATGGCTGCGCTGTCTACCGTCACACAACGCGGTGTCAAGGCTGCGCAAAGCGCGCCTGGCGCGGAAGTGCCGGGAGCCTTGTCATCATGCTGTGTGATGGTAGGCGGCGCAGCAATGCAATGTTGCGTCGCTCGGCCACACGTTGGAGATCCCGCACACTTTAGCGGTTGACTGCGCCCTCGGGTACTGAACTAAACCACGAATTATGTCATTCACTCATCATTGTTTCTTTGTTTATGGCGAATATTGTGATGTGATGTAAATTTTATTTCATACCCTGGCGTAGTTTCTATGTTCCTAAATTTAAAAACGAAGTCATCATGTGGTCCCGACAAGCCTCCTAACGTGTTTCTGGAGAGATATGCTGAATATGTTGCAAAGTTTCAAGTTATCCTATTTCGTATTTTATTACTTCATGGACAATTACTGAGCGACTGGAAGATGGCCAGGGTTGTGCCAATACACAAGAAAGCTGACCGCGCTTTACTACAAAATTATTGTCCAATATCACTTACATCATCATGTTGTACACTAATAGAACATATTATTGCCAACCACATTAATGAATTTTTAGATGCGCACGCAGTCCTCTCTAATTTCCAGCACGGGTTTAGAAAAGGATACTCAACAATTACACAACTAGTGACAGTAATACATTCGCTCGCTTCATGTCTCGATAAGAATGGTCAGATTGATGCAATATTTCTTGACTTCAGCAAAGCTTTCGATAGAGTTTCCCGTGACAAACTAATATTAAAACTCAGACGCATTGGCCTCCCGGAAATTTCAATCATGTTGATAACAAACTATTTAACCAACTGCTACCAATTTGTAGCAGTTAATGGGCAATAATCAGGTTGCCTTCCGGTCGGCTCTGGCATGCCCCAAGGAAGTGTGCTGAGGCCATTATTGTTTCTATTATAGATTAATGACATTACTACTGAACTTGATCCGAATGTCGAAATCAGGTCGTTTGCGGATGATTGTGTGCTTTTTCAAGAAATAACTTCAATTAACTACCAAATCCATCTTAACTCCTCTTTTGCTAAGATTTTTGAATTGTGTGAAACGTGGGACATGAAACTTAACACTGATAAGACCGTCTTTCTTCGCTTCTCTCGCAAACAAGCTCCGCTTTCTTTTAACCACAGGCTAGGTTCGTCACCTTTGCTGGAAGAGATTAAATATAACTATTTGGGTGTCACACTTACTAATACTTAATCATGGAATTTACATATAGATAACATCTCTTCTTCCGCATTCCGTAAACTGTACTTTTTAAGACATAAGCTTAGAAATTCTCCCCCTAGCGTAAAATTACTTGCTTACAATTCACTAATTAGACCTAAACTTGAATATGCATGCGTTGTCTGGGACCCGTTTAATAAACACAATATCACCCGCCTAGAAAAAGTACAGAGAAAAGCTGTAAGGTTTATTTACTCTAAAATTTCCCCGTATGACTCACCCTCTGAAATAATTTAGATTAACGGTATACAATGTCTTGAACAACGAAGAAAAAATTTACGTTTCCAATTTCTTTTTTGCTTTGGAATCAAGATCTATTAACCCTTCTCCATATCTGTTTCTTTCGACGTCGAGGCATACACGCCACCATCATCCTAATTCCCTGACGCCGTATTTTGCGCGAACAGATTTATTCAAGTTTTCATTTTTTCCTCGCACTGTAACCGACTGGAGGGATTCTGTATTGCCTTTCGCCACTCTTTGACGTTTTTAACTTTGTTATTATTGTTTTGTTGCCATTTAACCCACCCGGCCTGCTTGGACCTGTGGAAGGTTTGCAGTATTGAATAAAGAAAGAAGAAAAGGGAGAAATAGTTTAGAAGCCACAGGTTTTCATCTTTCGTGGTTTGTTCATTAACGTATTTTCGTGAAAGTTTATTACAATAAACATATTCTATATGATAACACGTGACTGTGTCAATTGCGCTAAACTTCTTTATACAGCGCTTCAAGCCTATAATACTTTCAAGTTTCACAACAGCTTACGTATGCATATGCAATATGTTTCCTCATTCGTTTACGTTGTGGCTCGTGAAAATACGTTCAGCTTCGATAAATGTAACATATCTAAACAATTTGCTTGTCAGTAAACTCTATAACTTCATATCTGCCCCTTCCATGGTCTTTCCATGCCCCTTCCAGGGGTCCTTAAGGACCAATAAATTATGATGATGATGATGATGATGATGATCATACCTAATTATTTGTGCATGTGCCCATGCGAGTTCGGTGAATGGAACCCGATGTCAGTGGAGACCAGAAAAATGCTTCCCAGCGCCGAGCGGAGGTCTACAAAACTTGCGGTGTCATCGGCTAATTACATTTTTTTTAAACATTGTCTTGGGCCAAAATGATCACGAAATTGCTTTGTTACGGTAAAAACCTTGGCTTTAGTTATATGATGAATCTACGGCAATGCGGTGCAAAGATGCCAGGTACAAGAAAAGATGCAAGGGCTGCTACAGTAAAACAGCGGTAAGGGATGAAACAGGGGTATAGTGGCACATCTTATCTTAGTGCTTATGCATTGTCAGCACAAAACACTGCGAGTTGAGAAGCATTAACTACACATACATTTAAACAATACATACATACAAACATACATGTGAAAATACCACAGTTGTCCGTCCACTATCTAAAAAAGCAGACTTATGTACAAGTGTCTGCATTCATACAGCATATTTAACACATAAAATTCGCGCTGAAACTTCTCTAGGAGTTGTCTACGTATGCGTAAGCATCGTGCCACTTCTCCATCTCAGACATCCCGGTGTCATCAATGTTAGGAAACTTGATCCAACCAATATGAAGGACATCGATGTGCACTATAAGCAAAAATTAGCCGAGATGGGAGTTTTATCGTCTTATCAGCCCCAAAACATCCCATGCCCCAATCATTTACTCCATCATAGCGTAGTGAAGACTGCATATATCACCATTATACTCCCATTCGTTAGCAACGGCGTACAGAAACGACATGACCTGATTATGCTTCTCCCGGAGTTTCAGGTCACGAGACTGGAAACTCCCCTTGAGAGTTTTAAATACCATTTTTGCTATAGCGACGTGCATGTTTGTGTGAGCGCGCGTCCATGTGAAGCTTGTGAATCTCCAGTGTCATTGCTGGTTATCACATATGAGCATTTGCCGAGAGAACGAATTATCAGCGCACCGAGCATCTGCAACGACCGATTATTGTTTTGTGCAAACGTGTCAAGGTTCTTTGCACAGCTCACATGCGCTGGACATCTTCCCTGGCAGGTGCGGTTCAAATCCGCCAGAACGTTTTCGGTGTCCGAGGAAACGCCAATGGGACAAAATGATGTGCGCCTGTGCAAGGCGTGTTTTGGCTCTGATGTACGGCCGCTCAATCTGCGAAATCGTGTCGTTTGTGCACTGGACGCACAAGTCGTGTTATACAACTGTGGGCAACAGTTCACAAACTCCCGGGCAAATTGCAGCAGCAAGTGCGACTTCCCGTCACAGTGACGTTTACTAATCGAAACAGATGACAAAATGTGTCACGCTGCCTCCTCGTCGCTTCGCCTGCAGCCGGTTTCACTGGCAAGCAACAGACTAAAGTAACGACGGTCTCCGTTGCGGGAGAAACCTGCTTTGCGCGCGATCCGTGGTACAACGCGTCGGAGTGAGTTTCACGGCGATTCGAGTGTAATATATATATATATATATATATATATATATATATATATATATATATATATATATATATATATATATATATATATATATATATATATATATATATATACGAACGAACTCCTGCGTGCACAGGAGATCAAGGTCAAGCGCACACAAAGACACAGTGAGGAGTAGACAACACCAGCTGCTGCTGCTGCCACCGCTGCCACTAAACATAATCTCAAGTACAACACAGTAGACACCGCCGCAGCAGCGAAACGCAAAACAGCAAGACGCACGCAGTGACAATCGTCGACACGAAAGCCCAACAGCAATTTACGGCATCCGTCAGGATAGGCACTCCGGCTGCCGCCGAAACTTTCACCGTGGCAATGGCCCCTGCTCTCGCAGAAAGCACGCAAAAGAGTGTCACCCTAATAACAGGCTCACAACAACCATATCGCTTGCTTCTTAGACACTACGTGACAAGGCGAGTCACTCTATGCTACCGAGAGAATTCGCCCATCATCAGCGCATCGTATAGTGCCCAGGCCACACGGGCCTGGAAGGGAACCAACTGGCCGATTCGCTAGCTCGAGGTACTATTAACTGGGCAAATTCGACTGAGACTCTCCTGGGAATCCACCGTAGCAACCCCAGTAAAACGAATGACTGAGAGATTCTCTCTCATCAGCGCGCTACCAGATAAGAAATAACCTCCCTCTCCCCCACCACTCAGCGCAGAGGAAGCTGCCAGCTGACGCAAAATGCACCCGGGGGGTATTCCTCCACCCTAAATTATAAAATACCATGTTCCCCATTCACTGCAGGGCCGACATTACGTGGTACGACGGCATACCAAGACTGCAACGCATTACATTAGATTGTGAATCACACCCGTTTGAAAAAACACCCCAAACAATGTGGCAATGGGAGATCAAGCGGGCGGCCGAGGCTGCAGTGAGCTGTGGACTAAGACGGGACTCCGATCATTCCATCAAAATCCTTTTGAACAATAAAAGCATTTCTCTTTCTCGCCATTTTTAGCAACATTTATACGTTACGAACATAAAGCGTTCTCAATTCGCCCGTTGTTAAAGGCACCCGCCGCGGTGGCTAAGCGGCCATGGCGTTGCACTGCTAAGCACGAGGTTGCGGAATCGATTCCCGGTCGTGGCGTACCGCATTTCAATGGGCGCGAAATGGAAAAATGCCCGTGTTCCGTGCATTAGGGGCCCGTTAAAGATCCCCAGGTGATCAAAATTAATCCGGAGTCCCCCACTACTTTGTCCCTCATGATAAAATCGTGGTTTTGCCACGTAACACCCCAGAATTCATTCATAGATGAAAGCAAGTGTTGGGGTGAAATTTAATTAAACAAGTTTCAGGGGAGAACAGCTTTGCTATTTTGCCAGTCAGCTATACGTTGTTTAAAAGATTATGTGACTTGACACAACACTTCCTTTTTACATCGAAAATGCATTCGATTGTGTCTGCATCTTGAAAATACGCACATCTACTTCAACGTGCACTTTACAATATCTGGACACTGTGCCATAATACATAATACACACCTACGATGATGCCCGATACAGACTACACACCCATCTTGATTCTATTGTGTGTCGCCAATTTGTACATGAATACATGCCGTAACTAATTCAAGACAAATTTACTGATGGGGTCGAGTGAGTTCAGCAAATTGGCCATCAGTGCCTGTTATACACAAAGGTGTGCTTATTTGTTTACATCGCTTGTATTGCTTTGAAAGGGCATGTACGTTTTTTTTCTGTTCTTCCTTGTTTACGTACTTGTGCGATGCATGGAAACGAAAGCTCATCTATAGCCTGGGAAATTGACTTTAAAGCTGTTATAACACCTGGAGGAAAACCGGTGCTGCTTGTTTTCTGAACCCAGTGCGCATTAGCAATTTCTTAATATTGCTGTTTTCATATTTATCGGTCCAGTGATTTTCTGACGAAAATTCAAACAAAAAATTCATTTTCTTCTACAATGTCTTAAATTACAAATTATTTCTTAGAGCCGCTAAGAGAAAAAGTGTTGGCCATATTTAAGAGCCCGCAAGAAAACTGAGTAAAGTAAAAACGGACACATACACGAGAATTAAGTGTGACCTTTGTCCTTTTTAGCGCTATAGTTGAATTTTTTTCAGTTGGACCACGCAGCCTAATTTTCGTTTTGAGACCAGTTGCCTATTTACATGATATTTGTTATTTTATAATGACTATGTGGCGCGCGATAGAAAACTGAAACATGACCGAAGTTGACATGAACACGGGGGCTAGAAGTGATAAACAGTGGTCGAACAAGGACTATCAGCTGCAGTCAACGTTTCGACAAAGTGAAACGTCCTTTGAAAGTGTTGGCTTCATCGGCAATCCTGGTTCGCCCATTACTCATCACGAGAGAAAATTCTCTTCGCACATCAAACTTCTGTACAGTGGAACAGAAAAAAAGCGAAGTAACAGAAAATATAAACACAAAAGAGAACTTTTTCGGTCCCTCAACATGGATAATTGTTTTACCCATAATTGTTTTAACATACATTTTATGTGAAATACAACAAAAAATATTACTAAAATAACAGAAAAAATAAAAACAGAAGCCAGAACATTTTCTGTAATACAAAACACATAACTGTCCTTAAACACAATATTTCTCTTAATGTAAAACAGAATTAACTTGTTAAATAACTCAAAAAAGCAAAAATAGAAAACAGCTTTACGAATTGTGGCCAACGAAGTCAGAACTACTTGACAGCTTTCCTCACATATCGTACAGCCACAATAGGGCTGGGAAATGTGAGGTCACAGCGAGCAGCCACACCTAATAGAGGAACGCCACAAGGAGCAGTGCCGTGGTCGGCACTTTTCAACGTGGCCATGATGAAACTCCCAGCCCAACTCGAGCAAATACCGGCGATCAGACATGCCTTGTATGTAGATAACATCACGACATGGACGGTCGGTGGGTCCATAGGAGAACAATGAGAGGCAATACAGGAGGCAGTAAACATTGTAGCAAGATATACGGAGACAAGCAGGTTGTAATGTGCGCCGGGAAAGTCGGAGCTCCGGGTAATCGAGAAGTGCTCACCAGGACGATCAGGAACTCTGGCACCGAACATGTATCTGCCCCGAATAGGTCCTAGGAAAATACCCAAAGCGCAAAGATTTCGTATCTTCGGCTTGCCTTTAAAAAAGACGGGGGCGGAGGACGCGTTATGCAGATGTAACAATACACGTCGACGCAGATCTTGCGCTTGATGGAACAAATTACCAGTGGGAAGACGGGACTCAAGGAACAGGACCTCATCCGTCTAAAACAGGCTCTGATAGCAAGCCGCATTGCGTATTCAGTACCATATATAAATTTAGGCAATGCGGAAGAGGAAGTTCTCGACCGGCTGATTAGCAGGGGGTTTAAGCAAGTGCTCGGACTCCGCCCCGGTAAGGCCACTTCTCGCCTTGAGGAAACAGACGTGTAAAATAAGGAAAGGCGAATCATAGAAGCCTATCTGGTAAGCCAGAAGGAAAGGTTACAACGCACGATAGCGGGACGTTGCACCTGGGAACTTCTTGGATATTCTATACGGAAGACCGGCGCATTGGCAAAAATTCCCACACAAATACAGGAAACTATGGATGTCTCACCTGTTGCCAGAAACATACACCCGAACTTCCACATGGGATGGCGACAAGCCCGAGTGCTGGCGGTCCCAAGAATGTATAAGAACCACCCCAATGTCTTGTACATAGAGGCGGCCAGCACCGCAAGAAGCACCGCATTCCTCACCAGCGTAGTCGACAGTCACGGCACCGGAATAAATGCGCCGTCGCTTTCCCCAGCGAGTACCGAGGAGGCAGAAGAATTAGCGACAGCATTAGCCATCTCGACGAGACCGCACTGTAAGTGCCTCATAGTTTTGACAGACTCTCATAAGGCATGCCGAAATTTTGTGTGCCAAATTTCCAACGCCACACGTCGCATTATTAGTGGAGGACACCATCTCCCACCGTACATACAAATCGTGCGAACTATGGGGCACTAATCTTTACGCGGCGATCAGCAGATGCACGCCTACGCCCGAGCGCATGCACGCCGGGAGCCGCGGGAGGGACGAGCCGAGCAGTTCTACTGCGAGCCGCCACCATTAACCTACGTGCAGATCCTAGGTCACTGTCACTTTTCACGACCACGGCTTCATAATTTTGTGCCGAGATATGAAGCCGTAACAAGGCGGAAACTTCAAACAAAGAGATACCCACACTTGAGTCTCTACCACGCCATACACCCTGGGCCATATTCCTATATATGGCCACACTGCCATCAATACTCTACGCTTTAGCACGTGGTATGAATCTGCGCATGCACACCAGACATCGCTCACATAACGCACCCCACCAGACAGCAATGGCAGGCAGCGCTGACCAGCTCAACCTGGATAACCAATGCAGAGCGGAGGAGCTACCTACGTTCGCGTGCAGTTTTGCATAACGTTTCTTCGTTCGCTCTCTCTCTCTCCTTGGCATTAACCTCAAACTTGCTTTGAACACCACTACAATGAGAAAGCTACGAGGACTACTCTCGTAATGGTGCATGCCGGCCCGCTGTTCAGGCGCTTTGAACCTGGCGTGATTTCTCTACCCGGCTCAATTACGGTATATCTTTCGGTGCGGGTTCTGTTGAATCGACAAACAGTGCCCTGATAATGCAACGATTCCATGCAGTTCTTTCGCTCATCACGCTTTGTCAATGGTCCAAATGGCGATCTCCCTAAATGTTTGCACCAAGATTGATCATTCATGAATGGTAGATGATATGAACGCAGAACGCATCATAATCTAGGAGAAAAATCCTCGCTTTATACCAGCCCTGGTTGCAAGCCGGAAGCTCAGCCGGATTGATGAAGGTAAATGTCGAAATTGATACCATAACCACACATGCAATGCAATAATGAAACAACCTAATTAACTAAAACGAGCATATACATACTGGGGATTTGTTAAGATGTACTTATCAATTACATGTTTATCGCCACGTCGGCAACATTTCATGTAAAGCATGAGCAAACTCACACAACAACTTCAAAAAAAGAGCCCACACAATACTGATCAACATCAGAAAGCATGCGATCTTTGCGCAGTGTTCAGGCTCACCTGATCATCATGATCAGTAGCACAGGTCGATCTGTTGTGCTAAATAACATACTGTAGTCATGGGCCAAAAAATGACAGAAAGAAATTTTGCTTACTGTCATTGCAACAATTTACCAAGGTTTAGCTCCGCACTAAATAATTTGTGTTGTAAAATGAATTTCTCCGATTTTCATGCTTCACCACTATTACGTGCGAGCCAGATGAGTTCGCAATAATCCGTACAGCCTGGTGCACAACTTGCAAATTGAGAACAGAAAAGGCCTAACAACTGTTCTCGTTTGGATTTCTGCATTTATGT
Source organism: Dermacentor albipictus (assembly GCF_038994185.2). Lineage (NCBI taxonomy): Eukaryota > Metazoa > Arthropoda > Arachnida > Ixodida > Ixodidae > Dermacentor > Dermacentor albipictus. The sequence goes on along the minus strand of NW_027225566.1, from coordinate 10,223,843 downwards.
TGAAATGCTTCTATCGTCCTGTTGCATTAGATTGCGTTACTCCAAAGAAGACTGCTCTCACGCACCTTTGTCGGAGACGACGAAGACGGCACGAAAAGGAACACGTAGGCACGCCTACCTCGAGGGCAACAACAACGTCTGGCTGTACGTTCCGATGCTTCGTGACACCGTGTCGTAAAGCGTCGTCGCAGAAGCACTCCAGGCCCGTGAGTTACGTCTTCGATTGGGAGAAAAGCGTAATGGCCCCCACGCATGGTGTCGCCGATGCCCTTCTGATGCCGCAGTTGCTCCATTCGGCGAGGGACATCAGGGACCCTCGCACTGTGTCATCACCGTGCTAGTTGGACTACTGATGCCAGGAGCTACTCGACTGCAAGACTGTGACTTCTTTGGGGCAGCTCGGCACAAAATGCGAGACCAATGGAAGCTATCACAGGCGCACAGGGCGCCTGGAGACGGGCGACACTGACCAGGCTGCAGAGACGTCGTGCAATCACTTCCTCCGAGAGATCGACCCGAGCGAGCTGGACAACGACATCAGCTGTGGCAGCTGGCTTGGGCACATCCAGAAGACTGTCCTGGCCGTGCCTGATTACACCATTCGGGGTTCATGATTCAATGATTACACCATTCAAAGCGGAGTTCGTGGCGCCAGCAAACGCTCGCGGCTAGCTACAACTCTAGCAGATTTCGTCGCACGTGGCTGGAAATCGACCTCACCCCCCCCCCCTCCAATATGTAGCCAGTCGCAAAATGCAGGTCTCAAAGCTCAACTTAAGTGTACATGCGTCAGAGGCGATTTTTCGAAAATTAACAACATTACACCATAGACTGCACTATTCTGGGATGGGCTGAACTAGTCTTTTAGTAAAAATAGAGGGGGGAGAGAGAGAGAGAGAAAGTAGAAGAAAGGCGTGACAACCAACGTCGATGCAAAAGACAAAGTCGGCCTACGCCGGCGTAAAAAGAAAACAGGCGAGTGGGAAAACTCGACATGAGTAAAAAAAAAACGAACAGTCCGGAATAAAGGTTGTGGGGACTGCGTAGCCCATTTCGTTGCAGCGCCATAGCGCAGCACGTTTTGGGCATAGGAGCCGAGCGCGGCGAGGTCGCTTTCGAACTTCGCGCGCGCGGTCCACCGCTTTCCCTCTCTCTCGTTCCTCCGAGGGCGCCGAACGGCAGCGGGACCATAAAACACTTGCTGCCGTCCGCCCCCGAACGGTCCAGGGGCTCACCCGATTGGTCTGTTTGGGCGGGAACCCGCGTTCCCTCTCTCCTGGCGACTCAAGTCGACCGAGGAGCGGCAACGCGGGGAGAAGCTCTCGGACAGCGAAACGGTGCGTACTGACTTCCCATTCTCCCGGTCATCCCTTTGGTTGGCCGGTCTCGCCGAAGGTCCTCGACCCGAGGTGCTTGCGTACCTATTCGCTGCTCCTGTTCTGAAGGCTACGCCAAAGAGACGCGGCTCACTTGACGTGCGCGCTCGTACTGCGCCGAGTCGCCCTCGGAGGCTACCCCGAGCTGAAAGAACGTTGCCCTGGTAGCACGGTCGTTGGGAGCCATCCTCCCGTATAGCGGCGTGCTACCGCGTTTTGAGATAACTGAGTGTCAACCCTTGACTTGCGGGAGCTTCGGCTCATGAGTCCCGCGCCGAAACGGGTGTATACGGATATCCTGTACGCCAAGGTGGTCGTACAATAAACGCCTTCCTTGTACTCTGGGCCTTCTCCTTGCGGCGCTCTGTTTCGCTCCCATAGGAGACCGAACGAGCGTCCGCTTCGGGCATACGCTACACACGCGGCTGAGCTGATCGTCCCGCTGAGGGGCTCGGATCCTCGGACCCGCGCGGTGGTCTAGGTGACTCCCGGCGGAGCACCGCTATATAGGCGGAGACCACAAAGTGGCGCCCAACGTGGGGTCAAGGGCTCATTAAGCCTTTGGCCGCTTGATAGCCGAGCCAGAACGCTTTAACGATCAGGCTCGCCGCGTCAGGTCTGGTAGCAAGAGTGGCCCTTTGCTGCTTTCCGCTTTCGGACGACCCTCTTCGAAGTACCGAACGAGCGTTCACTTCGGGCACACGAAACACACGCAGCTGAGCGTATCGTTCCTGCGGGATCGGATCCTCGGCGCGCGTGGTGGTCTATAGGTGGACCCTTAAGGAACACCACGTGAGAGAGACCACGAAGTGTCGCCTGCAACACATGCGGCTGAGCGTATCGGTCCCTTTGGGCTCGGATCCTCGGCATGCGTGTTGGTCTAGGTTGTTCCCATAGGAACACCACGAGAGAGAGATCACAAAGTGGCGCATAAGTTCGTTTGCTGGCGGAATCACTCTCGCGCACGCTCGCTGCAGCCCCCATTGGGGTTGAAAAGACAGCGTGGTGCTACGCTATCGCTCCCACTGGAGCGGACGTAGCACGTTTGGGAACGGAGCATTGCTTCCCCCCCAAATTGTGCATGTTGGCACAACTACCCTAACGGCTCCCTGCGGAGCTAACAGCAGTTCGTCCCCACCTTGTAGCGTTGGCTACAGCACATTGTTGAGTTAGTCGCCTTTGCGATTTAACTCGTAGTGTCAGTTCCACTAGCCATTGCGGCCCCTTGCCGCCTTTCGCTATCGGACGACTCTCTGCCAAGTACCGAACGAGCGTCCACTTCGGGCACACGAAACACACGCAGCTGAGCGTATCGTTCCTGCGGGATCGGATCCTCGGCGTGCGTGGTGGTCTATAGGTGGACCCTTAAGGAACACCACGTGAGAGAGACCACGAAGTGTCGCCTGCAACACATGCGGCTGAGCGTATCGGTCCCTTTGGGCTCGGATCCTCGGCATGCGTGGTGGTCTAGGTTGTTCCCATAGGAACACCACGAGAGAGAGATCACAAAGTGGCGCATAAGTTCGTTTGCTGGCGGAATCACTCTCGCGCACGCTCGCTGCAGCCCCCATCGGGGTTGAAAAGACAGCGTGGTGCTACGCTATCGCTTCCAGTGGAGCGGACGTAGCACGTTTGTGAACGGAGCCTTGCTCTTCACGAATTTTGCGTACCTGCACATTTCTGGCAACTCATTCGGAAAGCCTTAACGCCTGAGCGATCTGGCTGACCGCACCATGTCTGCTAACCAGAGCGGCCGTTGTCCCCTCATTACGTTAGCAGACGTTGCTTTGCGCGAGACCGGGGCCTTGTCTCCCCTCGAGCCGAGCATAAACTCACGCTCGCGTACTGCCGCCCCCAGTGGGGTGAGCACGACAGCGAGGCGCTATGATACCGCTCCCACTGGAGTGGACGTAGCTCAGTACGGGAACAGAGCCCTCCCTTACAAAAAAAAATTGTTGAAAGGTTATTGAAATATCATTGTTCAACGTCAACAAATGACCTTGAAAGATCATTGGGGAATTGTTGAAACAGCATTGAGGAAATTGTTGACAAGTGTTGATAATTGGTCCACGACATTCTGTCGAAACATCATTGTGGCCTCTCAATTTGAAAGATCGTAGGCATATCGTTGAAACTATGGTGTATTTCAATGTTGAAAGCCCATTGAAGCATTGTTGAAGATGTGTTGTCTGTCAATATTAAAAGCCAATTGAGGTATTGTTGAAATGTGTCGTTTGTCAATGTTGAAAGCCCATTGAAGCATTGTTGAAGCTCAAAATTGAAAGCCATTTGAGGTATTGTTGAAATGTGTTGTTTGTCAATGTTGAAAGCCCATTGAAGCATCGTTGAAGATGTATTGAGTCTCAAAATTGAAAGCCCATCGATGTGTTGTTGAAATGTGTTGTTCATCAATATTGAAAGTTCATGGAAAAATTGTTGCAGATCTGTTGAACATCAACACAAATTATGTTGAAAGCCCTTTATGCCCCACTGGGTATTTAGCAGTTTGAACCTGCACTTTCCTTAAAATACTGCTGAGCTATGTTGCATATAATTACCTTTGATGTCACGTTGGTATGTTTGCTGTGAGAGGGTAGGGATAAAATTTAAATACAGGGGTTTTGTATCGCAGGCCTCTGCCACCCTGGGCTCAAAAGCATGCTCCTAGATTGCCTGTAATAAACCATATTGTAAAACTGCTAGCAGTACTATTATGCCACTTTTTTCAATTGTCATAGTGGATGGACCTCCACAATATTAAGAGTGCTGAACTGATGCAGACAAAAACATTTTTCTAGGTGAACTGTTTATTTGTAAACAAACATCTGTGTAAATGTACAACCATTTGTAGTTAGAGCACATCAGAAACTTCTTAAAAACTATTGCACAGTACAAACTTCCTGCAGCTTGACACCATAACAAAACAGAATACTGAAGATGTAGTATGTGTGGCCCTCAAGTAAAACACATTTCTCAAAAGAAATAAATTTTTAAAAATAAATACCTAATTAATAAATGTAGAAGCAGACTGACATGACTGTTAATAAGAACACTCAAAAAAGGCACTTGCTTTCTCTATTAGGGAGCCAGTGGTACTATTACCATGGCACGATTTGCTTGAGCCCACAGCACTCAACTGAGACCTGATATGCAGGGTGGTTATCTTTAAGTTTCATGGAATTTATTAAACACGGACTGTTGCAGCTAACATAATTCTAGATACAGAGTGCCAAACATTATTTGCATGAGAAATCAAGACACCATAGTCAGCTGATTAAGAAAAACTCAGTTCCTAATAAAGCTTTTCAAATTGTAGACGGTAATTTTACAAGGTGTATGCACTTAGAACGCACTTCCAGAATGACACCAGTAACGAGACACATGCCATCAAACTGGCTGTAGAAATGCACTGCTGTAGCACTTACTTTTTTTTTAACAGAACGCACTGTTATGCATTGAAGCACAAAAGTAACCGGAATGCCCATGTATTTCTCACATTTATGGAAAAATTTCGCAACTGGTGTCATCCTGGAAATTAATTTCAAGTGAATATGTCTTTCAAAATCACTGGCTACAATTTGCAAACTGAAATATGTGCCGTGATGTTATAAGTGAATTAATAAATTTATGAGAATCAGTTTAATGTTTCCATTTCTTGTGCTAGTAATGTCCACCTCTGAATAATCCAGCTCAAGAACAAAAATTATGCTACCTGGCACAGACAACTTAAAGATCTGTAAAACTGAAAAAGGATCACTGTACAATCCTTATTTGTTGCTTGAATGGTATGTGCCAATTTCGGTAAACCTTACATACTTCTGAAACATGGCAATCACAATAAGTGATGCTTATGGGAGCAATTTATTATGCTGCATTGCTGTTGCATGATCCAGTTGTGTTTTCCGCCATGATAACGTTCCTGCGCAGGTCATTCCATATCAAGCGACTTATTCATATTAACTACTTCAGATTCTTATATGAAAAAAAAACAGCTATTAGTGATGTGCTGGAATCAAAGTTACTCCTTGTGAGAGTTCCATTACAATTTTATTCACTGCCACAAAAAAATAACGAAAGAATTCAGAAAAAGATATGGTTTCATGCAAACATGAAAGGCACATCATTGCCATTACCAGAGATCTTTCGCTGCATTTTAAATTTATGCCGACTTATACCTATTATTTTTACTCATGTATTTTAGATAGCAATAAGTTATTTTTACAACGTTATGTCAAATGCAATTTTTATTGAACTCTGACAATGGCACAGATGCACTTGCAGGTGTGCGATTCCATGCCGAATCGACCAGCATTTTTTTGACAGCACACATATAGCTGAAACATTACTATATGTTTACTAGAGTTCAAAACTCGTTACCCACTTTTATTTATTTTTGCCAGATATTTTGTAGCACTTTGGTGACAGTTTAGTTTTCCTGCTCAGCTGAGCTAGGGGACATCAATCAACATTCTTCTTCAAATGCACATTGTATTGATCGAGGCCTTCAAATGGTGTGCGTGGAAATACGGTGAAGTGACGCAACTGCCAAAATAGCCAATTTTTTAAATATTTGAATACTTCAATTGCTTTTGGCACCAGCAAAAAAGTCAAATTGCAATCCGTTAGTTGTTTTTTTTCGTAACGAAAATTCACAGGACAGAAATTAAATGTAGAATGGTAGCCCAGGTGACATAGTATAGCGAAAAAATGTGAAGCTTTGAAGGTTCAGCTAATCGCCTGTAAAAAAAACAAATTTTAATCTTTTGCAAGAAGCTTCATGTTGAAGGAAAAAACAGCTTTCATGGTTGGCCAAAAAGTATGTGATATATTATTGGATAGCTCTACATATCTGCTATGCATGTGTGAAGTTAAAAAAGGCATTATTTTTAAATGCGAGAAATTCTTTTTTGAAATTTTGTCAGCACCGACTTTTCTCGGATGTGCGCACTGCTTGCCGGCTGGGAATGCAGACGACAAAGCTGGCTTCGTCTCCACACAGATGACAGAGAAGCGGTGTTAGGGTCTGCATTTTATTGCCAAGGGACACATGCTCTAACGCAACGAGGCTTGTGTTTGGTGTGGGCCAGGTACACCATAGAGCCATTGCACATAAAATATCAATACGAGGTCTGTTAGAAAAGTATCCGACCTTTGGCTGAAGAAAAAAAAAACTGGGATAACTGGAGCGTTGGAAACCTAATCACTCTCAAAGTAGTCTCTTTGGGACTCCAGCCACTTCTCCCAGCGGTGCTGCCATTGTTAGAAGCATTCCGAGAAGGCCTCTTTCCGAATGGAGTTTAGCTCAGCTGTCGTTGCAGCCATAATGTCTTCTCTTGTCTGAAATTGTGCTTCTTTCAATGGCCTCTTGATTTTGGGAAATAGCCAGAAGCCGCAGGCGGCCATATAAGGAGAGTAAGGAGCCTGTCGAACTACAGGAGTCTGGTTTTTCGCCAAAAAACTCTGAATCAAGTGCGAGAAAAGCATTGTCGTGATGGATGCGCCAATTTCTTGTTGAAAACTTCGGTATCTTGCGCCATACAGCATCTCATAGGCAGTGGAGGACATCCCTGTAGTTGTCTTTAGTGATTGTTTGACCCTGTGGTGCGTACCCGTGGTGTACCACACTGCGGAAGTCAAAGAAAGCAGTCAGCAACACTTTGACGTTGCTGCGCACTTAGTGATTTTTGGTTGGTGACGTGGAATGCTTCCACTGTAATGACTGGGATTTGGTTTCCGGGTCGTAAACATACACCCAAGACTTGTCACCAGTGATTATGGTGTTCGTGAAGTTGGGGTCACTGTTTGTGGAATCCAGCATGTCTGTGAGATTTCAACACGAAGTTGCTTTTGCTCCACCATGAGCAGCTTGGGAACGAATTTCGGGGCAACTCTCTTCATGGCCAAATCTTCGGTGATAATGGAATGTGGATAAAATGTGCTGATGCCCACCTCTTCCACAATTTCTTGGATAGTCACACGACGGTGCCGCATCACCACAGGGTTCACTTAGGCAATGACCTGGTCATTTCGGCATATTGATGGCCGACTGGAGCGTGGCTCGCTCTCCACCGATGCGTGGTCGTCTTTAAACTGGTTGTACCACTCCTTAATCTGTGTGCTGCTCATAGCGTAGTCACCGAAAGCAGTCTGAATCTTCCGAATGGTTTCCACGTGGCTGTCGTCCAGTTTCTGGCAAAATTTGACGCAGTAGCGCTGCTCCAGTCGCTCCGCCATTTTCCTTGCAATAAAAAAAACGACGAGAGCACTGTGTACTACCTCATTCAAATGCTGTGTCCCAGCAATTCACGCTATTGGCAGGCGGGAAAAAATTCGTGCATGCGCAAAAAGGTTCAAGGGTGGCTGATGAAAACGCGCTTGTTTCATAATCATCAGGTGTCCGAAAAAAAAAGTCAAATACTTTTCTAACAGACCTCGTACGTATTAATATGTGAGGGAATCCTGCAGTGTTAAAAGATATGTTTCATGCACTTTACAAAAAGAAATATCGGCTATTGTGTAGACAGTAAATCCAGGAAGAGCGCTGATATTGTTCATACAAAGCATTTTAAAGGGCATGTCGCACTGCAATGCAACACAGAGGGAGCCCAATGATGATGCAAGTAGAAAACACCTTCATAATTAAGACTGAAAACCTACATAAGTGTGAACAAATTCTTGTGGTGTTGTTTGCTACCACTGTTTCAGAGCCAGAACGTGTTCACCTATAAAAGTCATATTTGCCTTGTTCAGTCTGATGTGGTCAGACACCATTGGCGACCACTTTTTGCATTCATGTTAGAAAAATACAAGTTGAGACTGCAGCTGCAGCGCTTGACGTCACCTGCTTTCGCAATGATAAAAAGGCAGTCAGTTTGTTGAGTAGTTTTTGTGGCTAATTATACTAACAATCTTTCCTTGCTAGCTGACATGGCTTCATATATTTATGCTATATTTATGCTGTATGTGTGATCCACAAATGAACATTAGAGAAAATAATTTATTGCACTTAAAGAATACCTTTTTGTTACTTGTCACATGCATAGCAGACATGTACGGCTGTGTAACGATGGGCGACATACTTTTGTGCCAACCTCCAAAGCTAATTTTTTACCTTCAACACGAAGCTTCTTGCAAAAAATTGGAACTTTACAGTTTCTTTAGCTGATCAACTGAACCTACAAGGCTTGAAATATTTTGCAGCTATCCCAAGTCAACCAGTCTGATTTTATATTTATTTTGTGCCTTCTGTATTTCCCTACATTAGGAGAAAAATTCAAACTTTGCAAATTTTGGCAGTCACACCACTTGTCTCTTGACATGAACATCATCTGAATATCTGGATCATACAATTTCCCTTTCAAAAGAAACGTGTATCAGTGCCTTCTAGCTTAGCTGGGCAAGAACACTAAATTTTTGCGAAAATTCAAAAAAATTTTTGCGAAGGAAAATAAATGGGGAGCAAGAGTTCGGAGTTTCAACTATATCTGTGATGGTCAAAAAAACGCTGGTTGGTTGCCCTGGAATGACTCAAGTGTATGTATGAAAGCAAATTTTCTCAAAAATTTTTTCATTGTACCTACTCAAAATCAAGCAAACTTGAAATGCTTTGCCATAGTGGAACAGTTCTTGACAAAATTGGGTGGTTTGGCATGAAATGACTTAAGATACTTAAAAAATATATTAATAAGGAAACACTATCCTTACTGGAACCATATCAAAAACTAACATAAAAATGTAGTGAACTATAACAAAGCACAGCACTTGTATTCTGGATTAAGCAAACCAATGTGGGCTTCTCAGGAGACTTGCATAATTAGCATAAATAAAATTAACATAAAAATGTCAAGGCATAGAAAGGCACAACATTTGTATGCTCATTTGAGAAATCCAAATTAAGCCCTTCAGGAGACTAACATAAAACATAAAAATGTCGAGAGTTACAAAAGCACAACACTTGTGTTTTGGTTTGAGCTGTCCAACTAGGGCTCTTGAGAGGCTATTGGTCCCATGCCAGAAGCGCGGCCAGAGTTCTTTACATAGGGCATGTTGGTACCAGGAAACTTGTGACACGTGAAGCCTGCAAAAACAAGAAGCCAGAACAAGTTTTAAAAAGCAACTTCTACATGCAAAAGAATGGCATGCAATATGCCCTTGTTATAATGAAATCGATTTATGTATTTGTGTTGCTTAATTCCAACTTTCCACGGGTACAGCTTTGCAGCATGACCATTTAAATTGATTCTGTGTGGCACAGGACTCCACTAAGTGTCAAATGCAGGAAAGGGCAAAGAGGAACAAAACACTGTAGCAAAATAACTTTACGAATATCCTCAATGTCGAAAATGTGAACTTTGCTTGCTGAGAAACAAAATGGTGAAAAAAATTCATGTTGTTCATAAATAAACCTGAACTGACAATTAAATTATTTCTTGTAACTTTCATAATTAAAATGTGCAGCATTTACCTGTGCTTTTCCATGCTCCAAATACAATACTGTCATGTCACTATAATTGAGTGTAGCTTCAATTGAAGTTAGGTTTCCTGAGTTCGCATGCAATCGGAATGTACTTCTCGCCTTACAATGACTTAGGAATGTCTACATTGAAGAAGACACTGCTTACAGCAAAAGTATGTTTTCTGCCTCAACGACTGAATTACTGTTATAATGAGGATTCCATGTAGTTGTGCACCAAGCTGCTTAGCATGACACATGCAGAATGTGACAGATACGAAGAAATGCTGTCTTTTAAGAGCCATATGCCATAGGACTGACTTCTTTAACCCTTTTAGGGTTTACTGCCGTACATCTGTGGCTGTGACGGAACGTTCTGAAAAAATTTGCCTTTTCAGAACAAAGTGTTGCCTAGCATCCCACTGGAGGTGCTGCAACCTTCTGAGACTTCTAGAAAATATTCCTAAAGTGCTGTCGCTCCATGGGTTTCTCCAAAACTGATTTTCACTTAGCTCCTTGGTGTCTGTCATTGCAGTAATTTGGGAGTGTTGCCACAATTTTTTGTAAGTTTCATTACACAAAAAAATTATGCTGCTTTATCCTGCATAAAAAATAAAACATCTAAAACTGCAAATACTGAAATGGTATTGCCACTTCATCGTTACTTAAAAATATTATTTACCACTTTATTTTCTCGGAACGTCACTCTGAAGAACTTAAATCTGCAATAAAAATATTAAAGGTGCACGAAAAGTGATTTTTGAGGCTGAACCGAATAATGCTAGAAGCAAATCAAATAATGGATAGCTTCTGAATAATGAACAGCTGATATCACAATTAATGTAAGATGAGGCTCACAACCTAGTATTATTAATATTTGCAAGTTTCTGTCATTGTTATGTTATGAAGAGCTGTTTATTAAAAGCACAAATGGAGCAGCAAAAGGTTTCTTCACATGCACAGGACTCTTCAGTAAGCATAAATGATTGCTGTGCAGCCTCTAAAGTACAGCTACTTAAAACGTAAGAATTTGTAAGAATAGCAGACCAAGCTACATTACTTATGTCTATACTATGTTATTGAACGTGAAAATTTACCGTACTTTGGCTCAAATTTCATGTTTTATTGGTGTTTCGAAATATCAGAATACTCGCATTTACAAATAGTGACCATTCAAAGACTAAATTGAATAGGACACTATTGAATTCGAAAGTTTTGAGCATTTGCACACCACAAAAAATATTAACTCCTAAATTAGAGAGGCACATTTCTCCCCAAAATGTGACCCTCAACGGGCTAAACAAGAGCGACAGAAAAGCCCATTCATCTTTTTTATTAATTTAAGCCCATAATCTACTTGGCAATGGTTCATAATAACCCTGTTAACAGGTAGGTGAAGTAAGGAAGCAGGAATCAATTCTAACAATTTCAGAATGGGAGCAGTGGACATGTCCGATGGACTGTAAGAAGCTTTATACATTAGGCCCCAAGAGCCTATTTTCAATTTATTGAAGTATATGGGGAAAAGCCACATAAATATTTTTTTCATATCTTAGAATACAAAGTGATAAAGCGTGCGTTAATAAATACGAGTCATAGGTTAAGTGCTTAGAATGAGTAAGCGCCCACTAAACGTAGTACTGTTGACAGCAATGCTTGCAACTCTGTCCATGTTGTTTCTTTGATTGAAACAACCAAAAGAAAATTGCCATACCACTCATGTTCCCTCTGCTAAAAGGCTGCTGTCTGGCATCACATGGACCTCCTTCAATATAGGAGCAACCTTAATTCGATGTGGTCTGTTAAAATTGGTGAATCTACTGTTTCACATCTCAGAACCTGGAGAGCTGTTTTGATTTCTGCAATTTGGTGAACGTGCTCCTGCTCGAGCTGAGCAGTAACCACACTTAAGCATAGCTTCTCCGCAATTTGTGTATTAGAATAACACTTTCAGGCTAAGTAGACATGTCCTCCATGCCAATAGATATGGAGCGTGCTTCACAGACAACTATTCCTTGCAATGACAGCCATGTAGCACTGCTAATGCGCCAATGCAGCTCATGTTATGTGGTGGAGCCACTAAAAACTTTCAGCAGTGAAGGCAGCTTTCAAATTTTAGAAGCATTTGTGTATGGCGGCATTACGCACTCATGATCACATAAACAGTCATACCGAATAGTAGGCTATCGTAGCACACAACTGCACACACGGGCTACTTGAAAGTCGTTTGTTATGCCAATGGCAAGTTCATAATTTTAGAAAAAAATGTGAATGTAAAAATGCAACCAGAAAGGATATATGGTACTTGCCTATAACAGCACTGACCCTGGTGGGGTCAAGAGCCTTTTTTGCCCCTTGGTGTTATTTCCAAAGCCCAAATGGCCCATGAGCTCCTCCTCTGTGAACACATGGTGAAGCAAGGCCCTTGCAAACTTTCCTGGTCCACCATGGCAGGCCATGGTAATCTGTGCCAGGATAACCTTCTCAATGTGCACTCCTTCAACCTATGTGAACCTGCACGTTTAAGTAAATGTTAGCAAAACAGTTTTAAGCCTTTCAAGCACATTCACACAACAGCCCTACTGCAAATAAATTGCAAAAGTACCTGTTGCAAATCTAGAATGCTAAACTTGACTTCTTACAAGCTTCTTATGCTGTCTGGATGCCACGTTTCAGAAAAACAATCCAGCACAAACAATCATAATAAACCAAAGTATCCAAACATCTAGTACTTGAAAAAGGGGAGTACCAGCGAAACACAAATGACACGCACACAAGGAAATGTGGCTGTGGCTGTGACGTCATGGATTCTCTTGCTGTGACGTCATGGATTTAGATGATGTCTGTTCAGGTGTAGCAATTTTTTTTACAAATAAAGATGTTCTTCATCATATTCCAAAAACCCAAAATAAAAAGCGCCAGGAACATTTACAGAACCAATACAACCCAAGTATGAAAAAATACTTGGAATCCATGATGTGACAATGAGGTGTCAGCACGAAGATTTTGGGGCGATACTCAGAAAATTAAACTGAGCTTTATTTTCTCTAATAATCAAGCAACTACCAAGAAATTTACAGAAGTAGTTATTTAAGACGTTGCTTTATTTAAAATTCATTTAGGGTGTCATTAGTGTCCCCTTAATACAAAACAAGGAATGCACTTAGGTGCGTAATAGGTTAACATGCATCACTGGTTCTCATTAAGGTAGGATTATCAGTATAGCAAAGGGCATGCACTGGCTGCTCCAGAGGGGAGCCCTTCCACTTCCCCTCAACCTCCCAATTTCCAATTTATGAGCAGTGATTCAGTTTCTGTATCTTAACAAGACATAATGCCAAGATAGAGCATGTGGTGACCGGCACTTCGCACCATCCAGCTCGGCATCAGTCTTTTTGTAATTTGGCCCTTGAAATGCAGAAAGCCCTGATCATTGCTCGTTCTTCAGCCAACTTTCTCAAAGGGTGCTGCTGTTCTGGTTTGATACCTCTAGCAGTGCACTGCTGTATGACATAGGTCATTATACCTTCGTTCTGGTAAAACTATAAAGATGTTCACTCATGTAGACCACTAATGTCCACACTAAGTTTCATATCAGGCATATACACTGAAAAAGACACATTCTGCGTTTAATATGTTCACAAGTGACACTGAAATTCACTCCCAGTCCCGGTGCAGTTGTTAAGTCTTTCAGCTGAGTGCTTAAAGGCACCATGTCTCCTAATGAAGGCACTCTGCACCAATTGATCACTGGAGCAAATGCCTTGCAGTTGCATCAGCAATGTTGTTTTTTTTCCTGCTTCCTGCAATACATTTTCACGGCATCACTGTATTTGATCATGGTGACGCTACAGAATGGATGACCAAAGAATTCACCTTTAGCGTTCCAGCTGGGGCGTCTCACAGCTCACTTTGAATCTGAAAAAAGATGTCAGTATTAAAACGTGAAGCCACGATGCAGCAAAAGCGACAATCAAAAGAGCTACATGGACCATTAGGCTGACATAAATGGACGGATACAAATGACTAGTCATCGAATACACGAAAGTGTGGCCGCTCTTGCCAATGGCAGTGTGAGCTTGGCAAATAATTTATTTCACATTCCTCTACTTATTTTAAAAATTATTTCCACGCATCTACTTAACTGTTATGGCCACATATTAAAGGAAGCTCCTTCATATAAAGCCACAGTGTTACATTCTTTTACTCCCCGTCTACCTGATGCTACTGAAGTTTTGCTTACACTCAAAGAAAGAATTTCACAGACCTGCTCTTTCGACAAAGCATTATTCCAAGCTTGTGGCAAAGCGTCGTCATTTAGTTCACAACGATGCGCTCCCCTTTCAATCTGCTCACTGTGTAGTGCTCGGATTCAAAGCAAAAATGGCTTTTCGACATAACTAGCTACTTCTATGGTAACAAGAAACAATGCTAATTATTGATGTTTATGTTGCCGATAACATATACATGCCGCCTCGAAACACAGTGGGACGACAAGGCAGATATGCCAGGCATTTATCTCGTTCCTTTACTGATTTTAAAACTTTGTTACATCAATCAGTTACTAAAGTGCGAAAAGCTGAAATTTCACGCTGTTACATTTCTTCAATGTTCTATCCCAGTAAAGTAGGACCTGGAGTGCCATGAAATCTGCCTTTCCGTGAATGCAGAGCGCCTACGCGAAGCCGTTTGGGCGAAGCACTCGATGGCACCGAACGGAGAAGATAAAAAAAGAAAGTTGAATGCGCGCTAACAGGTGGAAAACAAAACACACGCGGTTGGCAAGGCGTATAACTCGGTGATTTCGCAGCACTCTGTGGCATCACCCCTATTGTATGTCACGTATCGCATAGAATCGCATGTACACACTTGAAATTTTTTATTATTGCGAGACAGCCTCCTCTGTGTTTTCCGGTCGCGCGAGCGTCGGCCGCACGGCGTGACAGATAGTGGCGTTGAAGCACCGCGGTGTCACTCGATCCTGAAGGGAACAGCGCAACAGAATACATTTTCGCTGATCCCACCTCCACCCCCAACCCCCCCCCCCCCCCCCCCCTTTGTTGCTACAGCTCACTCACACGCCTTGTACTAGCGTGGCGCAAACGAAATATCTTCGATTACAGTACAGATCGGATGGTTTCACGTCGCATTGTTATGCGCTCAATAATAGAGAGTTTTAGCCCAGCGGGTTTACGGCCAGCGGAGCGGAGCGGGTGAGCGGAGACGCGACTGCGCATGCGCACCACGCTGAGGCGGCCAGCGGTTTTACGGAGCAGCGTTTACGCCCGCTGGAAAGCACTCCCCAGCGGAGCGTATACGCAGCGCGCGAGCGTGCGTAAGGGCGCGCGGGCGTGTATGGGAAATGCAAGACGGCAGCCGCGAACATGAACGCCGGCAGTTCTGCATCGAAGACGGCGACTGCCGCGCTGACCCGTACATTAATACTCAGTACATTATTAACAAATAATGCACTGAGAACATGTAATATATCTTTATTCAACATTTCTTGCATATTAAAAGCAAGCGTAATTCAATTTCATTTCTCAGTAATTCCTATTCGAACCACTAGGTGGGGCAGCAGAGCTCCCCCGCTCTTTACCCCGCTCGAGCGGGTGATCCGCTGGGCTAAAATTCTTTTTTCGCGCGCCGCTCCGCTGGCGCAACGGTGGAGACCGCTCCGCTCCGCTGGCCGTAAACCCGCTGGGCTAAAACTCTCTAATAAGGCTAACTCAATCGGTGCTCGAACACCGTATCAGAAATCATGGCGTACAACAGCCCTGTTTTAGCTGGCACCACATAGCTGCCTTACGTCACCACAAGCGGAGAGTAAAGTTAAACCAGGACAAAGCTCCACGTTATATATCACAAATCTAGTGCTGTACAACCAATTCTCGCAACGGAAGGATAGTGCTAGGAATGAAAACTAGAAAAGAGGCGCGCGGAAAACACGCACAGGCGCTGAACTCATTTCCGGGCATTACCGCGTCGCAATGGACGAACAAGGGGAATTCGAAACACTCAACTCACCGTCGATGTCGCTGAGTCGGAGGCGATCATGGCGATCTTCGAGGCAACAAGCCCATAAAAAGCGAGAAACACGCAGGAATATTCCAAAGATGTCACAGCGAAGCACACAAAGAACGCAGAAAAGCAGGAAGCTTTCAAGCGAACAGCGTACACGAACTCGCCGGAATGCTCCAAGCATCAACACCGCAAACGCGCAATCATACATGTACACTCATACAAATACACGCTTATATTATCATAAATTGTACCATTTGATAACAAATTCTGTGATGTCATGTTATTACAGAACAATTGTTGCGCTTTGCAAGTGTATGAAAGTTTTTTGCTTCACTTCTTTGAGGAACTACTTTCTTTAGCGCAGTAACGCGGTGCACCGGCCGGAGCTAATGGAGTGCGCGGGAAAAGGCGCCAAATTCAAACATCGCAAATGCCGTGCTAATTTGTGCGCGCACAGGTTTCGTCTTTTGGATAAAAAAAAAGTAATGCGTGCCGCAACCATGCGGACTGAACTATTGACCAGAAAAGTACAGAAACGTCGCTGTTTGTGCTTCTTATTTCGACGTCACAGCAAACTGCAGGCGGTCTGTCGTCCCATTCTTTTAAACATTTGTGTGTGTGCTTCTGCGCTGTGCGATTTGTCACCGAGAACGTATAGCAGCGCAGATTCTGCTTGGTGGCCGAGCAGATTCCCAACACATTCGCCAGCACCCCGTCTACGTCACAGAAAAGAATTTGGCCTCCATGTGAAATATGAGAACGATAACATATTGGCACGTGTACTTATCTTTATCGGGCGACCACGTTTCGCCACTTAACAACTGTAATCGCACAGCGAGGGACGCGCCTGAATGTATCCGATGTTTCTGAAAAGTTATCGATGCTTCTACCCGGCTGTCTGTAGTCGCCGAACCTTGTGTTATCTGATTTCATCGCGTAACGCGAATGTTGTATAACTTTGTGGAAGGCACGCGGGTCCGAACGAGTAGTCTGGAACATTCGACGACTGCTCTATAAAAGCCGACGCGCTTGACCCGCTGATCAGATTTTCGACGATCGCCGACTGTGTTCGCCGCTTTCGTTGTGCTATAAGTGTAGCCTGTTTTGTGGGCACAGGTTCGCCCAATAAAAGCTAGTTTTGTATTCCACCGTACTGCTTCTTTCTTCGCCGTCACTTCCACGTGACATCTGGTGGAGGTGCTTTACGTCCATGTACCGGGCGCCCCCGACAAGCCGTAATACAAGCCCGGACCGCAAAGACAACACCAGCGCCGTCCCGGAACATCGAGCAAGCCGCCGTCTTCAACAGCTGCCCCCGGTGCACGGACTTCTACCTGAGAAGACCAAGAAGATTGTGGACAAGGCAACCCCAATGGCAGCCCCAGCATCCCCCATCGTGCTGCAGCAGCCCAGGGAACCTCCGACGTTCCGCGGATCAACATTCGAGGACCCGGAAACCTTGCTCGAAACGTATGAGAGGGTCGCTAAGTTTAACAGTTGGGACAGCGACGACAAGCTGCGGCATGTCTATTTCGCATTGGAAGACGCCGCCAGGACGTGGTTCGAGAATCGGGAAGCCACCTTAACGACGTGGGACCTTTTCCGAAGCGGCTTCTTGCACACGTTTACAAGCGTCGTGCGAAAAGAGCGAGCCCAAGCTCTACTAGAAACCAGAGTGCAGCTGCCAAACGAGACGATCGCAATCTTCACGGAGGAGATGGCCCGTCTTTTCCGGCACGCCGACCCGGAAATGTCGGAGGAGAAAAAAGTTCGCTTCCTGATGCGCGGCGTCAAGCAAGACCTTTTCGCCGGACTTATTCGTAACCCACCGAAGACTGTGGCTGAGTTTTCTGCAGAGGCATCAACGATCGAGAAAACTGTGGAGATGCGCACCCGGCAATATAACCGCCAGGGGCACACGCCGCAGTATGCAATCCAAGGACTAGGTTCCAACGTCCTTCAAGAGACCATCAGGGCCATTGTGCGCGAAGAACTGCGCAAGGTCCTGCCTTCGTCGCAGCCTCAAGTGGCCTCTATCGCCGACATCGTGAAGGAAGAGGTGCACCGATCCCTTGGAGTTCCTGAGGTGCAACCAGAACCACCGCAGCCGGAAGCAATGACCTACGCCGCCGCCGTCGCCCGCCGTCAAGGCCTCCCTGCGCGACCGCGCCAAGGTCCTGCAACACCGCAATTCCGTCGTCCACCGCCGCCGCCGCCAGCGCGCCCACCCGTCGCCCAGCGCACCTATACGAGGAAGACGGACATTTGGCGAGCCCCCGACCACCGCCCGCTCTGCTATCACTGCGGAGAAGCCGGCCATGTGTACCGCCGATGCCCATACCGCGACATGGGACTGAGAGGGTTCGCCGTCAATGCGCCGCGTCCACAGCTTGGGGAGCGCCCACGTGACATTGCCGATTACCTAGCCGCCACTCAGTGGAACTCTCGACGACCGTCCCGTTCGCCGTCACCAGGCCGCTACCTGTCGCCGCAGCGCCGTCCATACACTGGCCCAGCCCGGGGCCGCTCTGTGAGCCCATACCCGGAAAACTAAAAGCAGCAACCGATAGAGGTGCGGTTGCTGTTCGTCGAACTGACGAAGATCCTCCGCCGCCAACGAAGACGACGAAGAGACCATCTCGACGACATAACGACACGCCGCCGTCCCGATGAAGTCTGGAAGCCAAAACTACACCGAGGAAAGACGACTTGACGACGCGACGTTCCAACCTCAGTTCAACACGACGCAGCCGTGATCCAACGCCAAGACCTAACTGCAATGCCAGACAAAGAACAACCGACCTCGACGTGCTTCTCGACGGCCACGCAGTCACTGCCTTAGTCGACACAGGGGCCGATTACTCCGTAATGAGTGGACACATCGCCGCCCAGTTGAAGAAAGTTAAGACCGCATGGGAAGGCCCTCAGATTCGCACCGCTGGAGGACACCTCATCACGCCGACTGGGATCTGCACGGCAAGAATAACCATTCATGACCGGACTTACCCTGCCACCTTCGTTATCCTCCAACAGTGTTCACGAGACGTCATTCTCGGTATGGACTTCCTGGACCAACACGGCGCAATCATCAACCTGAAGTCGAAGTCAGTAACGCTGTCGGAAGATAAAGCAATGCCGCCGGAGAGCCCTCGTAGTCACCACGCCTTGAGTGTGCTCGAAGATGAAGTGAGCGTCCCGCCTCGCTGAAGCATCGTTATTTCGGTCACCACCGAAACACCCGCTGACGTAGAAGGCGTCATTGAAGGCGACCAACGTCTACTGCTAGACCATGAAATTTGCGTCGCAAGAGGGATCGCTCGACAGCATGGAGGGAAAACTGAAGTGTTGCTGACAAACTTCAGCCAGGAATTCAAGCACATCAACAAGGGCACGACGATCGCGTACATCGAGGAAATTCTGGAAACAAGTAATGCGTTTGTCCTCTTGGATTCCGCCGCATCTACCCCGACGACCATGTTTCCCGAACCAGACTACGACATTAATCCAAATCTCCCTATGATTAAGCAACAGCAGCTCAGAAGCCTGCTCCGACGATACAAAGGCTGCTTTTCGACGTCATCGAGGATTCGACAAACACCAGTCGCCAAGCATCGCATAATCACCGAGGAATGCGCTCGCTCACTCCGTCAGAGCCCTTACCGAGTTTCGGCGCGAGAACGTGAAGCTATAAGAGAACAAGTCGACGAAATGCTGCGCGACGACATTATCCAGCCGTCGAAAAGCCCATGGGCATCCCCTGTTGTTCTGGTAAAGAAAAAGGGCGGAACCCTACGTTTCTGCGTCGATTATCGTCGTCTGAACAAGATCACGAAGAAGGACGTATACCCCCTCCCACGGATAGACGACGCATTGGATCGGCTCTGCAAGGCTAAATACTTCTCGTCGATGGACCTCAAGTCTGGCTATTGGCAAATAGAAGTCGACGAAAGAGATCGTGAAAAGACCGCCTTCATCACCCCAGACGGCCTCTACGAGTTCAAGGTTATGCCATTCGGACTGTGCTCGGCGCCTGCAACGTTCCAGCGCGTGATGGACACGGTTTTAGCAGGATTGAAGTGGCAGACCTGTCTCGTTTACTTGGGTGACGTCGTTGTATTCGCCGAAAGTTTTGACGATCACCTTAGGCGGCTTGCCACAGTACTAGAGGCCATCAAGTCATCAGGGCTCACTCTGAAGCCAGAAAAGTGCCGCTTCGCTTACGATGAGCTTCTATTCCTAGGCCACGTCATCAGCAAGTCCGGAGTACGCCCCGACCCGCAGAAAACAGCTGCCATCGCAAAGTTCCCACAGCCCATCGACAAGAAGGCAGTGCGTAGATTTCTTTGCATGTGTGCCTACTACAGGCGATTTGTCAAGAACTTTTCACGCATGGCTGAGCCGCTGACGCAGCTAACTAAATGCGACGTCGAGTTCAAGTGGGAAACGCCGCAGGCCGAGGCATTTCAAGAACTCAAACGACGCATGCAGTCGCCACCCGTACTTGCGCACTTCGACGATCACGCCGATACCGAAATCCACACTGACGCCAGCAGCCTATAGGCCTCGGCGCCGTCCTGGTCCAGAGAAAAGATGGACATGAACACGTGATAGCTTACGCTAGCCGGTCGTTGTCAAAAGCGGAAGGCAATTATTCTACAACCGAAAAGGAATGCCTCGCCATCGTTTGGGCTACAGCGAAATTTCGCCCTTACTTATATGGCAGGCCATTCAAAGTCGTCAGCGACCATCACGCCTTGTGTTGGCTAGCGAATTTAAAGGATCCCTCAGGACGGCTGGCACGGTGGAGCCTCAGACTACAAGAATACGACATCACCGTAACATACAAGTCCGGACGAAAACACTCAGACGCCGATTGCCTATCCCGCGCCCCCATTGACCCGCCGCCGCAAGATGACGAGGATGACGACGCCTTCCTTGGAATAATAAGCGCGCAAGACTTCGCCGAACAACAACGAGCGGACCCGGAACTTAAAGGCCTCGTCGATTATTTGGAAGGGCACACCGACGTTGTCCCCAGGGCATTTAAGCGCGGATTATCTTCCTTCACGCTTCAAGACAGTCTACTCGTGAAGAAGAACTTCTCACCAGTCCGCGTCAATTACCTTCTTGTTGTCCCGTCAGGACTTCGTCCAGAAGTATTGCATGCCCTACTTGACGATCCGACCGCTGGACACCTCGGATTTTCCCGGACACTATCGAGGATACAAGAAAAGTATTATTGGCCGCGCCTGACCGCCGACGTCGCCCGTTATGTAAGAACATGCCGAGACTGTCAGCGACGCAAGACACCGCCGACAAGGCCAGCCGGATTACTACAGCCAATCGAGCCTCCTTGCCGACCATTCCAGCAGATCGGAATGGACTTGCTGGGACCCTTTCCGACGTCAATAACCGGAAATAAGTGGATCGTCGTGGCGACGGACTACCTCACCCGCTTCGCTGAAACAAAAGCACTGCCGAAAGGTAGCACTGCCGAAAGGTAGCGCAGCCGAAAGGTAGCGCAGCCGAAGTGGCGAAATTCTTTGTCGAAAACATCCTGCTGCGACATGGCGCCCCAGAAGTCCTCATCACCGACCGAGGAACGGCCTTTACAGCGGAGCTCACCCAAGCCATTCTGAAATGCAGTCAGACAAGGCACAGGAGGACAACGGCTTACCACCCGCACACGAATGGTCTTACGGAGCGGCTGAATAAGACCCTCGCCGACATGCTAGCGATGTACGTCGACGTCGAACACAAGACCTGGGATGCCGTCCTGCCGTACGTAACATTCGCTTATAACACGGCGGTGCAAGAAACAACACAGATCACGCCGTTTAAGCTGGTTTACGGCAGGAACCCGACGACGACGCTCGACGCCATGCTGCCCCACGTCACTGACGAAGAGAATGTTGACGTCGCTAGCTATCTCCAGCGCGCCGAAGAAGCCCGACAGCTCGCCCGCCTACGGATCAAGAACCAACAGAGGACCGACAGCCGACACTACAACCTCCAACGACGCTTTGTTGAGTACCAGCCCGGCGACCGTGTTTGGGTTTGGACACCGATACGCCGACGAGGACTCAGTGAGAAACTACTCCGACGCTATTTCGGACCCTACAAGGTCATCCGACTTATTGGCGCTCTGGACTATGAGGTCGTGCCAGACGGCATTTCGCATTCACAGCGGCGCCGCGCACGATCTGAAGTGGTCCACGTGGTGCGCCTTAAACCGTTTTACGGACGCTGACGAAATTCCTTATATTCTTTTGTTGTTGTTTTCTTTGCTACGGGTGTTTTTATTTCGCTTTTATGTAGCATCGGGTCGATGCTTTTTAAGAGGGGGGTATTGACACGTGTACTTATCTTTATCGGGCGACCACGTTTCGCTACTTAACAACTGTAATCGCACAGCGAGGGACGCGCCTGAATGTATCCGATGTTTCTGGAAAGTTATCGATGCTTCTACCCGGCTGTCTGTTGTCGCCGAACCTTGTGTTATCTGATTTCATCGCGTAACGCGAATGGTGTAGAACTTTGTGGAAGGCACGCGGGTCCGAACGAGTAGTCTGGAACATTCGACGACTGCTCTATAAAAGCCGACGCGCTTGACCCGCTGATCAGATTTTCGACGATCGCCGACTGTGTTCGCCGCCTTCGTTGTGCTATAAGGGTAGCCTGTTTTGTGGGCACAGGTTCGCCCAATAAAAGCTAGTTTTGTATTCCACCGTACTGCTTCTTTCTTCGCCGTCACTACCACGTGACAATATCAGCCAAGCTTTTCGTTTCGTTCTGTATCGTGCTAACGGGTAACATCTAAGCGATACGCACTCTGTAAAAACGATGTTTACTCCTTTATTCGCCGCACCCGCCGTGGTGGCATAGTGGCCTGAGGTGTTGCGCTAATAACCCGAGTGCTTGGGATCTAATGCCGGCCGGGGCGGCTGCATTTCGATGGAGGTGAAATGCAAGAACGTCCGTGTACTGTGCGTTCGGTGCAGGTTAAAGGACCCCAGATGGTGAAAATAAATATGGAGTTTCTTACTACGGTGCGGCTCATAATCAAAGCGTGGATCTGGCACGTCAAACCCCGACTTGAATTTTGTTAACGTTCTCCGCCACCTTGACCATATTTAACATGGAGGCATGCAATGCCGTTTCCTAACACACAGCCAGGGCACTGCCCCCTTATAATGGACGCCGATGGAAATGCAGGATGCGTCCAATCATCGGTTGTTTGTCACTGCTTGCAGGGACGTTTGTCTTCTCAAACTGCATATATATATATATATATATATATATATATATATATATATATATATATATGCAGGGTGTTTTTTCCTGCTAACTTTAGGCAGAGTGTAAACTCTATGCACTCTATGACGACGCGACTAAATGCATGTTTCTCCCTTTGGTATGTTGCGTGTCGCGCTATTTCTGTGTTTTGCTTAATTAGCTAATTAGTCAAGGATAATTAACCAACTTCTGAAGCAAGGAAGTTAGAAAAAAAAAATTCCAATTAGAAAGTTGCAGAGCAGTTGGCCACACGTACGAATAAACCGTTTCTGTCTTTCTAGGTGTTCAGCATTAGTGTTTTTCAGCTTACTGCGTATGCTCGCGAAATACAAAAAGCACCACATGACATGCCCGCCTGCGAGTCGTGATTGCACTGCTCCTAAGCCTTCCGCGCACAAACGAAAACATACCATTTAACCGGTGTGAACACCCGTCTGCTTATCGCCATCATGAACCGCAGCGAGGGAAGCACGTCGCTGGCGTCAATACCTCAGCCAACGCCTTCATCACTGCCCTGTCGTCTTTTAAGCGGCAACACACCCTGCTTGATGGTATGCTCGTTTGAGAGCGCTGCAAGCACGGCGCGCAAGCGGGTATGTCAGGTGATATTTTTTGTAATTCGCGGGCATCCGCGGTAAGCTGAAAAACAATAACACTTAATAGATAGAAAGTTAGAAATGGCCTAATCGGACGTTTTACAAAGTGCTCTAGAACTTTCTAATTGGAATTTTTCGCCTAACTTTGTTTCTTCAGAATGGCTAATTTTCTGGACTAATTAACTACTTAGGAAAAATACAATAATAGCGTAACACATACAAGAGTGAGCAACATGCATTTGGTCACATCCTCTTATGGTGCATCGGCATATTTTTAAACTCTGAGTAAAGTTAGCTGAAACACGTGTATATACGTCTATGGTTCAAGTAACGTGAAACAACACCCTGTATAGATGCAATGGTGACAAGTGATCAGTAAAGCATCATATATATGCAAAAAACGCACACATACGTATGTTCGTGTGTTTTTCACATATACTTCGAAACTCAATATTGCCCGTGACTCAATCTTATTCAACAATAAGTTACCAAAATTTAGTAAACGACTTTGTTGTTGGAAACTACTCAACAATGGTTCAATACTCAATACTATTCAACAATATGTCAAGAGAATTTAGTCAGCGACTTTATTGTTGAAAATTACTCACCATTGGCTCAATAATACTCAATACTATGCAACAATATGTCAACAGAATTTAGTCAACGACTTTATTGTTGGAAATTACTCAACGATGGCTCAATAATGCTCAATATTATTCAATGATATATCAAAAGAATTTAGTCAACGACTTTATTGTTGAAAACTACTCAACAATGGCTCAATAATACTTAACACTATTCAACAATATACCAACAGAATTTAGTCAACGACTTTTTTGTTGTGAACTGCCCAACAACTTTACTGTTGAATTGTTGCTCTGTGGTTTCAATACTTGTTGAGGTATTGTTGAAAGGCTATTGAGTCAACAATTCGTCAACAATATGCCAACAACATTTCAACAGTCATTTTCATAAGGGCTGGCGCTCCCCGAACCGTGTGTGTCGGCACCGCTGCCTACAGCTGTTCCCAGTGGAGCTAGCGGCAGTATGTTGCCACTTCGCCCTTCATCGGCTCCCTGCGGAGCTTACGGTGGGCAGATCGGTACAGTGGCCTCAGCCATTTCCGAGTTCTGCCCGTTGGCTGCGAACACGTTGAGCAGTGAGAAGGCACCGTGGTCAGCTGCGACCCCCTGTGGGGCACCCAGCCGTTCCACAAACAATTCTGCTTCTCAGGCTCCCTTTGGAGTGCATGGTGCAGCGCCCAGTGGCGCAGCATCGGAGCAACGACCCATTTTGTCAACGCTGGCCGAACGTGGCTTAAGCGACTCCGCCGCTCTCGGTAGCGACGGAAGACAACGGGACGGTCGCCCTAGGAACCACATTTGTTCCGGGGCCGGCGCGAACGGAACCCCCTTGGATTCCGCGCCGCTTATCCAGTTGGGAGCCATAGCTCCTTCGCTCGAGAGCGCCTGCAACGCTCCAACAGTTTCCTGCGAAGCTGGAGCAGACACGTTGCTGCGCAACGCTGCAGGCATGATCCAAACCCTCTCTGAGGCGGTGAAAGCCCTTGTCGCTACGCCGAGGCTCACTTGCCCAGCGGTAAAGTTGGCCATTCCGATATACCGTGGATACGGCGACCTGGTGAGTGCCCGAGAATTCATAGAAAACCTTGCGCATTATCAAAGAGCCATGGGATTGGATGAACACGATGTGCTGGGACGCGTCGTTCCCGCAGCACTGACTGATGCGGCTGCCAGGTGGTATCGACTTGTCGGCCACCGAGCAGCAAACCTCGGGGAGTTTCGCGTGGCCTTCCTACGCGAATTCCTACCCGCAGACTACCATGATGCGGCGAGAGCTGGAGCGACGCACGCAGGCTCCGGATGAGTCATTGCAGGAATATGTGCGAGCGATGGAAGAGTTGTTCTCTATCGCTGAGCCCCAAGCCTCAAACGAGGAACGCGTCGACCCGGTGATACGGCAGGCACATCCGACTTTTTCGGCCTACCTGCGTGGCAGTCGGTTCCGTGATTTAGAGGAACTGGTCGCCGAGGCAAAGCGCATACAGGGGGACATTCTCTCCACTCGTGCGTACCGCCCACCACCGCCGGTCAGCGAGGCCCTTGAGCCGCGCTGTGCGTGGGGTGGAGCCATGCTCTTTCCCCCCCGGCGCCCCGCTGAGGCTGCCTGTGCAGCAACAAGCGGGACGAACAACTCGGAGCTGAGCGAACGAGCTCCGGACCCGTTCTCCTATGAGAGGCGCGTGGCTTTGACTACGCCGTCGCTCGAAACGCGCGTAAAGGGACGTTATCCGTCTTATCGAGTTGGGGAGCCTCAAAACAGAGAGCCCCGCGGCACTCCATCGAACCAACCCGGGAGGAGAGCAGCTGATCCAGCCCGTGATCGAGATCGGGCTGGAATGCGCTGTTTCCGCTGTTCGCAGCGGGGTCACATGGCAAGGGAGTGCACCGTTGACAGGCCTCCGGCGAGGCAGGGAAACGGAAACCGCGATCGCTCGTGAGCGCACGATCGGCCGAACCCTTGTCAGCTCCCTGTGCGTACCGGGCAAGCTGTGATGCTGGTGCGGACACGCCGTTTATTCCGATCACCCTTGCTGGTCGTGAATTTGCGGCGCTACTGGACACGGGCGCTAGCGCCTCGTTTTTCGGCGATGAGGCTTTCTCCCATTTGAGCAAGCACGCAGTGCGCTTGAGAGACAGCCGAACGACTTTCAACTTTGCGAAAGGCGTGGCCCATTCGGCAGGCGCCGCAAGGCTGACCGTCAGATGGGGGGAACGACTGAGACGCACGCGTTTCATTCACCTCCCAGGGCTCAATGTTCCTGTGATTCTCGGACGGGACTTTCTCCTGAAAACCGGGATCGTAGTGGACATTGCTAATGGTGGCTATCGCGACGGACCTTTTTCCTCGCTTAAGCCGTTCATCAGCCCGCCGGCGCCGACTCTTGCCCGCGCAGAAGAGGCGTTCGGACCGTGCCGCGCGCAAAGTTCGGGGTCAAGCCCCTGCGCTGTGCGCTCGCCTGCTCCTAGCCCCCATTGGCATAAAGCGGCACGGCACGTTAAGGCACTAGACCCGTTGGCCGCCAGTGCGGTTCACTTGGGTGGTGCACAGAAGGCTCGGTTGTCGTCACTATTACGCCAATACGATGAGCTATTCACCGATCTACCTGGCTGTACCGATCTAGTGAGCCACAAGATCGAAACCGGTGATGCGCTTCCACTGAAGTGCAACCCTAGGCCTGTCAGTCTGGCCAAGAGGCAGGTGATTGACGGTTTGCTGGATGAGATGCTAGCGACGGACATTATCCGACGCTCTTCCAGTGCCTGGGCGTCTCCAATTGTGTTGGTGCCTAAGAAAGATGGCAGTCAGCGCCTTTGCGTAGACTACCGCCGTCTGAACGGAGTGACTCGAAAGGATGCCTACCCGCTCCCGACGATTAGCTCCATTGTAGGAAACCTGGGCAGTGCGAGGTACTTTACTACGCTAGATGCCTCCAAAGGTTACCTACAGGTCCGGATGGATGATCGTGACCGGTGCAAGACCGCGTTCACGTGCCATAGAGGGTTGTTCGAGTTTACTCGTATGCCCTTTGGCCTTTGTAATGGTCCGGCGACCTTTCAAAGGCTGATGGACCGCGTTCTCGGGGAAGCCAAGTGGTCACACTGCTTATGCTACCTCGACGACATCGTGATCTTTTCACGAACCTTCGAAGAGCACTTGACCCATGTTGCCGATGTGCTCGAGAGGGTGTGGGCTGCCGGGATGACTTTGAATCCGGCGAAGGCCCAAATCGCGCAAACTCGAGTTCAATTACTCGGGTTTACGCTGGGCAGCGGCTCCATTGAGCCGGACGGGGAGAAACTTCGAGCCATACTCGATTTCCCCGTGCCAAAGGACGTACGCGGCCTGCGCCGCTTTCTGGGAATGGCCAACTACTACAGGTCGTTCATTCCGTCCTGTGCCCGAGTGCAGGCACCCTTGACCAAGCTATTGGGAAAGTCTGTCGAGTGGCATTGGGGACCTGAGCAGCAAGAGGCGTTTCGCCGTCTGTCTAGCGCCATTGCGGAGACAGCGCAGCTCCGGCTCCCCGACCTGACCAGAGAGTTCGTTGTCCAGACTGACGCGAGCGATTTGGGATTAGGAGCCGTCCTCCTATAGGTATTTGATGGCGTGTTGCAACCGCTGGCCTTTGCCAGCCGCTCCTTAACACCCTCGGAGAGGAATTATTCCGTGACCGAGAAGGAATGCCTCGCCATGGTGTTTGCACTACGCAAGTTCGATGTCTACCTTGACGGGACGAAATTTGTCGTGCAAACAGACCACAGTGCGCTAAGCTGGCTGATGCGGCTCCGTGAGCCTGCGGGCCGGCTCG
The DNA here is from genome assembly GCF_038994185.2 of Dermacentor albipictus. Classification (NCBI taxonomy): domain Eukaryota; kingdom Metazoa; phylum Arthropoda; class Arachnida; order Ixodida; family Ixodidae; genus Dermacentor; species Dermacentor albipictus. The sequence continues at coordinate 10,195,706 of NW_027225566.1, read as the reverse complement.
CGCGCTGGGCCCTCCTGATACAGCATTATGACTTGTCAGTGCAATATCGAAAGGGGAGCACCAACGTGGTAGCTGACGCGCTATCTCGTGCTCCATCGTCCACCGGGAGCCTTCCTCTAGGTGCGACAGCCGATGGCGGCGCCTTTGCGCCAGCAAGTATCAGGGGCGAAACGGTGGCCGAGCCGCCGAGCGGCGAGAAGGGAGAGCCCGCAAACGGGCAAACCCGTGCCGCTATCCAGGCAAGCAGCGTGCCGCAAAGCAGGCGAGAGGGGGAGCTTCTTGAAAGCGAACCCACGACGCCGACGCGGGCGGTAGGGATGGCTGCAGTCCTGAGTGGGGACGAGACTAGGCCCGCCTGCGTGGGTACTGGAATCGCATTCAGCCGGAAAGAGCCACTGACGGCCCAGCAAAATGACCCGTTTTGTCGCGCTTTGAGCGACGGTCTCCGGGAGACAGAGCGCCGAGACGCTGCTTGTACTGCAGCGGGCGCTGTGGAGGCGAAGCCAGCGTGTCGCTGTGGCCTCTGGGGATTCATATTTGCTGGATAATGATGGGCTCGTGCTGAAGTACATAGCCACCGATGATGAGTCCGTAGACGCCTTTAAGGTGGTTATCCCAAAGAGTCTGAGAGGCGCACTGTTGCGATTCTCTCACGACGAACCCTTGGCCGGTCATATGGGTGGCTCCAAAGTTTTTGCAAAACTGAGCCAAACTGTGACCTGGCCGGGCATGAGGCGGGATATACTCCGCTATTGCCGCTCCTGCCATGTCTGTCAAATGGTGAAATCACTAGGAGGCAAGCCACCTGGATTGATCAAACCAATTGACAGTGTGCGTCCGTGGCAGATAGCCACCTGCGATCTAATGGGGCCTTTCCCCAGGAGTAAGCAGGGGTATAGCTACTTGTTGGTAGTTGCTGATCATTTTTCGAAATGGGCTGAACTGTTTCCTCTTCGGAAGGTGACAGCATGGGCGGTGCTAGGAAAGATCCTAGAAGTGTTCAATCGGTTCGGCTACCCGGAAAGGCTGATCACGGACAATGCGTCCTATTTCACCACTCGGGTGTTTGGTGCGACGTGCCGTTCCTTTGGAATTGATCACCGCACTACTTCGCCCTACCATCCCCAGTCCAACCTGACAGAGCGAATGAACAGAACGCTCAAACCCATGCTCTGTGCCTTTGCCGAGCGCCAGAAGGATTGGGCTGACCACTTGAACGAGCTCGCTTTCGCCATCCGAACCTCTGAAAATCGTTCAACTGGTTTCTCTCCTGCCTTCCTCATGTTTGGAAGGTAGCTGGCGAATCCTATGACCCGGATAGTTCGCCGCCAGCACGAGGATGAGAAGGCGCAGGCAGACCGCTCTGCTTACGCATCGAAGCTTCGGGACCGTCTTTGTCAGGCTCTCAGCAGAGCAAGGCAGAGCTTGACGAAGGCCAGAGCCCAGCAAAAGGCTCAGTACGATCGCAAGCACCACCACCTTTCATTTAAGGTGGTTGATCTGGTCCTGAAGCGGAACCACGCGCTTAGCGATGCTAGTAAGGGATTCTCAGCCTCGCTGGCACCTAAGTGGCTTGGTCCGTATCGAGTGCAGAGAGTTTGCTCTCCGCTCGTGTACTTGTTGAAGGGTCCCCCTTCGGGGAAACTAAGTCGTGCCCATGTCGCAGACCTGAAAGCCTATGTCGCTCGGGCTGGCGATTTCACGCCCGAGCCCGTTCGCACAAGGCGCCAGCGACAGGGCACACCCGTAGTGGCCAACCACAAACGGTACAGTCTGAGGAAGCGATCACCTGTGTGATATCGCGCCGGACGGCGGACCCTCTCCGCCACCGAAGGCCCTCAGGCAACGCGCAGCCTCAGTAGGCAAACTTCTTTCTCGACGGGCGTTCCCCGAAAAGAGGTCTTGCCGCAGCCCATGCTAAGTAATTTTTGCTCTAAGTGCATGTTTCATTTCATTGTGTATATGCTATGGCGTGTTACTCCTACGTAAATACTTTTTATTATTTGTGCATGTAAGTGCTCGTACTTTCCAATGAGCATGTGTGCGTCCTTGTTTTGTTTTGCTGTAAATAGCGACGAACCGCAGTTTTCCGCGTAGTTAACTGGCCGCCAGTGCTGTGTCGCGGGTTTTCTCCGCTGGCCCATTCGGGTCGGTAGCCGTCGCGGGAACGCGGCGGGGAGTCGCGGTTTTTTGTTTTGTATGTGTTTTTTTGTTTGGGAGGCCAGTTTGCACGTCTGCTACAGCTTCCCCTCGAGGGGGAAGCTGCGGTCGCCTGGCTGTTGCTTCTGGTGTATCCACACGACGGACGCCTCCGCGCAAATCTGTGCCGCGGACGCTTATTCCGCCGCCCGTCCGGCTGCGAAGCGCATCCAGACGACGGACGGACTGAGTAGGCGACCGCGCCGGAAAAATAAAGATGGTGGCTACGCCCGAAGCGACTGCGGTCGGCCTCGAACCTGTAAAGTCGTCGTCGTCCACTGTGAGGCCCGTAACTTTCAAACTGAGGATTGTATTTGGTTCGACAGCAATATATTGTGATGTAATATAGCTTCGACAGCAATATATTTGTGATGAGTGGGCACCGTTTCCGAAAGCGATGCTCAGATTCTCTGCGTGTAGGCTTAGAGCGGCTGTATTGGCTGAACATGGCCTCGAAGATGTTGAGGCGGCCCGGGCGGATCTCAGTGGCCGCAAGTTAGCATGATTGCTTGTTTCTACTCACTCTAGATGGCGCCATCGGTGTAACAAACACTTTGTCATAGGTGTTTTTCACTTTGAATGAAAATGGAGATCGAAAGGAAACGACGGTTAGCCGCAATGGCTGTTGTTTTGTCCGAATTGAACACGAATGGTGTTAGCAGCGATGAAACTATTTCAGAAATATACCAAAGCAGCGCTTGTTGCCAGACTGTAGAGCATGCTAGGCTAAATCCGCAGCATTCGACCCCCAAAATCCGGATGCGAAAAATAGCTCGGCATTTTCCGTCCGTGGGGGTCGCGGACGACGCGCGGACGGCACAAATCCGTGACGCGTAGTCACGTGATGCGCCGTCCGCCGCGAAAAAGACGGATTTCGTCCGTCGTGTGGATCCACCATTCCGGATGTGCGCATGCGGGAGGACAGTCGTAATGGTGTTGCGGGGTTGTGGTGATGACTGCCGAAAAGGCGCGCAAGACGCTTGTTGTTCTTTTGTCGGGCTCTGTGACGTGGCCGCAGCCGCTTTGTGTGCTCGCGTCTGGCGGCATTCCTGTGAACATGTGTGCGTGTGTGAGTGCGCCCGCGCACGGGGCGAGTGTGCGTGCGCGCTTCTTTGGACGCCCTAGGTCGCCAGTGGCATCCCCGACCTTGTGCCCCTACTCGCACCTCCCCGGGGAAGGGCGAGCGAAAACCACTGCTGCCCGCGACGCGAGACCCACCTCGCTTCCCCCGGCTGACGGAGGGGATGTTTTATGGCATAGGTCCCATCTAAGAGTAACGGGATAGGGTTGCGCCGGTGGTCCTGGCCCACTTCCTTGGGCGCAACTTTGAACCGCCGTTTGTGTGTGTGTACTGCCGTGTGTGCATTAGTGGCCGCCTCGGTGGGGGTCGAGACGGACGGGCGAATGGGGAGGCTTCCCGCGTTTTTTCGGGCGCCACCGGAACTCTTGCGCGTTGTGCGCGGGCACTTGTCTCCCTGACTTCGAGGTGCAAGGTGACCATCGATGGCTGCGCAGTCCTGCACAAACGGCGTCCGTCGCGGCGACTCCGATCTGCAGCATCCAGGGCCATTCGCAAAAGAAAGGCTTGGCTCCCAACGGGACCTGGTTGAGGCTGGCCCGGCCCCTCGGCGGAGCCGGACATCCAATAGGAACCGCCGGCCGCGTCACACGAGTGCTCGGCGGCAGGACCGGGCTGCGAGGAGTGTGGCCACCTGGTCGTGCCAGCAGGATGGGGCGCCGCCCCTGACCTTCTGCAGCAGCGCCCCATGGAAAGCGCAGAGGTGGGTTCGCCGAGATAGGCAGGTGAGCCTGGCGCCCCATCCATTCCGCGGGCACACGGTGGCCGAAACGAGCGGCTCCGCCGCCGCGCAGTTCCCTCTTCCGGACGGCGTCCGCTGTTGCCGGCTATGTGCCACGCCGGTCTACTCACAGACACATTTCCGAGGTTCTCTGCACCGGGCTCGGGAAAGGGCCCTTTTCGAGGCTGGTGCTGGCGACCGCAATCCGGCACCAAGCGGCCCGAAGATTGCGGACTCGGATTTGGCGGCCCTGTGCCGGCAACGCTTGCGAGACAACCCCGGCTTCGCGGCAATGGTCGGTGCGGTGACCCCGACGGCGGCTATCGAGGAGAATACGGCACCGGGCGTCGAGACCAAGGTGACCGGCTACGGAGCTTCCCCCACACCCCCGCGTCATACTGACGAACTGATGCACGAACTGGGGGGGGGGGGGGGGGGGGGGGGCTTTCGTGGCCGTGACCGGGCGTTGCGCAGGGGAGCGTGGGCACGAACATCGCGCTATGGGACTCCCCGTGAGTGCCAGTTTCCTTGTTCGGGCCGCCATTATTATTATCATTTTGTTTTGTTATGTTATCATTTTGTCTTTTGTACAATATACTACTTTTACTTTTACTTTTAATATACTTTTAATACTTTTTGCTTAATACTTTTTGTACTTAATATACTATACGCGTTTCTTTGTGTAACTGTAAATAATCTTCGTTGGGGTGGAACATTATTATCGTTTCCCCCCCGCTCCTGTATTGCTGTTTTTGTTTTGTTTTGTTTGTTTATTTCCGTGTGTGTGTTGCCTTTTGTATATGCCGTGACTTATAATGATATTGTACTGATGTAACTTTATAAGATGGTTTCCGTTCGTGTTTTCTTTGTATCTATCAGTAATTATATTTTTAATGGTTATTTTCCTATGGACATGCATGCCACTATTTACGAGCAATTGTAGAAATTTCTTTGGGCTGACCTGAGGTTTGCGCGCGCCCCGCTAGTCTGACCACGTCATGCCGGTGGGAGGGCGATTTAGGAGGGGAGAGTGTGGGGACTGCGTAGCCCATTTCGTTGCAGCGCCATAGCGCAGCACGTTTTGGGCATAGGAGCCGAGCGCGGCGAGGTCGCTTTCGAACTTCGCGCGCGCGGTCCACCGCTTTCCCTCTCTCTCGTTCCTCCGAGGGCGCCGAACGGCAGCGGGACCATAAAACACTTGCTGCCGTCCGCCCCCGAACGGTCCAGGGGCTCACCCGATTGGTCTGTTTGGGCGGGAACCCGCGTTCCCTCTCTCCTGGCGACTCAAGTCGACCGAGGAGCGGCAACGCGGGGAGAAGCTCTCGGACAGCGAAACGGTGCGTACTGACTTCCCATTCTCCCGGTCATCCCTTTGGTTGGCCGGTCTCGCCGAAGGTCCTCGACCCGAGGTGCTTGCGTACCTATTCGCTGCTCCTGTTCTGAAGGCTACGCCAAAGAGACGCGGCTCACTTGACGTGCGCGGTCGTACTGCGTCGAGTCACCCTCGGAGGCTACCCCGATCTGAAAGAACGTTGCCCTGGTAGCACGGTCGTTGGGAGCCATCCTCCCGTATAGCGGCGTGCTACCGCGTTTTGAGATAACTGAGTGTCATCCCTTGACTTGCGGGAGCTTCGGCTCATGAGCCCCGCGCCGAAACGGGTGTGTACGGATATCCTGAACGCCAAGGTGGTCGTACAATAAACGCCTTCCTTGTACTCTGGGTCTTCTCCTTGCGGCGCTCTGTTTCGCTCCCATAGGAGACCGAACGAGCGTCCGCTTCGGGCACACGCTACACACGCGGCTGAGCTGATCGTCCCGCTGAGGGGCTCGGATCCTCGGATCCGCGCGGTGGTCTAGGTGACTCCCGGCGGAGCACCGCTATATAGGCGGAGACCACAAGGTAAGGTATAAGAATGGAACGAACAAAATAATGCTAAAATATATAGCAATCATGCAACATTGCAGTATCTTTGTTGCCCCAATTTCCTAACATATATTTGCTTACTTGATGAAATGAGCGCTACGAAGACGCGGACGAAAGAGCACATGTAAGACAGACAAGGCACTACTTACAACTAAATGTTTTTTGAAGAAACAGAACTTCAAATAGATGCAACCAAGAATGGCCCAACGTGACATCACGACCTCCCTATCTCTTCAGAAAAGCTATCTCTTTTTCAGTAAGCGTCACTGAAGGGCAACTAATGCACGTGCCCTCGGCCTTAGCAATGTAAAAGGCTTCCAATATCTCCCGTTCTAGTCTATCTCTAGACCATGCCAGAAACCTGGTGTGGCGAAGATACGGACGGCAATTGTGACGTTTACAGTGTTCCGGCAGATGGCCCCCCGCATTGTTATTTACGGCCCAATTGTGCTCACGCGCCCTTTCATTAAAACACCGTCCGGTTTGCCCGATATAAACCTGTTGGCAACTTAGGGGTATCTCGTATACGACATTACTTTAGCAAGCAGTGTACGGCGCTGCATGTTTCTTAGAGCATGGTTCGGGTTTTGCTTTTGTCATCATAGGGCATATCTTGGCCAGCTTACAAGAGACGGTACTAACACAAAAAAGCCATTTGATAAGAAGAGATTACACGTGATTCCCTATTAGCACAGGGTATCCCACAACCTCAAGAAGGTGGCACAAAGGCACAGCATCAATCTTCTCTTCAGTGCACCATGTAAGCTGGCCAAGATATGCCCTATGATGACAAAAGCAAAACCCGAACCATGCTCTAAGAAACATGCAGCGCCGTACACTGCTTGCTAAGGTAATGTATACGAGATACCCCTAAGTTGCCAACAAGTTTATATCGGGCAAACCGGACGGTGTTTTAATGAAAGGGCGCGTGAGCACAATTGGGCCGTAAATAACAATGCGGGGGGCCATCTGGCGGAACACTGTAAACGTCACAATTGCCGTCCGTATCTTCGCGACACCAGGTTTCTGGCATGGTCTAGAGATAGACTAGAACGGGAGATATTGGAAGTCTTTTACATTGCTAAGGCCGAGGGCACGTGCATTAGTTGCCCTTCAGTGACGCTTACTGAAAAAGAGATAGCTTTTCTGAAGAGATAGGGAGGTCGTGATGTCACGATGGGCCATTCGTGGTTGCATCTATTTAAAGTTCTGTTTCTTCAAAAAACATTTAGTTGGAAGTAGCGCGTTGTCTGTCGTACTTGTTGTTCTTTCGTCCGCGTCTTCGTAGCGCTCATTTCATCAAGTATGCATAACCAACTCACCCACATCAAGCTTCTGCTACTAACATATATGTACGCGTACCAAGTATACGTGGAGCTCGCGCTCTTTCGCGTCGTCTTTGGTTGACAGGCCCTTATCTTTTATTGCAAAATACTGTTCACCTCATCACAGGCTCTTTAGCTGTCAAATACGCAGTTCTAGGCTCCGATCTCGCCTCTTTTGGGTGCAGGACTCCCGTGCGCATGGGCCGCGTACTGCAGCCGGGTGCCTCTCTCGCACGTAGACACACTTCTGCAGTAACTGGTGCAGTATCGGCGGCAACCGGTCTTGGAGATCCGCGTAAAGCACTTCGCGTGTACTGACGACGGCATCGCTAGATAGCGCAGCTCCTCCAATGTCAAACACGAGAGAGGAGCCCCGTGGCAGTGCGCTCCTCATCCATGACACGTTTCGCCTATTCTCTTACTTGGGTAGTCATTGTAGATGGGTTCTGGCCCAGTGTTTATTTATCGAATCAACAGTCACTTCGCTTGAGCACGATTTGGTTTTGCTAAAATTTGGATCGAGTATGCTACCTTGTTCGGTGAGTGTTCAGTTCGGCAACCTGTGCCGCTATAAAGAAATCATGCTGCTGCAAACGTGTCCTCGCTTCGTCAGCATTACTGAAATATCGACCTCCACTAGACTTCCCAAAAAGGTAGCGGGCATGCAGTGGTATAAGGCATGGAGAATTGTTCCTACACTAGAACGCCTACAGCGCTGAGGGATGGTCCAACACGCCAGGTTCCCCAACAGCGGAAACAAGGAGACGGCAGCTCACGTCGTCGCATGTCGTGTGGTATCCAGGACTTTCTGGCGCTTTGTGCACCGATGCATGCCCTGTTTATTCGCAGCCCACTATTACACGAGGGGCCGGTGTTCCCGAGGTGCCTTCGGAAAGCTGGTCCTCGCCACTAGGAAATATGTCCTTTGCCGCAACTTTTGCAGCGCGGTTGGCAGCCGCTGTCGCCTGAGGCTGTAGTGGCCTTTGATGGCTGACTTTAGGAGGTTTTATTAAGCTTGCTTGAGACCCTATTGGTAACACACGGCGAGGCTGAGTTCCTGCGGTACTCGTCATGTCCGTTTGTAGTTCTAGTGGGAAGTGGGGTCAAACTTTCTGTGGTCTTTGCTGATGTTGCCGTGATATAATTTATTTATGCTCAAGGGCTGAACAGTGACAACCTTTTGATATCGGTGGTAGCCACACGCGTGTCCCTTTGCGAACTGTCCGCAAACAAATCATACGGTTGCAAAAGTGTGCAATCGTTTTTGGCTGTATGAGTGCAGAGGAGGCTTCCCTGTGAACGACTTCCACAACAACGTTGGTCTGAGCTGTATGAGCCCCCCTGTTGACTTTTCTTTTCCGGAAATAAAATTTTCCCTTTCATCCGTCCGTCGTGCGTGGGCGCTCTGTCAATTTCTTCTGTCGCACAGCGGGTGCTGCGACCGTAATCACGTTATGGCAAACACTGTGCGACAACAGTTTCTCACGATTTGTACATCGATCCCCTTCCATTGCTACATCAGAATCGGATATCTACACGCCCAACGCGTCGCTGCTCTGGTAAACTAATATTTTTCAATAGCGCACCCTTATTGTCGTATCGTATAGGGATGAATGGCCTGTTCTTAATAGCGCATACGCACACCTACATGCACGGATACATATATATATATATATATATATATATATATATATATATATATATATATATATATATATATATATATATATATATATATATATATATAAACAAGGAGAAAGGAAACTGAGTGGTGCTATTTTTATTTGTCATCAGGAGAGCATAGGCAAAATTATCTGCAATTCCTAATTAAAGAAAAGATAAATAAAGGGAAATGAAAGTGGATGAAACAATTGGAAATTGGAGGACGCTTAAGCTTCGCCTTCAAGAGTGGAACGCGACAGCGTTCCCGTCGACCCGCCAAGGGGTGTAAGACAATGGGCTACAGGGCCGCCATCACTTACGAGGCACCCCGCATCGGACGCGGTGAACGTCGAGCCATATGGCAACGCGGCGTTCGGCGCAGCAACGAAACGTGCGCCTGAGCAAGCGGAACGACCAAAGAACTCGGTATCTCGGAGGGGGAAATGATGCACGCCAGCCAAATGTCGTGATCGGTACGGGCAGAGAGATAGACAGATAGTGATCTAAAGAAAGGAAGGACGCTTGATTCTGCAGAGGGAGCCAGGCGAAGCGTTGTCAGAGGAGAGAGAGTCCGGGCCGCGAGCCGCCTCGCACAGCTCCAATGCGCGCGTGGCGCGCCATCTGTCGGGGCAGCGCCGTACATGGAGAGGAGGGGGTCTTCTGTGTTTGCCGCAAGATGGCTCTGCGTGTGCGGAAAGCGCAGAAGAAATGCAGCGGAAACGCACTTCGCTACTCGTGTAATTGCGACTTCTGTAAGTTACATGTTCATAATTACCGATATACACCGCAGTATAACTTTCCACGGCTCGTTTCCAAGGCAACACCGCATTCACTAGAGGCGCGTTTGTACCACTTGGAAGCATCGAACTCGTGGCTGAGTGGTAGCGTCTCCGTCTCACACTCCGGAGACCCTGGTTCGATTCCCATCCAGCCCATCTTGGAAGTTGCTTTTTATTCATGAAGTGCCTGCCGTGATTTATCGCTCACGGCCAACGCCGCGGACACCGACGCCGACGACACCGGCTTTTCTGCGACACGAGCTCCTTAACGCTATCGCGTTAAAAGGAACTCACCGCAGGTGCGACATCAACCCCCGTCTGCACATTGCTCGCACGTCCCGTTTAGCAGATGAGCTTCCACGGCTTTTTCATCCGCATTCAATCCCATTTCCTCGTCATTTAATTAAGTCAATTAGGAAATGCGGACCATGTCACCTATGATTTGTTAGGTGTCGTTGCTATATATATATATATATATATATATATATATATATATATTGTGAGAGAGAAAGAGAGAGAGAAAAAGAAAATGGATAGATGCTACGAGGAGAGTACTGGGAAACGTGGTACGACCCAGAAGGGAAGTGAAATCTAAGCACTAGCCACAAAGAGACCAGAATGCAAGAAACAGGCATGATTGTTTGATTGAAAACTTTATTGTTCCACCGATCTGGGGTGCCCGCCTCTTAACCTACACGTAGGTAGGGGAGGAGGACGAAGCAGTCCCCGCGCGTTGAGGACGGTGAGTCTTCACGGCCTCAACGGCCAGGCGGACTGCTCGACGCTGGTCGTCTTCAGCCTCGCTCTGTCAGTAGAGAAGCCTCCCAGGCTTCTCTACTGACAATGTTTTCCTTGGCCGCTGGGGAGCTAGCACACTCCCATATTATATGGTATAGCGTAACTTTTTGCTTACAAATTTTGCAGAGCGCGTCGTTATAGTCCCTCATCTGTGTTAAGTAGATCCAATATGGTGATGTATAATTGTATCCCTGAAGGCGTCGCCAAATGCGAGCGTCCTCCATAGAGAGAGACCGATGCGGAGGCGGAAAGATTCTTCTTTCGGCTTTGTAGTGATCGACAATTTCCCTGTACGTGATCATGCCATCTTTTATCCCTGGAACTGGCTGCTCTAGAGTTGCCCGGTGGTAGAGTGCTCGGGCGAGCTCATGAGCGGCTTCGTTGCCTGGGACTTCTTCATGGGCTGGTACCCAAATAAATGTTATGTCCCTCCTGGGAGGGTTTCTGAGTAAAATATGGAGGGCTTCTTTCGAGATTCTCCCTTTGTTAAAATTTCGGATAGCTCATTTGTTATCGCATAATATTACTCCCGCTTCTGTTCCCGCACAAGCGAGCGCTACTGCAACCTCCTCGGCTGTACAGGCGCTCTCGTGCACCTGGAGCACGCTATCTTAACGCACCCGTCGCCATCAACCACCGTCGAAACCGCAGCCCCGTCTCTGCCGTAAGCGGCGTCCACGTACGCTACGTTATGCGCCGGTGTGTCTTTAAGTTTATTTACTAGAGCCTTAGCCCTGTGAGCTCTCCTCTCTTTGTTGTAGATAGGATGCATATTTTTAGGTAGGGGCGCGATTCGGAAGCGCTTACGCACGTCCAACGGAATGTCTTTTTTGTCAGTCGGGGCACCCCTGTCACATTGAATTCCTACCTATTCCATGATTTTAACGCGATAGCGTTAAGGAGCTCGTGTCGCAGAAAAGCCGGTGTCGTCGGCGTCGGGTGTCGGCGTCCGCGGCGTTGACCGTGAGCGATAAATCACGGCAGGCGCTTCATAAATAAAAAGCAGCTTCCAAGATTGGCTCGGTGGGAATCGAACCAGGGTCTCCGGAGTGTGAGACGGAGACGCTACCACTCAGCCACGAGTTCGATGCTTCCAAGCGGTGCAAACGCGCCTCTAGTGAATGCGGTGTTGCCTTCGAAAAGAGCCGTGGAAAGTTATACTGCGGTGTATATCGGTAATTATGAACATGTAACTTACAGAAGTCGCAATTACACGAGTTGCGAAGTGCGTTTCCGCTGCATTTCTTCTGCGCTTTCCGCACACGCAGAGCCGTCTTGCGGCAAACACAGAAGACCCCCTCCTCTCAATGTACGGCGATGCCCCGACAGGAGGCGCGCCGCGCGCGCATTTGGACCGGTGCCAGGCTCGTCGCGGTGCCGATTCCCTCTCCCCTGACGACGCTTCGCCGTGCTTCCGGCGAAGATTACTATCTATCTATCTCTCTTCCCGTGCCGATCACGACGTTTGGCTGGCGTAGATCATTTCCTCTCCGAGACACCGAGTTCTTTGGTTCGTTCCGTTCGCTCAGGCGCACGTTTCGTTGCCGCGCCGAACGCTGCGTTGCTCGACGCTCACCGCGTGATAGGTAGGCGCTAAGTCCGATGCGGGGCGCCTCGTAAGTGATCGCTGTGCCGTAGCGCATTGTCTTATACCCCTTGGCGGGTCGGCGGGAACGCTGTCGCGTTCCACTCTTAAAGGCGAAGCTTAAGCGTCCTCCAATTTTTTCTCCCTGTTTTAGACTGGCCTAATCTTTCCAACTGAGACACTCGTACTGCCTCAGTGAGTTCAACTAGCGTGTTGTGTACCCCCATTTTGAGGATGAGGTCTGTCGAGGTCGAGTCTGGGAGCCCTAGGGCTCTCTTAACGCTCTTCCTAATGATCGCATCTATTTTATCCTTTTCTTCTCGTCTAAACACAAGATACGGTGTGGCATACGCTATACGGCGGGTAATGAAGGCTTCCATGAGTCTGAGGAGGCTGTTCTCTTTGAGGCCCCTGCCTTTGAGTGAAATTCTCCTAAAGATCCCCGTTACCTGAGCCGCGTATCCTTCTAGCTTTTTGATTGTCGTGAGGTTGCATCCATTTCTCTGGATATACATGCCCAGAATTCATATTTCCTCCACCTTGGGAACCTCATTTCCGTTTACGAAAACAGTGATGGGTCTGCTGCTTCCAGCGTGTCTCCTTTGATGTTTTGGCTCAATGAATAACAGCTCCGATTTCTGTGGCGAGCACTCCAAGCCTCTGCTGGCCGCGTACTCTTCCACCATATTCGCCGCTATCTGTAGTTTAAGTTCGATGGCTGCGTCACTCCCACTGTTAACCCAGATGTTGATACCATCCGCGTACATGCTAAATTTAATCGATTTAATCTTATCGAGTTCCGCTGGGAGACCCCTCATCGCTATGTTAAATAGGAAGGGCGAGAGCACTGACCCTTGCGGGGTTCCCTTGCTTCCAAGTGCGATGGGAGGGGATTTTACATCCAGAAATTTTATATTCGCCTCCCTCTGTGACAGAAAGTCTTTGACGTATGCATATACCCTGTGTCCCACACCTACCTCTTCGAGGCCTACCAAGATACCCTTATGGCTAACGTAGTCAAATGCCCTGGTGAGGTCGAGACCTAGGATCGCCCTGGTGTCAGTTGAGTCGTATCAGTCCAGGATATCATGCTTAAGTCTGAGCAGGACATCTTGTGTACTGAGCCCTGACCTGAATCCAACCATTTCATGCGGCCAGAGATCATTCTCCTCCATGTACCTGGTCAGTCTTGTTTGAACAACATGCTCCATCAATTTCCCTACACACGAGGTGAGGGAGATTGGTCGCATGTTGTTCAAGCCGGATACTTTGCCTGGCTTGGGAATAAAGACTACGTCCGCCTGTTTCCATGTTTTTGGGAGTTCTCCTTTCTCCCACACCTGGTTCATAAATTTGGTTAGTGCAATGATAGACTCATCGTCTAGATTCCTAAGAGCTGTGTTTGTTATCCCGTCCGGGCCGGGGGCCGATCTCTTTGTGAGGTTATTAATCTCTGCTCTAACCTCTGACGTGGTGATGGGAGCATCGAGATCTGGATTGGGAGGTCCCTTGTAGTCCTTAAACACCTCGCTCTCTGCTTTTCCAAGATATGTCCCTTGGAGCTCGCTAATGAGCTCGTCATCTGTGCCAACAAAGCCATGCCTCGCTCTCACCTGGTTTGTACTAGCTTGCATTTTTTATTTACTAGGGTCGATTAGATGTCTCAGAAGGCTCCATGTTTTGGAGAGACTCATATTGGTTTCCATCTCATCGCACTTGCTGTACCAATTTTGCTCGTTGAGCTTAATCGCATATGTTTCTATTTCTTTGTTGAGTCTGGCTAGTTCGCGCCGGATATTCCTGTTCCATCTTTGTGCCTTGAGTCTTTTCTCCAGATTACTCCTTCTGCTCCACATGTTCAGCAGTTTGCTGTCTAGTGCTGGGGGTGCGTCGTCATCCTCTATAGTTGTAGTCGCTTCCTCTATATGCGTTTTAAGGAGGTGTGTCCACTCGTCGATATTGTAGATATCGTCCGGCAGTGAGGCCTCCTTTCTTATCTCTCTGAATTTATCCCACTCCGTTAATTTCGGTTGTTTGATGAGGCGTGTTTTGGCGCCTTTTCCTAGCGTGAGCGAAATAATAAAGTGGTCGCTGCCTAGATTTTGTCCTGTGCTTTTCCATGTTACTGTTCCCGCCATATGGCTGATCGTGAGGTCGGGTGCTGTGTCCCTGGTTATATTGTTGCCTGTGCGCGTAGGGACGCATGGGTCAGTATGTACAGTAAGCCCTAGCGCTTGTATATCTTCCCATATTCGTCTACCTTTGGGGTCCCTGTATGTATATCCCCATTCCTCGTGAGCCGCGTTGCAGTCTCCCATAATGATGACAGGTCTCCCATCTGCGACTCTGAGCGCTTTGCGGAATAAAGTAATGAATCTAATTTTCTTTTGCTTGGGTGTGCTGTGCACATTCAGAAGGAATATGCTATCTCTATTTTTCTTCCCTGTGATAATCTCGACGAGAACAGCCTCTGCCTCGCTGGGGGAGACATCATGGACAATGGTTGCAATGTTTCGCTTTACGAAGGTGGCGACTCGGCATTTATCCCCCTTGCCGCTGTCAAAGCTTTGGTAACCCGATAATCTAACAGGGGCCTTTCCCGTTTCCTGCACGACTATGGCTACGGGTGCTTCCTGTTGCAGCTCGAGGTATTGTTGCAGCAACGCTCTTTTCCTCTGGTACTCCCTACAATTCCACTGCCAGAATGTGGAGGCATTTTTCTTAACCGAATTTTTATCCATTTCTATTAAGAATAGCTTCTATGGCTCCGATTTTCTCGCACAGCCTAGCTATTGTCGTGCCTAAGGTATCCATCGAAGTGCTTAGGGCGTCTATTTTGCAAAATTGTTGGTTCACTTGCGCCTGTAATAGCGCAATTGCTCCTCCATTCTGTAGCTGTCCTGCTTTCATGGTTTCGTTCTCCTTGTCCATTTTCATCAGCCACGTTTCAATTTTCTTTTGCCAGCTCACCAGCGGGTCGGTCTCCCCCGCCTTACGTTTGGAAGGGGGTTGTCTCGTAAAATCTACATTCATATCCTCTTCCTCCTGACCAGATGCAGCTGGCACAGGAGCAGGAGGAATGATGTGGGTGTTGCATTTTTTGGGAGCCTCTGCAGGTACCCTCTCTGTTTTTAGCGCGCTCAGCTGATTTTGGGTTTCCCTCAGCAATCGTTCTAACCCCATGTTTGCTTTCTTCTGCTGCTCTATTTCTTTCTTAAGTAAGCTAACCTCATCTTTTTCAGCCTGGGAGCCCTTGCTACCAAAGCTTACCAAGTGGGTATTTTCTTCTTTCTTCTTTTTTCCCCACGGGTCCTTGGGGCCCTGGGCGGCAAGCCGGGTCCCCGGCCCTGGTTAGCAGGTCCCCGGCTCTGGTCAGCAGGCCACTTGGCTGAAGTCTGCTGGCGGCCTCCTCCGGACCACGAATTGGACCTCCTTCCGGGTCTCGAGCTGGATCTCGCTCTCGACTGCTGCCCCGCCTGGTCTCTGGTAGCATCCCTTGCTCTGCCTCGGTGCTCCTCTCTAGGTGCATGATACCATTCGTGACGTATGCGAAACACAATGCTAAAGCATGGCAGAATGGAAACTGGCCCGCGCTCATACGCCAGATTGCTCGTACTGTGTGACGTCACACACAGGCCATTCGTCCTAATTATAGTTGGCATGGGCGCGACACAAGTGTCTGGCACAAGAGAAGGCACAACAAAAGGTGCCTGAAATGCTTCGCACTAAAAGTTACTGCTTGAAAGAGCAGCAGTTACATTATAAGCAAAACGGACAAGAGCATTCAATCCTGCGACGTGAAAACATCTGTTATGCTCCAATTAATTATAAAGATTGTCACGCGCTGTACTGCTGTGTTTCGACATCTGAAATCGCCACATTCACGTGACATAGGCAGGTTGCGAACGTAGTTCCCGCGCCTACTAGGGCGCCCCTCGCGGCGGCGAGCGCGGAACCGGCAGGATACGACCGGCCCGCTTGCGTTCGGAAAGCCTGTATGTGGACTGTTTCGCGCGTAGCTGTTGCCTTTTCTGAGCAATGCCGAAGTGCAACCCGAGCTGTTGAGTAGTGGGCTGCAACAGCACGTACACCAACTCACGAGGAACAAAGTTTTACAGGTTTCCAAGCCGACCGTATGAAGCAGAACGGCGTCAACACTGGATAGCGCTCGTCAGACGGCATAAGCTGTTTTATGTTCCGGCGTTATGTCAAGTGCGTTATAACGCTGAATTCTTTGCTTTTACAGTAATGATGGCAGCAACGGGACACCTGCAGTCAGTGGCGTAGCTAGGTCGTCTGGCACCCGGGGCCCATAGGTCTTCTGTCCCCTCCCCCCTCCCCCGGGTTTATTCGAGGAAGGTGAGGTTATCAACAATTTCCGTGTGTCTGCAGATGTGTATGACAGCCCCACACAGGCCCCTTGGACCCGGGGCCCACGCCCCCCCCCCCTCCCGTTGCTACGCCACTGCCTGCAGTGCGTACCAGGATATGCAGCAAACAAAGTAGTTTGTTCCCACACTGTACTGCAGTAACGCTGTGGAACTCTTTCCCAATCCTCTCCCATTCAAACAGCGCTAGGGCTTGCTGAGAGATTTGAGGAGGGGTTGCAGCCGGCTGAGCTGGCATACGCCCTTCTGAGCCCAGCATATTATCAACGAAGGGGCAGTTGAGATAACCAAAATTTTTGACAACGTGGTTTATTGGAACCTCCTTTGCACGCACTGAAAAAATCGCAACATAAGAGTATCGCACTTCCAGTAACTTGGGCGAAAATATTTTCCCAACGTAGTCTAACACAACTGGTAAGTTCATCCCCTTTTTTCTGTGTTTGGGGAGAGCAACGTTAGAATACCTCTGGTAGGTCTTACGAGTCGTTCGTACGCTCCACGTTCCTGGATGAGATGTTTTGGATTCGTATTTGCCGTCCTGTATGTACAGGGAAACTACCGCGGCGTCCTTGCACTTCCCTGCGATGCCAGCACGGCAATTGCAGCTCCCCGCTAGGATTTGTCTGCTGTCGCCGATCTTCAAGAATCAATGTCGCCTATAATTTCATGCGTCCACACCGTAGATAACGAAGTAACTTACGCTGAGCTTCACGCATCTCGCTGGTGCATTATTTTTCGTATGCGGAATAAACCTAGCAGTCACTTCCGATTAGTGCGAGTTCAACACTTCCCTCACGTCGTAGACGTGCCCCACTTCAAGTAGACGACTTCCTTTCTCTAAATTCTTTTCACGAAAAAAGCTACGAAGATCTTGTAATTCCCGAAACCCGGTTAAAATTAATATCGGCACGCTGTTTCGCGCCATCGCTACCGTTTGGCAGGACGCCAAACACGCAGCGCGCGCTGCTGACGCCGTGAGTTATCCTACCACATTCGCGCAACTATCCGTCAGATGGCGCTAGGGGTCGGAAAGACGGGGCGCCGCCTATGCACTTGCAACCTGCCCATTAGCCGCGTATACAGTGTTGCCATGTAGTTTTCCAATTTTCAAGTCCCCAATGTATTATTCTTGACCTTTCAACTTAGACAGCGTATGCATGGTATAACAACTAGGCGCGCTCGCGCACAGAAAGATTGTGGCACACACTGACATTCAAATAGGTTCTTTTTAGACATACAATATACAAGGTGCTCGAATCACTGTATACGAATAATATGACAGATGACTATATCAATCAACTGGAAGTTCGCTAGAAAACGCGTGCGGTCCTTTCTTCTCTATGGCAGCACCACCGCCCCATGCTTCTACCCGCCGCTGCAACGCACTGAAAACACAGCCTGCAAACTGTGCTGTAGGAGTGCGCAGGGCAGCCCCGGTGTCCAGGCCGAAGAACATAGCAGATGAGACGTGGCCTGTCAACGGTTGTGCCAACTGCGGACGTTTTCAGGCGGCTTGTTGGCGACACTAGCGTCGTTGTGCCATGCCGGCCACTAAAGGCACGGCGAGCACCACAGGCCAGCGGGGACCCAAGCTAAAGTTCTCGGCCTCAGTCGGACCAGTGTTGTGGATGTGCTGACACCACCAGCCGCGGCTGACGTCGTTGCCCTGGTCGCTCAGGTCGATCCCCGGCACGAGGTCGTTGCACGGAGTCACTGCAGACTGGTCAGCGCCGCCCTTCTCCTGACGCCCCGTGCACGTGTGGCAACTTCCATTGGCGTCCCGTGCTGCTCCGAACTGTCCCAGACAAGTGATGCTCTCGCAGTCGTGTGGCTGCTGGCAGCAGTGGTCCATCTCGCGCGGTGATGACAACCGGAGGGGGATCCTGGCGTCATAGGAAGGGATGAGGTACTGGGGCATCGCAAAGACGCCGTTGACACCAAACACGGGGCTCATGGCGCTCTTCCTTCAATGAGAGATCTGCCTCCCCACCTGCAGTGCTTCTGCGACGACCGCTACCTGCGACGAGACGGTACGACGACGCAATAGAACATGCAGCGAGACTTTGACGATGACGATGATATTCCTCTCTTTCGGCGCGTGTCAACGTGTCCTCTTCGTTATCTTCTTTGTCGTCTCTTTTACAAAGGCGCGTGACACCAGTAACTCTTAGCGTAATCCACACTGGAGTAAAATGGAAAATTCTGAAATAAATAATTGAAGTACTATATTACGAAAATATTTGTTAGACCTATCTGTGACGTCAATTTCGGTGTTTTGCGTCTCGTTTTACAGGTTATTCGTAAATTCATTTTACGAATGGAGCGGAAACAAAAGAAGCTCTAAGAACTTCTTACTTTACGAGATAATATTTTAGCGCGGAGTCTATTCGTGGAGAATAGTTGCGGTGCGGGTAGGTGGCAATTTCGCGAGCTCATTTCAGTTTTCTTCAATTTCAGTTTCAGTTTATTGATGCGTTTGAAATGTTTTACAGAAAATGCAACTCTAGGAGCTTCTTAGCCAGCATCAAGAAATATTTTTTGTAACTGAGCACTAGAAGATTTGCTGGTTGTGATGATCATTATGTGAGGAAGAGATGTGAGCTTCTCAAGTGGCCAAAAAAGTTTTTTCTCCAAGAAAATCACCACCCCTTTCAGTCCGTGAAGATGGTCGAACAGCGAAGGTGTTAGTTGCACCGAGTGTTACACAGTCAAACTTCGCTAACAGTCTATATTGTAAATCTCTTGTTTCACCATTCTTTCCCCCCATTTTCGCTTTTGCGCTAGGCAGCTTCTTCCTCAGGAGTAACCATTACTCGGTGTGTTCCCATAGTTGTAGCTGCGACAGAATGTGCGGAACCACTAAACCAACGCTCCCTATAATGGGTACAACGCCCACCACTCGAGATGCGGGAGCTGCAATTGTTTTGACGATTGGTTGGATCCCTTTGACGATTAATGTCTTTCTGTTTCTTAGTGAGGTTACACACACTATCGGTTGCAACGGAGAGAACCACGTCAGGGGCGGTATGGCCGCATTTCTCCGTTGTCACTTGCATTCGATCTCCAGAGTTTTCGCGGTGGGCGTGGTTAGCTGCATCCGCCCGCCATTCACGCTTGCGATTCTTCAAAATTAAATCGCTTCAAAATTAAATGTAGCCATCACGCAAAACAATGAGTACCTCATACCCCCTTAAGCAATGGCTCATACACTCGCAAACGTGGCCTCCGTATCGCGGCGACAGAAGTGACATTGTACGCTGGAATGACGAGCGGCAACGCGGCAAGCTGTGGAACAAGACGACAACGACGGCAATGAACGCGGGAGCATTGGCACGAGCGCGTTCGAGCAGTAGCGTCGAGGGGCGATACTCGAAATGCGGAGCCGGTAATTCGACCGCCGCACGACCTCTACCAATTACGCAGGAATTCAATCGCTGACCACCGACGATCTGCGCGAGACTTTCAGAGCGGTCGTACGGGAAGAGTTGCAGAGGTTGTACCCCAGGTCGCAGCCTCAAGTAGCCTCGATCGCCGACATCGTCAAAGATGAGCCTGAGCGATCGCTTGGAGTTCATGAGCTGCAACCTGAATCACCGCAGCCCCAGCCGGAAGCGATGAGCTACGCTGCCGTCGCCCGCCGGGGCCCTATAACGCCGCAATTCCGTAGTCCACCGCCGCCACGCGAGGAAGACGGACATTTGGCGCGCTGCTGACCACCGCCCGCTCTGGTACCACTGCGAAGAAGCGGGTCACGTCTATCGCCGATGCCCATACCGGGAGATGGGACTGCGAGGGTTCGCTGTGAACGCGCCGCGACCAGAGCTTGGCGAACGACCTCGCGATATCGCCGACTACCTCGCCACCGTGCACTCAGTGGAGCCCTCGACGACCATCCCGTTCGCCGTCACCAGGCCGCTACCTGTCGCCGCAGCGCCGACCATAAACTGGCCCAGCCCGGGGCCACTCTGCGAGCCCATATCCGGAAGACTAAAAGCAGCAACCGATGGCGGTGCGGTTGCTGTTCATCGAACTGACGAAGATCCTCCGCCGCCGACGAAGACGACGAAGAATATACCTCGACGGCATAGCGAAACGCCGCCGTCGCGACGAAGTCTGGAAGCAAAGAATACGCCGACAAAAGACGACCTGACGACGCCGCGTATCAGCCACAGGCCAACGTGACGCAGCCGTGATCCGACGCCAAGACCTAACTGTAACGCAAGACAAAGAACCACCGACCTCGACGTGCTTCTCGACGGCCATGCAGTCACCGCTTTAGTAGACACAGGAGCCGATTACTCCGTCATGAGTGGACCCATTGCCGCCCAGTTGAAGAAAGTTAAGACTGCATGGGAATGCCCTCAAATTCGGACCGCTGGAGGACACCTCATCACGCCGACTGGAATCTGCACGGCAAGAATTACCGTTCATGACCGGACTTACCCTGCCACCTTCGTTATCCTCCAACAGTGTTCACGAGACATCATTCTCGGCATGGACTTCATGAACCAACACGGTGCAATCATCGACCTGAAGTCGAAGTCGACAACGCTGTCGGAAGATCGAGCGATACCGCCGGAGAGCTCTCGTAGTCACCATGCCTTAAGCGTGCTCGAAAGTCAATTCAGCATCCCGCCTCGCTCCAGCATTGTCATTTCCGTCGGCACCAAAACACCTGCCGACGTAGAAGGCGTCATCGAGGGTGACCGACGTCTACTGCTAGACCGTGAAATTTGCGTCGCAAAAGGGGTCGCTCGACTGCACGGAGGGAAACCTGAAGTGTTGCTGAGAAACTTCAGCCAGGAGTTCAAGCACATCAACAAGGGCACGACGATCGCGTACATCGGGGAAATTCTGGAAACCAGTAACGCGTTTGTCATCTCGGATTTCGCCGCATCTACACCGACGACCATGGTTCCCGAACCAGACTACGACATTACTCGAAGTCTCCCCATGATTAAGCAACAACAGCTCAGAAGCCTGCTCCGACGATACAAAGGCTGCTTTTCGACGTCATCGAGGATTCGACAAACACCAGTCGCAAATCATCGCATAATCACCGAGGAGTGCGCTCGACCACTCCGGCGGAGCCCTTACCGAGTTTCGCCGCCAGAACGTGAAGCTATAAGAGAACAAGTCGACGAAATGCTCCGCGAAGACATCATCCAGCCGTCTAAAAGCCCGTGGGCATCCCCTGTTGTCTTGGTGAGGAAAAGGGACGGAATCTTACGTTTCTGCGTCGGTTATCGTGCTCTGAACAAAATCACAAAGAAGGATGTATACCCCCTACCACGGATAGACGACGCATTAGGTCGGCTCTGCAACGCAAAATACTGCTCGTCAGTGGATCTCAAGTCTGGCTACTGGCAAATAGAAGTCGACGAAAGAGATCGCGAAAAGACCGCTTTCATCACGCCAGACGGCCTCTACGAGTTCAAGGTCATGCCATTCAGACTGTGCTCGGCGCCTGCAACGTTCCAGCGCGTCATTGACACGGTGTCGGCAGCATTGAAGTGGCAGACCTGTCTTGTTTACTTGGATGACGTCGTCGTATTCGCCGAAAATTTCGACGATCATCTTAGGCGGCTTGCGACAGTACTAAAGGCCATCAAGTCATCAGGGCTCACTCCGAAGCCAGAAAAGTGCCGCTTCGCTTACGATGAGCTTCTGTTCCTAGACCACGTCATCGGCAAGTCTGAAGTCCGCCCGACCCGCAGAAGACAGCTGCCATCACAAGGTTCCCGCAGCCCATCGACAAGACGGCAGTGCGAAGATTCCTTGGCATGTGTGCCTACGACAGGCGCTCTGTCAAAGATTTCTCACGCATCGCTGAGCCGCTAACGCATCTAACCAAATCTGATGTCGAGTTCAAGTGGCAAACACCGCAGGCCGACGCATTTCAAGAACTAAAACGACGCATCCAGTCACCGCCGGTACTTGCACATTTCGACGAAGACGCTGATACCGAAATCCACACTGACGCCAGTAGCCTAGGCCTCGGTGCCGTCCTAGTCCAGAGAAAAAGATGGACATGAATACGTAATAGCTTACGCTAGCGGGTCGTTGTCAAAAGCGGAAGGCAATTATTCTACAACCGAAAAGGAATGCCTCGCCATCGTTTGGGCTACAGCGAAATTTCGCCCTTACCTATATGGCAGGCCATTCAAAGTCTTCAGCGACCATCACGCCTGGTGTTGGCTAATGAATTTAAAGGATCCTTCAGGACAGCTGGCGCGGTGGTACCTAAGACTGCAAGGATATGATATCACTGTGGCCTATAAGTCCGGACGAAAATACTCTGATGCCGATTGCCTATCACGCGCTCCCATTCACTCGCTGCCGCAAGATGACGAAGATGACGACGCCTTCCTTGGTATTTTAAGCGCGGAAGACTTCGCTGAACAGCAGCGAGCAGACCCGGAGTTGAAAAACCTCGTCGAGTATTTGGAAGGGCACACCGACGTTGTCCTTAGGGCATTTAAGCGAGGACTGTCTTCGTTCTCGCTTCAAAACAACCTACTCGTAAAGAAGAACTTCTCACCAGTGCGCGCCAACTACCTTTTTGTTGTCCCGTCAGGACTGCGTCCAGAAGTATTGGACGCCCTACATGACGATCCGACCACTGGACACCTCGGATTTTCCCGGACACTATCGAGGATACAGGAAAGGTATTATTGGCCGCGCCTGACCGCCGAGGTCGCCCGTTATGTCAGGACATACCGAGACTGCCAGCGACGCAAGACACCACCGACAAGACCAGCCGGATTACTACAGCCAATCCAGCCTCCTTGCCGACCATTCCAGCAGATCGGGACGGACTTGTTGGGACCCTTTCCGACGTCAGCAACCGGAAATAAGTGGATCGTCGTGGCGATGGACTACCTCGCCCGCTTCGCTGAAACTAAAGCACTGCCGAAAGGTAGCGCAGCCGAAGTGGTGAAATTCTTTGTTGAAAATATCCTGCTGTGACATGGCGCCTCAGAAGTCTTCATCACCGACAGAGAAACGGCCTTTAAGCGGAGCTCACCCAAGCCATTCTGCAATGCAGTCAGACAAGGCACAGGAGGACAAAGGCCTACCACCCACAGACGAATGGTCTTACGGAGCGCCTGAATAAGACCCTCGCCGACATGCTAGCAGTGTACGTCGACATCGAACACAAGACCTGGGATTCCGTCCTGCCGTACGCAACATTCGCTTACAACACGGCGGTGCAAGAAACAACACAGATCACGCCATTCAAGCTAGTGTACGGCAGGAATCCGACGACGACGCTCGATGCCATGCTGCCGCACGTCACTGACGAGGAGAATCTTGACGTCGCTACCTATCTCCAGCGCGCCGAAGAAGCCCGACAGCTCGCCCGCCTGCGGATCAACAACCAGCAGTGTACCGACAGCCGACACTGCAACCTCCGACGACGCTTCGTCGAGTACGAGCCCGGCGACCGTGTTTGGGTATGGACCACGATACGCCAACGTGGACTGAGTGAGAAACTATTGCGACGCTATTTCGGACCCTACAAGGTCATCCGACGTATTGGCGCGCTGGACTATGAGGTCGTGCCAGACGGCATTTCGCACTCACAGCGGCGCCGCGCACGATCTGAAATGGTCCACGTGGTGCGTCTTAAACGCTTTTACGAACGCTGACGAACTTCCTTATTTTGTTGTTTTCTTTGCTACGAATGCTTTTCTTTATTACTTTCGGTTGTTCGCAGAATCGAGTCGATTCTTTTGAAGAGGAGGGTACTGACACCTGCACTTGTCTATCTTTATCGGGCGACCACGTTTTGCCGCCTAACAAATGTTATCGCACAGCTCGGGACGCGTCTGCATGCATCGGAAGTTTCTGGAATGTTGTCGATGCTTCTATGCACTATCTGTTGTCGCGGAACCTTGTGTTATCTGATTTCATCGCGTGACGCGAGTGGTGTAGAACTTTTTGGAAGACACGCGGGTCCCAGCGATTAGTCTGGAACATTCGACAACAGGGGCGCTATAACGTAAAACTATTCCAAACTTTTCTATTCCAATTCTGTTATCAGCCCTCCACGATTGGTCAAAAACTTTTTTCGACCACCCCCACTTCACCTGTCTGTCACGCGACGTCACGAAAACCGCGATACCTCCCCATCTGATATGAAGTGTACACACTGATTATGCATGATTTGACAGAAAAAGGAAAAGCAGTTACTTCTGATTCGACCCCTTTTCGCCATTAGTCCTCGGCTATTGGTAAAAAGCTTTCGGGCTGCACCCACTTCACCTGCCTGTCACGCGACGTCACAAAACCGCAAGAACTCACCGCGTCAAAGTGACGTGTACACGATAAAGGTGCATTAATATGCCGAACAAAACTGAATTTTCTTCGGAATAACCGCAGGCTGCCCCTTTCCGAAAGGAATAAAAGATCGCTGCCGCCGATCGCTCAGACGCTGGCTACTCGCACCTGCCGGAGAGCATGGGTGTATTTGCGTATAATAAAACTTCTTGCGTGGCCGTGTAACGTTTTCAAGCACTTTTGGCACATTTACCCCCTCATTCTGCCAACTCTTCTTTGCTGAGGGTCCGTTTTAGCGTCATTCTTGAGCTTCCGTTGCATGCCGCCGCGATTTTCGACCAGCCGCCGCAAGGTAAGTAAGGGAAAGCCGGCCAATCGTAGACGCCGGCACCACCCTCTTCATCCGGTTATCGACTTTCAATGCAGTGGCTCGGCCCCATCGAATCCCTCTCCACTTGAGCGTTCTCCTCGCCTCTTGTCAGCCAATTAGATACGACAAGCCGCTCAGTGTAGGCAATGTTATTCGTTTTTCAAGCAAACAAAAGTGATCTCCTATGAACGAGGAGAGCGTTTGATTGGTCTGTTCATACAACCCTGCGGGTAACCGCCTGGTGCTTGCGTTGGTGGTTACGCAAATTTGACGTCAGAAGATTGGAATAGAAACATATTGGAATAGTTTTACGTTATGGGCAACCAGCGCTGAAGCTTCGCGTGCCGACAGCAGCGCCGTAACACACAGCCTAGCGAGCGGTAGAGACAGTTTCCAGTAGCACACGCAGTGATTTCGTGTCAGCAAATTCACCGATTGTCTTGAGTCACACTTTTCACGGCTCCTCAAACGGCAGGGAACCGACGTGCTAGGACGTAGCAGCGCATGCGCTCTACGCAGCGCGCATGGCCATGGACAGAACTTGGCTGGCCGCATCGGGCTAGACAAACATTGATACAGGCGCACGTTTCTTATCGCTAAATATGTCGTGCCATCTTCGTAGCCTCCCTATCGGACGGTTTCAGCATATTTTAGTAACGCATGAAAAATGTCGTAGCGCCTCCTGGCCAGCGCTGGTTCCCCATAGGGCCCCAGCTGTATAAAATCCGACGCGCTTGACCCGGTGATAAGATTTTCGACGACCGCCAATCGTGTTCGCCGCTAACGTTGTTAATGGTTGTTCTTTGAGTGTAGCCTGTTTTTGAGGGCACAAGTTCGCCCAATAAAGCGCTCGTTTCGTTAACCACAGTTTTGCTGCCTTCTTAACCGTCACTACCGCTTGACAATATATATATATATATATATATAACGAGAATAAAGGGGGGTTAATCTAGGGGCCTGATTTTTATTCATCATATGATGAGTGAGTGAGTGAGTGAGTGAAGAAACTTTTATTGTAGGTTCGGCGAGGACGCGAAGTCGTCGCGCACCCGGCTACGAAGCGCACAAACAAGGACACCAAAGAAAACATAGAAGATTTTACGTGTACTAGCTTATTGAGATAAAGAAATGATAAATTAATCGCAATGAAAGTGGATGAAAAGACAACTAGCCGCAAGTGGGCAACGATCCCACGTCTCTAACCAAGGCGTCTTAGGATATATATGTATATATATATATATATATATATATATATATATATATATATATATATATATATATAATATATTATAATACCGAGACCGATCAAGCTGCCTAGCGCTGTTTATTCCAAAAAAGGCAACGCCCCAGCTCACGCGCGAAGAAGTAGAACAGGGAAGATGATGATGGCTATGTACAAATGAAAACGACGAAGTACGTTAATGGTGCTTACACTAACTTCCCCCCGTCATGGAAGCGGCCAGCCTGGCCGCAGATTAGAGATTATCTAAACGGGGAGTGAAGGGCTTCATCCGCGAGACATGAACAATGTCGGCATTCCGGCGGCGCCGGTCAGTGACGGAGTGTACTGGGCGTACGAGATAGTTCACTGCAGATGTTTGCTGCACGATGGTGTACGGGCCAACGTAGCGTTGAAGGAACTTCTCACAGAGGCATTGGGTGCGGACTGGAGTCCAAAGCAGGACTTGGTCTCCAGGGTGAAAAAACGTAGGTCACGGCGTTTGTTGTCGCAGTGACGCTTGCGCTCAGCTTGGGTAGCTTCTGTGCTGTGCCGGGCGATTCGACGGCAATGTGCAACTCGGGCAGCAAAATCTTCTGGAAGCGACGCATTAGGCGAAGAAGGTGCGAAAAAGAGTTCTCTGTCGAATATGGTGGAAGGAGGTCGTGCATATACAAGGAAGAAAGGGCTGTAGCCGGTAGTCCGTTGAATAGCAGTATTATATGCGAATGTCACAAAAGGAAGAATTTTATCCCAGTCAGTGTGGTCAGGACGGATGTACATGGAAATCATGTCAGACAGCGTACGCTGGAAGCGCTCAGTAAGGCCATTGGTTTGCGGATGATAGGTAGAAGTAGATTTGTGGACGGTATTAGTGGCCCGAAGAACTTCCTCGAGAACTTGTGAAATGAACGCCTTGCCACTGTCACTGAGAAGAACGCGAGGAGCGCCGTGGCGCAAGACGATGGCGCGCAAGAAAAAGTCGGCGACCTTAGAAGCGGTACCGGATCGCAGAGGGGCAGTCTCGGCATATCTTGTTAAATGGTCGACCGAGGTGACAATCCAACGGTGACCGGAGGGTGTCAACGGCAAGGGACCATATAAATCAATACCAACAAATTCAAAAGGTGCGTTCGGGCAAGGGAGAGGTTGTAGTAAAACGGCAGGAGGGGATGTCGAGTGTTTGCGGTGCTGACATGACGCACAAGAGGCAATGTATTTGGCCACCGTTGTGGATAGGCTAGGCCAGAAGCAGCGGGTCTTTATGGGGTCGTAAGTCTTGTGGAAGCCTAAGTGGCCAGACGATATGTCGTCGTGAAGCGCCTGCCACGCCCCCTTGAAGGCGGAATTGTCGAAGTTGGCGTCGCAGGCGGCTGTTGGGTGGTTCGGTGAACCCACTAAGGCGATCCAGGAGAGCTCGACAGTAGGAGTCGGCCCGCTGAAGCGAGACGAAATCAGAGCGTAATGAAAGCGTAACTTGGTCCAGGGGCGTTATCGAGAGCTGGTGTGAGGCAGGCATAGCATCGGAACGAAGTGGTGGGGAGGACGACGGCGCGTAACCGGGAGAGAGCAAGAGTGGGCAGCGAGATAATGCGTCTGCATCATGATGACTTTTTCCAGACTTGTACGTTATAGTAAAGTCATATTCCTGCAAGCGGAGTATCCAGCGTCCTAAGCGTCCTGACATGTTTTTCATTGATGACAGCCAACACAGAGCATGATGGTCGGTGACGATGGTGAAATGGCGGCCGTAAAGGTATGGGCGGAATTTCTGAATCAACCAAACGATAGCCAGGCACTCTTGCTCTGTAATGGTGTAGTTCCTTTCAGCTGGAGAAAGTGATCGGCTGGCATATGCAATGACTTGCTCTTTAGAGGCTGTATTACGTTGCAGACGTACTGCGCCAATACCTTGTGCGCTTGCGTCAGTATGGAGTATGGTGGGGGCTCGATTATCGAAGTGGCGAAGCACTGGTCCAGAAGTAAGATGCCGCTGAAGATCTTGAAAAGCCGACTCGCAGTCGCTAGTCCATGTGAAAGAGGCACCGGTAACCAGTAGCTTGTGTAGAGGAGCTGCTATTGCTGCGAAGTTGCGTATAAATCTACGAAAATACGACGCCAAGCCGAGGAATCTACGTAGATCTTTCTGTTGCTGGGGGCGAGGAAACTGGACAACGGCACTAATCTTTTCGGGGTCTGGCTGGATGCCATCTTTTGAGACGATGTGACCCAATACTTATAGTCTTGCTTGCAAATTTGCATTTTTTTGTATTGATCGGGAGACCAGCATTTTCAAGGCTCTTGAGAACTTCGTCTAATCGATGAAGATGTTGGCTGAAGTCAGACGAAAAGATGACAATGTCGTCCAGATAACAGAGGCACGTCTTCGATTTTAGACCACGAAGTACGTTGTCTATCATGCGCTCAAATGTGGCAGGAGCGTTACAAAGGCCAAAAGGCATCGCGTTAAATTCATAAAATCCGTCTGGTGTAGCGAACGTGGTCTTTTCTTTGTCAGTCTCGTTCATCGGAATTTGCCAATATTCTGATCGAAGATCAAGGCTGGAGAAATACTCCGCCCCTTGTAGTGTGTCCAAAGCGTCGTCAATTCGAGGTATTGGATGTACGTCCTTGCGCGTGATCTTATTGAGCGCTCGATAATCGACGCAAAAGCGAACGGAGCCATCATTTTTCTTTACCAGGACCACGGGAGAAGCCCATGGGCTAGATGAAGTTTGTATTATCTTCCGCGCAAGCATGTCAGCAACCTGTTGTTCAATGACCTTTCGTTCGGAAGACGATACACCATAGGGGCATCGTCATATTATAGCGGAACCATCGGTTTCTATGCGGTGTGTAACCGCAGGAGTTTGGCTCAACACAGGGGAACAGCTATCGAAACAGGCTTTGTGCTTTGCCAAGACCACCAGTAAGGCTTCGGACTGCGCGGCTGTTAGGTCAGAATCAAGAACGGCTGGAGGAGGGAAAGAAGCATCCAAACCTGAGGTTGATGCTGGCGATGAAGAAGGGCAAAGCGTGACTATAGAGATAGGTTGAGTGTCAGCGAGGGTTGCCACAGTCATCCCTTTGGGCAGCATCACTGGATCTGGGGTCGTGTTGCAAGCAGACAGAAGGGTGCGGCCACGTGAAAACCGGACGAGACAGGTGGCAATGAGAATTCCGCGAGAAGTACAGCGGGAAGAAGGGGCGACTAGGGCGTCTCCGTCGGCGATCTGACTGGATGTTACGGCTGCAACGTCTTCGTGACCAGGACGCAGGACGTAGTCTGCAGCGATGGCCAAGTTCACGCATGAAAGTGAAGAGTCCGTAACAGGTGCAAGCTCTGTATTCGTGATGTGGACAACTTGCTCTCTACATGAAATGACGGCTGAAGCAGAATGTAGGAAGTCCCAACCCAGTATAAGTTCATGGATACATGTTGAAAGGATGAGAAACTCAATATGGTGGCGTATGCCGTCGATGAGAACACGAGCAGTACACTGTCCGTCGGGGTGAATGAATGCATTATTAACACCACGCAGAATAGGTCCAAGATAAGGCATTTTTACTTTCCGGAGCCGGGAACACAGATCACTACGAAGAACAGAAACGGCGGCACCGGTATCGATGAGAGCTGACGCGGCAACACCTTCTACAGTCACAGAAAGCATATTGGCCGGGCGAACAGCAGGAATTTTCGAAGACCGATAAGAAGCAGTTTCTCCTCCAAAAACTGCAACAGTTAGTTTTCTGAGTGCTGGTCGACAAGATAGTAAGTGGGGCGAAGCAGTGATGTAGAGCGCCGGTAAGGGGATGGAGAACGACGTCTGGCCGAACGGGAGCTATGAGGCAGATTGGGAGCAGCTGGAGGAGACGGAGAACGCTGTTGCGGGAACGAGTACGGTTCGGGACAGTAGGCGTACGGTACGGGATATCTGCTAGTCAACATTACGATTATATAAAAGGCGAAACAGGAACATGGAGAACCGACAACCCCGCGTGTATTTCAGCACAATAATCTTAATTAGCGGTCTTCCTTCACGCACGTGGATAGCCATGACAAGACAGTCCTTTGACAACTAACCGCAAGTACTCTATATGTCAAAGCCAAAGGCGTATTTAGCCCGGCGGCCAGTAAATGTGATGTAATACTGCGAACAGCCTTTGCGATAGCATGCTGACGGACGATGACAGAGAGACAGTTTGCACAATTCTTGTGTCGTTCCTTTGGCCTCAAGCGTCTTGTGTCGTTCCTTTGACACATGAGCAATTTGTTCATGTGTCCATCTTAATACATAGGTACATCTTTTCTCGATTCACAGCTGCTGCGGTAGCTCATGAGTGCGGAGAGCAAAATTGTGCTAGGGAAATAATTGGGAGCCCCTTAACAAAATCGATAGATCAAAATCAAGATCCGTCCACAACGGCGTCTTTCCTGGACGCTGTGCCACGTTCGGATGCTAAGAATGTGTTCCTACTGAAGAAATACGGCCGCGGATGGCTTCCGACAATTATCCTAGCCCGTTGACTCCGTAGCATTAAAAAAAAACGTGGATACCTTTCGGGAAGCCTCTGAAAACACCGGAATGAATCATCGCTTGCTTTGCGTCGTCGATACTATACCACTAAACGCTTTTAGGATGATAAGCGATTTCAGGCCGACTACCGGCTACTCTTTATCAAGAGCACGAATAACGCCGGCGGGGCAAGCTTTGTGGTGAAGTTACGGGCGTATGAATTGCTTTTATTCTTTCATTTTTGTTTCGTAGACGTCACCAGTATGTAACCATGACAAGTTTGAAAATTTTAAGGTAAGTGCCTTAAACATTTAAATACCTTAAATCTCACGCCACATGGTGGCACTCACGCAAACTAAACCCTGATGTGCTAAAGAGTTGGATATGCCCTCTCCTCGATATTCTGCGCCATTCTTACCTTTAAATTGTGAACCACCAAGCCCAGCAGAATTTTTTATTCATTTTACGTCAGAATAGGCGCTGTAACCCATAGTTACAGGCATGTGTAGGCGTAGTGACGCACGAGTACACTGAATCAAACTTCAACACTTATTTGCAAGGCTTGCGATAAAGCGTTAGTCAGTGACGAAGCGTGTAAGTACCACCTGAGTATGAACATAAGTTAGTGCAAGTTATCATGAGTTTGAGAAATCGTGTGACGATGAGCTTGAGTGGACTCGAATGTGTATGTTTTAATAGAACAGAAAAGAGGGCAAGTTGCTTTACACTGGTTATCATGGAAGCAGCGCGATGAAACTGCACTAAACAACGAAGGAGAGACCCAAAATAAACCGCTATGCTCTTAACTGGGGTTTATTGCCAACAACACGAAGCTTAAATATCAAATGGAACAAAAGAAAAGCCCATCTCATGGCGCATAAAGGAAATAATCTCTTCATTCAGCAAAAATACAGACGCCCCACGATAATTTTTTTTTCACGATGGCTTTTGTCGCATGCTCCATTCGATACTTAAGCTTCGTGTTATTCGTAATAAACCTCAGTCGAACGCGTAGCCCCTTTTTGTGGGTCTCTTCGTTCTCGCGTGCGGTTTGTGGCGCATCAGCCATGCTCTGTGAATGTGACATAGGGCTGGTGAATAGGGGCGGAGGCGAGTATGGGTGTCAGTGGGTTTCCGCAAGCCTCAGTGGAAGTCAGTATATATGAGCGTTAGTGCGAGCTGCTGAGTAGGAGTGAACAAGAGCCGGAGCGTGGGTGAGTGCCGACGAGTGTGAGTGCACATCAGTGTGAGTGGGGCACGCGAAAAATGGCACGCGAAAAATGCCAGTGCAATCCCATGTCGCGATTCACGCTATTGTCATTAGCATTGAAACACTGTAGCGACATGTCGCATTGCCGCCACGTCATGTATGAGGCTTGTAAGCTGCCTGATCCTCTCTAGCGCATTCCTCTGGACAAGCTTCGCCATCTAGCGACACCTCCGCGAAGGCCGCGCTTGGCGCGCGTCTCAATATTTATTCAGGCAGAATTGACTTAAGTGATGAGGGTTCTATGACGCCCTGCACCCGGTAAATAAAGAATTTTTTGTCATTGAAGAGCAGCTCCTAGCCAGTGACTCAAGTTACCATCATAGAGTTTCAAGGAAGAGTGGTACATACTCAGTGGCACACACCTATTGACTCAAGTTGGTCTAACAGGTTCTTTCAAACACAGATCCCTCAGCACACTAGCCCAATGCTCTACCCATTTGACCAAGCACTACTCAAACACCCAAGTTGGCGGGAACACTGTTTTGGACAAAAACATCCTCGAAAGTGACATGACGTCGCTTTCCACATCAAAACGAAAGGTACTTCCTTGTGTAACCACTCCGGCAGCGAAGAAACTATTGAATGCGTTCTTTTCTGTTGTCCCAGATATAGCATGGACAGGCAATCATCCACGACCGCACTGACCCGCCTTGACGGCCGGCCGATTTCGGAACAGACAGTCCAAGAACACCGGCCTAAAAAGTCGTCAAACCACAAGTCGGTCAAGGCGCTCTTTAAGTTCTTGTGTTCGAGTGACCTTGTATAGAAATAATAGTTCTGAGAGACCTCCACCGGTTATCTTACGGTTATCCTTCCCCCCTTTCCCGCCCCACATCTTTTTCTCACTCTCTCTCCTGCAAAGCGCATAATATATCCTAAGAGTGATAATCACAATAATACTACTGAGTGAGTATGAGTTGCTATCCGCTTACTCGACGGGCTTACGGTTACAGCCATTGCAATACTGAACCGATAGGATTGCTGATGTTAGTGAAGATTCAAGCACAATGTCAACATGTAGGTATTGTAGAACAAACGTTTATGCCCACGTGAGAATATTCAGTCACACGGCAAGCAAACTACAAAACACAGTCAAAAAGAGATAAATAATAACAAGACATGCAACGCAATAATTGAAATACATGGATCTTCCTCACATCATGATCATCATAGCCAGAAGATCTTCTCGTACTCAGCTAAAAAAAAAAACACTTCTACGCCTTGGCCAAGCAATCAGCTAACGCAATTTCCACCCAACCCGACGATCCAACGATTTCCCAAGGATCGTCTCCGCAATGTAATATTATCTCTGAAAAACAAACTTCTTTGACATTTTTTTTTATTTAGGTACTTTTGAGTGCGGGACAGATGAATTTGCAATCATCTGTAAAACCAGACGCACAAAATGGGAATTAATGCCACAAAAGGCATGACAACTATTCCCCGTATATAGTACTGCAATTATTTCTTGTAAATGTTCCCAATTTATTAATTACGCTAAGCGTTGCTGTTGTCACGCGCCTTTGTAAAGGAGACGACAAAGACGATATACAAAAGAACTAGTTGACACGCGCCAAACGAGAGGAATATCATCATCATCGTCAATGTCTTCTTGCATGTTCTATTCCGTCGTGATACCGTCTCGTCGCAGATAGCAGTTGTCGCAGAAGCACTGCAGGTCGGTAGGCAGATCTATCATTGAGAGAGGAGCGTCATGAGCCCCTTGCTCGGTGTCCCCGTCGTCCTTGCAATGCCCCAGTACCTCATCACGTCGTATGACTCCAGGATCCCCCTCGGGTTGTCATCACTGCGCGTAAATGACCACTGCTGCCAGCAGCCACCCGACTGCGAGACCATCACTTGTCTGGGACAGCTCGGCACCGCCCACGACGCCAATGGAAGTTGCCACAGGTGCACAGTGCGTCAGGAGAAGGGTGGCGCTGACCAGTCTGCAGTGACTCCGTGCAACGACCTCGTGCCGGGGATCGACCTGATCGAGCTTGGCAACGACCTCAGCCGCGGCTGGTGGTGTGAGCAGATCCACAACACTGCTCCGACTGAGGCCGAGAACTTTAGCTTGGGTCGCCGCTGGCCTGTGGTGCAGGCCGTGCCTTTAGTGGCCGCCATGGCACAGCGATGCTTGTGTCGCCAACAAGCCGCCTGCAAACGTCCGCAGTTGACAGCACGGTTGGCAGGCCACGTCTCACCTCTCGAGTTCTCGCCCTGACCACCGGGGCTGCCCTGCGCACTCCTACAGCACAGGTTGCTGGCTGTGTTTTCGGTGCGTTGCAGCGGCGGGTAGAAGCGTGGGGAACTGGTGCTGCCATAGGGAAGCACGGACTACTCGCATTTTTTCGTGAACTTTCAGTTGATCGACATCGTTATCTGTCATATTAGTTGTATTCAATGATTCAGTCATTCGATATCTTGTATGTCTCAAAATAAACTAATTGTATGTCAGCTGTTTGTCATAATTATTCTGCGCGCCAGCGTGCATATCTTTTAAACCGTGCTCGCGCTCTCGAAATTCCAATGCCAAGACTAATCCAGTGGCCCCACAGAAAATTTCTAAAACTGCTGGGTAACACCATGTAGCCGGCTAATGTCATGTGAATAAGGCGCATTTATAAAGAAACAAAGCATTACGGCGCATGATCACACTGATCAATAATGCTGGCATAACAGATATGCATTTCCGTGTAGATATATATGCAGATCCTTGCGATCTACTGGCACGTACCCACTCTGGGGGATTACCCAAGAATCGGGTAGGTTATAGTAAAGTGTAAAATAAGCCAAAATTATATTATACGTAAGCTATTGTCGGATATACTCCTCCTCGTCGCTTTGTTTACGTTGTAGCTACTGTTCTTCGAAGCAGACAATCTATTTGAATGCGAAGCATTCCTTGCCTCAATCCAGGAACCTTTTGTGGTGCTTTCTCTTGTTCCATACACTTGTCTCGTGCCAATGCCAGCTATAATTATCACGACTGGGTCGTGTGTGACGTCTCAAATTAGGAGCAAGTTTCCATTCGGCCAAACATTTACCACTGTCTTTCGCATGCGTCACGAGTGGTAGCATGCCAGTTTCTTTCATTCTTGCCTCGTTCTGGCCAGCACTTAAATATATGTTAGACTCCGCTGCCTTCTAGGTCGTATCACATTCCTCAGTACTCTCCTCGTAGCAGCTGACGCTGCGAAGGCGCTGTGCGACATGGTACCCCGTTTGGGATCGTTATATATCGTAACAGAACAGGCCCTAGCGTTTCTTCACCTGAGGCAGTCTTTCTGCCATCGTCGCCATGCGACCATAGTTGTCTTGCTGCTGTTGTCATCACGCACACGATCGCGTCACAAAAACAGTCGCTTGCCTTACACAAACATGTTTGCCGAAGTGGTAGCTGTTGAGTTCGAAACGACGCCCGATTGCCAGTTGCTCGGAAATTGCTTCGCTTTACATTGATTTTCACAGTGCGTTGGATCTGCATAGTGCTTTTACATATTAATTTTTGTCGTGCCTAGATAACGTTCGTCGACAAGCCTTGCGCCCGTGCCCATTTTTTTTTCTCTCTTCCATGCAAACTCCTCGCTAGACAAGTTCTCCTTGTATCATTCAAAGCAGACGCGTTCATAACTATACTCAGGCATGCTGGTTTGCCAGGACCTGTATTTTGTTTTTTGCGTTTTTCAAATACAAACGCACCTACTTATCGAGGAAGGATTCGGTTCATTTAGAACGACAATACAGTAAATATGTAGCATGTCTAAACAATGCACGAAAGGTCTCTGCATGGTTTATACATTATTACGCATAATTTAGGGTCTCTGCTTGTTGGTTAACTGACACGCATATACATATATGAGATATGTACCCATGTTTCAAAACAGGGTGTTTATCCCGATACGATGAAGCAATGAAGTACGCTATTAAAGAAAAATATGAAGGTAACCCGAGCAGCGACGTGTTAAGGGAGTAGTTGCACGATTCTGATGAAGTAATCGAAGTGTGGATGTACAAAAACGTGAGCTACCACACAGCAATATTTTTGTGTCGAAGACTAAAGCTTGTTTATCATTTAGAGCGTTTCTACATGCCCGTATTCGCGAATGACGGACAATGATAGTGCCGCACAACTCATAACAGAAATTCGTCTTGCAGAGTGTGATTGTAATCACGCTCAGCTCTCTTTTGTTCCTTATGAACATATCGCTTCCAGTGATTCCATGTCGATAGAAGCTGCACCTTTAGTTCTCGTTGGCAATCAAGCATTGACTGGTTAACCAATGTGGTCCCTATCGAACTCATCGCCTTCACACTTCAATAGTATCATTGCAGTCATTACGATGGGAGCACACAAGAGCGATATTGAACCCTATGTGATATTGCATCACCCAGCAATAGTGCCGATTATTTTGAGCAAAAATGGTTACGCTGCTCTTCCTGAGCAGCCAGAGCCATATTATGCGAAGCATATTAACGTAAGGTTTCGGGCCTTCGCGCGACGCCCGGCGGTGGCCACCATTGACCCTGAAGTGGGGTCACGTGACATGACGTCACGTGATGACGTCACACAGGCTGCAGATGGGGCCTCATATCGCGCCGTCGGTCGCCTCCCGGCGGTGGCCACCATTGACCCTGAAGTGAGACCGCATGATGTGACGTCACGTGATGACGTCACACCGGCTGCAGATAGGGCCTCATATCACGCCGTCGGACGTCGCCCGGCGGAGGCCTCCACGCTTCGGTTCGCGCCGTCGTACGCGACGCGGCGGCGCCACCATCGCTGCATCACGTGATACATGCTTCGCATCCACTGGGCTTAACCTTGATAAGCCTCCAATTTTTTTTTTTTGCCACACGCTACACGAATCCTTTCGTGCGATTCAATTCAGGAACAGCCAGCTACATTCACATGTGCGCCCTCAGCAACGAAGTCGGTGACGATGTCAGAATCAAGGCTTAATTTAGATCAGGCTACACACGCGTTTTGGCTGAAAACAACATGTTATCTAAACTTTATTGTTGTATTATTTATTTTTGACTGCCAAACGGACACAGCACAAAGCCTTCCTACAGTCCAGCGTTCCCGATTGGGTCGCTGGACACGGGCGACACTGCTGCGGAAATTTCACTGTTCTCATCACAGGCGATACGCGAAAAACAATACAATTGGAATCTAACACTATCCCTAACCAGTGTTCTTCTCGGCTCAAGAAAGCACACCGAGCAGGAAAATTTACTTGCCGGATATGGCTCCTCTTCGCCATTCAACTGGCCATCCATACAAAAGGATAGACAGTTGGGCGAGTTGGTACGGTAACATGATCTTGGCTTCTAGCGCGAAGTGAAACACGGACACAGAAAGGAGCAGACAGGGCGAGCGCTAACTCTCAACTAAATTTTTATTAAAGCGAAGAACAAATATATAGGCGATTGCAAAAACCGTAGCATAAGAACATGACAAGGTAAAAAAATCAGTTAAACATATCAGGGGGTATGGAAGTCAAAGAAAACCATCCATAGTCTCTCAAAAGTGCTTCCTTGGCGCTTTCAAGGAATTGAGACGTAAGACCACATAAGGCGCGCGCGAAATTCAGTTGCCCGGAGCACCAATGGAACATGTCTGTTATTCAAGAACCGGCTTCCTTCAGCCCCTTCAGCCAGCGCATATTTTTTTATTGCTCATTATTTATTTTGTCGTGGGGGTTTCAGGAATACTTAAAAACGTGAATGCTTTGCAGTAAAGGTGGTTACGTATTATATGTTAAGGTTGTCCCTCAGTTAAACCTTTAAGCAGGAGACGTAAGAATGCCCGAAAGAGGTGCTCGTTTTTCAGCGAAGTTTGGAGATTACGTCGACAAATAAGGCAAATAATCTAAAAGAAACCTTTCTTCAGCTGTACATTTATCACCTGTGGGCACCACGAAGGTGAACAGCAGAAGCGAGCTTCACCCCAAGAAACCTATGCCTTCCTGCGAAGCTTGAGCAGACAATATTGGTCGCACGTTAAACACAGGTGTACATTGCATTCACTCAATGTCACCTGTGTGACTCCAGTGCTGCAGGGGATTTTGCATCAGTCTTGCCTTTTTCGCTGAGCTTCAAATGAAAGTGAGACGCTTGCTAATCCTTTTCCTGGTCCTTTGTTCCTGATCGAATTAAACATGTTGGCCGAAGTCATTTACCAGGGAACTCTGCATTTCAAACCAAAGCCTAGGAATAAAAAAGATGTGTTTTTAATTATTTTTTCTATTGCAACACTTCTCCGTGAAACTCATCATCATCAGCATCATCAGCATCAGCATCATCAGCTTATTTTATGTCCACTGCAGGACGAAGCCCTCTCCAAGCGATCTGCAATTAGCCCTGTCGTGCGCCAACCGATTCCAACTAGCGCGTGCGGATTTCTTAATTTCACCACCCCACCTAGTCTTTTGTCGTCCTCGACTGCGCTTCCCTTCTCTTCACACTCATTCTGCAACTCTAATGGTCCACCGGTTATGTCTTCATGTCTTATTCATGTCTTATTAATTTCTTAACGTGACAACTGACGCATTTTCGAGCAACACCCCGTTTTACTTCTTTTACATTGTACCTATTTTATTCCCTTAATTTATTTTCTCAGACAGTTTTGTATTTTCTGAGTTTCACTTGCCTAATGTATTTCGTATATTGTTTTACTTGTGTATTTTGCTAAATATCGTACTTTTGTATAACTTTTGTGTTTTCGTTTGTAAAAATTTTGTATAACTTTTGTGTACTTCAGTTGTTGTTTTTTTTTTCGTAACGCGGAAAGTTCACATCTTTTTCATGTATCTGTACCCCCTATGTAATACCCCTTCGGGGGCCTTTAGGGGTATTATGAAATAAAAAAATAAATGTAACCTACGCATTACATTACCTGCCCAGCTCCATTTTTCTCTCATTATGTCGATTAGAATATCGGCTATCCCCGTTTGTTCTCTGGTCCATGAAGTTAACTGACTGTAACGTTGTCGCACAAATGTAGACACCTCGAACACTTTTGAGAAACATTTTTGCCACGGAGCCATGCAAGGAGCCAAGCTCCACGACTCAGTTCGCAACTGCAACCGACTCGTTATATGTGCGTGTATAGTTTTCAACTTGCGCACAGGGTCGTTCCAAGCTGGTTGAGCACACACATGATTTAATGAGTCTGTAACAGGATTCTAGCGTAATATATCGGATTGAAGAAAGAACGCTGATTACTTTAGCTTGAGTAATTTCTTTACTTGGCGTCAACCAATGTTCCCGAAGCGCTTCCCCCTGAAGAGGCGACCGTAATATCTTTTTTTTTTGTTGACGTTCAGCCTGTTTAAATATGTTGGTTCGTGTTAGCGTTTTGTATTATTCTAAAAATTCTGATGATACGACAATTGTCTCTGCACCATTCCTGCTGCAAAGCGTGTCGGTAGCAATAGGCCCTATTGGGCTGCAGGCTAAATATGCTATGAAACATGCTTATAGTATGGCAAACCAGCTTAGCCCTCGCAATCAAAAGGCAGGGAGGTGGGAATAAAATGTACCTACAATTGAAGCACGCTTCTCGCAAAGTCAATTGCACTGAAACCAAGTACAGCGACAAACTAGATAATTCTGCGCTCATTGCGGCACCGGTAGGCCAACTGCGTATGCGCTTTGAAACTTGTGCGGCGTAACTGGCTTCACTGCGATTTTCGTGCATCTTCACGCATCATGATAATGCAGCTATTTTGTTAATTCTTTTGATTATCGTGTTTCGTCGATGGTCTGAGCCGCCCCTTTGCCTCTGAGTTATCACCAGGATCAACCACTGGCGAACGCTGGATGAGAAGATAGCAATAGAATTGAGGGATACCGAATCTTTATCTATACTGGTTCTTAGCCGAACGATGGGCGAATGTGTCGCAATTGGTTTACAGGCGATATTAATGATGCCAGTTGTTAAGCCGATTCAAATACTATATATATATATATATATATATATTATGGCCACGTGACATGCATCCTAGGCACAAGTCGCACATCTGACAAAACACGTCACGAAAGCACAAAACGCTCAGCAACAACAATATATGCAATACGCTGATCCGAAAGGGCTGAGCCTCATCATCATCATCACATGCAGATCTCGATATTTCACAGCGTCAACCACGACGTAAACGAACAAAACTTGCTTTAGAAGCCACCAGTAGATACGTGCTTTCCAGGCAATGTCACCGCCATCAAACATTGTGTGATTATAATAATTTCCCAGATTTACTGTTTACCTTATATTGCGAGCGCGAAACGCGAGCTTGCAAAGACCTGCCATGCCCAATGCATTACATAAATGATGATGTCACAAAACCGAAACCACGGTCTTCGTATTTCTTTCTGCAATGAATTCCTTGAAATGTTCTCATTTTTCTCCAGTGATATACACCATACGTTACCAAGTCAGACATAAACGCAACTGCTGCCAAGCGCCTGATGATGATAATGATGATGACGATGTTCTTCTTTTATGACGCATGCCCACTACGGCCAGTAATAGGGCGGGATCAGGTAGCTTAAGCGAATTCTTACTTGATGAGCACAAATACAATTTTTTTACAAAAGATAAGGAAATCCCCGAATAAACAGAGTAGTACACGAGCGAGCAGTCAGGCTGACTGAAAGATACTTTTTAAGAAGCTGATAATCAAGGAGGGAGTAAGGACGATGTTAGTAAGCAATTTAGAGAAACAAATTTCAGCGAAATGAATTATATCAAATCGGTAAAATAAATCGTTTTTTTTTAGTTGAGATATCCAACACTCCGCATCAAACATTCTGCAGAAGACGACGAAGGCGATAAACAAAGGGCCACGTAGACAGTATTTCTAAGGATCTCCATCTACATCGATCTCTGGCTTCGTGTTCTGCTGCGTCATAGCACCGTCTCCTATTTAAGGGTCATCGCACAAGCACTCCACATCAGTGAGCTACGTGTCAGATTGGCAAAGGGGCGTCATGACTACCACGCGTGGTGTCCACGGTGTCCTTGCGATGCCCGTGTTCCAACTCTGGGCGCGTCTCGCGGATTCCCGTCGGGCTTTCATCACTCCACAAGGTGGACCACTGGTGCCAGCAGCCGACCGGCTCCGACACCGTCACTCGTCGGGGGCAGCTCGGCACAACAAGCGACGCCAATGGAAGCTACCACAGGTGCACCGGACGTCAAGAGCTGGGCGTCGCTGACCAGGCTACAGTGACGTCATGCAATGCCCGGGGCAGGGTCATTGACCTGATGACCTGAACGGCGTTTCGCTCCTCCCAACGACGCCGTTTGCTCGCTGTGCCATCGGTGCGTTGCACCCGACGATGCAAGCATGGGACGTTCGAGGTGCCTTACAGAAGCAAGGGCCGCCCGAATATTCTAGCGAACTTCCAGTTGATTGGCATCATTGCTTTGCATATAAGTTATATCTATTACCTGTGCCATGTTGTATAACTGATGTTTGAAAAGAACACAATGCTATGTCATCAGTGTCTCATAATTGTCTTCTGCGCCGGCGCCGGTACTTTTAAGCCGTCGCATGCTCTCTTTATGTACACAGGTCAGAAATAACCGACTGGCCAGGCTGCAAATTTCAAGAAGTGCTGGGCAAAACCGCGTAGGCTCCAGATGACACGTGACTGCGGTGTTTTAAGCGTGCATGGCAAAAGCGAAACAATGCAGCTCAAGGCCAGTAAAATTGTACAGCGGGGCATAACAGACGCTTTTCTATCACAGTGGCCACAGCTTTCGCTCTTTTATTTTTAATTATTTCTTATTCAGGAATGCACCTAAATGTCCTTAAATGAACTTGTTACATAGGGGACAGGTGTGGTA
The DNA here is from genome assembly GCF_038994185.2 of Dermacentor albipictus. NCBI lineage: Eukaryota > Metazoa > Arthropoda > Arachnida > Ixodida > Ixodidae > Dermacentor > Dermacentor albipictus. The sequence goes on along the minus strand of NW_027225566.1, from coordinate 10,153,729 downwards.
AGGCATAATTGATACAATTTACTTCCTCGTTTATTCGTTCATTTATTTTAAAGTACCTTACAGGTCCAGAAGCACATTGCGTAAGAGGGTAACAAAGGAAGTGTGATCGTTTGAAATTACGAATTGTATAGCAACAAATTAAGCAACTATTATACAACAACTAATGGAAGGTCGAGAAGGGGAAGAAATGCAATATATCTGTAGTAAACCAGTGCCACTATTGAACAAAACACGCAAAACGAGTACACTCAACTGTTACAGGTGAATAAATGTGTAACATTTTTCTGAGGAGAAAAAAAGCTTGGACTGTTACCAGCTGCAAGCCTAGCTAGCGTCACATGTTATACTGCAAACATAAAAATACTCTAAAAGCCAATCAATACAAGTCGGGAAACTAGCGCCAATAAACAAAATTGTTTCCAGAAATCATCACTAATGGATGCAGAGCGACGCTGTTACGCGACTGTTGCGCGACCTCAATGCGCGACATTATGACGCAAATGCTGCTGCCAGGAAAGAAATGCGTGCCCGGAAGATGACGAAAGGTATCGTGGTCGGTCATCGAGACAGTATGTCGGGAAGGTCATTGCACGTCCGTATGGCTCCGCGAATGGCCGAGGAGTTAATGAAACTGTCCCGCCATTGAAATGAGTGAAATTGAGATAGTTGCTACACAGCCTCCTAAACACGGAAAGGGGAACATCAAGGCGCAAAGGTGCAGGCTTCGTATTTTGGACATATTTATGTAATAGGGTTAAGACAGCGATTTCGCGACGCGTACGCAATGTTTGTAGCGACAGGCCATGTTCGATTTGTGTTATGCTTGAGTTGTGCTTGTATGAAGAAGAGATAAATAGTGCGGGCCTGTTTTGAACTGTTTCCAACATATCGATTAAGTATTTTAAGTGCTCACACCAATCGGATGAAGTAAACGCGATTTGAGTTCGGAGGCTGTAATGTAAGCTAACTTGCGTATATTATAAGTCGTGTTGTGGATATTACGACGTAAATATCCCATTGATCTAGGTGAATTATCGCAGATGTATTTAATATGCGAAGACCAAGAAAGACGTTAGGTGAGTTTGATGCCAAGATAGTTCCACTTGGAAACATGGGATATCATGCTCTCGTTTAGCTAGCACGAAATGTCGAGTTACTGAGCTTGCGACTCAAAGATGTTACTTTGCGCTTTCAAACATCAAGTTGCTTGAGGCAAGTCTTACGACAAGAACTCGCACCCTGTTGGTCATCCTTAGGGGTGCGGTGTTCATCAGAACATTTCATAGGAGGTAGGGCGCGGACGGAGCGATCGTCAAGATGCGATCGTGCAGTTTTTCGAGCGCGGTCGCGAGCACTTTTCTTGCCCAATTGTGACGAGGACAGTCACACAGAGGAGGTGCTTGATCGTCTCCTCATACTCACAGTTATCGCAAACAGGGCTGTTGGCCATTCCAATGCGGAGAGCACTGGCACTTGGGAATGCTCACGCCGAGCCACAGGCGGCATAGTTGCCCAAGTGTGTCTAAAAGCAAGGTGCGAGAGAGGCACCCGGATATTGCACCGGGGCGCCTGGCCTTAAGGCGGCGTCGCTAGATGGCGCAGCTCATTCATTGTGAAACACGAGAGAGGAGCCAGGTTGCAGTCCACACCTCGTGCATGACGCGTTTCGCATATTCTCTAACTTGGATGCTCATTACAGACGAGTTCTGCCGGAATTATTATTTATCGATTCAAGACTCATTCGCGTTTCGCACGATTTCTTCCGAACTTTCGATCGAGTATGGTACATTATAAAGCTGTAAAGAAACCATCCTGCTGCAAACCTTTCCTCGCTTCGTCAGCTGTCCGAGCGGCGCTCTGCTTATGTTATTTCGAGCATCGGATTATTCGTGAATGGTGGGTGATACGAAACGAATAGAATCGAAGGAGAGAAAGCCCTCCATTATTTGCCCCGAGAAGCATGGCTGGGGCCCTTTTTCGTGTGACGTCAGCTAGTAGACTCCGTTCAAGCACGCCTTGCGCTCCCTATCTGACGCATGGGTGGCGCGATTGGTCGACCTTCTCTGTCCAATTTTTTTTTTATAAATCTAAGTTCTCGTCACTTTAAGTGGTCACAGGGGTGCGTTAAAGGGATGCTTAAACGGTTTTTCTCGCAGGCATAGACACACATTCTAGATCCCTGAGGAATGCTTTCTCACAAAAATTTCGTATCGGCTCGCTGTAATAACACAGGTGCGAGTGATTAAACAGTACTCTCCCTCAATTTTTATACCGTGAAACCATCGCTATGTCCCGCCTCCTTGATGCGATGATGCAGGAGTTGTCGACTTCCGGTTGATTTGAAAGGAGTGTATCCCCGCGTCTCTTTCCTGAGCAGTTTTTCTCATTAAGTGTGGGCTACAGTTTCAATCAATTAGTTTCAATCAGTTTATTATTCATAACAAAATAGAATACACTGCGTCATAATTATTTTGTTGGTACCCCACAACTCAGCTAGTTGTGGAAGGCGTCCCTACGATAGTGTTATTTATATCCGTGTAACAAGATCGCATATACGGGTGTATATATAAAAAAGGCAAAACGTTATACAACACGCAAAAAGAAACTAACTTTTTGAGAATTCAGTAACTGTACAGGAAGTACTGACGCAGTGAGTTTGAAAAATACTGAATGGATGATGATAAAGTTATGTGTTTAGGAAGGCTATTCCCAAGACTGGCTGTAGCATTTCTAAAGGAACATGTTCCACAATTTGTGAGTACACGCGAACCTGTTAACAACGTTAATAATGAGGATCGTGCTGGATACTGTGTTACGTGTTGATGAAACTGAACCGACGGACTTCGCATATTTTTTTAGACATTTATTCGCAAGAACTGCAATGCTATAACGCATGTGATTATGCAACGTTAAAATATTTAATAGAGGATAAGCAAATGATATACACTCGGTACGTTGGGCGAACTTGATTAATCGAAGAACTGTATTTTGAGCTACTTCTATGGGATGGAATGTTGTCGGAAATGGAAGTCAATAAACTAAAGTACAATACGACACATACGATTCGACAAAGCTACAGTAAAGGACTAAAAGGGATCGTAATGAAAATAGATACCGTAGCTTATAAAATATTATTATATTTTTGTAAATCTTGCTAGCTATCTAATGTAATGATTGTGTCACCTCAGGTGTTCGTCTATCACTAATCCTAAGAATTTTGTGTCACTAATTTTTTGGAGAGCAACTACATTAAAGAGCAACTCGCTCTCCTCACTAAGCGGGGTGTATTTTGAAAAAAAAATTATAAAATTGCTTTTAGTAAGATTTCCAATCAATTCACTTCTGTGTAACCGGTAAGAGAAGAGCTTGAGAGTGTGATTCGCTTTCTTTGCATAAATCTTTCTCATTCTCAGCCGCTATGAACACATTTCTGTCATCTGCGTATAGGACACATTCTTCTAATATGTACGACCCGCCGTGATTGCTGTGGCTATGGTGTTGGGCTGCTGAGCACGGACGTCGCAGGATCGAATCCCGGATACGGCAGACAACCATGCCGGGATTCGAAAATGCGAAAAGGCCCGTGTACTTAGATTTAGGTGCACGTTAAATAACCCCAGGTGGTCGAAATCTCCGGAGTCCTCTACTACGGCGTGCCTGATGATCAGAAAGTGGTTTTGGCACGTAAAACACCATAATTTAATTTTTTTCTGGTATGTACGATGGTATATCATTAATTAATACAATGAACAAGAAAGGAACTAATACTGACTCCAGTGGGACACCAGTGCTAATGGGTTTGCCATGAGCTCTTTTTTCAACAACACATGGAGTGAAAGAAAAGGACGAAATTCGCGCGGCCGATGGAGACGCGGCGGCACTACGCGCAGTGATCGCAGGTTTGTACTATACGCGAACCGAAAGGATATGAATGCCACCGCGGACATTCACCCGCAATCGCTGCGAGCGTATATGCAATGTACACGCTACTAAGAAGGTGCTTGGGTATTATTTCTGTTCGATAATCGCCCGATAACATGTAAATATATAATAATAGGTACGTTTAAGATGGTATCTATATTACGCTCGTATAAGCTTTCTTTGTAGCAGTCACCAGAAAAAAATAAGCGCTGCCGCAAGTTGTTGAATGCGGCGAAGTGGAATATTATTTACCTTTGCTCTACTGTAGAATTAAAAGCAAAAATACGGGAGAAAAGATACATCAACATCGAACCCATACTTTCTGGGAGATGGACGCGGTACCACTACACCAAAGCATAACTCAACAATGGCGGCTTTATGGCGGAGGTTTTGACACACTTTATCGAAACAATCGCTCATCTTCTTGTCAGACAGAACGGCGACCATTGGGGTTGGCAACCTAAGAAACGAAAACTTCGAGATGCCAGACGAGGGAACGCCTCAAGGGCCGGTAGCCTCGCCTGTGCTTTTCAACATGCAAGTGCCTGAAGAACTAAACGAAACAGAAGGGATCAGTGACGCCGTTTACGCAGACGATGCAACAACATGGACCAAAGCACAATCTACGGGCCAAGAACAGAACGCTCTACAGCGGGCATTAAATTGTATCGAACTTTAGTCGAATGTGGACTGTAATCTGCGGCGGAAAAATCAGAATTGTTAGTGCTCAAAGCGAGAACTCGAGGCAGACCACCAGCCCGTGTGCAGCCCGACCCGAGCATAACACTTAACCAAAAAGAAATGACACGAGTGGAGTCGTTGCGAATACTTGGCCTTGTCACACATGAAGATGGGCCGGTAGCCGCGACCCTCCTCAAACTTCAAACATTCGTGACCGAAGTGTCGCACCTTATTAAGAAAGTTGCAAGCAAAAGACACGGCCTCACAGAACGAGACACGCTGCATATCGTACAGGCGCTCATCACGAGCAGGATCGCGAGTGGTACCACTATCTGGCCCTGAAGAATGCAGAAACTGGAAAAAAAACTAAACATCATGATTAGAACAGCTACCGAGACTGTATTGGAAATTCTCGAAAAAGCATCAACGGCACGATTACTCAACCTCGGCCTGCAAAATATGTGGGAAAAACTCGCAGAAGCCCAAAAAATCCATATTGAAAAAATTAAATCGACTCCCACAGGAAGAAGCGTGCTCCTTCGGCTCGGTTACGATGTGGAGGCAACTGCGAGATCGCATGATAAATCGAGACTCCCACGGTACATACGACACTCAATGTCAGTGGCATCTGTACCCCGCAAAGTGCATCCAAACTTTCGTGTGGAGAAAAGAGAGCACTCCACAAGAAATTATCTGCAGACGCTAGCACAAGATACACGGATCCAGCTTTCGCAATAACCCAATTAATACCCAGGGCGAAGAAAAGACCGCTGCCACTATACTTGCAAGAGATTGCGGACATGGCAGAAGAGGCGGCAATAACACTGGCCAACTCCACGTGCATCGAAAATGCCGTAATACTGAGCGACTCTCAATCCGCGTGGCGTAATTTCCAAAAAAAGCGTGATATCCATCACGCACGCAGGTTCCCGAGACCTACGTCGTCTGGACCCCTGGCTACGAGTCACTGTCGGCAAACGAAGCGGCACACGCCGCAGCACGAGGTCATACAAACCGGGCTTTCCTGCCAGAGAGGTTCCGAACCGCACCCCAGTGTGACCAGAGAAGAGACAGTTGCTCTGCAGCGTCTCCAAACAAACTCATATGTACACGGCATTATAATGCATAGAATGCACCCGCGCGACCCGATTCTCATACCTTTGCCTACCGTGCGGGGCACCGTACAGCCTTTGTCACATCGTGATGAGGTGTCCCAGTCTTGCTGAACCCAACACTCAAGAAGCTCAATCGAGTAGAACCGAAAACAAAAGAGCAGAAGAAGACCGCCAAGATTCGTGGGATGCCATGCTCGCGGCCCCGGACTTGGAGGACCAGTGCAAGCTAGTGAACCAGGCCAGGGAAGCAGCAAAAGCCAATGTAATCGCTGCAGTTTACTCCCTGCACACAAACAGTGAAAGATGAGCGTAATACCGGCACTAGTACAATTTATCCTGCTGCTGCCAAAGAAGAGTACTGATGGGGCTGTGAATCGAACAAACATTCCACATCCATGATAAACGCCTCTAGATGCTGAATATTATCACCTAGGAAACGGAGCCGCATTTGCTGAGTTAAGAAGTAATTATGTGTAGTTCACATTCCCACATGACATTTGCATTTGCATATAAGAAGACGCCGCACGCTGCCAAGTACCACACTTCGATACGAAGCTCCTGAAAGGCATATCAAGTTTATTGGACCTAATTTTAAAGAACATTTGGATAGACCACTTTTCCAAGCTCTCGTCACTTTTTTGAACACTCGTTTAGGTTGAACAGACCGAGCAAAGCACAAGTGGTCGCTTTTAACCGAGACATCGATAGACCTAGATTTCTTGCTGATGGTAGAGGAGGCTTTGTCGGAAAGCCTACCTCTCGGCATAACCGCAACGAAACCTTCCTTGACCGAGACCACAGGTCTTAAACTCATTTTTACCGTAAGTCCCATTAACGAGGAAAGCGACTGTGTGTGATAGTCCTGGGAGACGCGCCATTTCCATGTACCAGAGTTTGCAGGCCATCGGCGGCCAATATCATCCAGTCCTCTTCCTGCAGGAGGTGCGAAGCCAACTAGCAAAGCGACATTTTTTGCAAACCGATGCACCCACGGCGCAGCGGCTTTTTGTTGCACTCGGCAAGCTCAACAGCCCCCAAGAGGAGCGATTGCCCTTTCTTCTCTCTGAGCTTCTGCTGATTGGGTGGCGTCGGAAGCACGATGTTCTAAAGTTGGTCAGCTGTCGTCGTCCATTCTTCAAAATGCCTCCTGGAGTGGAAGTTCCCGTGGCAGCAAGCAGAAGATACACGAAGGCAGTCCAGGATGCGGCACTTTCTTCTGTTGTGTCCTTGGCCAGGGGAAAGCCATCTGAGGATGTTTCTTGGATCCGGTGGGCACAAGGAAGGTCTATCGGATCAAATCACCATCCTGTCAAAAAGTTCACCATGAGAAATGCGCAGTTTGCAAGCGTGGCATGGCGACTACGGCACGGGCCGTGGGATGAGTTTGAGCCGGTGGCGCCTTCGTGTGGCAGCAACGCGAATATAATGGCGTGTGACGGCCACATCGGGCGTACCATGGTGCTGCCGCCAGCTACATTGGCGTATTTTGACGTTGACGTTGACGTTTCGACGTATTTTCTGTTTTGCGTTGCCGAAATACCACGCGAAAGCAAATCTCATCAAACATGTTGCATTTTTATAGACCGTTTCATCGGGCGAGGAGGATAGGGCGTGCGGAGAGCCTTTCCTCCTCTCTGGCTTGGGCGATCCGGTGCGGCGCTGCTTGTAAGTATTGCTGTCGCGTGCTGCGGAACGATTTCTAGATGTATTAGATCTTTGTGAAATTTGCGCCATGTTAGTTCATGTTGGCCTCGAGCTCCACCACTGGAAAAGCTGGAAGCAGCTTTTCTCCACCACTGGAAGCAGCCGACGCGGACATAGCGGCCGCGTCGGCTGCTTCGGGAGTGCCGAAGCGAGCTGAAAACGAGTTTAAATTCCCTCGTACGCTGCGGTCCTCATTTAGTGGCGAAATTTTCCCCCTTCGAGTGTCTCCTTTACAACGCTTGGAAAGCACTGCAATAGGTGGCTGCCTTTGAAGGCGCGCAACATGGTAGGCTACTGCTCGGTGCCGCAGGGCCGGACGCACGTAACGGAGGCCGGTGTCAGCCTTATTCCCACGTAGCCACAGGACAAGAAGCTGCGTGAAGCTTGGCTCGCGAAACATAAAACCGTCAAACAGTCATCGGCTACAACCCGGGTATGCAGCAAGCACAGACGCGAGGAAGATTTCTGCTACGGCGCCCGGTCTGCGATGTTCTGAAAGCGCGCACTGAGACGCTCGCCCCAGTCCGCTGCCCGACTAATGCCATGATGGTTTGGTCTATGAACTTGTCGATGCTATAGATAATGGCAAGTTCAGTGGAGTGGAAAGGCAGCGGTAAGAAGCACATTTAAAGAAAGCATGGCATATGGTCATGTTTGTGTTATGAATTAATGCAATGGATTACAAAAAAGGAGCAGCGGGAAATTGCACGCTGAGAACAGCGATAAACATTGAGTGCGACGCAACGCGAGAAATAATATTGAAAGTTCAAAGAAATTAGAAGGAAAAAAGTATTGAATCGTCGCGACGGTACATCACAGTCCCTGTAGGCATCGAAGTCTCTACAATGAAATCATTTTTGAACAGCTCTGATTGCGCCCACGCAACAATGGTTGCTTGTATACTGTCAAATGCTCATATTCTGCGGCCTAAAGCTCATGGCACGGTGCGAAAACGCGCGCGCGGAGAAAGCGAAACGGTGCGCGGGCAAGCATGCAGACGCGCAGTCGGTCGCTGCGAATCTGCGCGATCGCTGCATTGAGGCTTCGTTCTATTACGCTCCATTTAGTTATACAAACACTATAAGAACATATTTGACATAGTATGCTCTCAGCGTTTACCTACCTTTCACGCAAGAAGCCGGTTCGTGAGACTTCATCACGGCGACCACGAGCAGTGGCGTTCACTGTACGTATCCGGTAAAGAGATAGTGTCTGTAAACGATTGTGTGCTTTCAGTTGGCCCAAGATTATTATTTAGACAGTAAAAAACTTCTCTCGTTTCTGAAGTACTTGCAGAAATGTCCGGAAGAGCTCGCGCGTGGTGTTTTCAGTGAGCGCTGACAGCAAAACCTATGAGGAGCGCGCCACGTGATCCCTCATACTACGCCAGCGAGGCGCTTCCGATAGATGGTGACTCCGTAACTCCTCGCCGCCAATAAGGTCGTCAGGGAAGCCTTTCGGTGCATCAGTAACTACTGTAGGCAGAAATATGTCTTGGGGGCGCAAAAATGTGACGCGCATAATCAGCCGCGGTGTACGCGCATCATCAGTCGCGGTGCGTGTATGTGTTGTTTACTATATTGCTTATATCCATTTTAATTCAACAAAGAAAACCGGCGTCCCTGTATTACGAGAAATAAATGGTAAATCAGCTCACAGTCTGACAGATTGGCGTAGGGAGTAAAACATAAGAGCGCATGCTCGTGCACGGCCTACCTAAGGCAACCACGAACCATCTGAGCGGCAGGTGCTATCAAATATTTGTGATACACTGGCATCGTTCTCACGCATTTCAACTCTAGTATGCTTGAAATTACCATATGTCTACGCTAGCCTTGCTGCACGAGGCCCATGGCGGTGCTTAGCACAGCGATCACTGCGGTTGGTGAGCCAGCACGATACATGTATAAGCTGTGAGCTTCGGCATTGCCTTTTTGGCCTGTATACAGCCATAATGTATGAGAGGGTTCGCATAAAAAGAATTCGATGGCTATTCTTAAGCGCAAAATTTCCATAATACGTGTGAGTGCGTCGTAGAGAACTGAACGAACACAACCGAAAAAAATTCGATTATCATCCTCTTTCTCTAAAGAGCAAGAGAAAACGGGCTAACGCTGCACAACGTTTATAAATATATAAGCGCTGATGCCGTATGCTTGGACCATGCGCTATATAGAACAAAGATATCTGTAATCCAGCGCCTACTACTGCTTAGGACGCTCGCGCAGTTCGTAACGGTCGCTTTAGTGGACAAGATTAATTCAGACTGTAAGGTATGCTGCTAACTAGCCAAAACTATTTTATTCATGGGTGGAAACCTCATCCATCCAACCAAGTAGTCACGCAATGTAACCTGCAGCGAACAGTTTGAACGCTTGTCAAAGCATAACAGCACAGCTCCTATCGTAGCAGAACGGTACCCTCGCTGTTACGATCGTCGCGTATGTTTCATGGCTCCTAAACCACAGCTTAGAAATAGAGCATAATACTGGAATAAGGTCACATTAGTGATCGGGACATTAAAAAATACACAATTGATCTCCGAGGCTGATTGTAGGCTCAAATATGCGCGCACACATCGCGCTGCGTGTTCCGTTCACCTCAACGGCAGCAGAAATTCCGGCCATGACGCCTTAAACCACTTAAGCACGTCTCACAGAACCGTTTACCACGTAGAAGACGGACGTCATACTAAACAGACCGCTCGACCACGAAAACAAACGCCAAAACCTACCGCCGAGCGTATACCTGCCATGCAAAAGACCGCTTTCACCCAAGCCAGTATGGCGCTGCTCATAGGCGACGCCACTGCGTTCGCAATATGGCGGCGCCTACGAAAAAACGGTCTATATGCACGAACAGTTACTGGAATCTTTTTACCTTATTAGCGAAGCAGCTTAATTGCTTCGCAGCACACTGGGTTATATGGCAATACAACACCACGGAACCCGCGCACAGAGGCGAGCCAGTGTCAGCACACACCGTCGTAAAGTTCCGGAGTGTCCTTGTTGCCAACCTACCCAACCAACCGACACAGCGTCACAGACTCGCAGACAGAACATGAGACATGACTGGAGCTGGTCAGGTCAAGCGCCTCAATCGCTCTCACGGACTTGTATGATTGAGCCGTATGAGTGGTCTCGCGGGGGGGGGGGGGGGGGGCGTGTTCTGGGCTAGCTACCGTCCGTAAACTGAACAAACAAACAAACAAAGATGTCGGTGCTGCATAGTCTCGTGACGGGGGGGGGGGATTGCCTCGATGATAGGCACATCCACGAGCGCTCACCTGTGGGGCAAAAAAAATAAAAACGGTAGCAGCAGCGCGCTTCGAGAATTGTGTTTCAATCTCTCGGTACTGTACATTTCCGAAGCTTCTTGTCTATGGTATAGTTCGTCTAAATAAAGGAGCTTTCCATACCCAAGAGCTTCGTGTCCCATGTGAATTGTCTGTCTTCGCTTTCGCAGGTGTAATGGCTCCTGGGCATGGGCACCGATGGCTAACACTCAGATTTGTAGTAATTGTATCCTCTTATCAGTGTATCAGACTTCCTTTTAGGGCATATTTTCCTTCCTCGCGCTTCCCAACTCTGGTTCCGTATAGCACGTGACTCTTTACTGTGCATCGACGGCGAACGCAACCGCACCGGCGCGTTCACGCTCGCCGTTACCGACGTCTCTCAACGCGTTAATTACCTGCGCGAAATGAGCCATTACTGAAAATTGGGCTAGTTTCTAAGACATCTAGAATGGCGAAGCATTGCAAAAATAAATGGGACAAAAACGGATGCACAATGGCAAATTACCGACACATGCGCGATCGGCGAAGCAGCTCAAGAAACAAAAAAGGGAAGTGTATACACTTTTTTTTTACCATAATTGTTGTGCTCCTCCTCGATTTACGTGATTAAATACACACCAATGTCAACGTGCACCGCAGAATCAGGAATACAACTGCTGGAGTTCCACGTCTTATAGCTCTGTTCGCGGTGTGTATTTGCATCTCAATTTGCACCACTTTTGTAGTTTACATATTACCGTTATTCCATGAATGTTGTGTGCCTCGTGCAAGTCGCGACCTATCTCGAAAGCAGCGACACAAAAAAGGCGTTTTCCAGTGCGTCAAAACCCGCAGTGCCAAATCACTGGAAGCACCGTGAGCACCTTCGTCCCATCGTCGGCTTGACATGCCAGTGATCTGACTTCTGCCGTTCGCTTAGGACCGCCGCCGGGCACCAATGGCATCTGATCGGCCAAGCAGGACATGATGTAAGCGCGTGCGCACGGGAACGATATTTATTCGTTACGATGTCCTCCTTGTTATTTGGTCGAGGCCTGCATCGTGCACGTGCGGATGCCAACCACCGTTTCAAAGAACCACCGGGCTTTATCGATGTCATGACTCGTCCACTAGGAAGATAGCCGAAGCGTAATTCCTACATTGCTGTGCAGACTCGTGCGTCAGGCAGATGTCTCTATCTTTCCTCAAAGAAGACATTGATTTTATTCATGTCCCATGTTAACGTTTTTTTCCCCTGTGGTTCATTTTACGCGTTCCGTTTGATGCTTACGCTTCGTATATTTATTTATACAGCTCAGTTGTAAATGAAGCGCTTCGGGGTAGATCCATTCTTCGTGCTTGCGGGCAATTTCGTGGCGCTACTTCCATATGCTCAGTGAATATAACTGAGAATTGGTGAATGGGACCCGGAGCTGAGTGTGACCGTATAAGTGGATTGCCGTAAGTCTCAGTGGATGTCCCTATACGAACACTAGTGCGAGTTGGTGAGTAAGAGTGAGCGTGAGTTGGAGCTTGAGTGAGTGCCGACCAGTGTGAGCGAACGCGAGTGCGAGTAAATACGTAGCATGAGAAAAAAATTCCAGCAGAATCCCATCACGCGATACATATTAATGTCATTAGCATTGAAGCAGTACATCGACAAATCGTATTGCTCCCACCAGAAAGCCTAATGTATAATTGTGTGCATGCAGTCGAATCATCTACAGCGTCCGCTTCTGGACAATTTTCGCCGTCTAGCGACACCTCCACGAAGTCCGTGCATGGCACGTGTCTTAATATTTATTCAGACGAGAGTGCCTGTATACATGTCATGCCGGTTCGATGACGCCCTGCACCGGAGAAATTCTAAAGCTTTTTTTTTGTCACCGAAGAGCGGCACATACCCCGTGATCCAAGTTTGTGTAAAGCTTTGTCTCAAGCACGGATTCCTCAGCACACCAGCCCAGCTAGATGGTTACTCAAAGTCCCAAGTTGATGGGGAAACGCTTTGAGACAGAAACATCTTCGAAAGTGACCTGGTGTCGCTTTCCACATCAAAACGAAATTTACTGCTGCGTGTGACCACTGTGGCAGCTAGAAAACTATTGAGTGCATCCCCTGCCATACTCCTTCATATAGCACACACAGGCAGTCACTCGGAACGGCGCTGTTCCGTCTTCACGACCGACCAGTATCGAAACAGACTCTCCTGGAACGCCGGCCGTCACACCACAAGTCGGTGGAGGCGCTCTTGAAGTTGATGCGTTCGAGTGGCCTAGTAGAGAGATAATAGTTCTCACAGACGTGCACAACCTCTTTTTTTTTCAAACCTTTAGTTAATGTCTCCGTTATTCTTCGCGTTTTTAAATTTTTCTCCACCTTCCCTCAGTGCAAGGAAGAAAACCAGAAGGTCTTCCGGTTATCGTTTCTGCATTTCCCGACCCATTTCTCTCTCTCTTTCTTTCTCGCCTGCAAAGTGCACGAAGTATCCTAAGAACGCTAGTCAGAATAATATTACTAAGTGAGCATGAGTGGCTATCCACTTACTCGGCGGGCTCATGGTTACAGGCATTACTGAACCAATAAGATTACTAAAATCAGCAAAGATTCTAGCACAGAGTCAACATGTAGTTATTCCAGAGAAGCTTTCTTGGCCCAGTGAGGAGCTTCATAGGCACGCGGCAAGCAAATTTACTAAACACAAGAAAAAAATACATTAAAAATTAACAAAATATACAACGCAATAATTGAAATACCGGCATCTTGTCTTGTCTGCCAAACGCAGGCGCATACCCATTGCGGGGGATTGGCCAAGAAGCAGGAGGTTTTCCGTATGTTCCTCACATCACGATCAACCCAAGCGGCACATCTTCTTCAACTCAATTAAAGAATGAATCATTCTACCCATTCACCAAGAAATGAGCTCCCCGAAATTCTACCTAACGTCACTCCAATAATTTACCAAAGATAGTGTGCGCGCTCTAATGACATGTCTCAAAAAAGTGAATTTCTTAGGCATATTTTTTTTCTTTATGTAGGTAGTATTTTGTGGGGGACAAACGAATTTGCAATTACCTGAAAAACCAGACGCACAACACGAACATTAATGCCACAGAAGGCTTAACTTTTTTCGTATGTAGTACTGCAATTGTTTCTTTAAAATGTTTCCAATTTATGAATTACACTAAACGTTGCTGTCGTCGCGCGCCTTTGTAAAGGAGACGACAAAGACGATAACGGAAAGAACACGTTGACACGCGCAAAAGAGAGGAACATCATCATCATCGTCGACGTCTCCCTGCGTGTTCTATTGCATTGTGGTATCGTCTCGTCGCAGATAGCGGTCACTGTAGAAGCACTGCATGCCGGCAGGCATATCTCTGAGAGTAGAACGTCATGTTCCCCCTGCTCGGTGTCCCCCCCCCCCCCCCGTCGCCCTTGCGATGCCCGAGTTCCTCTTCCCGGCGTGCGACGCCAGGATCCCCCTCGGCCTGCCATCACCGCGCGAAGTCGTCCACTGCTGCCAGCAGCCAGCCGACTGCAAGACCATCACTTGTCCGGGACAGCTCGGCACCGCCCATGACGCCAATGGAAGTTGCCACAGGTGCACGGGGCGTCAGAAGAAGGGCGGCGCTGACCAGGCTGCAGCGACGTCGTGCAACGACCTTGTGCAGGGGATCGACCTGATCGACTTGAGCAACGGCGTCAGCCGCGGCTGGTGGTGTGAGCAGATCCACAACACTGCTCCGACTGAGGCCGAGAACTTTAGCTTGGGTCCCCACTGGCCTGTGGTGCAGGCCGTGCTTTTAGTGGCCGGCATCGCACAGCAATGCTTTTGTCGCCAACAAGCTGCCTGCAAACGTCCGCAGTTGGCAGCATGGTTGGCAGGCCACGTCATACCTCTCAAGTTCTCAACCTGACCACCGGGGCGGCCCTGCGCATTCCTACAGCACAAGCTGCTGGCTGTGGTTTCGGTGTGTTGCAGCGGCGGGTGGAAGCACGGGGAGGTAGTTCTGCCATAGAGAAGAAAGGACCACCCGCATTTTCTAGCGAACTTCCAGCTGACTGACATCGTTATCTGTCTTATTAATTGTATTCAATAATTCAGTGATCTTCAGTATTGTATGTCTGAAAAGAAGATATTTGAATGTCAGCTGTGTGGCATAATTCTTCAGCGCTTCAGCGCGTATATATTTCAAACCGCGCATGCGCTTTGAAAGTTCAGATAATAGAGTGGCGACCAGAATATTTTGAAAAATACCGGGCAACACTGTGTAGGTAGCTAATGTAATGTGAATGCGCGATTTTTCATAACTATCCTGATCATTATAGGTGCAATTGGTTTGGTTGGGTACCTACGCATACGGCTCGACCCACTATCGATGATCGGCCCTGGTTCGGCCGGCAGTAGGCAAAAAGGGAAGAACACTTAAAATTATTTTTTGTCATATGAGAACGGGGGGGGGGTGTATTAAATTAATACTAATCGTGAATATGAATTTTCTGGCTGTATTATTTTAAAGATGGCACAACAGATGCTTTTACATTATAGGATTGACTGCACTTAATTGTTCGTTTTGTTTATAACGTAGCTAGTGTTCATTCGATCAATAAGCCAATTTCTAATGTGAAACAGCCTTTGCCTCATCTCAGACACCTTTGGCGGTGCCTTCTCTTGTGCCAGGCACTTGTGTCGTGCACATGCCAACTATAATTAGGACGACTGGCCCGTCTGTGACGTCACAGAGTACGAGCAAGCAGGCGTACGCGCTCAAGCATGTTTCAATTCGGCCAAACTTTTACCGTGTCTGTCGCATGCGTACGAGTGGTAGCGTGCCAGTTTCTTCCACTCTTGCCTTCTTGTGGCTAGCCGTCAAAGACGCGTTAGGTTGCACTGCCTTCCGGGTCGTATCACATTCCCCAGTACTCTCCTCGTAGAGTTGACGCTACGATGACACTGTGCGACATGGTACTGTATACGTTCGGAATCGTTACCTTTCGTAACGTTTCTTCACCTCAGACTGTCTTCCTGGCGCCGCCGTCATGCCATCGTCTTGGGTACAGTGTACTACAATACTCTTCTAGTGCACTGTAGTCGTGGTCCTATTGATGTGGTCGTCACATGCACGATCGCGTCACACGAACAGTCACTTTCCTCACAAAAACGTTTTTCCACCTTCTAACGCTTTGAACTCGAAACCGTGCTCCTACTTGGAAAATGTTTCGCATTACATCGATTCCGATAATGCGTGAGCTCTACATTAAGTTATCTACATATTAAATTTTGTTCTGTCTAGGCGACGTTCATTGACGAGCCTGGTGCCCATGCTCTTTTGTTTTTTCTTTGGCATTTTTTTACCGTGTGAACTCCTTGCTAATCGAGTACTTGCATCGTTCAAAGCGGGCGTGTTCATAACTATACTAAGGCATGCTGGTTTACCAGGACCTGCATTTTATGCTTCTTTAATAGAAGCACACCTACTCATCTAGAAAGGATTCTGTTTATTTAGAACAACAATGCGCCCACGAGCGAGAATGCTGGACGCGGATGCAACGTCAGGGAGCTTCTGCGGTACTGCAGTATGACAGGGTCTCTACTTTGTATGGAGGGAAATGTGCTTACCTTAGGGCCTCTGCTCGTTGGTTTACTCACACGCATAGGTATGGAATATATACCCATGTTTAAATATATATACCCATGTTCATCCCGATACGATGAGACAATAAAGTGCGCTATTTAAAAAATATATGAAGGTAACCCGAGCAGCTACGTGTTGAGTAGGTGCACGATTCTAATGAAGTAATCGAAGAGTGTGGATGTACAAAAACATGAGATACCAGACAGCAATATTTTTTTGCCGAAGCCTACAAAGCTTGTTTCTGATTTAGTACGTTTCTATATGCCTGTATTCGCGAATGACGAACAACACAATGTTAGTGCCGCACAACTCATAACAAAAATTTGTCTTACAGAGTGTAATTGCAATCACACTCACATCTCTTTTGTTCATTATCAACATATTGCTTCCACTATTTCTATGTCTATATAATCCGCAACTCTTAGTTCTCGTTGGCAATCAAGCATTGATTCGTTAAACCAATGTGGTCCCTATCAAACTCGTCGCGTTCATGCATTCAGTGGATTCACAGTGGTCATTGCAATGGGAGAACACAAGAGCGATATTAAACCCTAGGTAATATTGCATCACCCCACAATATAGGACCGATTCTTTTGCGCAGAAATGGTTGCGCTGTACGTTCGTCCTGAGCAGCCAGAGCGATATTTGGCCACACCCTACACGAATCCTTTCGTGCAATTCAATTTAGGAACATCTAGCTAGATTCACATCTGTCCTTGGAGAGGATCTGTGTAACATCTGTGTCCTTGCTATCGATTACGAGAGCAAATTAGTGCACAGACATATACGATCGAAACGAAGTACGGATAGTAGTTTTGTCGGTCGTATAGCCTTGAAAACATCCGCTTACTAAGTGAATAAACAAGCCTGGTGTCAGCACTTACGAGAAAACATGTACACAGCACACTCGATGAGCGTGGACACTCGCTATCAAAACGTTGGTGTGAGCAAGCGCGGCAGCAGCAGCGAGCGAAGTGGCCTTCATGCGGTATATATCGCTTCAACGCGAGAGCGGCGAGAACACAGCGCGCACGAACGTATGAGACGTCTGCAGATCACTTTCAAGATACGTGCCGCGCAGCCGTGCAAAGTACGCACTTGTTGGCGGAGTCGAAGCCGCCCCCTCCCGCGCTGCCTCCATATGTGGCGCGCGAGATTGGCCCGCGATCGTCGTCAGTTCCCCTTGTGGTCGGTCGCGAAATGCGCAGTTGCTGCCGGAGCACAACGCCACCGCCTCGCCCCCCTCACGCATTTCGCGCGACGGAAGACGGCGCGTTGGCTCTCCGCGTTTTTCCTTCGCGCGCGCCAGATTGAGCCGCGATCGTTGGTTTGCCTCGCGTGCTTTCACTCCCACATACAGCATACGACGCGCGACCATGGCGTTATCGCCCTTAGGCTTTATACGGAACGTCACGGCGACGACGACGGCAAATGCGCCTAAAGTGTCCATGTAATTTCTATCACAATAAAAAGTGCCCATGGACCACGCCGGGGAATTGATCATCTGCCCCACCGCCACTGCTACCACTCAGTGTCGAGCTCCGACTGCACCACCATTACATTGCGCAACATTGGTGAATATCTTCAAGTATGTGCACGTCGTTGGACTTGTGGCGACGAGCGACCACGTAGACCGTCAAAGTATCGGGCTCTCGCAGGAGAGGAAACACCAACACTCCTTCGCTTAGCGTAGCATTCTTTTTAATGATCTTCGGAACGCTAGCCCGCGCCGGAACGCGCCAGCCGCTCGAGCTTCGTGTAGACGCGAGCGTCCGCGTCAACTCTCGTGCAACGCCGATGCTGCTGCCGCTACAGAGGGCTCCCCCCCTAGAGAGGAGGAAAGTTCGACGAACGATGGAAAGTCCACGTGACGCGGCGTGTCTTCGCGTTGGTCTTGGGTGTCACGTGCGCAGGCGGCAACGAAGGATGCAGCAGGGTCGCGTCGCATACAGGTGGAGCTGATGGCGCGGGTGCTTCGATGTAGGCGGGTTTGAGACGTTCCAGGGCAATTGTGTCTGATCGGCCGTTGACATTCACAACAAACGTCGTCGGACGACGCTCTAGAACACAATATGGCCCGGAGTAGTGTGGTTGTAGAGGCTTCCGCACGGCACAGTTACGCACGAAAACGTGGGTAGCAGAGCTGAGTGCGGGAGAAACGTACGGGGACCTTGCTTCTTGTGAACGTGTAGGCACGGGGCGCATCTGGCTGAAGAAAGCTTGCAGTTCGGCTACGTAGTCGGCAGGTGATGGCATAGGCGTTTGGGTGGTGGCGACAAAGAAATCGCACGGAAGGCGTAGGTGGGTGCCGTAGACTAGCTCAGCACAGGAGCAACCTAGGTCGCTCTTGAGTGCGGCTCTGATGCCAAGTAAGACGAGAGGCAAATGCAGGACCCACTTCTCCGGCGATTCA
Organism: Dermacentor albipictus; assembly: GCF_038994185.2. Classification (NCBI taxonomy): domain Eukaryota; kingdom Metazoa; phylum Arthropoda; class Arachnida; order Ixodida; family Ixodidae; genus Dermacentor; species Dermacentor albipictus. The sequence goes on along the minus strand of NW_027225566.1, from coordinate 10,134,979 downwards.
TGTGCCATAAGGGAGGCCTTGAGATGCCGGTGAAAACGTTCAACTAGTCCGTTGGACTGCGGGTGGTAAGCAGTTGTGCGAAAACGTGTCGTTCCGAGTAGTTTGAGTAGCTCGTTGAAGAGCGCTGAGTCAAACTGTCGACCGCGATCTGTGATTATTGTGGATGGGCAGCCGAACCTTGCTATCCACGTAGACACGAACGCTGCTGCAACAGTGGGCGCTGAGATATCAGATATAGGTGTAGCTTCTGGCCACCGTGTGTAACGGTCGATGCATGTCAGTATGTAGCAGTATCCTTTCGAAGGTGGAAGAGGGCCGACGAGGTCCAGGTGTACGGTGTCAAAACGAGCATCCGGTGGAAGAAAAGATTTGGCAGGCGGAATGGGGTGACGCTGGATCTTCGAACGTTGACATGACAAACAGCAGCGAACCCAATCGCGAACTTGCGCGTTTAGCCGAGGCCAAACGAAACGACTGGAAAGAAGCTTCTGTGTTGCGCGTATGCCAGGGTGCGACAGGTTGTGCACGGTTTCGAATAGACGTCTGCGAAGGGATGTCGGAATGTATGGTCTGGGTGTGTCGTTAGAAGTGTCGCAGACGATGGACGTACCATCTGGGGTCACAACGACGTCTTCCAATTGCAGGGACGTTGGCGAATTCCGGAGTGTACGAAGTTCAGTGTCGTCACGCTGTTGACTGGCGAGTAAGTCGGCCTCGATGATGAAAGGTTCCGATGTCAACGTGGAAACGACATTGACACGACTCAGAACGTCAGCTGGAATGTTGTCGGTGCCCTTGATGTGGCGGAACGTTGTTGTAAACTCGGAGATGTAGGAAAGCTGTCGAATCTCGCGGGGCGAGTAACAGGACGCCGAACGATTCGTTGCGTGCACAAGGGGCTTGTGGTCAGTCAAGACAGTGAATGCACGGCCTTCGAGGAAATGGCGAAAATGCTTGATAGCCAGGTAAACAGCGAGTAATTCACGGCCGAAAACGCTGTAGCGGGACTGCGCAGGCTTCAGTTTCTTGGAGAAAAAAGCGAGTGGATGCCACTCATTCTCGATGAATTGCTGCAGAACGGCACCAACGGCGGTATTTGAAGCGTCGGTCATGATGGCAGTGGGTGCGTCTGGCTTTGGGTGTCTAAGCAGCGTGGCGTCGGCGAGGGCAGACTTGACTTTTGCGAAAGCGTCTGCGGCCTCTTCAGTCCACTGAAGCACTTGTTTGCGCTTGTTTACCAGGAGAGCGTCTAGCGGAGCCATAAGTCGTGCGCACTCGGGAATGAATCGGCGGTAGAAATTGACGAATCCGAGAAATTGGCGAAGCTTGGTGAGTGTGGTCGGTCGGGGAAAGTTTTCGATGACGCGAATCTTGGACGGCAGAGGTCGAATGCCGTTAGCGTCGACGATATGACCGAGGAACTCGAGTTCGGTTTGACCGAATTCACTCTTGGCGGCGTTGATGACAATTCCTTTACTGGCAAGGCGTGAAAACAACAACCGCAAGTGGTGAAGATGTTCTTCGGCCGAAGAGCTTGCCACGAGGAGGTCGTCAATGTATGCAAAAACGAAAGGCAGACCTCGGGTGACGGAATCGATGAAACGCTGAAAGGATTGGCCCGCGTTCCGTAAACCGAAAGGCATGCGGAGAAATTCGAAAAGACCGAAGGGCGTGGTGATGGCGGTCTTGGGAATGTCTTCTTCAGCGACCGGTAGTTGATGGTAGGCGCGAACGAGATCGATCTTAGAAAAGATCGTCGCACCGTGCAACGCTACCGTGAAGTCCTGAATGTTCGGTAGAGGGTAGCGATCAGGAACTGTGACGTTGTTTAGTGCCCGGTAATCGCCGCAGGGGCGCCAGTCACCCGTCTTCTTAGGCACCATGTGAAGTGGTGATGCCCAGTTACTGGAAGAAGGGCGGATGATGCCAAGTTGCAGCATGTGTTCGAACTCCGCGCGAGCGATCTTGAGTTTCTCCGGGGACAAACGCCGGGGTCGGAAGTAGACCGGTGGGCCGGAGGTGACGATGTGATGGCACACGTCATGTTGCACCGGTTGCGTCCAGTCCGGTAGGCGCGTCAAAGTGGGAAACTCGCGTAGGAGTGCGGCGAAAGGTTCGTCCAACATGGCAGAAATAGGCGCTATGGGCGATGTGCCTGATGATGGGACGCCGGGAACGGATAGCTGGGTCACGGAGTCGATGAGACGGCGTCGTTGGATGTCGACAAGGAGTCCGTAGTTATGCAAGAAGTCTGCTCCAATGACTGCATGACGGACGTCTGCAACCAGGAAAATCCAGCGGAACGCTCGTCGAAGGCCAAGGTTTAGCATGACGGAGCGTGACGAGAAAACTGGAATCCTGGTGCCGTTGACGGCTTGCAAAGACGACACAGGAGTCGCTTTTCGGTCGGAGCGCTGGGCGGGTAGAATGCTGACGTCAGCACCTGTGTCGACCAAGAATCGTTGTCCCGTAACTCTGTCCGTCACGTAGAAAAGGCGACTTGTGTGCTGGGCCGGACCACTCGTCGCCGTTAGAGGTCGGCCGGCCTGTTTCCCTGCCAAGCGCAGGGACGCCGACAGTGACGAGCGTCGTTTCCAAAACGGCGGTGGTAGTAGCAAACGCCAGGCGTTGTAGTTGAGGCTTCATTGCGGGTGCCCGTGCGTCTTGATCTGCTGGAACTACGGCTGCGTGGGCGACGAGACGCGCGGCGATGCTCCGCTCCACAGATGATGCGTTCCAGTCGCTCACACAAGGAGTCGAGCGGAGATTGCACTGCAGAAGAGCAGGGAAGAGTTTGCAGAGCGGTTGTATTGTCACCCGGAGACGGTGCCGTGGCTGCGATGGTTGGGGTGGCTACTTCCATGACTTTGTCGGCCAAAGCAGCAAGTCCGGTAAGGTCCATGGTAGAGGCTGTCGCCAGGACCATCTGCACGTTAGCCGGGAGTCGTTGCAAAAACAGTTCGCGCAACAGCGTGTCGTCGATGGATCTCGCGTTGTTTCCGAGCAGCTGGCTCATTCGGCGAAGAAGTTGACTAGGGCGTCGGTCGCCGAGTTGTTCAGCGGACAGAAGCTGCTGGATACGAGAACGCTGTGAAGCTGCTGTGCGCTGTAGCAGTGCTGCCTTGAGATCGTCATAGGCGGCGGCAGACAATGGGGAGTTCAACAAATCTGCTACCTCGTCAATGGCGGCGGGCGAGAGTGCTGCGACGGCGTAATGGAACTTCGAGGCTTGAGAGCGGATACCAGCGACTTGAAATTGCGCTTCGGCCTGAAGAAACCACGCCAAAGGATGCTGGTCCCAGTACTGTGGGAGGCGGACAGCGATGGCGGAACAGGAGGGCTCACCGCGTTCCTCGGAAGGGTTCTGGCCTTGAGCTCTCGTAGCGTTGGTCTGGTCCATGGTCGTCTCTACCACAGGAGCGTATGGCAGTATCACGTCCGGAGTCACCAAACTGTGGCGACGAGCGACCACGTAGACCGTCAAAGTATCGGGCTCTCGCAGGAGAGGAAACACCAACACTCCTTCGCTTAGCGTAGCATTCTTTTTAATGATCTTCGGAACGCTAGCCCGCGCCGGAACGCGCCAGCCGCTCGAGCTTCGTGTAGACGCGAGCGTCCGCGTCAACTCTCGTGCAACGCCGATGCTGCTGCCGCTACAGACTCTTCCTGGTGGACTATTCACTAGATGGCAGGGCGAGTGGCTGTGGAGTAGGGAGCCAAGATACGCGGTCTCTACTGCGGAGAGAGCACAGCGAGCTGCAGCCGCTCACTCTGCATTTCGCATTGTTGGGTACCCACAGAAACCACCACCGGAGCTCATGAATGACAACAACAAATAAGGTGCAATGTGACGCAGGCATCCGTCAGACGATGACAGCAACATCTCTCCCCAGAGTACGAGGCGGAGTTCGCCTATGAACTTGATGAAGAAATGTAGTGTCAAAACCATGGTGCTGTTCGGCAAAGTGGTGTCATCGAGAAAGAACACTCAACGCAATGTGCGGCGTGAAACACTACTTTAATGAGAACTCTGCAAATAAAACTCAGCTGAGAGATCGCAATATGACCGGTTTGTATTCTAGTGTTGTTGCGACCTCATAAGCAGCAACATTACAATCGGAAGCAACGCAACATTTTGCCGCAACACCAAATTTAGCAACCTAACTCAGTGACAAGTAATGCTCTCGCATTAACACATCCTAAGAATTGCTTCAGTGCTCCCATAGTTTTGTTGATGCATTGTGTGTTTATCACCACCAATGTTGTGTATCATCCTATATAGATTTTCTTCAATAAAAAATTCTGTTAATACTCAGTGCTGTCTTGTTTTTCCAGGTTCTTATGCCTCAACTTCTTGTGATGTTTAAGAATGAACCACACCAACTCACCCAACTTTCAATACTAGCTAACTATTCTTATACTTTGGTTGCAACAACGGTGATAAGCTATAAATGTACAGATTCTAACAAACTTCCGAAGTTCCATAAGCATATCGGGAGAAAATGTTGCGCATAGCAGTTGGCGATGCATTCTAGAACAAGTGTGCATCAGTTAAAACCTACCAGGAACCAAGAACTTGCAGGGTTACGTATTGGGCATACTTGTTGAGACACAAAAATCAAATGGGATGGCTTCACGGAGTGTTGGCTCACAAAGGCTCGCTGCTGTACGAAATGCTCCTTCCTAGTTTCTTTCATATGTGACTTTTGTGTACCTCTGGGACTCGTCTCTTTTTGCTGGTCATGTACATGACTCATACGCAGTGCTCATGTTTCATTTAGCCGTGGTACAGTTGGCACTTCTTTGGCAGTGCTGTGCCCACAGCTCAAACATGACAGCCGTCAACATGGAAGCCTTGCACTGTCACCATCCGACATGCTGCCTTCACTGGCCAAGGCAATTTCTTTAGCTCACAGAGGCAAAGGTTACGTGGGAATGTTCTCCTCTGTCAGGACTGCCACATCATGTCGGCTGCTATGAAGTCAGTGACAAACAGATAACCACAGTTATGCTACTATTACACACGTGCTCTGTCCAGTGGCTAGTGCCGTGAACTTGTCCCATGACATATGAAATACTTAAAATAGGTGCCGATTAGGGCATTACAAGCAATCAATGGCATCGATCAACAATGAGACTACCAGTATACAAAGAGTGCATATGCACTGCGCCCTGCCAATGCCTAGGGTCGCTTGTCAACCCACGCCACCCATACACCATTTTTGTTCAACCTTTCCAAGCTAATGCAGCCTCCTGGCAAGGCGTAGTCACAGATCCTTCCAAAAGCCAATTCACTTTAACAACAGTACAGAGGGACTCTAAAAGAGTTTAACCTGGAAGATTTTACTTTCTCGGTGTACTAATAGCAGCTTTTTGGTGGAAAGGAGTTGTCTGTTAGCAAAGAAAGGCCATTTTATAATCGATGCTGCCCACGCGTCTTCCAGAAAGTTCTATAGCATTCGCGTCGCGCATACATGCAATCAGATTACACAAGTTTCGGCGACAGGAGACAGCGGATAGGACCATCGTTAGCAGTCCAGAAATTTCCGATACGTGCAGGCGCGTCCAGCTCTGAGCGATAACATGTGTTAGACGGTGAAAAGTGCATACCCGTAAAAGATAAGCGAGTTCACGTGTCAATAAGGTTATTTGACGCAATGTACTGTGACCCACTAAGAAAAAAATGTTCAAGCTATGCAAACAGGTTAGAATGAATACTTAGTTTACCAAATTTATATATTAGCAATTTATGACACACTTTGCCGAAGGCCTTGGTGAAATTAAATGTAATCAATGATAAAATCAATGATGTCCTCCCCTGTTTCCACGCCAGATATGCTGTGAATTGAAGCTAGCTTGCAGAATACAGTGAACTGGAGAAAGGATCTTTATAATATTTTATTTTATTTATTTCATTATGCCCCTAAATTCCCCCGAAGCTGTATTACATAGCGGGAACCGGTACATGAAAAAGTTCGAGCTTTGCACGTTACGGAAAAAATCAAGTAATGTACACAAAAGTTATACAAAATTTAAAAAAGAAACAAAAAGGTTATACAAAAGTACGATGTCTAGCAAAATACACAAATAAAACAATATACAAGATACATTAGTCAAGAGAAACTCAGATAGAAAATACAAAACTGTCTGACGAAACAAATTAAGGGAATTAAATAGGCATAACGTAAAAGAAGTAAAACGAGGTGTTGCTCAAAACTGGGTCAGTTGTCATCTTAACAAATTAATGAGACATGAATACACTTGTACAATGTGTACGCAGAATGGTAAGACAAATAATCAAAACAATATATGCACTGAACAACGTATGAAGAAACAGTACATTTACACGTAACTATTGCGCAAAAGTTCCTGAAATGTTGCGAAATCGGTTTGAGTAGCAATCTGTGGTGGTAGGTTATTCCACGAAGGAGTTAGCGTAGTTAGCTGAGCGGCAACTGATGCGTTTTATCTTCGAGATATTTTCTGTGCGTCGAAAGGAGGCTGTCACTGGTTCGAAGATACGGTGAAGGTGAGGATGATGATAAATTTTGTGCAGCAGCGACAGGCAGGCAATTTCGCGGCGATGAGATAAGTCGTCAAGCTGAGCGCGAGATTTTAGTGCTGAAATGCTAGTGTAGGGTGAATAATCACAAAAAATGAAACGGGCCGCGCGGTTTTGCAGTGAGTGATTCGATTTCTTGGGTGATATATGTTTGAAAAGGAACCCAGATAGCTGGTGCATACTCGATTTTGGGGCGTATTAATGCGATGTATGCTGCTCTGCGCAGTTTAGCTGGAGCATGCTTAAGGTTGGGTTTGAGGTGGCCTAAAGAGCGGTTAGCTGATGCCACGTCAGGCGTATACGACGATGCCACGTTAGATCAGACTGTAAGTGAACACCAAGGTACTTATATGAAGTTGTAAGTTCAATTATGTTATATATTACATACGATGTTGGAATACGGTCGTTGCGCACAGTAAATGATAATAGCTTCGTTTTCGCTGAATTAAGAGCAATCAACCATGTTGAACACCATGCAGCAATAGCGTTAAGATCAGTTTGAAGAATATCTTTGTCATTGTCACGTGAAATTAATCGATATATTACGCAGTCATCGGCAAAAAGTCTGATGTGGGAAGACACACAGTTCGGCAGGTAATTAATATTGATTAAGAAAAGTAAAGGACCAAGAATGCTGCCCTGCGGGCAGTGTTCGGTTTGAAGATCGGTTTGAAGAATATCTTTGTCATTGTAGCATGAAATTAATCGATATATTACGCAGTCATCGGCAAAAAGTCTGATGTTGGGAAGACACACAGTTCGGCAGGTCATTAATATAGATTGAGAAAAGTAAAGGGCCTAGAACGCTGCCCTGCGGAACACCGGAGGTTACTTTGGTAGAAGAGGAATTACTCTTCCTAACAGATGTATATTGTACTCTGGATGAGAGGAAATCCTTAATCTATCCAATAACGGTTGGGTGTATGTTAAGGTTCATTAGCTTTAGTACTAATCTTTAGAGAAAGCTTTAGAGAAATCCAGGAAGCTAGCATCAACTTGAAACCCTAGGTCTAGGTATGAATGTAATCATGTAAAAAGCCGGCTAACTGTGTTTCGCATGAATAACCACGAAGAAAGCAATGTTGGTAATCACCAATAATTTTGTAGTCTTCTAAGTCGTTAATGATTTAAGTATACAAGATGTGTTCAAATAATTTACAAATAGTACTAGTTCAGGAGATGGGGCGGTAATTTAATGGGTGAGTTCGGTCTCCGGTCTTAAAAATGGGTATGACTTTTGCCACCTTCCAGTCGTGCGGAATACTGTTAGTTGACAAAGACTGCGAGAAGAGGTCACACACTATAGGTGATAAACTAGGTGACAAATGTTGTAAGACTTTATTATTATTGCCAGTGTGATCAGATGTGGAAGAAACTTGCGGAAGTTTATTTAGTAAAAAAGAAATACCTGCTTCGCTAACAATTATTTCTGGCATGAATATGCCTATGAGATTGTCAAGGGTTGTTGATTATGTGGTGTCTTCCTGTGTAAATATAGATGAAAATGCGCTGTTCTATAAATCAACAGATTCCGAGTGGTGGACCATATCACAGTGCTCATCAATTAGTGTTAAATCGGGATAGCTCTTCGGGTATATTACGGGCCAAAAATGTTGAGGATTGTTAGTGAGCATATAATATAGCTCATGGGCAAAGAAATGTCGTTTAGACGATTTTATCAGTGTCTGATATGGCTTATCGCAAGTCTTATAACGGTGCCAGGAATCTGAGTCACGGGATTTATGGGTTTTACTATATAACGCTTTTTATTAATATTAAGGCGCCGAAGGGTTACGGTAAACCACGGGGCTGTCGAGGTGCAGGCTATTTTTGTTAGAGCGACAAATCGATTAATTCGTTCCGTAAGAGTGGTTTTAAGTTCAGCCCAGTTATGTTCGATGGTTTGAAATTGGCATCTATTGAGGAAATGTAAAGAGAATTCAGATAGAGAGGAGTTTATGCTGTCAAAATCCGCTCTATTGGAACATCGTATGTACTTATCAAGCACGGACGTCTTGGAAGGGAAACTGCAAGACTACCTGTTATGATATCATGATCAAATAGCCCATCTTGATGAGTTGCGTCGAAGCACACGACAGGATCACTGGTTAATACTAGATGTAACATATTGGCGGATGTAGCCGAAGATCGCGTAGGACGGGTGATAAGGGGTGCGATCGGAGATAGTTGTTCGGCGCGTTCGTTCGTCTACCGGCGCGGAATTGGCATACTCCGCACCGACGTCGCCAGCCGCGGGGCGCGGCCATGTTTTTGGTGACGTCAAAATGACGACCCGCTCCTGTCAATCATCCTCCCACCGAGCATTTAGTTTGCTAGGCGCCGAATCCGACGGGAGCTGGGAAGTTTGGAGCGATCATATGGCTTCGCATGGCGCGTCTGGTGGATTGGATTGGATTCAACAGGCGGCTGCGGCATGGTACGTTTGGATCCAATCCATAGTTTACTTCGAGAAAATGGCGCTTAAGTTGCGAACTTAGGTTGTTGCGATGGCGTTTCTAGAGAAAGGAGGAGAGCGGGTCGCGGTGTGAAACGCATTGAATAAATGGCAGAAAGTGAATTCCGGAGTCGTTTTCGTTTCTCGAAACAAATAATTCGTTGGTTGTACAGCGAAATCGACCCCATCATCGGCGCCAGCGGCCCACTGGAATGTTGTCGCTGCCTCTTGAAAAGTGCGCCACCCTTCCTGTCGTTCCTTTTTCTTTTTTCTTCTTGCTGTGCGCGACACCACCTAGGGACGACGTAAAGAAACTAATAGTTATAAATTGCAGTAGTCACACGTACTACTACTCGAAAACGCGTTTGGGCTTGAGAAGAAAAAATACATTTTTTAAAGAAAAATGATTTCATTCATTTGGAAGACGAGAAACATTTCGTTTTGTAGTGTACTGTCCGCAAGCAGACGACAAACGACGGAAGTAAACTTCCGGGGAGGTCACCGCTTCCTGAGTGGCTGCTCTCTCCGCCCCCTTGTCACAAATTTTGCACACTGCCACATTGTGACGTTCCAGCAACCGAACAGAACGCGTATCGAACAAAATATCTCCGATCGCGCCCAAGCTGTGTTAAAGAAAAGGCGAGACATGACTGTAGGAAACTGGTAGGTTGCTGTTGGAAGGCTAGCCCAATCAACTAGGCTAGCCCAAAAATTAAAATCACCAAAAATTAGTACTATAGGGTTAGGAAACCGAAGAGTAATGATTTCAAGGAGCCGTTGGAATTCACGAGAAAACGTACTGCCCATGTAAGGAGGTCGATAAAGAGCATCAATGATTGTAAGGAATATGCGATTTCGCGTGGCGAAAAGCGGGCGAAAGTTCAACAGGCTCATATCACGCGGGCGAAATCAAGAAAGTCTCGGCGCTTCTCGCAACGCGGTAGCTGGGACCAGACAATCGGGGCGTCTCGCCTTTCTCACGCGATGGTCGTATAAGACTCATCATTCGTCGACGCTGCCTCGGATGAGCTCGCATCGTGACATAATTTGAAAGCGACTCTGAAGCCGGCACTGAACCCGACTCCCAGGAAAAATCGCAATCCCTGAGGGTTTTTTGCAGGAACCCTGCTCTGAGACAGAAGTAGAGTGGAAACTTTGTGGTGAAAAGCAGCCTCCGTGTGGGCTCACCATCTTCGAATGGACCGCCACACGGTCTAGTCGAGAGGCCTCCACGGGCTGGTCGGGAGGCCCCCACAGGCCGGATTATGCCACTAGCGATACTTTGGAGACGCTTTAACTAGCGTAGCGATGCGGTTAAAGGGATTTTGATATGATATCTGCGGCTGTTCACCTTCTGCATCAAATGACGGTCCGGGACCTCTAAAGCCCATAACGTACACTAGCGGGCCTGAGAGTGGCCTACATATTTTATTATGATACTTTTCTACAACTAGCTTTCGTTTCCTTTCTAATGTGTCGTGACGTCATGACGTAGAGAGTTGTCACGTGGTAACAGGCTATTGAAACGTTTTGATACTTTCCCTGCCTTGTTCCGTCGTATGCATTGCTCTTACATTGACACTCACAACGACAACCAGCAAAGGCGACTGAGTGAGCCGCAGCGAGTGCTGAAACATTGCAATGTCGTGCTCCTATGTGCCGGAATTTTTACTCATGACGCCACGACACAGTAACCTATTGCGAAGCGAGACGGAACGCTGGCTGTAGAATACAATATGATGATGTTTAATTCTTCGTAGATTGTACCAGCAGAAATTGCAGAAGACAGACACAAAAACGAACCCACAGACGTGGATGCAGCTGCACTGTCAGCTGATTTCTTTACTGAAAGTTCCGCGCTTTTTATTTCGTTGCCAAATCTTGTCTCTTTTATGTTCCTGGGACTTTCCCTAAAAAAAAGCGACTTCTTTTCTTGTAAGTGCCACTGACGGTGTGCTTACACATTGCACTTTTCTTTGACTTACCTCAAATCAATCAAGAATCACCCAAGTTAACCTATCGTCATTCTTTTTCAGGAATGGCACATCATGCAATGGGGGTGCACGTGCAAACTTAGTTGTCTTTGCACTTTCTTGGTTCTGCGACTCCTGCTGCTACAATCCTTGAAGAATTAACCCACTAGAGAAGTAAAACACCCTTTTGATATATAGTGTTTAGTGGCGCAAGGGCCAGGTAAGATCAGAGTTGCCAAGAAATCATATTGAGTGAACGATGGATAAATAGCCTTAGCAATATCTATTATGGCTCTATACAGGCCTAAATTAGTCACTGTGTAAGTGTTTAAACTTGTACTTGCAATAAAACTATAGTAATGGCAACAGTGACATGTGGTGTCAAATATCTGACATGCGAACTTAAAACTTTAGATTTGTAACACTTTTCAAGAAGTACTACAGCCTGATAAGTACCCTTGAACGCGAAATCCTGGAGGCATCTGCAATAGATGCCACTGCCGCAGCATAGGCTTGTAATGAGAGGACGTCCTACGGATCGCTAAGGTGTATACCATTTATTAATCGGACGTCATTTAAAAACTCTAACACTGGTTTCCTTTCAAATAGCGGATCTTGCCATTAAACAATGAAGGGTGTAAGAAAATACGTGGTCTGTATGCTACACGAAAGCGTTTTTTCTTCTTTCCTATCCTATTTCGCAACATCCAAACAAGACCTGGAACACAGTTAGCGTCTCGCCACATTTCTCACAAAGAGGAGGATCACACTTTCAAAGGAGATAAGAGTGTGCCATACATATGGGCTATTCGAAGTCTACTGCGATTGACTTCTCTTCGTCGTGTTTTGCTTGCAGGTGCACAGCTTCCTAAATAAGGTTTTACTAGACGAATCTTGTTTGAGTGCTTTGTGTCCCACAACCATTACCAATAACACCCAAGCACTTTGAGTAGGAATACTCTCAGATCGAAGGCAGGGACTTCGATGGAAGAATTTGTAGCGCTTCATCCTATAGATGTTGCAAGGTTGTCGGCAAGCGTGTTGCTCGCAATGCTTCTATGGCCATAAACCCAGCACATTACCACATGTTGAAAAGCGTAGGCTTTGCATAGAGCCGAGTGAAACTCAGTAATTGCAGGATTCTTATGTTTTTGTAGCGACGGCACAGCTTTAACCCCTTTAGCGGCGTATGCATCAGTAGGAATTTGGTGGGTTGGGAGACCTTGTACCCAAGCACACGAGGGTTTGGCTCTCCCGCGTGAAGCCATGCGTCGCTTAGCCATGTCTTTGGAAAGGGGCATCCTGGGGGTTTAGGCACCGCGGGGTGTTCGGACTTTTAAGGCCTCTTCGTGGAGGCCAGACACCTCTTCGCCCTCTGCTTCGCACAGATTACACCTCCAGACTCAGAAATCGGCAGTTGCCTTTTCATTTCCTCCTATTCAACATTCGTCTATCTCCTGCACCTTCAATTTTCATGCCTTCTACTCACTTTTATATTCCGATTGCCCGGGCGGCAAGGGTTAGCCTCATGTGCCTTATCCAGTCTTGGGTATAATATATATATATATATATATATATATATATATATATATATATATATATATATATATATATATATATATATATATATATATATATATATATTTGGCATAGAAGAGACCTAGTTGTATGCGCTGAAAAATAAGCAGGGTGATGTCGTCAGCACTGTCGAAGATATAGTGAAAACGGGGTAAAATTTCTGTACTTACCGGAACAGTACTCAAAGGGGCCGCGATAGCTGCGTTCGAACCTGTAATGCACATAATATAGAGGCTCCTTCTATAACTAGCAATGAAGTTAGAAGGGCCTCGCAAGACATGAAATGGTAAAAGGTGGCAGAAGATGGAATACCATTTGATTTATTCAAAGATGGAGGAGACGTAATGCGTGTAGAGCTGGCGGCCCTTTATACGAACTGTCTATCGACATTAAAGGTCCTAGAGAACTGGAAGAATGCCATCATTATACTAATCCGCAAAAAAGAAGACGTTAAATAATTGAACATTTAGAGGCACATTAGCTTATTTTCAGTATTATATAACACACTCACCAAGATAATCTCCAATAGAATAAGGGCAGAACTGGACTTCAGTCAACCAAGGAAACAGGCTGGTTCCAGGAAGGGATAATCTACACTGGATCGCATCCATGTCATCAGTTAGCTAATCGAGATATTCAGCAAAGTCAGCCTTTCTATATGACTTTCATAGGTTAGAAAAAGCATTTGATCCGGTCGAGCTACCAGCAGTCATAGAGGCATTACGTAAGGTAGGAGTACAGGACGCTTACATAATTATATTGGAAAGTATCTGCAGAGATTCCACAGCTACCTATATTCTCAACATAAAAGTAGGAAAATACCTATAAAGAAAGGGGTCAGACAAGGAGACAGAGTCGACAATGCTATTCGCTGCATCCTTCAAAGAAGTATTCAAGCTATTGAACTGGGAAAGCTTAGAAGTAAGGATCAAAGGCGAATATCTCAGCAACGTTAGATTTGCAGATGACATTGTCCTGTTGAGCAACACTGGGGAGGAGTTACAACAAATGATTGAAGATCTTAACAGAGAGTATGAGAGTGGGGTTGACGAATAATATACAGAAGACAAAGATAACGGTCAATAGCCGGGCAAGGGAACAAGCATTCAGGACCGCCAATGAGTCTCTAAAGTCTGTGAAGGAGTACGTTTACCACGGTCAATAACGCACAGGGGACCCTGATCATGAGAAGAAAATATACAGAATAAAAAAGGATTGTAGCGCATTCGGCAGACATTGTCAGATCATGACTAGAAGTTTACCAGAACGTTCCTAATATCTGCAGTGTCATTCCAAAGCGTGATTCGTTATGTGGAGTCATCAGCTCATGTTCAAGTGATGCTGTGTGTCTAACAGAAACATGGCTGAATTTGTCTGTTCTAGATCCTGAGATCATGCCCCTCTTTCACGACTTCGACATATTTCGCAAAGATCGAGCCGATGATAGTCGTGCGGCTGGCGTCGTTATCGCCACTAGTGGTCATCTACGTTGCATTCCGGTTACCGTGCCCTCACCACTATAACCACGTTGGCTTTACTGTACCGCATCCTTCCCGCGAATCCTTCTTGGCATTTGTTAGCGCCCTCCTTCTGCTGACAATTCATTTCAGTCGCCTTTCCAGGACGCCTTACGCAAGATAACTACCTCGTAGCCTAACACGCCTGTACTACTATAAGGCGATTTTAACTTCGCATCAGTCGATTGGTCTAATCTAGTTTCTTTGGTATCGAAAAATAACTTGGCTAGCGAGTACGGCAGCTCGTGTCTCACATTTGGATAAACCCAAGTTGTAACTCATCCCACTCGCACTACTGACCATTCTGCTAATATCTTGGATTTGGTGCTAACTTCACACCATGAAAATGTTTTCCCTATCTCGTAACTGAGTGGCCTCACTGACCATGAGTTAATGCACGCTTCTTTTTCATGCCATATATCCAATCAAACAAAAACTAAAGAAACACTCATGCTTTATGACAGAGGCGATTATGACAGCATGAACCGAGGTTTAACAACATTTTATGATCTATTCACAGCTGACTTCTATCTGCGTTCACTTGAGTCTAACTGCTTACTGTTAAGCCTGAATTATTGAGTCTGGTAGAATTGTACGTTCTTACCATAACAATTATTGTACGGAAGAAATCCCCGTGGTTTAACAACACACTAAAACAACTAAACAACAAGAAAAAACGTCTATACCGTTCTGCAAACTCTTCTCAAGCCGAACCTAAGTGAGAGAAATATAACCTTGCAGTCACACAATATGACAAGCAGGTCGCAGAGGCCAAACGTGGCTTTATTTAACCACGTTGCCCTCTATCTTGTACAATAACTCAAAACATTTCTGGCATTCCATTAATCCCCAGTGGTCCAACGCTGTTTTTCTACGTGACAGTTATGTCTCCCCCGTCCCCGAAACCGAGGTCTGTTAGGCTTTAAACACTGCTTTCTGTTCTGTTTTTGCTAGTTATTATACCGAAACTCTCCCCGTATGGCCAGCTTCTAATTATCCCTCTACTTCAAACATTAATTTTAATGTGAACGAAGTTGTTCGAATCATCGATTCCTTAAAAAATCTGTCTTTGTGTGGTACTGACGGCGTTAACTCCAGTGTCCTAAGAAGCACTAAGCAGATCAGCAATCTTTTTCCAATGCTAATATTTGAACAGTCTCTCACAACTGGATCAGTGCCCACTAACTAGAAGATTAGTAAAATAACTCCCTTCTTTAAAAAAGGCGACCGCACAAATCATAGCAACAACCATCCCATTTCCACCAACAGTGTTTGCTCGAAACTAGTGGAGCACGTTATACATTCCCACATTGCCACTTTCATGCCATCTGTCAACTTCTTTCATCCTAACCAGCACAGATTTCGCAAAGCTCATTTTTGCGACACTCAACTTGCTCTGTTCCTACACAATTTGCATTCTCATCTCGATCGCAACATCCCCACTGACTCTTTCTTTCTGGATTTCGAAGAAGCCTTCTATAAAGTGTTACATATTCTTCTGCACAAACTCGCGCCTAAACCTTCAACCACACATTTTTAATTGGATCCGTGAATTTCCAACCGATCGCCTTCAGTTTGTTTCTGCTGACTCGATCTCCTCAATCCTATCTCCTGTTGTGCCATTACCACAAGCCCGGATTCCGAATCTGCAAGATGCGGAATCTATCCTGCGAGCGCCATAATTCGCCCTTCACCAGACAAGATGCTGCGCCGTCGTGCGGGAGAAGCCTCGGCGAGCAGCGTGTTTTGACGTGTCCGCGTGTGCCCGACGGCCCGGCGCCGCACCTCCCTTGCCTGGAGGTCACCGCGCGCGCGAACTTTGAACCGGGTGGCCAGCGCGGTCGCTGGTTGGACCCCTCGGACGACCGTCGTGTGCTGACTTTGTATTGGGCCGTTTGAGTGACAATGGGCCTCGGGGATTATAAAAGCAGCGACACGCCGCTCGAAAACAGGATCTGCCGACCCCACCGGGAGAGAGTGTCGCTCCCGACTGGGGTGAGATGTGCAACGCGTTTTCGCCGGACGTCGTCGTGCGAGAACAGTCGCGTTTGTTGTGAGCACTCGGCCCCAGTGCCGACCCGTTCATGTCCTGTATGATAACCTGTATATAATGTATAAAGTCCCTTTTGTTATTCTCATCGACGGCAGGCTCGGAGTCTTCGCTACCAACGCTCTGTCACGAAACGGGTGACGAGCGCTACGGGACCACAAAGCCGTTATCGTGGTGCAGCGGTAGAAGTTCGTAACACTGGTGGCACCGGTTGGGTGTCGTAACACTGGATGGCAGCTACGGGATTGACCGGCATCAGCTACCTCGGCGCGGTGAGTGCCTGAAGTTTACCTCAAACACCAGACTTTCTCTGACACAGGTTATAGTAGCTTAGGGAAGGATTTGGTGTTGCATTGTGATAACCTTGTGTGTTTCAAGCCTAGTAAGAGTGTTTTGAAAACCAGGGGATGCTGAGGGGGTAAACAGGGCAGTGTGTGAAATACTTGCATATGTCTTACTAGTAGTGTTATAGTAGCGTACGGCAGGTATATTCAAAAAGGGTAAACAGCAGGAGGACAGTGTGAACGATGGAGAAGTACAAGGTGAAGGAACTTCTCGAAATTTGTGAGGAGTTGGGCATTGAGTTGGGCTCAACCAAAAGAAAGAATGCGATCCTTGAGGTCATGAGGACTGGGGACGTAACGGCTGAGGAAGCCGCAGAGGCCTTGGCGGGTATCAATGAACGTCGGGAAAGGGAGGAGAAGGAACGTTGCGAGCAGGAAAGGAGAGAACAGCAACGTCGCGAGGAGGAAAAGGAGGAAAGGAGAGAACAGCAACGTCGCGAGGAGGAAAAGAGGGAGAAGGAACGTTGCATGGAGGAAAGGAGAGAGATTCGTGAGCACGAGCTTAAAATGAAAGAGTTGGAGACCCGAAATAGCTCGCCAGCGCCTAGTCTCACTTCTAATGTTCCAAGAATACGCGATCAACTTCCACCCTTTGTCGTCGGAGAGGATATGGCCAAATACCTCGTGAAATTTGAGCACGTGTGTGAACGGAATAGCATTGAGCGATCCCTTTGGGCACAGAATCTGTTAGCGTTGCTTCCTGGGGAGGCATCAGACGTAATAACTTGCTTATCGAAAGAGGCGTTTGAGAGCTACAGTGATGTGAAGGAAGCGCTACTGCGGAAGTACAAATTGTCGCCCGAAGCTTTCCGGCAGAGGTTCCGGTATGCAAAAAAGGGTAAGGAGTCGAATGTTGACTTCGCGTTTCGTCTAAAAGCCGACTTGGTGGAATGGCTGAAGGGCGAAGAGGTTTACGACGACCGCGACAAAATTGTCGAATGCATCGCGTTGGAGCAGTTCTACCGTTGCATTGATGAGGATGTCCGGCTCTGGCTGCAAGATAGGCTAAAGGAGGTTAAGCTGAACAAGGCAGCAGAGTTAGCGGAAGAGTATTACACCCGCCGCAGCTTGCACAGCAAGGCAGTGCGCGTAGAAAAGGCAGATAGGAGAGATGGGTTTTCCGGAAAGCCCGAAAAACGGAAATGTTACAATTGCAAAAAGCAAGGGCACATCGCTGGGAACTGCCCAGAGAAAATTGCTTTTGCAACAAAACAGCGAAATGATACGACGCGTTTTTTTGAAAAACGGAAACCGTTAACCTGCTATAATTGCAAAAAGCAAGGGCACATCGCTGCAAGCTGCCCAGAGAGAATTGCTTTTGCAACGATACAGGAAACTCACAAAAACATACGTCTATTGGAGCCCTATGTGCAGGAAATTAAGGTAAACGGCAAGAAGTGCCGTGCACTTCGGGACTCTGCAGCAACTATGGACGTTGTTCATCCGTCTTTCGTCTCCTCGAGTGATTTTACGGGAGAGTGCGTTAGGATACGGCAAGTGGCCGAGAAGGAGAGTGTCTGTTTACCGATCGCAACGGTTATCATTGAAGGAGAATTTGGGAAACTTAACACCGAAGCCGCTGTGTCAGCCGCCCTCCCGGAGCAGTTTTCCTACCTCTTCTCAAATAGCTCGGAGCAGTTGCTAAGGGATCACGGCAAATCATTCTTTGCCGACGTGGCGTACATGGCCCCCACGCGATCCAAAGCGCGCCCGCTGTCGAGGGAACTTGACTTAGCGTCGGTGAGCGAACAGCGGTGCGGCACACGGACCGATCACGGTAACTTGAGTGGCGAGCAGTCACGGGAGAGGCAGAGCTCGGAGGCTGGCCTAGACGAGCGGGTCCTGGAAGTGAGTGGGAGTGACGCGTGCAGTGCTAGCCGCGATATAGACTCGACGCCGCAATTAGGCGACGCGGGCTCCGCACTCGCTCCGGTTTCCGCCAGCCGGCAGGAGCAGGCTGCACTTGAAAGAAAAAGTCTGATTCGCGAGCAACAGGAAGATTGTTCATTAGCCGATCTGAGGAAGAGCGTCAAACGGGGAGTGGAAAAAAAGGGGGTTTCATTTGGCAAGGAACCTGGCTTATTGTACCGCCGCTACACGGATAAGCAGGGTCGCAAATATAAGCAGCTTCAGATTCCGCGAAAATATCGCCGGGAAAAATGAATGACCCCATTTGCTTCCTCAGAAGTATGTTTTCGGTCCAAAGCGATTTCAAGGGGACCATTCTATTTGTAATTATTATTGCTGATTAATAATTGTTTCTATTTTGTTGTGTTGTTAATTTGAAAACTGGTTGTTTGAGCCTTGTGTGCTAGATCGTACACCTGCCTCTTGTTGCAGCGGGAGAAAAAAAAAAAGGGAAAACAATTTAGTTAGGTTGATTTGAATTATGGCCTTGTCTGGTGTTTGACGGGAGACAGAGGGCACTTGTTCGTGTTGGGTGTTGCCTTTTGCCGGTCGGTTTTGCAAGCTGCAGAACGACCAAGCGGGACCAGTGGCGAGAAGCAAGGTCTTAGGAACGACCCGAGCGGAGCTGGTCAAGGTGCCTTGGCGACGACGTGGTGAGCAGAGCTCCTGTCCTGGCGAGTCGGACCTGGGCACGTGATGTTACCTGGCGTCCCGACACTGGACGTGAACTTGGACGAGCCTGACGAACGTGCGCGCCTGGCATCCGAGCCACGTGGAGGCAGCTCGTCTTCCCGGCGCCTTATCTGAGGGCGGGGATGCTGTTGTGCCATTACCACAAGCCCGGATTCCGAATCTGCAAGATGCGGAATCTATCCTGCGAGCGCCATAATTCGCCCTTCACCAGACAAGATGCTGCGCCGTCGTGCGGGAGAAGCCTCGGCGAGCAGCGTGTTTTGACGTGTCCGCGTGTGCCCGACGGCCCGGCGCCGCACCTCCCTTGCCTGGAGGTCACCGCGCGCGCGAACTTTGAACCGGGTGGCCAGCGCGGTCGCTGGTTGGACCCCTCGGACGACCGTCGTGTGCTGACTTTGTATTGGGCCGTTTGAGTGACAATGGGCCTCGGGGATTATAAAAGCAGCGACACGCCGCTCGAAAACAGGATCTGCCGACCCCACCGGGAGAGAGTGTCGCTCCCGACTGGGGTGAGATGTGTAACGCGTTTTCGCCGGACGTCGTCGTGCGAGAACAGTCGCGTTTGTTGTGAGCACTCGGCCCCAGTGCCGACCCGTTCATGTCCTGTATGATAACCTGTATATAATGTATAAAGTCCCTTTTGTTATTCTCATCGACGCCAGGCTCGGAGTCTTCGCTACCAACGCTCTGTCACGAAACGGGTGACGAGCGCTACGGGACCACAAAGCCGTTATCGTGGTGCAGCGGTACAAGTTCGTAACACTGGTGGCACCGGTTGGGTGTCGTAACACTCCTTCACCCTCTGGCGTGCCTTAGGGTTCTGTCCACACGCCTCTCCTCTTTCTCATATGTATTATTGACCTTCCATTTAACTTATCCTCCAACATTCGCGCCTTTCTACTGCCTCAACACCTGCAATTTAACACAGTGTGAAATATTTAAATATCTAGGAGTCCATATATCGAGTGACTTATCTTGGACCCATCATATCAATCAGTTACCTGATTCCTGCAACCAATTACTACGTGATCTACGCCGTCACTTCTCGCCGGCATCTCCCTCAGTCAAAGTACTTGCATATCAAACCTTAATCTGAACTAAACTAGAAACTGCTATTTATGGCAACCATCAGGTTAATATGCTTAACACCATTGAATCGGTTAACTGAGCTGCCAGATTCATTCTTTCTGACTACTCCTATCGCACAAGTGTTTCAGCCTTCAAATCCAGGTTATGTCTTTCCTCGCTCACCTCCCACCGCACAAGTGCTCGTGCCCTTTTATTTTTAGATTGTTCTATTCACAGCCCACAGGTAACCAAATTATCATTCCAGCTCATCGCTGCACCCACCACACGCAGCCTAATTCTGTGAATCTACCGTGCATCCATTTCACAACGTACCAACCTTTTTTTTTCTAAACACAGCCCGTGTATGGAATACCCTTCCTTCAGACATCGCCCTCATCACTGACATTTCTCGTATGAAAGCTGCCATCGAAGACCATCTTTCAGGTCACACTACCTCACCTGACACGCCGTTTTTTCAATATGTGCCCACTCCTCATGTTATGCCCAGTTTAGGGACCTTTGAGGTGTAATCAATAAATAATAAATAAATTACAGATGTACACTCAATGCGCTCTACCTAGCTAACACATAGGGCAAGAACTTGCAGACTGACAAAGAAACTCGAAAACATGTTCAGGACCGCACAAAGAGCGATGGAACGAACAATGTTAGGCCTAACGTTAAGAGACAGGAAGAGAGCGGTATGGTTCAGCAAGCAAACAGGGAATGCCGATATTGTAATTGACATTACGAGAAATAAATGAAGCTATAAATAAATAAATGGGCAGCTCACGTAATGCGTACGTTAGATAACCGATGGACCATAAGGCTTACAGGATGGGGACCAGGAGAACGGAAGCACAGTCGAGGACGGCAGAAGGCTAGGTGGGGCGACGAAAGTAGGAAATTCGGAGGCGCTAGTTGGAATCGGTTGGCGGAGAACAGGGGTAATTGGAAATCGTAGGAAGTGGCCTTCCTACTGCAGTGGACATTAAATAGACATGATGATGATGATGTTGGTGGTGTTGATGGTGGTGGTGGTGGTGGTGGCGGTGGTGATGATGTGTGCATGGCTGGCCTCTGCAGGTATTCCAACCTAGTAGCGTCGCCTTGATTGGCTCGGTGGTGGGTGACCATCACAACCGAGCCCAAGGCCATTACCGCCGAAATTTAGAAGGCTTACAAGACAAATGCTTCTCCGCGCTTCAAGATAGCCTCTAGAATGAAGGCGCACCGAAGCAGCCTTCGAGTTCTTTTTGAGGGACAACGTCGACACCTTCCCAAAGTACCGTGTGCCTAACAGTGAAGGCAACACAACCGTAAAAAAACTGTCACCCTTCCTATTATCCAAATTACAAGCCAACAGGATTGGAGCTGGCTACAAAGCCTCAAGGATGGCAAGCCTGGTCCCCCTGCCCGAACTGACAAACAAAGACCTAGTGGAAAAGTTCGCTGAACTCGGCAGTATAGGTGACATTATTCTGACGATCTGTCCGCATCATTCTCTCAACACAAACAGGCGAATAATTTCATAAGAAGGTTTTCTGAACAATAGTGACGAAGAGCTACTTCATTTTAAGATGAAAACGCTATTAGGGCAAGAAGAATAACGCTCCGCAGAAAATACCAAAAGATGCCAACGAAACGTGGCATCATTTGGTACCAGTACTGTGAGCAATTTGCTTCACGCGGGATAACTGAAATTCAACGTCCTACCATGTATGCTGAGCTCGTGTCGTCGCATCAAGTTCCCGAGCTTCGGGCACGCCTCACAATCATGTAGAGGGAAAGAAACATACACAATGTATAGTGCCAAGGACCATCATTCTGACAACTGCAGTACTCAAGGACAATGTTTCAATTGCAAGGCCGATCATCCAGCTCACTCAGGGAGCTACCCTTGCTTTAAAAGATGAAAAGGAATCACCTCAATCACCGCAAAAGAAAAAAAACACTAATTTTGTGAGGAACATAAAATGCTATGGCACTTATCACAAGTAATCTATGCCAGTGCGGCATAGCTTTACGGGGTGGCGCCACGCTGGTTTCTGGATTCTACAGGGTCCACGGTCGGTATTCCCGTAGAAACTCCATCCGCCGCTTCGGTGGCAGCAGCCAGTGTTGCTGCATCATCATCGAAGGCCGAAGTGTCCCAGGGCTCAAAGTTCAATTGAACTCCACGGCCTGAGACGAGCGTATCGGCGACTGGCTCTCGATTATCCAGCGCTTCGGAGAGGGAAAAGGTGGTCGACCATAAATTCACGGCGTGATTGATACCAAACGATCCGCACTCCCTGGAGTTCTCTAAGAAGGGGAAACTTCCTGTAACTGCGCCAAAAACACACAGGTAACCTGAACGGATACCAGCCTTGATTAGAGCAGTGATCCTTTAATAACATGTCACCTCTCACTTTATGGCTCATACACACATTTGTTAAGAGCTTTAAATGCGTCACAATGGCTTTCATCATCCGCTGAAATTGCAGAGGCGTGCTTCTTATTATATGGCACAACAAAGACATCAGAAATAAATCCTCTACAACAGCCTCCTCTCTCCAAAACACAAGCCTAGGTCCCTAACAGAAAAACATTTTCAAGAAGTACAAAGTTTTTTGGTGCGACCGAGAGCCAGCAGGTAGGCTCTCTGGAGGTGTCGCAATTGTAGTGGACAGTGGTGTTGCAATTCGCGAGGTGAAGCTGAAAACCGAATATTAAGCTGTCACAGTGACTTTCGTTTATTTTATAGCAATCACAATTATCCCTACATATATTGAACCAGACATAACCGTTACACTTAGTGACATGAATCACTTTTAAATCAACTACCAGAGCTCCCTTTGGGGACCTTAATGTCCATAGCAATCTATGGGGAAGTAATCAAAAGGCCATTGATGCCGTAGGTTACCCTAATTGTAATACCTTAATTTCAATGTATGAATTCCAACATCTATTGGCCGCCGGTGAACAGGCTGCACCAAGACCTGACGAAACGCATTAAGATATGCCAGCCCATCTCTGAGAATCTGCTGTACAGGTACTTTTACAATTTAAGCATGAAGCAAGACTATATTTCTACCATTCCTGAAACCAAGAAAGCGGCCAACCTCCCCAGGTAGTTATAGGCACATTGCTTTCATAAGTTGTCTCGCCAAATCCTTCAAAAGCATTGTCAATATTTGAATAATGTTTATACTAGAACCCCGTGAACTTCTAGGTGGGCACCAATGTGGTTTTAGAAAAACATGGTCTAGAGTCGGCCATTTCGCTCACCTTAAAAACAGTCCGAGAAGCTTTCATATACAAACAACACTCTCTGACAATTTTCTTTAATATGGAGAAAGCTTACGACGTCACTTGCAGTTAAGGCATTCACCGTGACATTCCAGACCGGGGCTTCCGCGGCAGGATGCTGAAATGCCTTAAAGATTTCCTCTCTCATCGTTCATTTAAGCTGCCGCCTTGGTTGCGCCCTTTCGAGGAACTTCGTTCAGGAGAATAGAGTGTCGCAGGGTTGCATTTTACGTACTGCTCTCTTCACAGAAAAAATGCATTCCACAGCAAAAACAATCCGAACCTGTCGTATGTGCTCTGATTATGTTGATGACCTCCAAATAGCATGCACGTCGTTCAGCTTTCCAACAGACACAGATCATATTGAACAAACTCGAGACTTTCGCAGACAAAAACGGATTTAGGTTTTCCCCACAAGAAATAGCTACTCTTCCGTCCACACTCAAACGAATCCTAAAGGTTGATCCCTCCCTGAACCTAAATGGAACAATAGTTCCAATAAAATAACACACATTTCAAGCTTGAAATGCTTGTCTGCGACCTTCAAGTGACCTCGAGCTTCAAACCAGACCAGTTATCCGGGAACTCAAACGGGGACATTCTGTAATGTTGCGAGAACAAAACAAGATCTTCCCGGCTAGCAGTCAAAACTTGAGAAAATGCGGTCTCTGGCCCCTAAAGCTTCGTACAGGACCATATTACTAATCTTAATTAGTGCACAAACAAGTTACAAAAATATTGCTGCAAAGTACTTTCTAGTGTTTGTTAACGATATCGCTGAATCTGTAACCTATATTACGCTGAAGTTTTATTTGTCATTTCCTATAGGTGACGTTCAAAAGGCAGATACATGGCACGATACACTTCGTGGTCATCTTTTGGTGCTGAGACAGCACCTTTTGGTGCCTGTGCTCTTCGGAGGGCGGTGGTCCATGAGTTTCGCGGCATCGTTTATGCGTCACCTCGAAAGTTGATGTTCAGGTGATTTTCTTCTAGCTGGGCAGTGCGCTCTGTCACCATGGCATCTTTTACTGCCTGTCGTGCGGCCTTCAGCCCGTTTTCTCCTTCCAGCTGAGCAGCGTTCATATTAACCAGTGCGCAGCATGGCGTGGAGCGGTGTGGTGGGCGGTGTGACGAACATACAATACGCCCATTTTAAGATTGTGGCTAGTATCATCTACAAATAATCTGCTTTGCCGGTTGCCATTTCACGCTTACGTCTACTCTCAGTTGCGAGAGAGCCAGCAATTTTTTATGCATTTCATTTGATATACACTCACATTCTAGCAGCACATAAACTGGTTAAGAGTCAAAGCTTCCCGAGCTCTCAAGATCCTTAAAGTACTCTCAAAGAAGTGCTGTGGGTTTGATGGAACATGCATTCTACACTTTTATCGTTCTCTCGTACGTTCTTGTCTAGATTACGGGACCATACTTTGCGATTGAGCAAGACCCTCATATTTAAAACAACTAGATGGAGTTCATAAATTATTTCTGCGCCTTTTGTGCACAGCGTACAGAACATCATCTGTGGTAAGTACTTATGTAGAATCAGATGAGCCCTCACTAAACAATATAAGAATAGCACTAACATGCGTGTATCTTCTTAGAAACAGGGCGCGAACCCATCATCTGTGTTATCCGATCACAAGATTTTGTCCTTCTCGAATGCTGTTCACCAAGAGACCCCAAGCAACAAGGTCATTGCTTCTGCGCTTTCAAGAGATATGCCGCGAACTGCATTTACTTTGCACATTACCTGACACTGCAAAAAACCACGTTGCTCTTCCCCCAATGCACAGTTTTCTGTAAGTGTTGGATCTCACTCTTATGCAGTTAAACAGAAACACAAACCCGAGGAGAATACATGTTACAAGAATATCTCGCACTTAAAGAAAAATACAACTACACTGAATTTACCAGAGATGGTTTCGAAGCCGCCGATTACGTCGTAAGTGCAGTAGTGGACGGTATTTGGGGAACATATCTCAACACTCTCTCTGTGTGCGTCAATATTTACTGCTGAGTGTTACACTGTGTTGGTGGCTTTAAAGAAAATAATACGCCAGAATATAGAGAACAGCATTATCTACACTCATCCCCTCAGTGCAATCGGAGCACTACACTCCGGAAAAAGTCATGCTGTTACTTGGCAAAGTAATACATAATATTGCAGAGAATCACAACGCAAGAACCTAACATTAAACTCTGTTGTGTTTTGAGTCACGTAGGATTCGATGGCAATGAGAAATTGAGGTATGCGCTGCACAAGCGCGCAACAGTGAAATAGTGAAAATAAGTATGCCCCATAAAGACTGCATGGACTTACTACGCAGTAAAATGAGGGACAAATGGCAATCCACTTGTAGTAATCAACAAAATAACAAGCTAGAAATGATAAAACACATTTTAGGGGAATGGAAATCATGGGCAGACGAGGAACCGGCACTACTATGGCTGTGCCATTCACGTATTTGCTGCTCTTCATGCAGGTTGCTGCTGGCTCACTTACGAGCCGCTGGCCCGTCATCACCGAAGTGAACATCGTTCAAGGGCCGTCGTCGCAAGTTACCAACCCGTCATGCGCACCTGACACTGTTTTAGAAAACACCGACTTCAACATCACCGAGGAATACTGCAGTGCCGCTGCTTTTGGACGTTGCGCAACTCGGGTCGAGCTACCATGGGCTGTTAGCAAGCACCACTTCCATGTACAAAAGGCGGCGAGCTTCAGTCTGGATTGGGGGCGTGAAACCGGCACTACTATGGCTGTGCCATTCACGTCTTTGCTGCTCTTCATGCAGGTTGGTTCAGATGATATATGTGCGCAGTGCGTTTTTGTCTTGCCGGTTTCACCCCCTGTGCTTTTCGCGAGTGTATGTTCGCGATCAGGGGCCAGGCGACCTCCTCGTAGAAGGAAGACTCACTTTTTGCTACTTCGTCGCGCTGCATTTTACTTCCTGCTGCTGTTGTTATGCGGCGATGTTGAACTAAACCCTGGGCCCGGTGACAGGATACTGCAGCAACTATTGGATGGCCAAAATGAAATCAAGCAGAAGCTAACCGCTACTGAAAAGTACCAAGCAGACAATAAGGCTGCTATGGCTAATATGAATGCGCGTATGACCAAGATTGAAGCAACTATTGACAGGTTCGAAGAATTACGCAGTAGCGTTGCAGAGTTTAAGTCGAGCTGTGATTCCTTCCAGGCTAACTTAGCATCGTTGGTACACAAGGTGGACGATCTTGAAAACCGTAGTCGGAGGTGTAACTTAATTTTTTTTGGCGTTGACGGAGATGACGCGCGGGAACCATATAAAAAATCTGAAGAGCCTGTCGTCAATCTGTGCACTTTAGTATTACAAGTCGGCGAGGTGGAAACAGAAAGGGCACACCGACTTGGCAAATTTAACGCTGACAAGCAACGCCCTATAATTGTCAAATTTCTTTCAGATAAGGACAAACAGAAAGTTCTGCTGGCGGCTAAGAAATTGAAGGGTACAAGAATTTCTATTTCGGAAGATTTTTCTGAGCCATTGCGAAAGAACAGAGGAATGTTTCTAGAATATGCGAAGGAACATCAGTCCGAGGCAGATAAAGGGTACGTAAAGCGTGACGTACTCTACTTGCATAAAATGAAGTATGTTGATTACGAATCAATGGGGAAGGTTGTGCGAGTTTGACAATGCCGAGAGAAAGGCGCGTTGTTATCGTTCCTTATCGTTAACTGCAGAAACCTCCGAAACAAAACAGATGAATTTTTTAACTTGGTTGACATGAGTAAACCATCTGTAATTTTGGGCACTGAATCGTGGTTAGATGGTAACGATAGGGATTGTGATGTCTTTCCCAGCAACTACGTTAGCTATAGAAAAGATAGAGACTGTCACGGAGGTGGTGTGTTCATTCTTGTTGATCAAAATATACAGTCGAAGATGTTACGCAAGTCAGATGATTCTACTGAGGCTGTCTGGGTGCAACTTCGTTTGAAAAATGGAAAATCACTGGCGGTGTGTTCCTTTTACAGGCCTCCTGGCAGTAAGGTACAGGTTTTAACTAAGCTAGTGGAAGATGTAGAAGTGAGAAATTATGACTTCTTAGTGATCGGTGGTGATTTTAATTTGCCCGAAATTAATTGGTTGCAAAATGCGACAATACCTAATGCGTCTAG
Source organism: Dermacentor albipictus (assembly GCF_038994185.2). NCBI lineage: Eukaryota > Metazoa > Arthropoda > Arachnida > Ixodida > Ixodidae > Dermacentor > Dermacentor albipictus. The sequence goes on along the minus strand of NW_027225566.1, from coordinate 10,107,369 downwards.
TGCGTCAGCAAAAGAATTGATGAAGTTATACAATTCATTTGCGCTATTGCAGTTGGTGTGCCAACCTACTCGTGGAAGCAATGTGTTAGACTTACTTTTTACTAATTTGCCTTTGGATACGCAGCCTGTGATGATCTTGCCAGGCATAAGTGACCATAACGCTGTTTTGTGCAAGCTGAAATTGGAGTACAATAAAGTCGCTAATAGCGCAGGTAGACGGATATACAGCTATCGAAAGGCACAAGTCGATGAAATCTCGTTGGCACTCTACTCGTATTACGACGTATTTGAAACATTGTCAGAGTCGCTTAACGTAGACGAATTATGGTGTTTACTTAAAAAGAAGATTTTCTAGTTGCGTGACCAATTCGTCCCGGCATGGGTAATGACGGCAAGGCGGGCTGGAAGTAAGCCGTGGTTAACGAGGGAAGTTCGTAGAGCATTGGGGAAAAAAAATCAAGTATACAAGGCGTACAGGAAGAAGCCGACACCCCAGAAAAAGCAACAAATGCAACAAGCCACAAATGAGGCGAATTCCGCAATATCACACGCGAAAGGTATTTTTTATGCTTCTTTTCATTCTAAGTTAAAAAGTAACCCTAGAGAATTCTGGCAGTTTATGAAGAAGAATAGAAAAGACGAAGTGTGACTTCCTGTGCTCGAGCACAATGGGTCTCTTGTGCATGATAGTCTAGATAAGGCAGAATGTTTTAGCTCGTTCTTCGGTTCTGTTTTTTCTGCGCGCGCAACTAATACTGATTCAACATTTCACTACGGGCTTATCGGAGGGGAACCAATGAATGACATCGTATTCGACAGGACGGGTATTCAACTACAACTTGAACGTTTAAGTACCACTAGTGCCAGTGGTCCCGATGGCTTGCCGAACTATCTGCTTTCCGCTTGTGCAGGCCCGTTGTCTAAATACCTTTATGTGCTCTTTGCCAAATCCTTGACATGCGGAATGTGGCCTATAGACTGGAAAATTGCCAATGTTGTTCCTATTCCGAAGTCAGGACCTCGAAAATATGTGTTTAATTATCGACCGGTGTCCTTGACTAGCGTACCTTGCAAGATCCTTGAGCATGTACTTTTTAGCAATATCATGACTCACTTAAATTTGTTTTCCTTGTTTATCTCTCAGGAACACGCATTTCGAAGTGGTTTTTCTTGTATTACTCAGCTTACAGAGTTAGCGCACGACCTAGCATCCACTCTTGACAAAGGGGGCTGCGTAAATAGCATCCTTTTAGATTTCAGGAAGGCTTTTGACCTAGTGCCCCATTCTTTACTGCTTGAAAAATTATCGTGGTACAACATAAATAAAACGGTTGTTGAATGGATAAAAAAATACTTAAATTGTAGGACACAACGCGTAGTCGTTGGAGGTAGGCTGTCGCATAGTGTTGATGTGTCATCGGGGGTGCCTCAAGGTTCAGTTTTGGGTCCGCTATTGTTTTTGTTATACATGAATGACATTACCGTTGGCATATCATCTTTCATCTGATTGTTTGAGGACGACTGCGTTCTGTATCGCGCTATGAAAGGTCCCGATGATTATAATGAACTACAGAAGGGTTTAGACAAGGTTGCAGAGTGGTGTGATAAATGGGGCATGAGTATAAATCTTGATAAAACTGTGCAGATGTGCTTTACGAGACAAAGGTCACCAAATGTATATACATATAGCATTAACGGGACAAATCTTGCATCCGTGTGTGAATATAAATACCTTGGGGTGTACTTGACCCCTCAACTATGCTGGCACCGTCATGTTAACTATATAATTGCTAAGGCGTATAGAGTTCTTGCTATGCTACGTAGAAATGCGAAGTGCTTTCCTTTAGAAACAAGGAACCTGCTTTACAGGACTAACATAAGACCAATACTGGAATATGCTTGTACTATCTGGGACCCGTGGACTGCGACAGACATAAAGAAACTAGAAAGAGTACAAAGCTTAGCAGCCCGTTTCGTGGTACAAAATTATACTCGGTATTTTAGCGCATCCCAAACAAAGGAAACATTAGGCTCGAATGCACTTCAAAATTGTAGAAAAACATTCACATTAAAATTTTTGCACAATATATATAATTCTAAACCGGCCTCAATCGTGATAGCTACATAAGGCTACCGGAGTACACTTCTGGCAGGCGCGATCACCCACTTAAGATTAAAGAGTATAGATGCAGAACGGAGCTTTTTAAGATGTCATTTTTTCCTAAGACGGTCAGTGAGTGGAACAGGTTGCCCAGCGATGTTGTATCGCTATCTTCAAATGATGCCTTTGCTTGAGCCGTAAGACTTGCAATTTTTTTTCTCTGTACTTAGTGCTTGCGTCAACAGAACCGCTTTGTTTCACTTCGCACATGTACGGTTATGCTCTGCTTCTTTGTTTCTTCTTTTTGTTGTGATGGCGATTTGCCCTGATCTGTATCTTTTTTTTTTCCATGTATTCTATATCAACTGCTGTTTGTCAATGATATATGTACTTCTCCCCCCCCCCTCCACTGTAATGCCAAACTGGCGCTGTGGGTACTATGATAAATAAATAAATAAAAAAGGTATATTATGTGCTTTGCACCTCCCGCCTCATCGGACACACACAGCCTTATTCTGACAAAAGAAAATAAGCCTGCTTGTGAAAAGTGCGGAGATGAACTGGTAGTAAATGACATCTCATTCTCGTGCATTCAAATCGAAACACTGAGGAAGTAATATTTTACCCCATTTTGCAACGGGCACATTTATTTTCATCCAGCATTAATTTTAGGTTAAAGTTTACTTGTTGATATATCACGGATGTATTTACGTTTTTACAGGAAGTCGGGGTTCTTCAAGAACGTAATGCTCACCACAACATACATATTTGGGTACACCTCATCCACATCCTCATGTCTGAGAACAAGGCTGAAGCCCTTATCTAATTTCTTGGGATCCTCAGTGCCCTTACCCACACAAGGACTCGCTGAGGGGACCCTATCACTTTAGAGAAACTTTGCCGTGTGTTTGGCGCATGACAGCCATAATTGCTTATGTGCTACCATACCCACCACAACACAACATACACAGCTTCAACGACGTTCAAAGAGTCAGTGTAAATAATTGGCTTACGAACCTGGATATGGCAGATGTACTTTACAGCCGAGAGTAGTGAACAAGCCACAGCTGTGAAAATACTTCTTTCCTGGTGCAGAGCAATGGCTTGCGAAAACGATGGGCGCACTGTTGCATAAGAAACACCGGAATGCGACTTTGACCATCCGTGTAGAATTCTGGGCAGGAGCATACTACGTAAAGTTCTAGGAAGTGCAGCCAGATGTGTGTGTCGGGTGCATATTTTCTAACTTCTACAAAAGACATGTCACAATCTATGATCTGCCACTGCCACGGAGGCAATAGAGTCGCTGGAACAATTAGGTTTCAAAGAGGGGCACTGATTTTGTCACTAACGTTAATCAGTCGCAGAGAGAGGGGCGCTCTCACTTCAGGACGGTTATGGAAAAGAATGGCATAAGTAATATCGTTTATGGTGGAATGCATAAAACTGGAGTAAGACTTTGAAGATAAAGGGATGATTCGTTTCATTGAACGTAGAGACCGCAGAGACCCTCAGGACTTGTCCTGAGGGCACCGGCCGCTAAGTGGATACCTAGATAATGAACAACAGTCAAGTGCATTCAAGGCACTTCGACTGGCAGAGAGGTACAGTGCTCAGCGTTTGAGACGCGATACTTGGACAATATGGCTGCCGGTATTTTCTTGCGCCACCGTTGGGCTCTGGAGACACTGCCATGATGCATTTTTGTGTTGCATGAAAGCGAGAATCTTTTTGATGCATCGTAACTGCATTAGGCCTCCTCAGCGATCACACAGCCATCGTCGGTAGCGCAAAAAGCGTCGGCGACCACGCTGTTTCAGTATTGCGTTTCAGCCGCTGAGCATTGTACAGTATGGCCATATAATTCAAGCATGTACGTATGAGACTTTCGTACAGATTCATGAGGTACTTCCTATCATAACCAAGTTATGTGCGATTTGATCTGCAAAATATTCATTGTTCTTAGGCATTTGTTCTTAATTAATTTAAGTGAGGAAGAAACGTTAGTTTTGCATTCAGTATGAGCTCTATACGATTCTGTTCCACGTACACACGTAGGCGCAGTTCATGCAGCTCAATATCAGCACCTGAGATTAGCCCTAGATTTCTTTGCGAAAGCACGAAGAGACTTTTAAGAGGAATTAGACTAAATCTATTTTCAGCCGCCCACTTTGATACTTTATTAAGGTTAAGTTCAACCTGTTGCGCGCAGACAGCCAGATTCCAAGATTGGACCCTTATCTGCATGCCCACAACATAGGTGGAATAGAATATACATTGTGGAATGGATGACCGTAGGGAATTCATTTTCACAATAAAAAGCGTGGAACTAAGCATTCTACCCTCTGCAGCCCCAATTTCTGAATAAAGAGTCTGGATGGAGCCTTGCCGACTCTGACACGGAGCGTATGGCATGATGATCAACCTTCTATCACATCAGGCATGCTGCTACAGATACCCATCTCCGAGAGGCTTCGCAAAGTTCCAAAACGTCAGGCAGTGCCATAAGCGTTCTCCATATCAACGAAGACGTTGATAAAAAAGCACCACCCGAGCACTCTATACATGGTCAACCAGCGAAGCTGGAACATGCAGCCCCGGTGTTTATCACTGGGTTAATTCCAGGGTTCATTAAACGACGGCTTGGTAGGCTGCCGGATCCTCGGTACGCAGGTGTTCCTTGCGATCGGCTGCACCAACCTGTTCTTGTGCCCGGACTCGAGTATCGGCACGGCTTGGAAGAGCTCGTTCCCGATTCTGCTTGCGGCATGGCTAATGAAACACGAGGGTTGCAATGTGGGCTTGCTGGGAATGCATCGCGCTACTGTGCCCCCCTTGAAGTTGCTGATTGAAAGCTGCCTGCTTCTAAGGATTACGTATGATGCGCGGCCTACCCATTTCGGTGCCGGAGAGAAACTGCTAAGCGCGTGCTCGGCTATGGCGGAGAGCGACGATGTCACTACTGGCACAGCTAATCAAACACCACCTAGATAGCACAAGACCTTTTCACTCCGAATTATGATGTCATGTTACCTGGCCCGACTGCCATCGAATTTAATGGGGTTGCTCCCGAGTAGGCGACGGTGATTTTGACGTCACCCTTTCCTCACGCCACTCTTGTCAATGAAAATATCGGGTCATGTAGCGTGATCTCATGGATCGGAGTAAGCACCCCTTGAGCTATCTAGGTGGTGTTGGTTATTCGCGCGCATCGCTTTCTATGTTCTTTTTTCTGTGCATCTGCATGGGGTTTCACCGGACGAGGTTTTGGCTTACAGGTGACCGACAGACGGATGGTTGGATTGATGAACCGGCGAGCCGTAACACTGTAAAACGTGTTTGTGAATGAACACATCGCGAATGTGTGTCTGAATTTTTACGAGATCAACTATTGTAGAACGCGGCCATCTAAGACCACATTAGTATGGTTCCAGAAATTTATCTGACTCGAGGACGTCTAGTAGCAGCAGATTGATAATCTTTTCAAACAGCTTACAAAGACAGCTAGATTATGCTACAGGTCGCTAAGTTGCCACGGAGGCTGGATCTTTAACAGTGACCACAATCGGCTCTTTCCATGCCGATGAAATGTCGCCTGTTGCCCAGTCTGTATTGAATGGGGATAGCAGTGCTATTTCCGTGTCAGGGTGCAGATGTATTAGCATGTCGTAGACAATTGTAATCGATCCTGGTGAAGATGTCTCACAGGTATTCAAGGAGGCTGTGAACTCGATTATACCAAAAGGAGTGTTGTCAAGTCCATTTCCGCTACACCTACGATTTAGTGTCCTACATTCTGCTATATTTTTAAGCTTCATTAAAGCTGCAGAATAACGTATTGAACTAGATACATGCTCCAAATGTCGCCTACGAGGATTAACCTGCTCTTCAAGGCTGTTACTTTGATTGTCCACCAAAGGAACGAAGTCAGCCTACCAGTTAAATAACTTTTTTACCCTGTTCCATAGTTTTGTTTCTTGCATGTGCGATAAGGTCTAGTGCAGGGCGATCTTGTATCCAGGGTTCGAGTGCGCAGCTCCAGTACGAGGTGAAGGATATCAGCAACCTCCACCAAATGCGACGAGGTGTACTGGCGTTCACAACGTTGTGGAACGCTAGGTAAAGGCACTGCAAGGGCTGTCCGTAGCACGGAGCTCATTCATGATCACGGCACGGTCCTTCGTCTTCCTTGTCAGTCGGCGCATACACAAGGGCGCGTCTGCTTCATTGCACATGTAACAATTGATCCATGAGACGAATTTTCCCCTTTCCGCTTTTCGCAATGCGGCGCGTTCGTCTCCCTTGTGACTAGATATCTTTAAAGTTTAGGAGGTTCTCCGCCGTAGGCGACTCGCGTAAGGCCCCAGGCTTTTTCTTGTTCCTTACGCGCATTTATACAATCTACATTCCACCATGGCAGACGCCTTTTCCTCGGAGCGCCATTACATTGTGGAACGAATCGTAAAGCAGCAATAAATATTAAAGAAGTAGGCAACCGCATCATTTATTGTATGTTGTATTCGAAGGATTGCTTTCTAAATCGACCTCGTAAAAACATTCAGATCGTTTCGGGGAGATGTGTAATTCGCTTAAACTTTCCCAGTCTGCAGACATTCCATCGAGGGGTGCATGGTGGAGGATCCCATTCCTCTGTAGTTGTCACGCAGACATGAAAAGGATCACTTCCATAAGGGTCTCTGATCCTATTCTAAATGGAGCAATAAAGGCGGTAATGTTATCTTTAGGTCTATAGACATTTGTGTTACGTGGACGGCTGTAAAATGCTGGCTCTTTATTGTTCAGCAGGCATGCGCCTGAAGAGAAAATGAGTCCTTAAATTAACTAGCCTCTTACATCGCACCGAGTCTCTCCCCAAAGAGTACTGCGTGCGTTAAAGTTGCCATTCAGGATACAAGGTCCAGGCAGTTCATCTATTAATTTGTTGAGTTCTGTTTTGCGAAGTCGATGATTAGGTCGTGTTTATAAACAAGATATTGTAATTAATTTTCCAACCATTAGAGCCCGAAATGTTACTGCCTCAAGAGGCATTCGTAGTTATAAAGCCCGACATATTGTATTCTTATCGACTATGACTGCCGCACCACCCGACGCGGCATTAGCGTGGGCGCAGTCGTTGCAAAAAATACCGTAGACTAGTAATAAGTTCGCTTGTGCGTGTTTTAAGTATGTTTCTTGAACACAAATCACCTTTGGCTTGAGTTTATATAACAGCTCCTTAACATCGTCAAGACTGCGGAGCAGACCTCTCAGAGTTATTTATTTAAATTTATTTATTTGTATTACCGTCAAGGCCAGCGGGCGCTGCATAGGGGAGTGGTATGAGCAGTTTTAAAACGTTACAAGAATGCAGTATGTTACAATAAAAAGAAGAAATAAGGATTGCTGATATTATACAAAGTTCGCTAATGTACAAGTGAAAGGAACATAAAGTCAGGTTAGGAAAACTAGACAGTGATAATGTTTCGCGAGTACAAAATAGCTGCTGATACAATATTACCTAGTGCTAGTTTAAAGGCATTGTTATCTGTAATAGTAACGATGTCTGAGGAAAGTGGTTCCATTGCCGAGATGTTCGCGGAAGAAATGACTGAAAAAACTATTGGCATGGTCCGACACAAACCCTACTTTGAGGGAATGGTCAATGCGGTGAGAAACGTGCATACGCTGTATGTCTGTGATTACAATATTGGATTGAATAACAGGACCCTTTAAGGGCCCTGTCATGCGGGCTTTGTCTTTTCTGACGCACTTGAGTGAGTTTTTCTGGAGAGGCATTTCTTATTGAGCAGAGGCACTGGGGCCCCCACGCACAGAGCCCTACAAATACTTCGTTGGTGGCGGAGTAGTACTAGCAAGGTCCGCGTGGGGGAGTTTGGTTGGCTGGTGGTGGAATGTCTGTCGGCCCACTGCATGTGGTCCGATCGGCCGCCAGAGTTTGCAAGTTAGCTTGATTGTTGCAATGGGGAGAGACGTTTCTGCGCCTTCACAAGAAGTCTTCTCTTTGCATTTCAATGCAATATTGTCCTTTTCTTTTTACGAAGATGGACAGGACCAGAAGTGTGACGCATGTTCTCTTTGCACATTGATGACAAGCTGGTCCTTCAAACCTTCAAGAAATTCCGTTTCACTCAAACCCAGTAGGTCATCCTCGGATATAATACCGCGAACAGTGTTTAGGGGACGATTCAAGGTTGCTGTCAGAAGGATATACTCGAACGTCTCAATTTTCGAGAGTTTTCCATGAGGAATCTTGCGACGCACCTCAAAAAAGGAGGCCACCATTTGTTATTTTGGTTACCTTGTAGCCTGGTCCGATTGTGTCTGTTAAGCATTTGACCACTAGAAATGGCGAAAGAGTTTTTACAGCCTTGTCGGGTTTTCTACTATGGATCATATGGAATTTCGAAAACCTTTCATTGACATGGCTCAGAAAATTGAACGTTTCTTCGGTCTGTTCTCTTTTTGAAGGAGAACGGAGGTAGCAAGGGGAAAGACGTTGAAGCCATAATTGTTCATGTTTCTTTAAGTGATGGCTGCCCCCCACCACGGAGCCTCTTGATGCCTCTTAACAGGAACTTGCATGTATCAGCTGTACATCGTCGCTATAACCCAATATAACATACCCAAAGTTGATTAGATCACCACTTGCCAGCTGAAAATAAAGTCAGATGATATAAGAAGGAAACAGCAGATAGCGAAATAAAAAAGTGAAGCAAAGAGGATAGCGACATGAAAAGACAAGTGTCCATTTCCCCGGGGCGGTACAATCTATGGGTGCCGTCTACGTAAAGCTATGACCAGACGGGCGCATTGTCTCCGCCGAAGGGCCTTAAAGGTCCGACCACCCGACACCGGCTAACCCCCAGGTTAGCCGGTGTCGGTGTCGGTGCCGGTGTCGGTGTCGGTGCCGGTGTCCCTGGACATGGCTCAGCCATGCACGGCTACACTTAAGGGGTCCAACCCTATGTGCTCGGGTCCATGGTGTGGCAAGAGGCCAAGCACCTGCTTACGCAGACGCTCCTGTGGGGGGTTATAGAACAGCTATCTAACAAATTATTTAGACTTCTCTAGAGCTAATGAGTTGTTTTGATGCGAAAGCGCCCAATGGCCCATGGAGCATAAAAGCTGGCGTCTGTCGACTGTAGGAGCAATACGGCAGGTAAATTCCCATTAGCTGCAGCGCCACGTCATGATCGTGCCTCGACAGAGCAGAGCGGGCGTAAGGAAATACTTGCTTCGCGCTAGAGCGCCAGGTGTTGCGTGAGGGGAGAGCGCATGGCCACAACACGCCTCCTCGCTCTCGGAAGACTGTGTCATCATCGCGTTCCTCGTCCGCGAAAGCTCTTGTCTGCGTTCTGTTTGCGCCTAGGTAGGCCCAAATAAAAGCGCGCCAAGCGTCTCGCTTGCTCGCGAGGAGTTCATAACTCGAAGGACCGCTCAGCGGCGTTCAATTGAAGATTGATGCTTTGGCATTCAAAACTCATAAGAAGTGCTTATGTGTCCTCGGATTGGTTTATAGGGTTTTTAGTAATAAGAAATATGACAATAGCCAGTTAAGCCTCTCTTTTTGTGCAGTTTTGGACAAAGCAGGGAGTTTGTGTTCCTCCGAGAGTTTACCCTGGTGGCTAGGCCCCCATTCTTATATACTGACAGAAAATCACCCCCACTACACCGGCAAATTGCTACCCAAGTTAGACGAATGAAATGCTACAACCACACTGACACTTAGTGCCAGGGTCAAGAAGGGGAGATATAGCTACTCAATTAGTCTGCAACGCAGAGGCTAGGCACGGTCATTACATAACAATGTCTTGTTTCTATTTCATCGTAATATCAAAAGTATTTAGAAGACGCAGTTATCTTGGAGAACAGAGTATTTATTCCTTACACGAGCGATCCATTGTGCTTACATCTTTTTGCTTTGAAGGGGTATTTGTTTTGTACATTTGAGGCTCAGATCCACTTTTGGCATGTTTCAGAACTGGAGAATCGCGTAAGGTTGCGCCTAAAGTTCTTGTTGAAGCAGAGTTTTCGGTTCAGATGTAGGCTTGGTTCCACACAGTTTTAAAGGGAATAGGGAATGCGCATGCTAACTTAATCATTTTAAATTAGCCTTGCTGTCTTTTTTTTGAATGGTCATTGTCACTACATACCTAGAATTTTATTCATAGAGGTTCACGGCGTTAGCCAGCGTTGCTGACCATCACGACAGCCTAGTGGTTAAAATCACTTGCTGACAACAAGAAACAAAGCACGTTCATGAAGCAGGCCATAAATGAGGAGGAGCTGTTTTTCCTGTTGTGCCGCGCAGACAGGTTCACCCCATCGCAACTTATGACCCACCGTTACAGGAAATGCCTGTTGCACGGGGCTCTTTATATCGAAACGGCAAGGGAACTGGGTCCTTTTAGTAAGACAAAACGGCATTTGTATGGCCACACATCTATTCGAACATTCAACCTAGAAGGCCTCAGCACCTCAACTGCGAAAGCCTACATTTTTGTGCCCAGAACTACCACGTGCAGTTGAATATGCCTGCTATAACGCAGGTAAATCTCCATTACGAAAATGTGGATGCATATATATCAGCGAAGCTAAGCCTTAAGAAGCTTTGCTCATTATGAAATCGCTGCAATGGCACTGCGGCTATATTAAGTTTCAAATGGACACGATAAATGATTTACCCCACGCAAATTTTCAGTTTTTCGTCGACTGGACAGTAGTTTTTTTTTTCTTGATGAACCGTCTTGTCAGTTTACCTGGATAGAGTCAGAGGAGTTCAAATTTCTTAGCACGTTGAAATTATATGAGCAATGTACTTCAGGAAAAGTCCTTTGTGCGTAGCTTGAGGATCACTTCTTGGACTAGGGCCCAATTACTTCTTCTTGGACGAATGCAGATTAACAAACATAAGCGACGACACTGGTACATGCCGTCATTCATGTTCCTTACAGCGTACTCGTCTATCTAGTTGAAAAGGAGTCGTTTCCAGAAGCGCGAAAACGTGTCTGGTGAATTTTATTTTACGTGAGTGTAGTAGAATTAGAATGTTTTCCATCTTGAGTAAACTTCTGTTTTTTTCATTTTGTGGAGTGCTGAGCTTGTTTCTGTAATTGCGCTAACCCTCTGATTGGAACAATTCATTTTAAACTCAAATGGCACGCCCTTCTATAGGACGACTTAATTTCTCTCATGGCATTGCAATAGAGGTCAAATGACTGTATTCGTTAGTTGCACGCTTTTAAAGAATTTTCAACTTCAAACTCTACGCCGAAGAATGCCTTGCCATAGCAAAGTACCCAACAAAGCTCCAGGAACCCGTGTAGAACGGTTTTCACTACCCTGAATGTAGATTTTCCAACACTTCCTTCAAGCGGTCACGTGCAGATGTCGCAAGGAACAGTCTGCAAACAAAAATGCTCATCGGGTAGTCAGATCTACTCCAGCGCTTTATTTCTGCGAAAAAAGTTACTGCAGTGTATATCAAGTCGAGTGCGCAATTCTACCGAATTGATACCTTCAGATTCATTCTGGAATCTCTAAAAATTACTCTTATCGCGTTGCTAATTTGCTATAAAATATTAGCATATGCAAAATTAGGATTCTTTGTATTTTGCCACGATTGAAAATTTCCTTCTGCCCTATCGCATTCGCCGTTTCAATGACCGATAATTAAATAGGGTTGGCAGTTGGCTACGTCAAAAGGGCACAATCCGCGACATGTTGAAAAAAAATTATCAACGCGGCCTTTACCAGTAAATGGCGGTAAGCGAAGCTTGTCCTGCGTGCGCCTGGCCTTTGTCACGGTTAAGTAGCCCAAAGTGAAAAGCGCCGGATTGCTTCGGCCTCCCGCTCCCTCAGCTGGGTATCTTCTCATTGTTGTCGGATTGGCTGGGCTCGGACGATGACCAGCCGGGTGACGGCGAATAGGGTGACGCAGGCACCTGCTGCCGCAGCCAACACAGCGACATGGACTACTCGGCATTTTAGCGTTACCTTTGTTATGGACCTGCACGCTTCTTTTTGTTCTTTAGGAGGCCACTAACGTGTCACTCACACTTGGTGCCTCACCGGCTCTCAATATGCACATGGGTTGCTTTGTGCGAATCACTATTTTCCAGCCACTTTTGCGGGCCTTTTCACCCATGTGGATATCAACTTTATACGCTTCATACAATGTAAGCACTTATGCTAGTCTCCATTCAATCCAAATCGCGGCCGAAGAAAGCCACAAGCACACTTTACCCACGGCTGCAGCAGGAAAGGACGATCAGGGAGCACCAATCACGGCATATGTAAATCTATGTCTATGTCGATAAGCGGACTGCAGAAGAAGGTGCTTACCTCGAGAGGCTGTTGCCCGATGCAACTGACCAGGACGCCACGTCCAAGAAATGTAACACCGCAACCATGATCAAGTGGGACAGCATTGAAACAAGTCTCTGCAATCAAATCACTTCAGCATACCTACAACATAACGCTCAATCTATACATTGGCACTAAAGACTATACATTGACTATGATCCACAACAGTGAGCATACATATACACGGGACGCTTACGGCACATTCAACCGTCCGACTGCAGCTATATGGCTTGCCGTCGTCGCACATACTGGTCTGGTAGCAAGCGACAACCAGTAGCACAAGCAGAGTGGACAGTGTGTCCTCCTTGTTTGCACCTACAGTCGCCGTTGAAGATGAGCAACTTTCATTGCGAAGCAATCGGGTGATGAAGGCATCTGCTGCCGCAGCCGATACAGCGACATGGACTACCCGGCATTTTAGCATTACCTCCTTTCCAACCTGCACCTTTCTTTTTGGTCCTTCGCGTGCCGCCAATGTATAACTCATAAGTTGTGCCCCACATTCTCTAAATATGGACATGACCGGTTTTGTGGCCATCACCATTTTGCAGCCACCATTGCAAGCTTTCCACCCATGTGGATATCAACTTCATACACTTCAGAACATGTAATCACGTGTGATAGACTCCCTTGACACCTGATCATGGCCGAGGAAGGCCACAAGAAAATTTGCATGTGGCTGCAGCAGGAGAGGACGCAACGGGGAGCATCATCACGGTGCATGCAAATTCGAAGTCTATGTCACTTATGTGGACTGCATGAGCAGGTGCTCGCCTCGAGGGACTGTCCCAATGCAACTGACCAGGCTCCCGCATACGAGAAACATAACAGGGTGACAAGTACCAAGTCGCACAGCAGCGAAAACAGATTCTGCAATCGATCACTTCAATGTAGCTTGCGCAAGAACACGGGCTGTCTAGCAAGAATAGCAATCCTGAACGAGACTAGGAATTAAATATGGGAATGAGAAAGCGTGCATTCAAGAAAGAAGCCACTCTACTTTGCAAACACTGAAAGCCAAAAACATTAAGAAATTTTAAATGCTACATAGCACACGATGCCAAGGTCAATGCAAGAAACATGCCAATGCCGCATCAGCTATTTCAGGAAAGGAATCGCACATGGCAACGTACACTAGAAAATACTCCAACAGATACGTTATGCTACTAGGCAGTGACTGGTATTAGGTATGAGGAAAGAATCTGTTCACCTTTAATGTTTGGATGAGGAAGAGTAATGATCGCTGACAAGAATGTGGAATAAAAAAGCTTGCATTCATTGCGAAGAAATTATACTTGGCACAAATCGAACTTGACAAGGAAAGGAAGCTCATTAAGGAAGGGCGAGCTAAAGGAACCCTTTTGGCCAGTGTAGTCTGTGCTTGTTCAGAGGTTGCAGGTACATCTGAAGACACAGAATTTTTTTTCTTGAGCTACATGGATGATTCGGACAATATCCGTGCTGGTGCAATGATGGCGGAGGCTCTTTTCACTCTAGACACACTTGCCGGTAGGCTTGATATCTCATCCAAATACTTCTGGAACGGCTTCTTCGTTCGTAGTGTGAAGCTTTGCGTACTACGCTCCAGCCCCCTTCTGTTGGTATCGATGGGGGCTCCTGTGATGACCAAGATGTGCTTGGCCCAGACTCTGTTGGGGTAGAACAGTGACACATAAGTTACAGCAGATATTATCCAAACTCATGTGGTGTTTTATTTTATGTTCGACCCAATTATGCTCAAATATAAATCTGAACAAGCGTTCGTATCACCTGCTACAAACCAATGGCATGTACTTCAAGACTAGCAAGCCAATACAGCATATATCAGGCATATCTATTTCTGAACCAGATGTTGTTTACCTTGTAGTAGCAGGCAAAGTCCGCACAATGACCTTGTCGCAGGCAGCAGCTTCTCTTTAGTACGTGGAGTGTCTTGCTTACTGGTGCCCTCCTCCTTACTGCATGTCTGGAACATAAATTTTGACTGCATCAGAAATTAAATAAGCATAATTTCGCAATATGAAATGCGAAAAGGCATGGCATGTACGTTGTAATGTTTTGTGACTACGGAACACATGCAATTGTACACTGTCTGTTGCAGGGTGCTTAAGCAGCACGGTAAATAAAAATTGCTACCCTCCATAAAATTGACGTCTGCGTAACTACAATATATCAACAGCTTAAGTTTTATTAATATTGTTACGTAGGAAGACACCGACGAAAAGCTATTTACAAGTATATTTACAAGGCTATACGCCGCAGTTGACCAAGAGGCAACAGCCCGCGCTAGCTTCCAATCGCCGTCTTCTTCTTCTTCCTGCTTGGCTCTTCATTGGGAATACTACCCCGTAGCACTACCCCCGGCGGCAAAAGCGCCGTCCCGGAGCGACTAAAGGCTGGACTCTGAAGCAGTGTAGTAGCTCTTGAGCCGACTGACGTGCACGACATCACTAGACGCCAGAGTAGATGACGAGGTTGAGCTCACAGGAGCAATTTCATAAGTCACAGGCGTCACCTGGCGCAGCACGCGGTAGGGCCCTGTGTATCGCGAAAGGAGCTTTTCGGAAAGTCCAACGTGACGACAGGGCGACCACAGGAGCACGAGTGCACCAGGCGAAAACTGTGCGTCACGGTGGCGGGCGTTGTACTGACGCTGCTGCGTGGTTTGCGAGTCCGTCAGTCGAGCACGGGCAAGCTGGCGTGCATGATCGGCGAGGGCGATGGCGTCGCGCGCATACTCGGTTGTTGAGGTCGCAGCAGGAGGAAGTACCGTGTCAAGGGGCAAGGTCGGTTCGCGACCGTAGAGTAGATAAAATGGAGAAAATCCGGCGGTGTCGTGCCGGGAAGAATTGTAAGCAAAGGTGACGTAAGGAAGGGCAACGTCCCAGTCGTGGTGGTCCTTCGAAACGTACTTGGACAGCATGTCGGTAAGAGTACGGTTTAAGCGCTCTGTCAGGCCATTGGTTTGAGGATGGTATGAGGTAGTCAGCTTGTGTTGAATAGAGCAGGAATGCACAATGTCGGCGATAACTTTCGAGAGGAAGTTACGACCACGGTCAGTAAGCAGCTGTCGCGGGGCGCCATGCACTAAGATAATGTCACGCAAGAGAAAGTCCGCGACGTCAGTGGCGCAACTGGTAGGAAGAGCCCGCGTGATAGCGTATCGGGTGGCGTAATCAGTTGCGACGGCTACCCATTTGGTCTCAGAGGATGACGTGGGAAAGGGACCGAGGAGGTCTAATCCAACACGAAAAAACGGTTCCACAGGGATGGGGATCGGCTGGAGATGACCGGAAGGTAGCATCTGAGGCGTTTTCCGACGCTGGCAGGGATCACAGGCAGCAACATAGCGTCGGACGGAGCGAGCAAGACCGGGCCAATAGAAGCGGCGGCGGACGCGGTCGTACGTGCGGGTTACGCCAAGATGTCCTGCAGTGGGTGCGTCATGCATCTGAAAGAGCACAGTCTGTCGTAGATGTTTTGGCACGACAAGAAGAAGATCAGGGCCATCAGGGAGGAAGCTCCTTCGGTACAGAATGCCGCCCTGGAGGACATATCGGCGAACGGATGCGTCGGTAGGTGTAGAGCGCAGACGCTCGATGAGTACTCGCAGCGATGGGTCTCGGTACTGCTCATCGGCGATGTTAGCGAAGGCAGACACAGAGACAATGCCGTCGGCGGTACTACTGTCGGCGTCGTCAGGCTCGTCTACCGGGTAGCGAGACAGGCAGTCAGCGTCCTTGTGTAGTCGGCCAGATTTGTAGGTGACAGAGAACGAATATTCTTGGAGGTGTAAGGCCCAGCGACCAAGTCTTCCTGAAGGGTCTTTCAATGAGCATAACCAACAAAGCGCGTGATGGTCTGTGATGACGGAAAAGGGTCGGCCATATAAGTATGGGCGGAACTTCGCAACCGCCCAAACTAGGGCCAGACACTCACGCTCAGTGATGGAATAGTTGCGCTCCGCGGGTGAGAGGAGCCTGCTGGCGTAAGCGATAACACGGTCGTGGCCACGCTGGCGTTGTGCCAGTACTGCGCCAATACCGTGACCGCTGGCATCAGTACGGACTTCGGTAGGCGCAGAAGGATCGAAATGGGCCAGAACGGGAGGCGTTGTGAGAAGATCGATGAGAAGCGAGAATGCAGAGGCCTCGTTATCGCCCCACTGGAAAGGGGCGTCTTTTTTCAAAAGCTCGGTTAGTGGTCGTGCTATGGCCGCGAAATTTTTGACGAAACGGCGGAAGTACGAGCAAAGGCCGATGAAGCTGCGCACATCCTTGACACACGTCGGAACAGGGAAGTGCGTAACAGCATGGATCTTGCCTGGGTCCGGTTGCACTCCGTTCGCGTCAACGAGATGTCCAAGGACAGTAATCTGGCGACGGCCGAATTGGCACTTCGATGCGTTGAGTTGCAGACCGGCTCGCCGAAAAACGTCCAGGACTGCTGAGAGGCGCTCGAGGTGCGTAGCGAATGTAGGGGAGAATATTATAACGTCGTCCAAGTAGCACAGGCATGTGGACCATTTGAAACCGTGCAGAAGGGAGTCCATCATGCGTTCAAAAGTGGCAGGAGCATTACATAGGCCGAACGGCATCACCTTGAATTGATAAAGACCGTCGGGTGTCACAAAGGCAGTCTTCTCGCGGTCGAGATCGTCCACGGCAATCTGCCAATAGCCGGAGCGAAGGTCAATAGAGGAGAAATAGCGAGCACCGTGGAGGCAGTCAAGGGCGTCATCAATCCGAGGTAGGGGATACACGTCCTTTTTGGTAACCCTGTTAAGGTGCCGATAATCCACGCAAAAGCGCCATGAGCCATCCTTCTTTTTTTACCAGCACAACCGGTGACGCCCATGGACTACATGACGGTTCAATAATGTTCTTGGCAAGCATTTTGCGAACTTCGGTGTGAATCACTTGACGCTCAGCCGGTGATACTCGATACGGGCGGCGATGAATAGGAGGGGCATCTCCGGTATTAATGCGATGTTTAACAGCTGTTGTTTGGGCCAAAGGACGATCGTTAAAGTCAAAAATATCTTGGTAGGACATCAGAACGCGGTAGAGCGCACGAGCGTGCTCGGACGGCATGTCGGGTGCAATCATTTTCTGTAAGTTGGCGATGGCACAAGTTGCCGACTGCAATGGTAGAGGAGGATCGGTTGAATTGTCGTCTACTGAAATCGATGCTACAGAGTGATCCTCGAATGAGCAAAGTTGGGCCAGAGACATCCCGCGTGGCAGCACTTGTGTCGTCAAGGCAAAATTGACCACTGGCAGGCAGACGCGATTCGCCGTAATAGATAAAATAGTATGAGGTAGTGTGATCCCGTGTGTAAGGAGGACGTCTTGCATAGGAGCCGCGATGTAGTGACCGTCGGGCACTGGTGGGGATGACACGAAGTCAACGTAAGTCAGTGCCGAAGGTGGCAAACGAACGAAGTCGACGGAACTGAGGCGAGGAAGGTGTTGTTCAGCGGGATCCAGAACAGGCAGGTCGAGGCGGAGAGTACTGGCGGAGCAATCGATGAGAGCAGAATGTGCGGAGAGGAAGTCGAGGCCGAGGATGATGTCATGGGGACAGTGAGCGATGACTGTGAATAGCACGGTAGTGGAGCGATCGGCGAAGGAGACGCGGGCGGCACACATACCAATTACGGGGGCTGTTCCGCCATCGGCGACACGGACAACAGGCGTCGTGGCGGGCGTGATTATTTTCCTCAGCCGGGTACGAAGATCCGCGCTCATTACCGACAAATGCGCCCCAGTGTCTATGAGAGCTGATACAGGAACACCGTCGACTTGCACGGAAAGAAGGTTCAGATGAGTGGGCAACGTCAGGAGAGGATTTGGCGGCGTAGGGAGCAATGCAGCGTCACCTCGAGGCGCTGCATCGTCTAGTTTTCCGGCTGGGAGCGGCGTCCGAAGGGAGTCGGCGAATAGGAACGACGGGGCTGGGGAGAGCGAGATTGTCGTCGTTGGGGCGAAGGTGAACGAGAATAGGGGCGGTTCGGCGCAGGAGAATCGGTGGTGGCATTATCTGAGCGGGCAGCATAGCGACGAGAAAGGCCATCTGGGGGGCGAGAGTAGGCAGTATATGTAGACTGGTTCAGGGAACTCCAGCGACTGCGGCAGTGCCTAGAAATGTGCCCAATTCGATGGCAGTGAAAACAAATCGGCTTG
Organism: Dermacentor albipictus; assembly: GCF_038994185.2. Classification (NCBI taxonomy): domain Eukaryota; kingdom Metazoa; phylum Arthropoda; class Arachnida; order Ixodida; family Ixodidae; genus Dermacentor; species Dermacentor albipictus. The sequence continues at coordinate 10,088,697 of NW_027225566.1, read as the reverse complement.
TCGTCTGCAGTGCGCCATTCAGAGGGGTTGCGGAAACGTGGTGGGTAAGAAGGTGCGGGACGGGGTGGAATCGAAGATGCCGGGTGGGGATCAGGGCGATGGGCCGAGCAGATGGTGTGAATACCCATGTTGGCGAACTCTTGGCGGACAACTGCCTGGATCAATCAGGGAAACAGTGACTGCAGGTGCATTGGAGGGGCTGGAGTCGAACGCAGCCGGATAGGCGGCCTCGACCTCACGCCGGACAATCCTGGTAACATCGCCAGTGTTGTCGGGACGAGGAGCGTCGGCACAGGAAGATGTCGCTGGGGTGTTGGGCAGACGGGCAAACTGTTGGTCGATACGTCGGCTTTTAGCAAATTCCAGGCGGCGGCACTCTTTTATAACTGCATCCACCGTCGCGACGTTGTTAAATACGAGCAAGTTGAAGGCGTCATCGGAAATGCCTTTGAGGATGTGGGAGACCTTGTCGGACTCAGTCATGTGTGCGTCAACTTTGCGGCATAGAGCCAAGACGTCCTGAATGTACGTGACGTAGGGCTCCGTTGACGTCTGCACACGACCGGAAAGCGCCTTCTGCGCGGCAAGTTGGTGACCGTGGGGTTGCCGAACAAGTCTCGAAGCTTTTGCTTAAGCGAATCCCAACTGGTCAGCTCATCTTCGTGCGTCCGATACCAAACTCGTGGTGTGCCACCGAGGTAAAAGACGACGTTGGCGAGCATGATAGTTGGGTCCCACCGGTTATTGCGGCTGACGTGTTCGTAAAGGCTGATCCAGTCCTCGACGTCTTCCCCATCTTTTGCCGAGAATACGCCAGGATCAGGGGGAGCGGAGAGGGTGATGTAGGTCGTCGAAGTGGCAGCAGGTGTCGGAGCCGGTGGTGTCGGGTTGGCGTCGCCGGGAGCCATGAAGGTAGGCTCGACGTACCGTCCACTGCGAAGCTCCGTGACGAGGTACGGGGAACGTCCACCTCCACCAAATATGTTACGTAGGAAGACACCGACGAAAAGCTATTTACAAGTATATTTACAAGGCTATACGCCGCAGTTGACCAAGAGGCAACAGCCCGCGCTAGCTTCCAATCGTCGTCTTCTTCTTCTTCCTGCTTAGCTCTTCATTGGGAATACTACCCCCTAGCAATATCACAAATGAGAACCTTTGTGCGCTCATTTATACGCTAGAAGAGATCACGCTGCTGGTTTCACAAGCAAATGCATCAAATACATGAAGCTATTAGAAATGATGCATTCGTTTTCTGCATGAACGTGATGCACCGCTTCACTAGTGCAAAAGATGTCCTCAGGTAAGCCAAACTGAACAGAAAGAACGTTTGGAACCAACAGGTACAAACGATGGGTGAATTATCATGCGTGAAACTGTTTAACACATTAAATCCAGTATTTTAGCTTCAGTTTATCAAAGGGTTATTCGATTTTGTGGACGAAATAACTTGCAGGCAACACGAAAAACAGCAGCATGTATTGGTCAGGCTACTCAGTCACCGATGGCTACGGCTACAACGAAATGAAAAATTTGACGCGCGTTCTGATATTGCTTGCTCTTTCGAGGATGTGTGTACATTGATGGCCTCGCAACTGAAAGTTTATTTTGAAAACAGCCATGGAGGGTACTGACTGCTTATATGTAATGCCGCATCTAGTTCCTTATCTTGTCTCCGCCTGTAAGTTAACGAGACGTATATATTGCATGGCGATTGAAGCAGCGATGTTAAACGACTCACTGGTATTGCAGTCCTCAATCGCAGCAGGATCCGGCTCCCATTTCGATGTAGACGCCTTCCACATGGCTCGCAACTGAAACCTAGCTTTCCGGCTTACACCCCAAGTTAAATAACGCGAGCTATCGAAGCGTAATACACTGGTTTTAGCAGAAAATAAGCAAACGATGTATGAACCAATTAATCCTTAATTGTCATGCACGCGAAAATATCGGTAAAAATTTTAAATCCAGGCCAGAGGTCACGTAGCATATCAATGATGCTGAACGTTCTTTTGCGTACATAATGTACAAAAACAACAAACTTAGTAATAAAAAAATCAATTTAAAATTAGGAATGATAATTTTGTAATATTTGTCATGTAATAAAACGCTTCGCTTATTGCTGAAAAAAAGGTTGTACGTTAAAATTGCACTTACAACGGCGCCTGTAGCGGGAGATAATGCGCTCACGGGGGAACCTTTCTAACTGGTGTACTATGCCTGTTTTTTAGCAGTGGCGAGCGTCGATTTTTTCGCCCTCTATGGCCATTTGTTGAACTTGAGAGTGTTCCGGACTTGACTGAACTGAGCGGATATGAAGCCGGAGCAGCGTGCGCCAAACCTTTTCTTGCTCTTTCGCTCACGCGCATGGCGTGAAAGCGCAAGAAATCAAATAGCTCTATCTTGTGTGCTTTCCCGTAGCTGCTCTCGTCTGAGAGCGACTGGGTTTTCTTTTGCGTGACTACATCGCCACCGAAAATTGTGAGCCAATGCCCAAGCTTCGCTTGAAAAGAAAATCAAGCAAGCAGTGCCACAGAAATTTTCGCGCTTCCTTTGCGCAGCACGTGAATTTCGTCAGCTTGAAAACATGAACTATAGTAAACGAGCTTCGCTCTCATTTTACGGCATCTTATTCCCGAATTTCGAGATCACAATCCTTCGATCTTCAGGGAAGAAGCCATTAATGTTGAGTTAACTCTCGGCTTCTGCAAAGCTGGCAAATTGGCCAGAGTGTGGATAAAAGGCTTAGGTTGCATGAATAGAATGGAACAAGTGCGTACACAGGATGCCAAAGTGTGTACAAGTGTGTACAAGTGTGTACAAAGGGTACAATGTTTTAGTGCACTATAATGCATAGCCATTTCAAACTTTTCAATTCATATTTGGCAACGAGACCTCCGCGATTGGAGAAAAATTTTTTGGACCACCCTCACTTCTCCTGTCAATCACGCGACGTCACGGAAACCGCGATGGCTTCCCCTCTGATATAACGTGTACACTCTGATTACGCATGACTGGAGTGAACAAAAGAAAAATAGTTACTTAAAATTCGATGTCTTTTCGGCATTAGCCATTGAGTAGTGGTCAAAAGTTTTCGGGCTGCACCCACTTCAACTGCCTGTCACGCGACGTCACAAAACCGCGAGAACTAACCGCGTCACTTTGACATGTACGTGTTAAGTTGCATTATTATGCCGAACAAAACTGAATTTTCTTCTGAATAGCCGGAGGCTGCCCCGTTCCGAATGGAATAAAAGATAGCTGCCGCCGATCGCTCAGGAACTAAGTACTCGCACTTGCCGGAGAGCATGGGTTTATTTGGGCACAATAAAACTTTGTGCATGTCCGTATAACGTTCTCAAGCTATTTCGGCACGTTTACGACCTCGCTCAGCGAACTTTTATTTGCGGGGCTCTTTTTAGCCGCATTCTTAACCTGCCGTTCCATGCCGCCACGATTTTCGACCAGCCACCGCAAACTAAGGGAAAACGGACCTGTCGCTCACACCGGCACCATCCTCTTCATCCGGTTATCGATTTTCAGTGCACTGGCTCGGCCCCGTCGCATCCCCCTCCACTTGAGCGCGCTCCTCGCGTCTTATGAGCCAATTGGATAAGACAAGCCGCTAAGTGTAGGCAATGTTATTCGTTCTTAAAGCAAACAGAAATTACCTCCCATGAACGATAAGAGCGTTTTATTGGTCTGTTTGCGGGTCTGCGGGTCACCGCCCGATGCTTGCGTCGCCGATTACTCACATTTGACGTCAGGCGGTTGGAATAAAAACATATTATGGGGCTCCTGAATACGTGCAGATAGTTGAAACCATTCCTTGTGCGTTATTCGATAATATAACCCATAACCCTTGCACATCCGTGATGAAGGCAATAGACATAACACACACACACGCGCGCGCACACACACACACACACACACACACACACACACACACACACACACACACATATATATATATATATATATATATATATATATATATATATATATATATATATATATATATATATATATATAGCTTTCGCAAAAATGTGAGAACAATAATTCATGAACATCACTTGTCCTAGGTTACATAAAATAAAATTACACATCAGCAACCAGAAAATTGTTTGTAACGATGTGCGTTCATGTGTGTCGGATTTACGAACAACTATTCTGGCGACATGGCCTGAATGATGCGATGAAAAACGAGGTGTTTAGCCTGGAAGGAACGAGTATGCGGTTCCCTGTTTTGCGGAAAAAAAGGTCAATGTACCCAGAAGATCAGTGTAGATTAAGACTAATGTAAGCAACAGCCACGGCACCAAATTTACGGATTAGAAATGATTCGCGAGCCTCCATATCGTGGTGCGATATGAAACCACATGTAAGTACTCTGGTGGTTAGCGTGTCAAAAGAATTGACCGGGATGGTGACACGCATGGATAGCGCATGGATAGCGCATGGATAAGGAAGGCTCACGGCATGCGATCTACGATTGTTAAAATACAACCTACATACTGTTTCCGTTTGTGCGATACACACAACACACACAGAAGACGTTAGTATGTCGTGTAACTTTTTATCTATGGCACACTGCGCGTGGCGGCTCCGTAAACACGTCTCTGAGGCGATTACTCTGCATGAGTATGGTATTATGAGGGGAAAGAATGATATTAAAGTTTGCAATCGATGCTGAGTGTGTTAAAACTAAATTAGTGTGGCTTCATTGTTCCACCCGCTTATCCAGTCTCAGAAGCGCACTGTAGTCTACTGCATCGGTTTGCTTAGCCGCGTCATTCACAATTTGAAGCGGATACTTCTGCATTTTCAGGCCATCGCAGAGTCTGTCGCAGTTGTTCATAAAATCTGAGTGTTGAAAGCATAGTCTCTTGAAACGAACTGCTTGACCATAGTGTATGCTGGTTTGGCAGAGCTTAGCACGGCTATTTTGAAAATGAAGGCACCGATGAACGTCAGTGGACTTCTTATAAAGTGTAGTAGTTCGTTTGTTACCGCACAGGGTAACTGCGACGTCCACAAAACCGGTAGACAAGTGTGAGTATGAATATGAAAATAAAACGGATGGATGAACCCTATTAAAGCCAGCAATGAAGGCCAGAAGTTTCCTTTCCCTGTGTTTACAGTAGTACGGCTTTAGTTCACGTGTTGAAGGAAATTTATTTTCTGGTTCTTGCAAGATATAATAGCGTAATTGGTACCTGATTTGATCCCCATTCAAGTGCCACTCGTAAAATGTGTACGTCGTTAAATTAAAAATTCTTATCATTCAAGATAAGCTTTAGCAAGGTGGCTAAAGCAGAGCTATCCACAGACTTGTCAAAAGATGCGTGCGTGTGTGTGCGCGACAGTGCCTTCCCCTCTGCTGCGCCAGGTGGCGCCCAGAAATTCTATTCGACTTACTTTCATGTACCGAGCGGCAGCTGCAAGCCTAGACAGCGTTTGTTTCCTTCTGCCCCTGGGCGAGGGTGTTCCAAAGAGGCAGCTGGCCCTTTTTGATGGAGCCTTTTTGGTGGAGCTGAGGCATCGTGCAGTGCGGCGGCGCGCTGCACGATGCCTCAGCAAAAGAGCACGAATGCGAAACAATTACTAATTTTGCCCTGCTCTGTAGGACCAGCTGTCGGAAATGCATCTGGGTGTTCGCTAACGCAAAGCGTTTGGTTCATGCTACAAAATGCGGAGCAGTACAGGAAAGACGTGCTCAGCTGAAACGTTGTGACTGGCATGTTAAGGAATATAATGAATCTGTTTGACCTAGTTCGCCGGCTCGAGCTAAATAATGACGGACTTTGTTGCCGGCCCCTCGTGATGCACAGCTTTTGTCTGCGACAAAAAAAAATGACTCATCCGGCAGCGTTGTATCGCTAACCTCATTCGCCCTGTTGCGCGGCATTGAATGAATCCCATCCAACTAGCCTGCCAACGTCCCTTAGCTCGCCTTCGGAGAAAGGACTTCAACGCCGAACAATATCAAGGGTGAGTGCTGCCCCTCACAGAGTGACGAATGGAGTAGGATCTTTTCCTGGCATAGCAAAATTCTCTCACGTTATGGACAAGTATTTCCCCCAACTTACACGCAAACTTACGGCCACTCTATCGCCAACGTATCACCAATAAGTGAATGCGCGCACTCTTAAATGTATGCGTTGAAGCGTCGATTATGGCGACTACAGTGACGGCACACGAATGTTCGAAGCTGAACATTTCGTGACGGTTCACCCAGTAAACGCGCGACTAGCGATAATACGTCTTTGCTACCAGCTATTCTGAAGTATACAACATTTACGTTCTAAACCTCATGCGCAGCAGAAGCAGATCTGTCGCTAGTGAGCACACCCGCAAGTGATTATGCAGAAAGTAAAAAATCTGATAGGGACCGCACCGAGGAACGGCTATTGAGCCAAAAAGAAAAAAAAATAATTCTCAGGTTTCACGCTTCAAACCCATGATGTGATTATGAGGTACGCCATGAGGCACTCCGGATTAATTCGGACCACCTGGGGTTCCATAACGTGCACCCAGTGCAGGCTACACGGAAGTTTTCACATTCCGCCCTCATCAAAATGCGGGTGCAGTGACCGCAAGCAGTGTAACACCATAATCGCTAGGCCACCACGGCGGGTGAAGAGTCCCAAATGTGACGAGGCGCTGGTTCAAATAGCTCGCCAAATAAAGAACAAAACGCAAAAGTTACTGATACTGATTTTATTCATAAGCCCAAAGACTAAAACGCTTCCAATACCCTTCTAGCACCCCTTGTAGTACAAGCACAGGATTAGCACCAAGCACTGTTTGAACAGGGCGTATACATAATGAGCTCCGAAAGTGATTAACCGCAGCTTCGTGGTAACAATGACGAAGCCGTGGTGTCATAGCAACAGAGCTTTCCTGAGGTGCACCGGTGTCACGCACATCCACTGTAGAAATGGAGGTAGCCAAGGCAAGGAAAGCACGCGTCCCCACATGAGCAAACATCGCCATGAAAAGGGTCTATAAAAAACACCCCCGCCAACGGACTTCGCTTTAAATTTTCGAGTTTTACGTGCCAAAACCAAGATAACATTATGCGGCATGGCGTAGTGGGGAACTGTGGATTGGTTTTGACCATCAGGCCATCTTTCACCTGCCCCCAATGGACGGGACATGGGCGTTTTTGCATTGAGCCCCAATGAAATGCGGCCACCACGGGCAGGATTTCATCATTCGAACAGGTGCCTATCGGCACAACACCATAGGCGCTTAGCAACCGCAGTGGGTACCAATGGACGTAAGCTTTAAGCACAAGATTAGAGCGTTTGTGTCGCTCTCCATCAGGAAGTTTGTAAAGCTTACCGCTCCATAGCGATGTAATTAAATGTTTTTACTACTCATTAGGCCGATCGTCTCGAGTCTCTGCCTGGGCCCTTCTCTGTTAGACCGTTAGGCCCACGCCACCTCGATGGTCCTTGGTGCCGTCCGTAACCGCACATCATAGCAACTTCCTTGAAAAGATTAACTTTTTTGTTCTTGCGAATTCAGCTTCCGATGAATTTAATGGGCATGGATTGCCGTTGGCATTCGACACGTCGCCTCGAGAGCCATTGCCCAGCGCAGATCATCGCGCTGCAACATCAAAACCAAAGGAGCCTTAACCACTGATTTTATGCTACTTGCTATATTAGATGTTTTACCGCTACTCAAAAGAGCATGTCAAACACTAACATGTTGTGCATGGCTGCTTTCCGCATTTGTATGTTGATTTATAGAGCGCACCGTTTGCTTGGAAGTACGTCGGTGACAGTCCAAACACCGACCGGTGGATTTGTTTACGTCGGCGCGGTGCGGTGACTACCTCGTCTTTTCTTGAAAGGTAATGCTAGCCCCGCATCGGTGACATCAAATAACGTCGCAACATAACAAAACATGCAGATTTTGCTCATGTATGCAACGCCTCATCACGCTGGCATGAGTGACCGGACACCTTCGAAAACTGCGAGCGAGAGGCCGTACTAACATGATAGCGTTAATAATAATAATAATAATAATAATAATAATAATAATAATAATAATAATAATAATAATAATAATAATAATAATAATAATAATGTCTTTATTTGTGTCCCGTCACAGTACACGACACGGGAGACCTGCAGTAAAAGCTGTCATGAATGACAGCTTGACAGAGCTGTAGGTCCCCCATACAAGGGGCAGTTACAAACGACAAAAAAGACATAATACATTGTCACAATTGAAATTACACATTCCGAGCGTACAATGTAACGTACACAAAAAATGAGGCAAGATAGAAATACAAATCGCAAGTTCACTCATACAATAAAACATCACACTCAACTACGGGGTAGGCACAAAAGAAATAACATAAATACAGTTTCACTTATCCGCAAGAAATAATAACAAGAAATAACTAAGAATGTGTGCAGTGAATGTGTCGTAATTCACGTTTAGATATTTTAAGTAGGTCAGTCCCGGATTTTTTGCAGTTGTTTAATAGAGTTGGAAGTGTGAAGGATAATTTTTCCATTGTGTAATTGGTTCTAGGAGTTGGTACAATCCACTCCTCTTTATGACGGGTAGTGTAAAACACAGTGCCCTTTTTCAGTAATGACAACTCATGCAGATATTTAAGATGATTTTTTAGTTCGCGCTGGAATGCAAGTGCTAGCTTATAATTGTAAAGATTGAATACTGGTATTATGCATGCTTTGGAGAAAAGACCTTGCGAGTGACTGTTATATGGTAGATTAAAAAGTACTCTGATAAACTTTTTTTGAAGTAAGAAGATCCTTTGCAAATTTGTATACGTGGTTGTGCCCCAGACCAAGAAACAGTAATTAAGATGAGAGTAAAATAGGGAATTATAAAGCAGGATCTTTACTTGATACGGGAGATATGATCTGTAATGGGAAATAATGCCTACTGCTCGAGCTAACTTAGTTAGAACAGCATCAATGTGACTATCCCATAGCATATTCTGAGAAAATGTAACACCTAGAATTTTAATATTATTTGTGATTTCTATTGGTGCGCCACCATAACTTAAGCTTACATGAGAATTTAGATGCCTCAATTTAGGTCTAAATATTACAGCTTTCGTCTTATTAACGTTTATGTTCAGATGGTTTACTACTGACCACGTTTTAAGCTTAGTAAGGAGAGAATTCGCATCATTGTGTAAGATATGACAGTCTGGAGCAGATAGAAATACACTAGCGTCGTCGGCATACAAAACATATTTAGGATTAGTAGAGAGGTTAGTGAGATCATTTATGTAAATGTTAAAGAGAAGCGGACCAAGAATGCTGCCCTGAGGAACACCTTTAAGTATGGATTTTAAATCAGAACGATACGTTTCAATTTGAACGAACTGCTGTCGAAAACTGAGATATGATCTAATAAGTTCAAGAAAATGACCTCGGATTCCATAAATTTCCAGTTTCTTCAGCAAAGTTAAGTGATGAATACAATCAAATGCTTTAGAAAAGTCGACATAAATACCTAGCACAAAGTTCTTTTTTCCGAATTCGGACAAAATAAATTCCTTCTGTTCCAGCAAAGCTAATTCGGTCGATTTGTTCTTCCTAAATCCATAATGAGCATCTGAAATAAGTTTGTGTAAATCAAAGAACGAGCAAAGCTGATAATGGATAAGCTTCTCCAGGTCTTTGGAAAATATGGGTAAGACAGAGATGGGTCAGTAATTATTCATATCATTACGATCACCCTTTTTGAAGAGCATAGTTACTTTAGCGATTTGCATTCGCTTTGGAAAGCATGCACTTGTTAGGCAAAGGTTAAAAATATGGGTTAAATGTGGACATAAGATATCCAACACATACTTCACCGGACGTGTCTGAATTCCTTCAGCGTCGCAACTTGAACTATTATTTAAAGAAGAAAAAAACTGAGGTAACTTGATCTTCTGTTACAGGGCTTAGAAAAGCAGATGAATTATTTCTAGCGGGCATAGAATTGTGAAAATCTACAAGTATACCTTGATCAGAATAATGAAGTAAATACTGATTAAAGGAATCTGCAAGGGCGCAGCCAGACACTTCACAGTCATTTATTGACAGCTTCTCGATTCTAGGTGAAAGTTTCGTGCGTTTAAAAACAGTGTTCAACTTTTTCCATACGAGGTCACTTTTCTTTAGGCAGCTATGGAATTCAGAGTAAATGTAACTAGATCTGCTTTTTTTTAACCTCCTTGTTTAATTTATTTCGGCACGCCTTGAATTGCTTTAAGGTATCAGGATCTTTTGTTTTAATAAACTGGTGGTAAAGCATATTTTTCTCATTGATTTTTCGGCGAAATTCAGGAGTTATCAAAGGTTTGCGGATTTTTTTACCTAGCTTAAAAGTTTTCATTGGAAAATGTCGCTTGTAAACCTGCAGGAACTGGTTGATAAATTTTTCATACCCTTCGTCGGCATTTTTTATGTTCATTACCCATGTAAAATCTGACTTAAGTAGCTCAGTCCTGAAGCTGTCTAAATTTGACAGAGTAATAGATTGAAAAAAAATGGGTGGTCGGCTTTTGCATCCTTCTAAATTCTGCTTCTTTACCATAACAAATATCGGAAGATGGTCGCTAAGACCACATGATATAGCTCCTGCTGTGATGTCTGTATTATCAAAATTTGTCACAAAAAGGTATACCAGTGTTTTATTGTCTTTCGTAATTCGGGTCGGTAGGGTGATTGCATTATCGCAACCATTTGATGTAATAAGCATTTTCATGTTTCTTTGTTCTTTAGTGTTTGCTAACATATCTATATTAAAGTCGCCGGCTGACGTGACAGAGTAACCATTTGCAGAAACAAAATCGAGAAACTGCCGGTAAAATAAAAAGAAGCTTGACACATTTCCATGTGGGGGCCGGTAACAAACAGAAAACACACGCTTATTTACACGAACTGACAATATTTCAAAGTCATCACATAGCACAGAAAAAGAAGGAAGCAGTTCGCACTCTACATTCGGCTTCATCAATAGCATGAGTCCACCACCACGACGATTTTTTCGATTTAAGCAGAAGGACTGATAACATGAAAACTGAAAGTTATCCTGGTCGTCTTTACACCAAGTTTCGGTTAACATGACCGCGTCGAACAAAAAAGAAAAACTAGAGATAAAACAATCCAGTTCTGCTTCCTTGTTGTAAAGTGAGCGAACGTTTAAATGAAGGCATTTTAGTGAATTTTTGTGCTGGTTCGTTGCAACTGCGTTTACATCCTTTGGAAGAAGGTAATTGTCATTAGCCATTTCAAACTCCGACAACACATTTTATACCCATTTGTTGGACATACTGAAATGTGCTATGACGGAAGGTCACGCACACTGCGCACTACGATTGCCGACTGGCCATCTGTTTTGCGCATGAAGATCTTCCCATTCCTGTGCCAGACATACTGATATGCATTTTGTTTTGCCCAGTCCTTCGTCAGTCGCAACAGATGTCGGTTATGACTAGTCATATTTTCCATAATGGCAATGTTGCTTTTTTCGTCCCTCAGTTTATTCTTTTTCTCGAGCCACTTATCTCTGACGGCTTGCCTGGTGAATCTAACTATTATTCCTGGGATCCTATCGTGCTTTGCAGGTAGCCGATGAATTGCATCAACGTCTGCGCTCGAAAGCCTTGAAACTCCTATCGTGTCAGCCACAGCGTTTACTTTATCTAGCAGATTTTCAGGTTCGGTGGACTGAATTCCATGAAATTCAAGGTTCAGCTTTCTGCTCCTCCATTCAAGATCATTGACGTCACTTCGCAACGTTTCATTTTCTTCTTCTTTTTTCCGACCTGTCTCTCCAAAATTTCCAATCTCTTTTGAATATTTTTTGTCTCTTTTTCCTGGGTAGTTAGCCTTTCTAGTACTTCATCATACTTTTCCGACATTAGCTCTACAGCTGTTTCAATGCTAGCTACAGTGTCTTTAAGCGGCATCAGCTCGTCTAATTTTCCATTTATAGTAACGAGTAGGGTTTTAATGTCGGCTATCTCGTCATCAGGCAGCTTTTCCCCTTGGTTGTCTCCTTTGCCGCTTCCATTTTTGCATGTGAGGCATGCCCATTTCTGCTTGGCTGACTCCGATTTACTTTTGTACTGCTTTACGGTAAGCCCAGCACAGGTTCCGAGATGGTACAATTTGTTGCATACAGTACATTTGGCAGAAATGTCCTCGGGCGTAAACGTGTTATTGCATCAGGAACAAAAATCTGTCGACATCGTGCAAGACAGTAGCCTCAAGCAAAACAAGAACAACAACAAAAAAAACGACAATAGCAGAATACTAGGGCGGCGGCAGTGGCAGCAAGCAGCACATATTCTTAAAATCAATCACAAGTAACGACACCAACCTGCGAAAAACAGAGCGGTGTTCAAGCGATGTCCTTTCGTGCTGCCGCTGCCGCCGTGTGCTGGTAGATCCGAGCAGTCCGTCTTATATCTTCAGAGAAGGTCGCTTGTCGCGCCGCGGGTGGTTCCAGGCAGTTAGCAGATCGAGGTAGATCTGCCGCACTTGCGCAGTCGGGTTCCTTCGTCAGGTTCAGCGTGGGCAACCAAGCCGCAGTGGAGACGAAACTGCGAAAAAGCAGAGCGGTGTTCAAGCGATGTCCTTTCGTGCTGCCGCTGCCGCCGAGGGTCCCATGTCGCAAAAAATCCGGCGTCAGCGCTGGTGGCGATATCTGTACGAGAAAAATTTTACCGAACCACGTATCCCGATACGCAGGCAGTCCCCGTAGCGGAGAGGCGTTACTGAACTAACTGAATTTCTCAAAGTAAGATGGGTCAGAAAGTTCCTAAAGTAAGTACGACTTACAGACAACCTACATACATCATAGTGCCGTATTGTAATTTGAATGCCCGATAATGCATAATTTTTATACATGGAATCTCAAACACAAATACGCTTCTCAGCTGCCATCTGAGGTTTGTCTCAGTAGAAGCTGCGCGTCCCGCTCGGTTCCTTGCATCACCATTCAGATGAGGGTCCCCTCCGCGCATCTGCGGCAGCAGCGGTGCCAGCCGTTGCGGGAAAAAAACAAGGAAGCAGCAAGCTCGCCTTCATGCACAGCGTTCTCCGCCAGCGTTTCCAGGAAAACACTACGATTACATAAGCTGCAGCTGCGCCGTTAGCAGACGCATACGAAGGTCCACCGTAACAGATGCATGACCTGGGTGACTGTGATAGGTCTAACCCAGGCTGAACCCGATAGACATTGGCTATTCTGCGTGTGTGACTGGTGAGGGCTAAAGTTCCTACGGCCAACAACGCAACACCACTTCATTTGCCCGTACTCATAGAGCGTAACTTCTCACCATAGCAACCACGGAGGCCAAACACTAGCGCACGATCGCCGGTTCATCGACGCTGTCGTCTTCCATTCATAACCAGCATGCTCTGGGAATGCTATCATATCCATCATAACAGAGTTACGCCAGTAGCTGAGGAGGAGGCAAACAGCAAGTTCGAGGTGATAATAGAATTGATTTATAAAACTGCGCAACTGTCAAGCCTGCTACATTGAAGAAATGGTGGAACTATGCAGGCTAAAGCACCCAGAAAAGGTAATTGGGATCCGTTGCCCTCAAAAGGTTGTCGAAGTTGGCTTAGGGTTTCTGTGTAAAATGCGGGTAAACATTCACATTATTAACCATCGTGCCCACGCACAAATAAACACGGACGAGCAGAGAGGGAGAAGCACACCGGCGTTCTTGTTGTCCCCCTCTGCTTGTCCGTGCTTATCTGTGCGCTGGAACGATGTGTCATAATGCTATTCAGAACCAACTTGCCCAGCTGTACACGCTTAAAGATACACATATCAGACAGTCGCTGCCGATCGACGCTTACGGCAATAATCAGAATCAATTGAAGAAACATCAACATCATGATGATGATGGAAGTATCGTCTGAAAGTCTGGGTTATAAAGTAATAACATGAGATGCATCATCTCCTTCATTCTCATCCACTCCATGGATTTCGAGGTTATTCTTCCTCCAGAAAAGTTCAAGTGTGTCATCCTGACGCTATAACTCAGAAATCCTAGTGATTTGTGCTTTCGGTTCACTGTGGATATTGACTACTTTATTCCTCATCTCCTTAATTTCTATGTTATTCTCCTGAACCGTTATCAAGACTTCATTGTACTTTGAGGAAAGCAGTTCCAGCGATGTTTTCATGTTTTGAATATTTTCACATTGTTATTCAATTTGCTGGTTAGTCACGTTGTGCATGGAAAATTGCTCTCTGTGCTTTCTCTCAAATGTATTCCAGCGGCGAAGCACAAGGTATAACTTTGCTATGACCTCAGTCGAGGTTGGCTCTGTGACTTGGGAGCCGCTTTTGACTGTCAGCCTGCACAAGTACCGGGAGAAAACATGTGCTCTTTAGCAGTCGACGTGTAGAACATAACCACATTTGTAGCCAATGTGACATGATAATATTTAATCATGTCTGTCTGATGCCAGACCATTTTCCCGTGTGATAATAGCCTTTTGCAGGCGCTCCATTTCCGGTACAGGTAGACAGTACCCGTACGAAAAGAAAAAAAAAGCAATGTCAGCAACTTATAATACCTAAGTAAACAGAGAAGAGGTTTATTAGCACGCTGCCGCAGCCCGCCTGACGGCAACAGACTAGCCGCAGGCGCGGGCTTTTAAGCTCTCCTGGAGTAGGTGGCCTTTTCTGATTAACTCAACTCTGTACTCCGTGTTTAGTGTAACGTGCCCCAAGCGGAGCGTACCACCATCGTCTCGCTGACGTACCGCAGATTCAGGCTGTGGAGCTGAAGGAAACCATGCTGTCAGTGATCCTGTTTTCCGTCACGAGAGATCATAAGCAAGCAGAGCAGTAGTTTGACAGCACGTTGCCCGCACTCCGCCGGGCTACCTTCATTGAAGAGCAGCACATAAGCAGTAGCACATAAGCGGTAACAGAAGTTGACGTAAGACCGGTTATTTGATGAGGGGCACACGCCCAATTTCACATGCCCATGACCCAACTTGACCTCACTATTGGTTTTCAAACCAGTTTCGCCCTCACAGCAGCGCTATGCTCTATTCATTATGCCCTGAACT
The DNA here is from genome assembly GCF_038994185.2 of Dermacentor albipictus. Taxonomy (NCBI): domain Eukaryota; kingdom Metazoa; phylum Arthropoda; class Arachnida; order Ixodida; family Ixodidae; genus Dermacentor; species Dermacentor albipictus. Next base: position 10,073,605 of record NW_027225566.1, on the reverse strand, counting down.
ACCCATTCATTAAAATTGGTGGGTAAGCCGTTAGGACCCCGTACAGACGGCGGCCAAAAAGGGCAATATGTACACCAATAAAGCAAATCACATTAAATATTTAAGTCCGGCTCTCCTACTACCCTCACGCGAAGGGTGACATAATAGAGCGCCCTGCAAAGTGACTCCGTCCCTAACTAACCCTTCTATCTCACAAAGTTTACAGAAATCGTCTTTCATTGACTTCAACTGGTTGTCGTTCGTCTTCCTACCTTTTGTTTCCCCTGTGATCGCACGATCTGTCCTTGCGTATTACAACTGCAAATAGAGCAAGTTAGTAAGAGCTACCTTCAACAGCACCCCTTACATTAGCGACTAGCAAAGATGTACGTCCTTGTACCATTGAACTCTGATAACTTTTGTTTGGGTTTTCTTTATTTTCACAGGAATCAATGAACTGGCTTGGTTAGTATTTTGCAGATTTGTTAAACACTTCTGACAGTGCTTTTTCATTCCTTTATTTTCTTCTTTCTGTGGTTTTCCATACTCTCTATAGCCCGTGGGATGGCCCCCTTTTATGGGGCGAAGCTACCTAGATTTCATAATTAATAAAAGATCTTTGCATCTCCCCTGCATACATGTCAATTGGTTGTAGAAGAAACATACTTGGATATTTGCTGAACTCTCTTAATTCACTGTGCTGCATATGTTCTTCACTTTTTTCACATTACGCTGATTCTGTTCCCACGTTTTCTTCACTTCTGTATTCTGTGTAGCCAACTTCTTCAATTTTTGGTTGCCGAGTTCTTCACTTCTCTGTAACTTAACGCTCCATTTACAATGAACTCGCTGATCCCATTTTGTTCCGTCTAATACTTTCTCCACACTCGGCTGCTGCTGATGCCTATTTCACTTCTCTAATGCCCACTTATTAAGTTTTCTTTGGCCGTCTTGCTCATTTTTTTTTTTGCTCTTCTTGGGTTTGTTTATTCGAGCACCTAACCAATGGTATATACCAGTTCTGGGCGATTGGCCAGGAATTATCGCATGCACAGTGGCGTATGTCCACTTCCACTTACCCAGTTGCACAACTTGTATAATCGACACGACAGCAGCAGCCGTCGCCCTCAAACTGTGGGGAAGAGGCAAAGGAAACTTCGCTTTAAAAATAATGGGCTTAGCACATACTGTTAACACATAGCCAGTTAATCTGCGACATCATGCTCAAATTTTGGCTACTCTTTGATATATAAATTATGCTAGGCAGTTTACGGTGCTACTTGTTTCTTGGTTTGTATGTTTTAGCAGTGCATATTAGCAGGTGATTAGTTAAGATTTATGTTATCCAAGGCAGCTCTGTGAAGAGGTTTAAAAAAGTTTTCGAGGAAATGGCCCCGGTTTTCAGCCGTAAGCCGCGACAAATTACGATTTTCAGTTTAGATCAAAAGACGTGCCACTTTCGAGTTACAGGTGTACAGGTATTTATTGTGTTTCCTTCACAGATATTGGGGCGATATTAGTTTTTCACATGCAGATGGGCATTTAGTGTTTTTAATGAATCGAAACATTTAGAGCTTTGAAATGATTCCTTCAACTTGTCGAAAAATAATTGGAGGTGTTTATAGATTCGTGTTGATATTAGGCGATTCTGTATTTTAGGGAGTAAGAAATTGCTTGTGATTTTCCCATTTTGAATAAACATGGCGCATGTCAGACAAAGGTGAAATACTTACGTGTTAAACTGCTTCAACAATATCTATCACGTCCTTCAAGGCTTCATATGCGCATAGTTACCATACATTACTGCCTGTCCAGTAAGGGCTCGATCTAGATTCCTATCATCTTAAATTTTCTGAGACTTCAATAATAAAAGTGCAAAACAGTAGCAGAGCTCAAACCTGAAAATGACGTAATTTAATTGTCACGGCATTCCACTGCCTCCGGGATCGGCCAGGAAAAAGGTTTGAAACATAACTCATACGTGAAAAGTGGTGGTAACGTCACTAGGAAAGATGTTGGTTTTAATTAATACACATAAAGGAAAATTTTCTAGAGCAATCTTAGCAAGACACGGCATCCCTGCGCAATAACTGCAATCCCATTCCTTTTGCTGAAGCATAATCAAGTCAGTTGCGATCGCACAAGCATTGCAAATGCTCGCAGAGTTGTACTGATGTAATTTTATAGATATTATTGGCTAATTTTGCCCATAGAGCTCTGTTCTCGATATTAGCAATATCACCTTATGAAACAAACTGATGCAGTTATACTAACAATATTTAACATACCTAAGGCGTGAAGACTTGTCCCACAGCCTCTGACGTTATTTACAACGCGTAAATTATGACTTTTTGGGGTTACGACAGTATACAAACCTCCTTCCGCATGAATCTTCAGGCTGCCATACAGAGAAATAGATGCACTCAATCCTTAACTCATTTATCCCGACGTGGGTATAGATATTTTGCTTCATGGCCCAAAGGGCCCCTGAAACGGCTCCGACAAATTTTGTAGACGCGTAGGGTACAGCTTAAGTAGAACAATCGCACCACAATTTAAGTGAAGCGTTACGTATTAATGGAGCTACAAGCGATTAGAAGTTACCCTCCTCCCTAGCCATGCTTTTCCTCCTTAACTCGTTCACCGAGCTAGCAGGGCTAAGCTCCGCCTTCACTGGTTCAGCGTCACGATGCGACGTCACATCGTCCAATTCCGGTTGTTTTGGAGCCCGCCCCCGCCGGCCCGAGACCTCTCCGCTAGCCGCTTGGCCGTCGACCCCAAGCGAGAGCTACCGAAGCAGGATGCGTTGCGAGCATTCTGTCGTAGCGCCGAACGTGTTTTGTATTCCCGTAACCACAGGCAAACTGGTCATTTCGGCAAATGACTGGAGGCATAAACTCAAGCTGATGAAGGAACTTTAGCGTAGACATACGTGAGCAGCCTGACTGGTCTGCACGGTCCATACACTTGTTGGCGCAGCGCTTAACCAGCGAAACAAAGCGCTAATATTGCACTAACCAAGTGTAAAACATTTTAAACATTTATAAAAACAACGTGTTGATGATTACACTCAAGCGAAAAATACACACCAGCAGCAAAGAAGAATACAGTTCATTGCTGCTACTGTGTATGGTTGAGCTTTGTGCCACCAGGTGGCTGCACCATGCAGATCAATCACATTTGCCCTTCTGCTCATCTCACGGCTCATCCCGTTACGGCACAGTTAAACGGTCAGACTCAGTCCCCTTGGCCTTGCGTTGGCCCTAATACCGGACTCGCGAAACGCTATTGCCTTAGTAATCTTCCGGTGTAAAGTGACGGCCACAACCGCGCAAATCCTGGCGCCGATCGGATAGCGGCAGTCCGATGCGCAGCAGCCAGTTCGCTCGTACGCTGCCTTGCAGAGGGACACGATGTCGCAGCTTGACATATTGCCAATCGCTATGTTCGCAATCCGCAAGGCAACAAAGTCGAATCATAGTGCTCGCGAAAAGACTGAGACCGACTCTGACCGCGGAGCTCTCGTCAAAATGGAGTACGTTGTAACACAAGCAGACGACACTTGCTGTGTGCCGGAAGTGCTTCAGTGCACTGAAAAATTATTCTTGTGCATTCTCTTTATGTTACTTTCTTTTCATAAAAACAAATGAACTAACATTCCGACTATTACGAAGATCATTTGTTACCATAAATTTGGAAAAATTATCGATCACGCGCCCTTGTGAGTCAATCGGATAGCTCGCCCCACTGACGTCGTACGGGTGATTTCGGTCATATGGGTAGGGGCGGCTTAAAATTCCGCCGAGCAGTGCGCTGCGATTGGCAGCAATGTGCATTTTTAAAAGCTTATAATAAATTATACGCTTTACGCGAGGCACTTAGATGTGTCAATTAATGATCAGAAGGACCTACTCTAACGACTCAGTACGTTTGTAGAAAATCGTCAAAAGCGTTTCAGGGTCCCTTTAAATGAAGCGGATAAAACAACAGGCTCACAGCTACTCTCGTTCATATTCGAAAAGACCAGCACACCAGCTCTAGCACACGGTAAAAATATATGTGCTAGGGACACAAATGTTTCAAAGTATTTAACTAAAAGAATAAGGCAATAAAGAAGATATAAATATACAAAGCGAAACATGTATTCGACACAGGACCGAACTGTTAAAAAAATTAACGGCAATAAAGGCACTTTTTAAGGTAATGAAGTATGCCGAGGTTGGTGGGCAATTTAAAAAAAATAAGTGAGATAGCTGGTGATGAGTGATGAAATGCTGCAGGAGAAAAGCGTATCAACGAGGCTCTGTTCTGCCATTTGTGTTTCTTTTTGCGAAGATGTCGCAGCTCCTGGTCGCATTCGTTCGTCGTGGAGGTATTGCGATGGATATCAGGAAATATTTTTAGTTCTACCTAGCTTCACGTAGACTTAACAATTATTTTTATCCTTTTCCGCAGGCGATGTCTCGTCAGACGCAGTGTGTAATCAAAAATGGCATCGTAAAAACAGCACTTCCTAACATCGAGATACCCAATGTTGACTTTGGAACATACATGCGTGGAGAGTGGAGCCGGCACACAGACAATACAGCTTTGGTGAGTGAAAGCCGGCCTCTGATCAACAGTTTTTCGCACAAGAAATGGACCTCTTATTGCACGCGTTGTCAGGGTATGATGGCGCAGAAAAGTGCTTCAAACATATCAATGGCAAAATTTTCTCTATGAACAAGCACTGCCTCACGATAATTTCGCTAATATTACACTTCACCATCATTGGTTTACAAGAAACATTTATTGCTTACATGCGAATAAAATAGTAAAACAATATAAAATTATTCTTTTGAGCAGTGGGTGTGGCGAGCCTCTAACCTTCAGGTCAAATGTGCCCAAGCAGCAAAAAAATATATTCCACGAAAATGTATTGGATCTTGGAACCGATGGAGGGTTTAATATTATAAAATCCTGACTGAGGACGCCCCTGACCACGATGGAAAATATATGTACTCTAGGTAGGGGCACGTTGGAACGAATGCCACCATCGCGAGCACTCCCAGGTAATGTCACTTCACACTGCTCTTAAACAAACCGCTTATTGCAGCACCTCCCGATAAAAAATTCGCTAAATCGGAAGAATAAAACGACCGTATACACTTGGAAGTGAATAAAAAATTCGCACAACATGCCAGCATAAAAAAAGAGCGAAAGCAAATGACCTCACTCCTATGACAACTGGGAGACATTCCGCTCTGTCATCAAGCAAAAGACCGGCTCGAAGGTTTCTGCGTCATCACGGATAATGGATTCACAGGGTAAATTTAGACAGGATACTAACATCGCCTTGATACCACGCTCTATTATACTCATTACGACTAGCCAGCTAAGTGTGTTGATTATTACCTATTTCTGCATTAGCAATGTCTGGGTGGTAATGGTGACTAGCGAAATAGGGTTCAATAGCACGCCAAAAGTACGTCACTATAGTAGCTCCAAAAATTGAATTTCCTGTGATTTCTCACAATACCATGCGCAGATAAAGAAAGCTTAATAAAGAGAACATAGAATGTTATTTTTTTCGTTGCACAAAACAAGAGCGTGAAGAAAGTGTCGCTAGGATAGCGAACATTTCCTATCGAAAAGCATTACCACCTCTCACGCAACAGAGATGCTTGAAGAGCCTTATCGGGGTGCCGTTTCAAAGTAGGATACATTATGAGCCCTTCCTGCAAGGCGCACGATTCACACCGAAACAGTACACCATACAGCGTGCGATAATATATATATATATATATATATATATATATATATATATATATATATATATATATATATATATATATATATATATATATATATATATATATATATATATATATATGTATATATATATATATATATATATATATATATATATATATATATATATATATATATATATAATCGCGGTACAGCGCGGGCAGCAGACATGGAGACGTTCTTCAAGAACAACTGGACAAACTTTGGAAAAACAAACTGAAGAGAGACACGTTTTCTTAGTCCTCGTCCAATCTCACTGGCCCAATAGACGGCGTACGTTAATGCCCCGGGCCCTCGTCATTGTCGTGAACATAGAATACACGCGTCATTGGTCCCTCCTTAAGAGAGCATCACCCCTCTGCTAGACCATAAATGTGACTTGCGGAAGTAAGGGTCTCTCGTATAGTTATTCGCTCGCATACGGCTTCATGCGGACAACGTGAACAAGTTCAAGATGCTGCGTTTGGCGTCGGGTAAAATTGGGACTATCGATGACGACTTCGTACGTGACATCACTGAGTCGCCGCAATACTCGATATGGTCCGAAGTATCGCCTTGACAGTTTTTGGGAGAGACTTTGTTTCAGTATGGGTGTTTAAGCCAACATTCTGTCGCAAGCAAGCAAGCGAGCTGTCCAGCCTTTTCTGTGCGTTGCGTGAAAACATCGGCGTCTGTGTCAGTGTCTTCAATGTCGTGTGGAAGCATCGCATCGAACATCGTTCGTACAACCCGTCCGTGAACCAGTGTGAACAGAGTCATACGCGTTGTCTCTTATTTCGCCGTGCTATACGTAAAGGTGATATAAGGTACGTAGTCATCCGAATTTTTATGTTGAACATCCACGCACATGGACAGCACGTCTTCAATTGTTTTGTTTAGACGTTCTCTTAATCTATTCCTTTGTGGAAGGTAGGTGGCTGGCTTTCGATGAGCCCTTCCACTTAGCAGCAAGACGTGATCTAGAAGTGCAGCCATGAATCCGGTTCCTCGGTCTCTTATTACGACGGTTGGTGTGCTGCGTTGCAACAAAACATGCTCAATGAAAATGCGTGCCACCTCGGCTGCTGTGCTTCTCTGGATTACCTTTGTTTCAGCGTAATGTGTGAGATAGTAGGTTGTGACGATAGCAAAGGGATTACGTGCAGTGGAAGTAGGATGTGGGCCCAAAATGTCCATTTCGATTTGATCAAATGGTCTTCGAGGAACCTCGACGGCTTGAAGGAGGCCGGATCGTTTCGTAGGAGGCGACTTGTGCCACTGGCAGTCATGACAAGCGCGAAGGTGATGTTTCACGACGGAGGTAAGCCTCGGCCAGTAGTAGCGTTGCTGCACTTTGGATAATGTTCGCGTGTAGCCTAAGTGACCAGAAGTCACCTCGTTGTGACAAGCTTAAAGTAATTCGGTACGAAAAGCTGCTAAAATGACTAGCAGATAGGGGGACCCGGTCGAAGAAAAGTTTCTTTGGTAAACGACTTGGGCCCGTAAGCAAAACGATAACAGTCGTTATGCAAAAACTCTAGGCGGTTTCGCACATCTTCCCTCTATGTAATGTGTCTAAGGATGTGTCCACAACACAAAAAGATGCTGAGCCTTCTTCTTCGGGTGGAGGAGGCGACTCTATGGGCAATCGAGACAGGCAGACAGCATCCGTATATCGTTTCCCCAACTTATACAGGACAGTCATTCCAAACTCTTGCAGCCTTAGGTTCCAACGCGCCAATCGCGCCTGAAGGATCTTGAAGGTTTGTCAACCAACAGGGTGAACGGCGGTCGCTGATAACTGTGAATTGCCGGCCATACAAATATGGGCGATATTTCCTAACCGCCCAACCATGACGAGGCATGCTTTCTGAGTTGTGGAGTAATTAGCCTCTGTGCGTGATAGTGTGCTACTTGCATAGGCAACCACTCTTTCTGTGTCATCCTACCGCTGCACAAGAGCAGCTCCCATGCCAACATTGCTGGCATCAGTGTGGAGCAATGTAGCAACGGACTCATCAAAGCGAGCAAGCACTGGCCCTGTCCGGAGACGTTGCCGCAAGTCGTTGAATGCACTTTGCTCTTTGTCGCCCGATACAAAAGTAACGTCGTCTCTCATGAGGCAAGTTAACGGCAACGCAATGCGAGCAAGTGAACAATAAATCGCCGGTAAGAAGCACCCAGTCCGAGAAAGCGCCTGGCAGCCTTTTCATTGGATGGTATGAGAAACTGTGCGATGGCGGCAATTTTTTCAGGATCCGGGATGACACCTGCGTGGCTGATGACGTCACCACGAAACTATAGTTCGCGGAAGCCAAATTGGCACTTCGCCGGTTTTAGGGCGAGGCTGGTGGACCATATGGACTGCAGGACCGCTTCAAGCCGTTCAAGGTGTTCTAGAAACGTTGCGCAGAACACGATGACGTCTTCGAGGTACACTACACAGGTTCTCCACTTCAGACCCGAAAGCACAGTATCCATGAAGCGTTGGAACGTAGAAGGTGCAGAGCACAAGCCGAAGGGCAAGACCTTCAATTCGTATAGGCCGTCTCGCGACACAAAAGCAGTTTTTTCATAGTTCCTCGATTCGCCAATATCCGTTCTTTAGGTCCAATGAACAGAAGTAACTTGCGTGTCGAAGTCTGTCGAGTGAAGGTCTATACGAGTATGGGGGACACGTCTTTTTTGTTGCCTGATTTAGTTTTCTAGAGTCCATACCGAAACGTCAGTTGCAGTTTTTTTTTATTTACTAGAACTACAGGAGATGACCAGGTACTCACTGATGGTTAGATTACGTCGTCTTCAAGCATTTTTGTCATTCGTGGTTGTGTGGCTTCACGTTCTCTGGGAGCCAAACCATAAGGATTTTGATGAATTGGCCCTGTCATATCCTCCATAATTTTTCGGTGCTTTGTTAGAGGCAAAGCAGTCGTTGAACTTGGCCTATAGTGTAAGATGCCGTTCTCGTTCGTGCTGCGACAAAGCAGGGTTAACGTCAAGTACAGGTGCTGAGTCTTGCGTAGGCGCTTCTTCTAGTAGTGAGCAGCAGCCGCAAACATCCGCGACGCCGTCAAAACAAGCCACAGCCGTTCCCTTTGGAAGGTGCCATCGCTCTGTGCTAAAATTTATTAGCAACATGTTTTTGCGCCCGTCGGTGACATTCACGATTGCTCTTGTGACCTAGATACCGCGAATAAACAACAACGTGGTTATTTGGTCGTAACTCCTTCGCAATGAAACGGTACGTCACATGCTACCGAAACAAGGGTACATGATCGACATCGGATGACGACATCTTCGGTTAGACAAAAGGAGTTGTGTTTCAGCGATAAGCAATGGACTGAACCAGGTCTCTTACAAAACGTCACCATGCGTCCTGGATGTTAATTACGGCGCCATATTCCTTTAGGAAATCCATTTCATTATTCAAATCTTTACTGCACACAGGAAGAAGGATGAAAGCGGACACAAAAGAACAATCCCCGATGCTAATTCTAGCACAACATTTCTGGCCACCTGCCATCCTTATAGGAGGTCTTCAGAATTTCTTCAGGCGGAGGACTTGTTCTTGACTAATTATAGAGACGTCGGCACCAGTGTCGGCAAACTCTGTCACCGGCTGCCCGTCCACGAAAACATAACTGTCGGCGCTCGCAATCGTTTCGGTGTTGGTATTTATGTCGGTGTGTCGGAATGTCCTTGTCGTTATCAGTGTTTAGCGAGGGTGTCGGGGGGTTTTTAGTGTCTTGCGGCGAGCCTGCAACCTTACCCCCCAAGGTCGTCAGCTTCAGTGTCCCCGACGTGGGCTGGCCGACTTTCGTCCTCGGAGGTCAGCAATAGTACGTCCAGTCGGTGTCTCACGTGGAGGGGTTGGAGAGCGCGACAGACGGCCGAAATCGGATCGTGCAATGCGGACGGATTCGTCATTCGGGTGCGCTATTGGAAGTCCCTGAAAAGCAGCGTCGACGCGGCATAGCATGGAGTCGTCATTTGCACGTTGACCAAAGGAACACGAACCATAAGGCCGAAATGATTTATTTATTTATTTATTTATTTATTTATTTATTTATTAAACATACTTTCAAGGCCCTAAGGCACTACAGAAAGGAGTGGTACATACAAAGCAATGTAATATGCAGACAATGGTATGCAGGCAACGTTAAGCGATAGCGTGGTAGACTGCTGTTTTGAATGAAGTTACATCTGTGATCTGAACAATGGAAGCAGGACGGTGGTTCCAGTCGACACTTGTGCGGGGTAAAAAAGAATCATGATACTTGTTCGTTCGGGAGGATGGGACGGCAACTTTATATCTGTGGTCTGAACGGGACGAAGTGTAGGAAGGTGGGGTGATAAGTTGATTCTTGAGCACCTGGTTTGAGTGATAAACCTTGTGAAATAGGCAAAGACGAGCACATTTGCGGCGTAAAGAAAGATCTGGTAGATTCAGGGTTGTTTTCATACATGTAACACTGGAATGGCGGGAATAGTTAGATAAAATAAAGCGAGCTGCTCGATTTTGAATTGCTTCAAGCGTTACGGTTAGTGATGCTTGATTGTTATCCCAAATGGCAGATGCATATTCAAGTTTTGAGCGAACTAGGGTTTTGTAGAGCGTCAATTTTACCGAAGTAGGAACGGTAGAAAAGTTACGACGAAGATATCCTAGCATACGATTAGCATTAGCAGTAAGATAATTAGTATGCAAATTCCATGAAAGATCATTAGTTATGTGAAGGCCAAGATATTTGTGAGCGTTAACGGATGCTAATAAAGTGTCATTCAGTACATATCAACACTGATTGCTATCGCTGGTTTTACGTGATATGCGCATTGATTTACACTTGTTAGCGTTAAGTTTCATCAGCCATTTTTTAGACCAGAGTGATATGTTGTGAAGATCTTCTGGCAGTTTATCTGAATCATCAGGGCTAGTAATCTTTCGGTATATTACGCAATCGTCTGCGAACAAATTAATTGATGACGACTTTACACAGTTAGGGAGATCATTAATATAAATGAAGAAGAGTAGAGGCCCCAAGACGGAGCCTTGTGGCACTCCGGATGTAACTGTTAACAATGCAGATGAAGAGTTATTGGTTGTGACATACTGAGTTCGATTAGAAAGAAACTGTTTAATCCAAGACAACACATTTGGGTCAATATTAAGCTGATTATGTTTATGGATAAGTAGGTTATGACATACGGTATCGAAAGCTTTGGCAAAATCTAAAAAAATACAGTCAATATCGAATCCTAGATCTAAGGCGGCAAACAAATCGTTAGTGAAGCAAAGAAGTTGAGTATCGCATGAAAAAGTTTTTCTATAACCGTGTTGAGATGGATGGAAGAACGAGTTGCTTTCCAGGAAATCGATGAGGTGAGAATAGATTACGTGTTTTAAGAGTTTGCATGGAATGCTGGTTAATGATACGGGTCGGTAGTTATCGGGACGTAATGCGTTACCTGATTTATGGACTGCAACCACCCTCGCCGTTTTCCAGTCTGAAGGAAGCGATCAGCACGGTACTGACTGAGTATACAGTTTAGATAGAATAATAGATGAAAATAATGCAGTACATTTTAACATTTTTGAATTAATAAGATCAGGACCTGCAGAAGCTGAGATCTTTTGATTATCAATCAAACGGTTAATACCAACCCAATCAAATAATATGGGATCCATAGCACAGAACAAGGAATCAGGAATATTTGGTAAATCGGCAAAGTTATCATCACAAAAGAATGAGGTAAACACTTCATTTAACACGATGCAACACTGGTTTTCGTCAACATCACTGCCATCTACATGAACTAAATGAATGGAGTCAGCTTTCTTGTCACCAACAATACTCCAGAATTTACGCGGGTTAGTTAGTAAGAGGGATGGCAATGTGACATTAAAATAGGTTTTTTTGGCATTGCTAGCCGCATAAATGTACTCAGCTTCTGCACGATGGTAAGCATCCCAGCGATCTGCAAGATTGGTTTCTCTGGGACGACGGAAGATACGTTTCTTTTTGTTGCGAAGTCGCTTAAGGTGATTATTGAACCAAGGTGAGCGTGAGTCATAACGAATCTTCCTTCGAGGTACATATCGGTTAATTAGATCGAGCAATTTATTTTTGTAGAGCTTCCAGTTTTCTTCGACAGATCGTTCATCGAATTTGATAAGGTAGTTGCTGGTAAACGTTTCCAGTTCACTGGTCATTGAGGGTATGTCAGCGCGGTTATAGTCAACAATAATTTTAGATCGTCTCTTGGTAGATACATGCATTTTCAACGTGAAATTAATAGTGGAGTGATCACTTACACCTTGGAAGTAAGTTAGTTTACAAACAAGGTCAGGCACAGTGGTGAAAATAAGGTCCAGGATGTTAGATGACGTAGAAGTTTTACGGGTATATTACGGGTTACGGGTTACGTTTTACTGGTTACGGGTAGAAGTTTTACCAGGGTGTCTACCAAGTTGACATTTCCAAATTCCCTGACTTTTCCAGGTTTTCCCTGAGAACCTTTGCAAAATTCCCTGAATGAGCCAAAACTTTGTTTTAATATGTCAAGACAGGCTGACACCATGTTGCACGAATGCTGTCACTCTCTAGTAGGCATGCTGAAACAAAAAAATAACAATCCAATCTGAATAGTAAGAAGTAATATCTATTTTATTTAAAAACAAAACAGAAGGACGGTGTTAGTAAAATGCACAGCGAAAGAAGTGGTAAAACCTATTCCAAATTGAGACGAACATTTTCAAATACGAACGAAAAGGAGATGCATACATGAGCAAATATTTTTGATAATGAGATATTTTTATCAACTGATAGCAAGCTCATCGGTATGAGGCCTGAACTTTGTCACAATCAAGATTCTCTCTCTGCAGCTGGGAAGTCAAACTCAACAGTCCTGACATACTCTCAGCCCATACACAACATTTCAGTGTTGGGTTTCACTGCTTTAAAGAGTTTATTCTGGTTTGGAATAAACTCCTGCATCTGCATCTCGGCATCAGCTAACACTGTTTTTTGAGCTCAAGCTACTTCAAAGAGGCGGCGGCACGCTTCCTGCCTTAGTTTGACGGTCCTTTCGGTTCTCATCCTCCTTCTGCCACCACCCTTTCACCCAATGGATCATTTGAAGCATCCTCTTGGTCAGTTGTACAGTCAACGTCCCATTTTCGGACTCGCTAGGGGCCGCAAAAACATCCGAAAAATATGGCTATCCGAAAAAAAAATTAATGCATGTCTTTAACTGCCCTTAAGGGCTAAAATTGGTACAAGCACGTCCGAAAAAACTCTTAAAGCCTGTCAGCACACTTAATATGCATATCGGTGCTCGCACTTTGACATGAGACGGGGGTGCACGCGTGTATAATTAAGGAATGCATACTGTGTCCCGTGACAATTGCTCCTTCCCACCATCGTTATGCTTCACTGCCTAGCACTACTGCACAGAGGCGAAACTAACTTTCGGTGACTGGCATTACGCAACGCGCTGTGCTCCGCGAGCTTCGAAGCCAATCGCGAGGATTACAAAGGCGGAGTCGGTGCCATTGCAGACAGCGGCGAATTCTTTCAATGAAAAACACGGCACCGCCGGGCAAGAAGCTTAATAGCGAACGTAGATGCAGCTAGGCTTAACGTTACCGCGGTAGTGGCTACGGCTGCCAGCGGATCTGCGTGCGAGAGTGCCAGTTCGAGGCGGCGAGATGATAAAAATGGCGGCGGTGGTGGCATCGATTAATGCCATTTCAGACCTGCAGTCAGGGCAATATACATTGACTATATGGAATACGTGATGGTGCCGCAAAGTCATGCGAATTATCGGGCACGTTCGGAAAATCTGGCATCTGGAAAACTCTGGAAATCGGTTGTTAACTACTCTGGCAATACATCGTGCCGATGACACTGCGTCAATGACGATTCCTTGCGATTCCTCTTTTAGCGGCGCCAGCATTAACACGACTTTCGTTCCCTTTCAGTAATGTTACAGGTAATTTTCCCTGCTAGAAGCACAAATTCCCTGAGTTTTCCCTGAGTATTTCCAGACTATTCAAATTCCCTGAGAATTCCCGGTTTTCCCGTTTTTCCCGGTCGGTAGACACCCTGTTTACGTATGATATGTCGCGATGCCAGGAATGATTCGAAATAGGGCCGGCGCCTCCGCAGTGAACACAGAGTCGGCTCCTATCGACGGTGCGCCATATGTCGGTTCACCGTACGCCGCCATCTTGTAGTGTTATTTTGCGGTGTTGACCAAGGGGCGGCGAATGACGGCTGGCGGTATGACTGCAGTGGCATAACGGCTGTGCGCCTCGAAGGCTCCTCTTGCGGCGGCGACCAAAGAGCGCCTGTCGGAGGCTGGTGGTACGGCGGTGTGGTTGCAACCGGTGGTGGACATCGGAAAGCGGCAGCGTAACTGGTGGTCTTGAAGATCGGCTACCACGAACGCCTGCCCGATTTCGTCGTTCTCGACTTCGGTGATTTACGCTCCCTGTCTACCAAGTGTCGGTTGCATTTACTCTGTGATGAGCTCTCTGATCAATTCACGCAAACGGTTCTGATACTCGGCAGTCACTGTGGTGGCATTGATTGTAGTGCTGGTGGACAGTCGATCTACTGCCTGCATCGTTGATGAAGGGCCCACCCAGGAGCCGTAGCCTCTTTGATAAAGTAGCGATGGTGACTGGTGGATTCCGTACAAGCCCCGCGAACAACTGGTCTTTTACACCTCGCATGAGGTAGCGCACTTCCTATCTTCGATCACGTTCTGGTCGGCTCTACGAAAGAGGCGGGCCATGTCCACAACGAATATTGTGACTGACTCATTAGGCTGTTGCAGCCATAGCTCCATCATCTGCAAGGCGCTGTCCCGCCGGTCGTCACTCGCAAAGGTGTCCGTGATCTTCTGCCCGAAAGTCATTCCATGTCGTGAGGTTCTTCGCGGTTCTCGAACCAAGTACGGCCACTGTCGCCAAGTGCGAAATTGACGTGCGAGAGCTTTTGCTGCTCAGTCCACTGGTTAATCTGTGCGCCGCGCTCATACTTGTCAAGCCTGTCTTCTATGTCTTCGAAGGCTACACTGCGATAGCGATCCGTAACAAGCGGATGCAGAACGGTTACCCGTTGTGGACTGGGAAACCGGCTGCTTTGGAGTGCTTGCGGTGGGCTGGTTTTGGCCATTGCGAGATCTGTGCCGCTCCTGGAGAGAGGTGGTTGATTGAGCGGAGAACTCCGGGTCTAGGCCTAGGTGTTGCCGACTAAAGCGATGAATGGGTGTCGTAACTGGTGTCAATGCGCCTTGTCTAGATTAACGACTCGCAGAAGGACACCGGGGCATCAGGCGTGGTCAGTACCCCGTACCTCCACCAGTGTCGCGGTACAACGGGGGCAGAAGACGTTCTTCAAGAACAACCGGACAACCTGGTCAAAAACAAGCAGAAGAGAGACACGTCTTCTTCGTCCTTGCCCAGTCTCACTGACACACTAGACGGGGTCCGGTAATCATCGTTCTCGTCTGCATAGAATACAGGCGGCAATACACACACACACACACACACACACACACACACAAATATATATATATATATATATATATATATATATATATATATATATATATATATATATATATATATATATATATTGCTACGAAAGGTTGCAAAGAAATGATGTTATTTACAGGAGATGGACGATGATCCTAGCGTGAACATAGCGCAGTCCGGCCTTTCAAGCCCCTCATTCTCTTCGTCTTGTCTTCTTTCGTACCTTCGTACCTGCTTTTCGTATTCTTTGCATTTCCGCGCAAGCAGACGAATCCCGGGAGGCGAGTCCGGATGGACAAGCAGGGTAGAAAGGCTTCAGGCGAGCAATATGAGTCAGCTGAGTTCTGCTTGGTCGCCCACCATTGCACAGGAGGCGAGCTATGGCGTAAGTGAGTTCCCTCAGGTGATCCACAACAACAAATGGGTGTGAATATTCTGACAAAAACTTTTGCAATCCACGCTTGCGTTGCGGTGTCGAAAAAAGGACCAAGTCACCTTTTTCATATTTCATAACCGTAGTTCATATAAGTTGCGGACGACCGATTTGCTTCCAATGGACCACTTCTCACACCAGACTAGACGCAGCGATTCGCTAGCATCTGAGCGGAGTTTCGCGCCACCAAATAACCGTCTCCGTAGCTCTCCGTGCCCTCCGCGCCGTTCTTCCTCACCGCCGCTAGGAAATTATTTGCGGCGGCCAATGGAGTTGAGGTCGCCGGACCTCTGCCTATTGTAATGCTCGCAAACAAATTTAATGCGTCGATTGACGGAATACCGACCATGACGTTAGTTGATACTGGGGCGATTGTGTCTGTGATGAGCCTCGCTTTGAAAAACCGTCTAGGCCACAAAGTTATGTTTTCTTGGAACGACGGTATTACCTTTCGTGGAGTAGGCGGCGAGTCGCTTCATCCCCTTGGTGTTTGTGCTGTGAGTGTTTTGTTTTCTGGGAAAGTGTTTGTGTCGGAATTCCTTGTTCTTTCTCGTTGTTCACACGATGGTACTCTTGGAATCGATTTTCTTGAATTCGGCGCTTCCCTGGACTGTGGTTGTGGCGAAATATCATTGAACAAGTTAATTATATCAGCACATTCCGAAGAAAGGGAAACAGACACACATAGTGTTCTTGATGAAGTGATTGCACCATTGTGGTGCCTGACGCCCGTGCATGCTTCTGCAACTACTGTTGGCGCTGATTGTGTTTACCTTGTAGTTGGGCCTCTCAGCATAAACTGAGCTAAAAATATGTACTTGTGCCCTGCTCTGTCGTGTACACGACGAAAGGAGTCGCCACAATGTGGGCGCTGAACTGTTCCGGTACGCGGGCCGTCCTTCCTCGCGGTATGAAAATCGCTCTCTTCGATGAAGCCGCATATAGTTCAATAGCGGCACTGACTAAAGACGTCTCTACAGCTTGCTTTCCTAGCGATAATTGCCATTTTGAAGAGCTAATGCTTGGCATGATCAGCAAGGCTCTCTTAACGGCAAGCACTGGTACAGTTCCTTGCCAGGCATTAGGCTGCATTCGATTTCACGGATGGAGATGCACCACTTCATTTACCGTCGTCCCGCGCTCGTCACAGAATAGATACCGGCTCAGCACACCCCATCCGCCAGAAGCCCTACCAAGTGTCATCCACCGAGCGCAAAGTTATTGCAGAGAAAGTCAACGACATGACAAACAAAGGTGTCGCGGAGTCGCCCATGGTGGCGAGAACATCGGTCGCGTCCTACGTGATTGACGGCCTTGGCAACAATACCAGGCTAATGGCCTGTGGAATCGCAGTTGTAGCACACGGGAGGGTCGCGGTTCACAGCATCTTCCTCGAAATGAATGCTAGGCTGGTGCTGGCGGCGAGAAAGTTCGCTGTCATGTGGATAACATCTCATTGCTTATCGCTGAAATCCGTTATATCGTTAAAAAGTCACGTCGTGGTAGTAGGATCGGTGCTGTTCTTGTCGCGGCCTGACGGAAGTCACAGGGCCTCGGGATTAAAAACGCGGCTGTTCTCGTTGTGGCCAAGCATCATAAGTTGGACATCTCTCGTAGAGACGTCGCTGCTGTCGGGGCGCGAGTTTATAATCCTTAATGCCTCTCGCCACGGGATACGCAGAGGATGCCACGTTTGGCTCGCAATCTGGTGGTAGGCGGAAACTATGAGTGCCTGGATTTGTCAATTGCGCATGCAGGCCGAGCTCTTCCCGAACTATTTGTCGGATAGTTGATGCAAGATCGAGGTGCTGTTTGCTGTCTACGCTTGCAACTGTCGTCCCATCGGTTAGCATGCCGAACTTCGGCGTGATGCGCCTTGTCTTCAGTTGCTCAAAAGTGCGACAGTGGCGAATGATGTCGGCGACGGAAGCCAGGGGTGCGATCGGAGACGGTTGTTCGGCGCGGCCGTTCGGTTACCGGCGCGCGCGATTGGCCTACTCCGCGCCGACGTCGCCAGCCGCCGGGCGCGCCCACGTTTTTGGTGACGTCAAAATGACGACATGCTCCTGTCAATCATCCTCCCACCGAGCATTTCGTCTGCTAGGCGCCGAACCCGACGGGAGCTGGGAAGTTTGGAGCGATCATACGGCTTCGCATGGCGCGTCTGGTGGATTGAATTGGATCAAACCGCCGGCTGCGGCATGGCACGTTTGAATCCAATCCAGTTTAATTTGAGAAAATGGCGCTTCCATTGAAAACTTAGGTTGTTGCGCTGGCGTTTGTTGAGGGAGGAGGAGAGCGGGTGGCGATGCGAAACGCGTTGGAAGAAATGGCAGAAAGTGAATTCCGGCGTCGTTTTTGTTTCTCGAAGCAAATAATTCGTTGGTTGTACAGAGAAATCGACAACATCATCGGTGCCAGCGAGCCACTGGAATGTTGTCGCTTCCTCTTGAAAAGTGCACCACTCTTCCCGTCGTTTTTTTTTCTTTTTTGTTCTCGCTGTGCGCGACACCACCTAAGGACAACGCAAAGAACCTAATAGTTATAAATTGCAGTAGTCACACGTACTACTATTTGAAAACGTGTTTGGGCTTGAGAAGAAAAAATACATTTTTTGAGATAAAGATTTAATTCATTTGGAAGACGAGAAACATTTGCTTTTGTAGTATACTGTTTGCAAGCAGACGACAAACGACGGAAGTAAACTTCCGGGGAGGTCACCGCTTCCTGATTGGCTGCTCTCTCCGCCCCAATGTCACAAATTTTGCATACTGCAACTTTGTGACGTTGCAGCAACTGAACAGAACGCTTATGGAACAAAATATCTCCGATCGCGCCCCAGATTGTCCTTTGCGATGAGGAAACTGTAAACATCTTCGGCAATTCCTTTTAGGATTTGCCCGACTTTGTCTTCCTCAGACATTCCAGAGTCCACCATCCTACACAGTTTTATTACTGCCCCAGTGTAAGCCATGCAGGTTTCGCCTGGCACTTGCGCGCGTTGCAGTAGCGTATGTTCTGCCCTTTTCTTTTTCGTCGCGGAGTCGCCGAATCGCTCTTTGATTTCCGAAACGAATCTTTTCCATGTTGTGAACGTTTCCTTGTGATTGTCGAACCGCACCAACGCAGTATCCGTTAGAGAGAACACGACGTTCGAAAGCTGAGAAGCGCTGTTTCACTTGTTGGCGTCACGCACCCGGTAACACTCGATGAGCCACTCCTCGACGTCTTCGTCCGATCTTCCCGCGAAGGGACGCGCATCTCCCAGTTGGAGAACGGAACTGGTCGGCGCAGCAGTTGGAATGGGCCGTTGTTCGTCTGCGTCGTGGGACATATTCAATTCCGCTGGATTTGGTGGGAGTCCAGCAAGGCGATGGCTCCGTCGAAGAACTTGTTCAGCCTCCATCTTCGGGTGACGATCACCCCGCACCTCCACCACGACTGTCACGAAGAGTAGCGGAGGAATGGCTTAATTTACGGGAGATGGATGATGATCGTAGCGTGATCGTAGCGCAGTCCGGCATCTCAAACTCCTCGTTCTCTTCGTCTTCACTTCTGTCTTCTTGTACCTACTTTTCGTAGCCGTTACAATATACATAAACGGGAAGAACGGGAACCGAGCGGCTGGATTTTTATTAATCATAACATAGGAAGCCAACAAACAAAGGCACTAATGACAACATAGGGGATAATGACTTGCACTTAGTAACTCAATTAAGTAAATGAAGCATTAGTGAAAATGAAAGTGGATGAAAACACAAGTGGCTGCAGGTGTAATACAACCCCACATTTTCGAGTTACGCGTGCGATGCTCTTACCATTAGAGCTACAGCTATGCCGTTTGCACTTTCCTATATATATATATATATATATATATATATATATATATATATATATATATCAGTAGATGAAGCATCGCTGAATGAACTGCTAAATAAACTAGCGCATGTGCTTGTGCATCTGCTGGCGTGCAGATGTGCACCAGCATCCGCTTTCAAAAGGCATAAAGCAGCCGACAACAAGCATACATATGGTTAGCAGGTGAACCAAATATTGCATTTCAGTGACGTAAACCACCGTAACACGCCATGTTCTTATATTCTCCCGAATAATATCCGCAGATCTTAATATAGGTGAAAAGAGTAGATGACAGCTTTGACGACATGTTCTTGCAACCAGTTCGGTTGCTTCGGCTGTTTCCCCCAAAATACGTAGGTGCACATGACGTGGGACCACTAAGCAAGGGCGTTCTCAGAAACCGTTTCACTCGATGAAATGGCGATAACCCTTGCGAATGACTCACATTTATTTTAGAAAAACGGTCTGCGCCCGCTCAGGGGGCCCACGTTTCAGCTATGAGCACCAGTAGTCTGCGCTAACTTTATTACAGTGGTGTTAGCAGCACTTCCAGTGTTCTTCGCTCATCTTTCTTCAGATTTGTTGTAACCCGCCTCGGGGTGACGCAGCAGCAATGCTGTTGCGCTGCTGAGCACAAGGTCGCGGGATGAAATCCTGGTCGCAGCGGCCGCATTTCAATGGGGGCCAAATGCAAAAACGCCTGTGTCCCGTGCTTTCGGGGCATGTTTAGGATCCGCTGGTGGTCAAAATTAATCCCGAGCCCACCACTATGGCGTGCCTCATAATCGAATTGTAGTTTTGGCACCTAAACGCCGAGATTTCAATTCAATTCAAATTTGTTGTAATTTTTGCGCGCAGTGAGTGCAATGCAAAGTAACGGAGATATTCCTGCGACTGAGAAAACTAAAATAATGTCAATATCCGCACACGAAACGATGAAATATTAACATACTTACTTTCTTCTTCCGGCTGTTCTTAACGGAAGAACTTGGTATTTTCATGCAAAAAGCGTGAAAAAGTCGGTGGAATCCTAAACAATGGATAAATGAAGTCTTATTCGAACCCCCGTATTTCACACCATTAGGTGAAAGCGTCCTATGCCTCGAATAAACTTACTTCTGGGCTCCTCCATGCAAATTGCAACTCATCGTAGAACTTGGGCAAAGAACCGTGCTTTTGAGCATTAACAGAAGACGCGACACGCGTGAAGGTTATGAAAAGGCTGCTGGACTAAAAAAAAAAGTTGCGTTCTGCTACGTCAGTCTAGTTGTAATGGAAACGAGCGTGTGACCGCTGGATGGATGGATGGATGGATGGATGGATGGATGGATGGATGGACGAATGGATGTTATGAGTATCCCCATGGGACGGGGCGGTAAGTTGCGCTACGAAGCTCTTGCTATTATACAGCGAAACGTCCTACCTAGGTTAATAAAAAAAAAAGAAATAGAAACCCTATGAACTGCCACAACCAAATTTTCTGTTCCCCTATTGCAAATTTTGCTTTTGTACGTCTCCAGTTTTTGTCGTTTCCCTACTTTTGTTCCACCAATCTTGCAATCGCCTCTTACTAATCTCTATTGCGGCCATGTTTACTTTTCCACTGTTGTCGCTGAAACCAAGGGCTTCAAGGAGGCCAGTGGTGCCTAAATCGCCCGCTGGGCAGATGTCTTCACATTCCAATAAAACATGCTCCATTGTTTCCCTAGCTTTACCGCAGAAAGCACACGCTTCTTCTTCCTTCTTATATGTCGTTTTATAGGTGCGTGTTCTAAGGCATCCCGATCTCACTTCGAAAATTAATTAGCTTCCATTTGAGTTATAAATTGTTTCTTTCCTGATTTCGTTTTTCCTTTTAATTAGTTACTCATGGCTTTTTTTCCATTGCCGCCACCCATGAGATTATTTCGGCCTTTCTGACTTTCCGCTTGACCTTCTTTGTTGCTGTGCTGTCCACTCTACAGGCCGCATACTTGCTGGTAAGCTTCCTAGTTCTCTTCCTCCACTGTCAATCAATGTTTTTCCTGTACAGATACCTTAATACTCTCCGAGCCCATTTACTTTCTTCCATATTCCTCAGCCGTTCTTCATACTCAATTTTACTGCGAGCTTCCCTCACTTCAAAACTAGTCCAGCCCATATCACCCGGCACAGCTTCGTTTGTAGTCTTCCCGTGAGCGGGCAATGCGAGGCGTCAGGCTGTGCCGAACGGCGCCACCTGCGGAGGATGGGACGCGTAGACTCCCATGGGCGACGGTGTTCGTGCCTCTTTCCTTGCGCTTTCTGGAAGCCTAGCCCCGACAAACCTCCTCGACCGGTGACACCACAGCGGATCACGCTGTTTTTAATGCATGCGGAAAGCTGGAGCAATGTTTTTTTTTTTTAACAAGCGACCATGGTTACTACAAGCACAACGTCTATCCTTTGTAAAAACCTTTATACCAGGTGTTTTTTTTTTTTTAGAAGGACCGAAATTTTTGAAGAATTTCCTGCTGCAGATGGTGCAATACTGTTCAAAACCAGGACGCGGAGCCGAAGTAGAGAACGTCTTCTTCATTCGACGCTTGTAAAAAAAAAAGAAAAATGCTGGCGCGCGCTCGGCTCTACGCTCGTTTCTCCCTTTTTCTTCTCTTCTTTTTGGAGCAATATATTTATCAGCTCCCGGCCGAAGACTTTGCATGTGCTTGGCTCTGTTCAAGACGGAGCTTGTCCAGAAGATTCTAGTTGGTGCAGCATCTGTACCGGTCTCCGCAACGTGTTGCCACTAGAAGTGCGTACTATGCATGAGCGAACTTTGCTGTTGCTGGCCGGAAATGATTGTCATTTGTCCCATCTTCCATAATTGTCTTGGCGAGTTTAATCCTTTTATCAGTACTGTTTCCAAGCTTCACTGATTCTGAGTGTATATTTTCATTAATGTGAGCTGAGCGAAGTTCTTGGAGGTACTCTCGTGGCCACCGGTTCCAGAATTTGTTTAAAACATGTTCCCATATGTTGCCGTCTTCATTGAAGTAATTCTCGTGACGACAGTGTCTCTTTTGATACTGTGCTCGTGGTGTAACCACCGCTGGAAGGTGTCTTCCTGATGGGAGTAGGTGCCGCAGCGGAAGCCGTCGCAGCCACCATTGCTGTCATGCTGCTGGTGCATGCGTCGGGTGTTATGTGATTGGCCTGCCATGGCCCCGGCTCAGACAGCAGTCCTAGCCCTCCAGGGGTTAAAGGTGGTGGCTGCTGGGGTGAAGGTAATTCCTTTTCACGGCTTGGCGAGCTGTTGCGGGCTGCCATGGCTTCAGGCTCTTGTGGAAGTGGCCTTCGCTTCACCTGGACTACGGGGGCCAGCGTGTGGTTGTTGCGTTTTAACCTTTCCACCGCACTGATGTGCCCCCCTGACAGTGAGGACCCAGATGCTGTTGAGGACAGGCGCCCGGCAGGCCCGCTCGAGTGTTGCGGGGCAGAAGACGATGACGTTGAAGACAACGATGATAAGGACGATGACAAGGAGCTGTGCCCCGACGACTTCCCTCCACCCGCCGGGTGGAGTACGGACGTGTCAGCAGTGTGGTCACCCCGACCAAACGTGTCAATGCGCCCATGCCGCTGCTCCAAGTCATTTCGCAGAGCCTGTGGTTTTGTGGCTTGGTTACATATTTCACACACAACTAAATAGAAATCATCCCACGCTAGACCAAATCCGAAAAGTTCCAATATCCTCTTTTCTTAGTTTCATGGCATCGCTTTCTCGTTTCGCTGTCTCTGCCTCTGTATCGGCTTTTTTTTTTCTGGACTCCTGAAACAGATAGTTTCGGCCCAAGAATTCCATGACTGTCCTTCAGTAGCCGACACACTATTAGTAGCCGCCATTCTGCGAAGATCTTTCAATAGTTTGGCAGTAGAAGGGCATTTGTCTTCTACCGATTCGAAGTGGTGTCGCAGAGTTGTAGCAAGGAGAAAGGGACTGCAGCAGGTGCCATAAGGAATCCTTGTGATGCGCAGTTCTTCAATATTGGAAAATCCTTCTTGAAACCAGAAGTAATGAAACGCATCTTGGTCTTGTTCAGCCAGCGATACACGAAGAAACGCTTTTTCGATGTCGGCGGAAATTCCAATTTTGAAGCTGCGAATCTTCAGCAGTAAGTCGCGGATGTTGGGGTCCAAATTCGGCCCTGTCCACAAGACGTCGTTGAGTGAAGGTGAGTCCGAAGCAGGAGAAGAGGCGTCGAATACCACCCGTACTTCAGTCGTACTACTGCCGCGTGGCACTACTGCTGCGTGGCACTACTGCTCGGTGTGGCATATAGTACGAGATATGTTCACTCGTATTGTCTATTGTGACCTTCTCAGCGAAGTCCTTGTTATAGTAGCTCCTAATGGCAATGCCATATTCCTTCTGAAACGCTGGTTCTCGGAGTAGCGTTCTTTGTAAGGACTCGAGCCTCTTTAACGCTACATCCCGGTTATTTTTAAGCTGGGAACAATTGCTGCGCCACGGCAGTTCTACTTGATAGCGACCATTATTCCTAATAGTTCTTTCCACAAAGTTCTTCAGGACATATTCGTCATCTTTCGAAAGTCTGTCTTCGTTAGTCACTCCCAGATGTTCTACTTCCCAGAAAGACCTCAGCTGCTGGGAAACATTGGCTTCCGTTAGGCACATTTTGAAGTTTCTTACGGTTTCCGGCTTGTAGAACTTTGGTGGACTTCTGGTATCTCCATGAAGTGTCCATCCTGTGATAGTTTTGATTGCGGTCAAGGAGTCGTCCAGTCGACGAATTCTTCCGCTGACGAGCTGCCAGTAATAGTCTGCACCTATAAGGACGCTTATTCCTGGCTGAGGCGAGACCTGCACTGCGTTGACGTCAGCCAAACGTAAGTTCTTGCTTTTCAACTTTTCAAGTACATTTGTATATGTCAATGCCGAGAAGTCATTACATATTTCGGGAACTTCTATCGCTTCTACTTCAAGTGAGTTTGAGTCGTACTGGCTAGTCAGTTTGACTCGTACTCTCCGATGATATTTCCGCGGTGCGAATCCGTTTCCGAATCCATTTCCGAATCCCGAGAAGGTGAGCTGCTCTTCGGCTAACACAGTGGCTTTCAGCTTCCTAGACAATTATTCCGTGATGAAGCTGCGTTGACTGCCACCATCAATCAACATTCCTACAAACCATTTGCTTTCAGTTCCCAAACCACACACTTGAGCTGTCTGCAGAAGAACTCTGAACTTTTGCGAGTCCGTTGACAAGCTGGAAAGAGTTGTCTGCGTTTCTGTATTCTTCTGCTTACATTTTGGGTCACACATCGTGGTGATGTCACCCCTTGCATTTCGCACAGCTTCGTCTCTTGCAGTTTCGGCAGTCCCTAGCTTTGTGAAATTGTCTAGCGCAGCGGAACCAGCATCTTAATTTGCCTAGTTTCTCTTTTTTCTTGTCTATTGTTAGTTCCGTTGCTCAGCCATCCACCCAGTAATCTTTGTCTCTGCATAATATACAACTGTCTGGAGTCAGTTTCACTGTTAACATAGATGCAGAACCTTGGAAATGCTCAGTGTATTGTCGTTTGGTGGTTGAGGCTTGTTCTCTCTTGTCAGAAGTCATCATTATAGTCTGTTCCCGGCTTCTTACTTCAAGGCTCAAGAAGTCTAGAAGAACATACATTTAATTTAGCCTGTCACTGGTAACGGCTGTATTTGTCGCAGACAAGATACGCGGAGTATAACGAAGTACCATTTCTTGCGGAAGATATTGTTGCAACCTTTGCAACCTTTGAAGCCCTTCTACATCTTCGCAAGAACAAACTTTACGTAGGTCTAGAAGACAACGCATGTGGTCGTTAACAATCAGTGACTTCTGACCGAACCTTTCTTCGATAAGTTCTATAGCTTTGCTATAGCTTTCGTTTGTTGTCGACAAGCCGCTGATGACGCCTTCCGCTTTACCCATGAAGTAGCTTCGAAGATATTTCAATTTGTCTACGTCTGTGATATAACGGTTCTTGTGAACAGTAGACTCAAACTGATCCCAAACTCCTGGCCATTTAATAGGATCACCATGAAACTTCGGCACATCGGGCTGAAAGTCACGCACGCCTCTCACGATGAAAGCCATCGTGAGATGCGTGCATAGTCGTTGTTTGCAGAGCGGATAAAATATGTTCAGTGCGGGAATTCGCAAAATGATAGATTATTGATAGTTTCTGGCGCGTTGAAGCTCATCCTCAATGTTATCAACGGTAACAAGCTCTTCTACTTGGTTATGAACGTCCGTAAGCATAGTTTCCTTTATATTCAATAGGGTAAGATGGTCGGTAAGCTCACCAGATGGTGTTGGTTCCGTCAGTATAAGACTTGCCATGTCGTTGATGATCCTGGTGACCGCCGCTCGAACGGTAGCAGACTTCCGTCGTAGTCTTTCCATGTCATCACGTCGGAAACCGGAGGCTTCATGATGACGTGGATCATCCTTCGATTCTGTCGAAGCGTCGTCGCGTTGATCGCGTCGGTTGGTCGTCCTCTGCAGGTAGCTCGCTTCATTGTCAGGGGTGTTCAACTGTAGATATGATATCTTCGTCACGGCACCATATGTTGAAAACTAGGAAATAGTGCCGAAGTGGAGAACGTCTTCTTTATTCGACGCTCGTAAAAAAAAACAAAAAAAATGCTGGCGCGCACTCGGCTCCACGCTCGTTTCTCCCTTTGTCTTCTCTTCTTTTTCGGAGCGTAATATCTAACAAATACTAACTCTTCATCTTGAGCTACTTCTTTTAAGAAAATGCTGATTCATGCATTGGAGCACAAAGCGACTGGCACATCAGTGCAATTCCTCGGGCACTGAAAATAATATCTTGAAACTGGTGCAGTCAAGAGTATTTGTTCGAAGTAGATACGCCTTGCCAATTCACTAGCTACTCTGAAGTCCACAATTATGTACCAACTAGGCCCAAATGAAGTATCACTAGCTACATTTCGTAGGTTAAAATATGGGCCGTAAGATAAAGAAGCAAAAAGTTCCTTGGGGTAATTAAGTTCATTTTTTAATTATGCATTTCGATTTCTCGAAGCACTCACTGCCTCATCCTGTAATGTGGATGAAGGTTACAATTGTCCTATCTGATACAGGCGGTTTTTAAAAGTTTTGGACCTCTTAAAAAATTTTCACCACCATATTCAGCGTGGGCACCACCATATTCAAGATGGCAGGACCTATTTAAAGTTCATACTCAAGGTATGATAATTCTTATTTTGAGAAAAGTTCTGGAGGGCTCGGGGACTCATGATAGAACATATTTAAGAATTGCTGCAAAAATCTCTAGTGTTCTTTGATCCCAATGCGTTTTCAAGATGGTGCATGGTTCCAGTCTGGAATGCACCTTCATGCAAGCACGTGTCTACAAGACGCATCCTTTATCCACTTAGCGTGTGACGCAATCATTATTGAATCGGCGAAACTGGTTTATGTAACAGCGGCCGCATAGCACAACCTGCTCCTCGGTTCGAGGTCACTGATTCGATCCTGGCCGCATTTTGATGGGGGTGAAAGGCAACAACACTCGTATACTCAGATATAGGGGAACAGTAAAGATCGTCAAAATTACGCCAGAGGCTCCTCACACTACGGCGCGCCTCATTATCAGATCATGATTTGGATGCATACAATTTCAGTGTGTATAAACTATATAAAGGAATTTCGCAAACGTCTTTTTTGGCGCATGTCACTTAGTGTCGGCCTGTGGCTTGTCACAGCTTAGCTCTGTTTTTCTACTTTCTGGGTTAACTTACCTGCAATGTCTAACTTATTGGAAGCGCCAAACAGAAGCCCCTCGCATTCCTTCTTCAGACTGTGGGAAGCTTTATAGCCTTAAGGAACCGCAGTGGTGCTGTAGAACTCCAGTGACGTCGGTGTATTCACTACGAACCAACTATAATGTTGATACTCAGGGCTGGTGCCAATCGACGACGCTTCTCCTGCTCTCAAGTGCCATTTCTTCGCCGATGTACCGAGTGGCCTAAATTAGCTTTCCGTTGACCTCATAAAATTTATTCGCTCCCAATAATCAGGAAGGCACGTAAGCTCACATACCTATAATACCCCAATTTTGGCATATTGGCATAAGGAAGAACGCGACGTATGCAGTGGGAAAAAAAGCACCGCAATGTATTAACTAGTGACCAGATTATAGACAAAGGTTTATTTCTTCCCACGCTTACGAGCCGCCTCCTTTTGGTGTATGAGCTCGAATTATGGGTTATGAAGTGGTTGAGCAGTGATTTTACAGCGCCTCTAAATGTCCCTTTCTCTCCCTCGTGCCTATACGTGCCTATGTTTTCAGTGCCTCAACGTGTTCTAGGGGTGCATTTTCTGGTTTCGAAATAAGTCGGCCTTTCCACAAGACTTGGCAGCATTGGCAGGTGCTATTATTAATGGTAGCGCCCTTCTCAAAGTGACCTTGCTAGGAAAAAGGCGCTTGCGTTGTCGAGGATAGATGAGCTTTTCACGGCCTATAACAATCTGTATGGCACTTGTTAGCAACGGTAGAGAGAAAGATAAGAAAGATAAAGATAGAAAGTCTTAGTCTACCCACCGTGGTGGCGTGGTGGCGTAGTGGCTGTGGTGTTGCGATGCGATGCCCGTAGGCGCGGAATGAAGTCGCGACAGCCACATTTCGATAACGGCGAAATGAAAAAAAAATTGAAACGCCCCCGTACCATGAATTTAGTGCACATTAAAGACATTCAGGTGGTCAACATTAATCCGAAGTCCCACATTACGGCGTGCCCGATAATCACATCGTTATTTTGGCGCGTAAAACGCGGAATTTTATTTTTTCCGTCTTTTTTTCAGGGGACACGTGACTGCATGTTCCACTGCTTGCGGGAATTAGAGGGCACAACAATTTGACAAAGCCGTACTGTTTGTCTGGACATTCGAAATACTTTTTAGTGCCCTGGGGCGCTATAACGTAAAACTATTCCAAACTTTTCTATTCCAATTATGCTATCAGCCCTCCACGATTGGTCAAAAACTTTTTTCGACCACGCCCACTTCACCTGTCTGTCACACGACGTCACGAAAACCGCGATACCTCCCCACCTGATCTGATGTGTACATACTGATTATGCATGATTTGACAGAAAAAAGAAAAACAGTTATTTCTGATTCGACCCCTTTTCGCCATTAGCCCTCGGCTATTGGTAAAACTTTTCGGGCTGCACCCACTTCACCTGCCTGTAACACGACGTCACAAAACCGCACAAACTCACCGCGTCAAAGTGACGTGTACGCGATAAAGATGCATTAATATGCCGAACAAAACTGAATTTTCTTCGGAATAGCCGCAGGCTGCCCCGTTCCGAAAGGAATAAAAGATTGCTGCCGCCGATCGCTGAGACGCTGGCTAGTCGCACCTGCCGGAGAGCATGGGTGTATTTGCGTATAATAAAACTTCTTGCGTGGCCGTGTAACGTTTTCGGGCCATTTCGGCACGTTTACCACCTCATTCTGCCAACTCTTCTTTGCTGAGGGTCCGTTTTAGCGTCATTCTTGAGCTTCCGTTGCATGCCGCCGCGATTTTCGACCAGCCACCACAAGCTAAGTACGGGAAAGCCGACCAATCGCAGGCGCCGGCACCACCCTCTTCATCCGGTTATCGATTTTCAGTGCACTGGCTCTGCCCCAGCGAATCCTTCTCTACTTGAGCGTTCTCCTCGCCTCTTGTCAGCCAATTAGATACGACAAGCCGCTGAGTATAGGCAATGTTATTCGTTTTTCAAGCAAACAAAAGTAACCTCCTATGAACGAGGAGAGCGTTTGATTGTTTGTTCAGACAACCCTGTGGGTGACCGCCCGGTGCTTGCGTCGGTGGTTACGCAAATTTGACGTCAGGAGATTGGAATAGAAACATATTGGAATAGTTTTACGTTATTGGGCCCCTGTACATATTTTAACGTGAAAAGTCCGCTGGAAGCACTCTTGACAGTAGGTACGTGGTACCCTTCTTTGGCGCCTCCACTCCGTTGAGTTTGTACAGAGGCAGCCAGCCGTTGGATGGTCATCTGACGCAATAAACTGTGCCCCTTGCGCCCCCTCTCCCGCTGTTTTTATTCATGCGAAAGCATCAAACAGACAATTAATCGAAAAACTAAGTATCTCGTCTAGAGCAACGAAACGGTAACTACCCATTGGTTGCGACACCATATCAGGTAGACATCCTCGACGGACCAAAGCGGGAGAAAGTAACACTTCCCTGGCGTGTCAGGTACTCCGTGGGGGAACAAGGTATCACTGCGACGCTACGTCACACTCGCTTTCGCAAGCCTGTGTTATGCGCGCATCCCTTGTCCGCGAAAGCTCTCGCCTGCATTCTAACTTCGCCTCGGTAATGGCTATAAAGAAATTATGGAGGAAATAAAAAAAACGGAATAAATTCGAATAGAATAAAGTTGGTCGTATTGAGTTTCGAACCTACAGCCCCCGCTCAGATACCGAGTGTGGAACCCACTGTTCTAAACCAGCGCCTTCTAAATAGTAGGCCTGTGTCCTCTGCTTTATGAGATCGTGCAACTTGTACCAACATTTTTATTGCCATGCACAGCGTAACAAAAGCGATGACGTCAAAATGACTGCGACTTACTCGGACGCGTACCCTTTAGATTCCATAGCAGTCGGACGAGGTAGCACGACGTCACGGATAGAAGTGCACCGGCCTTGTACCATCTACGAGGCGTTGGGCAAGTGTCTCAACTCACTCGCTTGCCCGCGAGCACTCGAAGGACCACTCAGCGGCATTCCAGTGGACAATAATACTTTCGCATTCGTAACTCATAAGTACTTTGGTGTCCTCTGGGTTTTTTGAAACGTGTATGTAAGGAGGTGCCTTGCCGTCGGGACCAGTTTGCAAGGCCCTTCTAAATATATTGCTGCTTATAGAGCTAGGCTTTTTATCCTGTTCATCACTGCTTTCTATGAAGGTTGCGTGGCTGCTCTTGTTTGTGTGCAAGTCCGTATAAAATTGTTCTCCTGGATTTACTGGATCATCGAAATTGCTAATGACAATACCCTGTTTGGCTTTTACTGCATATACGTATCTTCGACTGTCCTCTCCTTTCCTCCTCAATGATTTCTCCTCACGCTGCGACCATCTTGTGCCGCTTCCTCAATTAATTCGATCTTGTAATTCCTAACATCACTTAGTTTCAGTTTGTTTGTAAACTTTGACAATTCAGCGAATTTCATGTCATCTCTTAAGTTAGACATTTTAATGTTCTGACGTTTCTTTGTGAGGTTCTTTACTACTTCGGCGAGCTTTACTTCTGGTTGTCTTGGTGCCTTACCCCCTACTTCAATTGCTGGTACTGAAGTCGTCCTAGTTACGGTTCCATTCATTGCCTCCATGTAATTTTAACTTCTTCTTCTAAAGCTGCATATTTGTTAAAAAGCACCCCCCCTCGATTCGATTGCTCTTACTCGTGCTGTGTCTAGGTTGTCTTCTTTCTTACTCTTCAATAACGCTTCTCGATTTCTCCTTAAATTGAGAACTCGGGAAAAAATGGCCTGAGAAGACAGAATAACAGTGGATTTAATCAAAAATGAAGGATATATCATGCTTAAAAAGCTTGCGCCCTTCATGCGCAACGCCTCATGACTTCAAGTGTACCAGAGAGCTCGAAGAATGCCAGCATTATTCTAATTCATAAGGGGGATGTTAGAGAATTGAAGACTGATCAGGCCATTAGCTTGCTATCAGTAGTGTATAAAATATTCATCAAGATTATTTTGAATAGAATCAGGGCAACAATTGACTTTAATCAACCAAGAGAAGAGGATGGCTTCAGGAAGTGATATTTTACAAGGGATCACGTCCATGCCTTCAGTGACGTAATTGAGAAATTTGCGGAGTACAATCAACCTGTCTATATGGCTTTCATAGATTATTAAACCGCACTTGAATCAGTGGCGATAACAGTAGTCATGGAGCCATTGAATTATCAAGGAGCACAAGAAACATACGTAAATATCTTGAGATATATCAACAAAGTTTCCGCAGCTACCTTGCTTCTCCTTTTTCTCCTTCTCCTTTTTTCATTTTTTCCTAGGACGGTAAGAGAATGGAATAGGTTTCCACAAGAGGTAACGAACAAGCATACTGTCGACTGTCGACTGTCGACTTTTTCTTATCGGCTATTTCTCAGTTGTGAGCAAAGCACGCAATTCCTTTCGTACCACATTTTTTATTCAACTCGTGTCATTAGTTTTAAGATATTGTTCTGCGCAGTAGCATACAAGTATGATCTGTGTTGCACTGTGTATGAGCTTGCTCTGTTCGAATTTATTTTGACATTTTCTTTGCTTGTACAGTATCCCTTTTTATTTTCTATGTACCACTCCTGCTTTGGTAGTCAAAAAGCAGCTGGCAGTATTTTCACCTAAATAAATTAATAAATAAATAAATAAATAAATAAATAAATAAAAGGAAAGTATAAAATTGTCTCTCAAGCAATGTTTCCGGCAAGGAGGCACAATCTCCAATGCTATTCACTGCATGCTTAGAAATTATAAGCTATTGGACTGGGAAGGCTCAGGGTGAGTATCAACGGCGAATATCGCAACAGCAACATTCAGGATGAATTGCAATGAACGATTGAGGAATTTTAATAACAAAGTGGGTGTCAAAATTATTTGGCGAACGATAAAGACAATGTTAAATAGCCTCGCCAAAAAACAAGAATTCGTGATCACAAATCAGCCTCTAGAGTTTGTGCAGGACTAAATTTTTCTTGGTCAATAACTTGCGGGCGACACGGATTATGAGGACAAAACCTACAGAATAATCAAAATTCTCGAAATCGAAATGCTTATTCGGAGCTTACCTCTGTCGTTGAAAAGAAAAGTCTAATTTCGTCATTAATACGCCACGTCCTAAAGCGAATAAAATAAAGAAAACCATCCTAGATTACAAACGGGCTAACTTTGCCGCTATTAATAATGAACTATCTACATTTATTGATCATTTTCTTTTTAATTTCGATACCCGCTCTGTCGAAGAAAATTGGCTACTGTTCAAAACGAAGGTACACCAATTATCAGAAAAATATATTCCTAAGCGCATCGTCACCTCTAACCCTCAAGCACCCTCGTACAATTCATACATCAGGCGACTGTCTAACAAAAAGAAACGTTTGTTCCGTCTTGCTAAACTTTCACCTTCTATTGAGCGATGGTCGACATACAAGACTGCTTCCGACACATACGTAAGAACCCTGAAACTTGCAAAAAACAATTTCTTGTCTTCTACTTTACCATCTATTTTGAAAACAAATGTTAAAAAGTTCTGGCGCATTATACACCCTGCACACGACCCTTTAATTACATTGCAAGATACCTCCGGCAACATAATCCCAAATAACCTCTGTGCTACCATACTGAATAGAACATTCACTGAAAGCTTCTCCTCTAGCACGACAGTTCATCTTCCAGATATGCCGCATCACAGATTTTCCATTATGTCACCAATAACTATTGATGCTCCTGGCATTGCTAAATTAATCGAGTCTCTGAAGCACGATTCATCTCCGGGGTGTGATGAAATTAGTTGTAAATTCCTAAAAAGTGCCCGCGCTTATAGTTCAATTATACTAACAAAACTATTCCAGCAGTCGCTTGATTCATCAAGCCTCCCTAACGACTGCAAAATCGGGAAGGTGGTCCCACTTCACAAATCCGGTAATAAGCACTTGCCTCAAAATTATCGTCCCATTTCACTCACTAGCACATGCTGCAAATTACTAGAACATATAATTTTCAAACACATCGCCACCTTTCTTGATGATAACTGTTTTTTTCTTCTACGCAACATGATTTCCGTCAAACATACTCCTGCGAAACGCCGCTACTCTCATTCACTGATAAATTGCATCGCATTCTTGACCAGTCATCTTTCGCGGATTGCATCTTTTTAGATTTCGCGAAAGCTTTTGACAAAGTATGCCATCAATTGTTGCTTTATAAATTAAGTCATCTTAATCTTGATCCACATGTCTTTAGATGGATTCAATCTTTCCTTCTAAACCGCAGGCAGTTTGTTTTCACTAATGGCTCAACCTCACCGCTTACTAACGTACCATCTAGTGTACCACAAGGATCCGTCCTCGGACCCCTTCTATTCTTAATTTATATTATTGACCTTCCGTCCACCCTATCTTCTGCCAGCCACCTTTTTGCTGACAACTGTGTAATTTTCCGCGAAATACGTAATTTCAACGACATTAATACTCTCCAGACCGATCTTAATTTGGTCTCTAACTGGTGTAAAACTTGGAAAGTGGAATTAAATATTAACAAATGTAAGGTCATGCGTGTTTCTCGCTGCTCTAACACTCCCCCTTCTCCTTGTTGTCTTAATGGCATTCCTCTTGATTCCGTCACATCATATAAATATCTAGGCGTACATATATCACGAAACTTAACATGGAATGCCCATACTGAATACGTTACCAATAACGCTAATCGCATGTTAGGGTATTTACGTCGCAACTTCTCTTCTGCTCCTTCGTCCTTAAAACTCCTACTTTATAAATCACTAATAAGACCTAAACTTGAATACGCGTCATCTATATGGGACCCTGGGCATGAAAATCTTATATATTCTATTGAACTTATACAAAATAACTCCGTTCGCTTCATTTTTTTCAAATTACAACCGTACTGCAAGTATCACAGCCATGAAAACTAACCTTTCTCTCCCATCTTTAAAATCCCGTCGGAAAATTAGTCGCCTCACTCTATTTCACAAGGTATATCATCACGTCACGCTACATGACGATCTTATTGCACCACCGGAATACATCTCCAATCGCACTGATCATCGGCACAAGGTTGGCATCCAAAAATGCAAAACTAAAACTTGTTTTCAGTCATACCTTCCCCAGACATCTGTCGAATGGAACCGCCTCCCTCCCGATATTGCAGCCATTGAGGATAATCAACGATTTCGTGATGCACTAACAACCTTTGTTTGTTTTGGAGAATGTTGAAATTATGTCTCAACAAAATTCACTGTATTGTAATTATTGTCTTTGTAACCTGTATTACCCACTCCCCTCTGTAATGCCTTTGGCCCTGAGGGTATAATAAATAAATAAATAAATATATAAATAAATAAATAAATAAATAAATAAATAAATAAGTTCATTCCACCGGTGCTACCATGTGGATCAGAAACTTGGAAGTTAACAAACAAGCTCGAAAACAAGTTAAGCACCGTGAAAAGCGCGATGGAATGAAGAATGAAGAATGCCCATGATTATATGTGTACACTACGGTTGTTGAAATTGTCACATATCGAGCGCGCTTAGGTAGCCATAGCCACCGACTACAGGGTAGCAGTAGTGAAAGGATTCGTTTTCATGCAGCTGCTGGTTTCTTTGCTACATGGTGCCCGAGAGGGCGACTGATTGTTTCTATGTTTTCTGTGGGTCATCTCCTAACCTGCTGCGGTGCTATTAAAGTAAATCCCGGTTCTGACATGATAGGCAGAGATCTTGATACCCTAAAGGATGCCGAATCTGCGCATGACAATTTTCAAAAAGAAATTAGCAGTAGAATGAAGGACATTTTATTAGGTATAACTGACCTTAAGAAGCGCCTTTCGAAAGTGTAAGCTTTGCTAGGCGATTCTTTGGGAAATTACACAGCGTTATTCGAAGTCAGAAAAGGTGTCGATGACATCAAAGGCGATCTTTCATCTTTTTCTGATAGATGGGATTCTGAATGTACATAGTTGAACTCGTTGATGACATTAGCAATCGCATGCGCAGAAAAAAAATGATATTCAAAAGCTTGCCCGAGGCAGAGAAAGAATACTACGGAGCTTCTCAAGTTGTCATTGAAATTTCCTGCAGAAATCACCTTGGCCTCGAGGTAACGGATATTGAACGTGCACATCTCATTGGATCTTGCAGGCAAAGGCAGCACCGGTCAGCAATAGTGAAGTTTCTAAATACAAGACAAAATGCGGTATTCTGGCTAATTCCGAGAAGCTACAAAATTTAAAATACAGGTTTGGATAGATGACGACTTTTCACCTCGAATACAATTCGTGCGCTAACAGCTTAGTGACTTTGCTCGAGCAAATTGTCAACCCGATGAAAGGTTTAAGCTATCCTTCGATAAGCTGAAGATAGGCAGGAAACTATATCGGTGCTAGCATCCCGAGGGCAGGGTCATAGAATGTGTCCAGCAAAATGCTAACTCATGACGTAGTCACTACGTGCATAAAGACAGACAATATTTTCAGAAGAGGCACTCCAAAGGGTGTAAACTGTTCTATGCTGATAACGCGCGTGCCGTTCGTTACTGGAAAGTTCCGGGCTCGCAGCGATGAAGAAAGGAAACGCATCAAGGCAGATGACGATTATTTTTGTGTGGCAGAAGGGGCAAGCCAAAGGGTGTAAACTGTTCTTAGAGTGTAGATTCGCGGCATTACTCCCCCCTGAAAGAGGCATCGACCCGATGCATAAATAGAAATAATGCCACTAGCAACAAATAAAACGAACCGTGCGAAAATAAACAAAGAGTATAAAAATGCAGCGTCCTTTAGCGCGTATAATAGGGCTCCAGGCGTACGACATGAACAACTTCTGGTCGTACGCGGCGTCGCTGGGATGCAGTCATGGCGTCAGGGATGACTTCATAATCAAGTTCACCTAGCCGACGAAGAACCTTGTATGGGCCGAAATAGCGGCTCAAAATCTTTTCACTCAATCCACGGCGCCGAATGGGCGTCCAAACCCAGACTTGGTCTCCTGGCTTGTATTCCGCGTTGCGTCTTCGTAGGTTGTAGCGTCTGGTGTCGATTCGTTGCTGGTCTTTGATTCGTAATCGGGCAAGCCTTCGGACTTTTTCTGCACGTTGAAGGTAGGCGGCGACATCGACGTTCTCTTTTTCTGTAACATTGGGCAGCATGCCGTCTAGCGTGGTCGTGGCCTCCCTTCCGTGGACGAGCCTAAAAGGCCTCATCTGGGTGGTCTCCTGTACTGCGGTGTTGTAGGCGAAGAGGACGAATGGCAGGATGACGTCCCAGGTCTTGTGTTCGGCATCGACATACATGGCGAGCATATCGGCGATGGTTTTGTTCAGACGCTCGGTCAGTCCATTGGTCTTCGGATGGTATGCAGTTGTCCTCCGTTGGGTGGTTTGGCTGCAACGCAGGATGGCTTGCGTTCGTTCCGCCGTGAATGATGTTCCTTTGTCCGTGATGAGTACATCGGGGGCGCCGTGTCGCAGAAGAACGCATTCCACGAAAAATTTGGCGACTTCTGCTGCTGTTCCGCTCGGTAGGGCTTTGAATCGGCGTAGCGAGTCAGGTAGTCGGTGGCTACGATGATCCATTCATTTCCAGACGTTGACTTTGGAAAAGGGCCAAGCAAGTCCATGCCGATCTGCCGAAAGGGTCTTGCGGGGGGTTCAATGGGGTTCAGGAATCCTGCTGGTCGGGTGGGAGGTGTCTTTCGTCGCTGACAATCTCGGCAGGTTTTCACATAATGTGCGACATCGGCAGAAAGGCGGGGCCAGTAATACTTTTCTTTAATGGGGCGGAGAGTGCGAGTAAACCCGAGATGTCCCGCTGTCGGCACATCATGGGAAGCCTGTAGAACTTCTTCGTGGAGACAAGCAGGTACAACAAGGAGGTAGGCTGTTTTGTTCGCTGCGAAGTTCTTCTTCATGAGGACATCATTCTGTACACAGAAGGAAGAAAGTCCTCACTTGAATGAGGCAGGGGGTGAAGAAACGTTGCCTTCCAAGTACTCCATGAGGCATTTTAGGTCAGGGTCCGAGCGTTGCTGCTGGGCAAAAGAGCTGGAGCTGATGGGTCTCAGGAAGGCGTCCTCATCGTCATCCGGTGACGGCGCATCTACAGGGGCTCGTGAGAGCTAGGCAATCGGCGTCAGAGTGTTTGAGTCCGGACTTGTAAACCACAGTGACGTCAAACTCCTGGAGGCGAAGACTCCATCGAGCGAGGCGGCCAGAGGGGTCCTTCAAATTGGCAAGCCAGCACAGCGCGTGGTGATCGCTGACCACCTTGAACGGTCGTCCGTACAGGTAGGGGCGGAATTTCGACGTAGCCCAGATGATGGCAAGGCACTCCCTCTCAGTTGTGGAATAGTTAGCCTCGGCCTCGGAAAGGGAGCGGCTAGCGTAGGCGATGACGTTCTGCAGCCCATCGCTTTTTTGGTCGAGGACGGCGCCTAGGCCCACACTGCTTGCGTCGGTATGCAGCTCAGTATCAGCGTTTTCATCAAAATGCGCGAGGATCGGTGAAGACTTTAAATGGCGTTGGAGTTCTTTGAAGGCTTCTGCTTGCGGCGCTTCCCATTTAAATGACACGTTTGCCTTCGTTAGTTCGGTCAGGGGCTCGGCGATGCGCGAAAAGTTTTTCACAAATCGTCGGCAATATGCGCACAGTCCGAGGAATCTGCGCACAGCTTTCTTATCGGCCGGCGGTGGGAACTGTTCAATAGCGGCTGTTTTCTGCGGGTCTGGGCGTACTCCCTCCCTGGTAACGATGTGGCCTAGAAACAGCAGCTCTGCATAAGCAAAGTGGCACTTCTCGGCTTTCAAGATTAGGCCAGACGATTTGATGGCATCGAGCACTGTATCCATCACCCGCTGAAACGTCGCTGGTGCGGAACAGAGACCAAATGGCATCACCTTGAGCTCAAAGAGCCCATCAGGAGTGATGAATGCTGTCTTCTCGCGATCTCTTTCGTCGACCTCAATCTGCCAGTAGCCGGTCTTCAGGTCCATCGATGAGAAACACTTAATAATAATAATAATAATAACTTCTTTATTTCCATCAGTTATGGAGGAGACTGCGGGTAAAAGTCGCTTTGGGCAAGCAACTTGACTAGAGCCCGCAGCCTCCTTGGCGTTGCAAACCCGGTCCAGGGTGTCTTCGATGCGGGGGAGGAAGTAGACGTCCTTCTTTGTTATGTTGTTTAAGCGGCAGTAATCCACGCAGAATCGAAGTGCGCCATCTTTCTTTCTCACTAGAACAACCGGTGCAGCCCATGGGCTGTTTGATGGCTGGATGACGTCGTCGCCTAGCATTTCTTCCACTTGGTTACGGATGGCTTGTCGTTCTCGCGGCGACACACGGTAGGGGCTTTGACGGAGAGGTCGGGCGTGCTGGTCGGTTATAGTGCGATGCTTGGCAATTGGCGTTTGTCGGACCTTTGGCGATGACGAAAAACACTGGCTGTAACTTTGAAGCAGATTGCGGATCTGGTCTTGTCTGTTCTGGGGCAGGGTGGGTTGATGTCGAAAGTGGGCGAGTTCTCATGGTCAGAC
Organism: Dermacentor albipictus; assembly: GCF_038994185.2. Lineage (NCBI taxonomy): Eukaryota > Metazoa > Arthropoda > Arachnida > Ixodida > Ixodidae > Dermacentor > Dermacentor albipictus. The sequence continues at coordinate 10,034,682 of NW_027225566.1, read as the reverse complement.
AAATCTTCTGCGGATGGGTCGGAGAGGGCGAAGGAATTCCGTACGTGGGATATTTCGTCGAAGAAAGCAATCGCCGTTCCTTTGTTAATGTGCCGGTATTCTTCGCTGAAGTTAGTCAGCAGTACTTCGGTCTGGCCATTGCGGAAATGTGCGATGCCTCTTGCGATACCGATTCCTCGGTCGAGAAGCAACTGCCTGTTCCCCTCGATGATGCCTTCAGAGTTAATGGCTTTCATGGCACCTACGGTCACGATAACGCTTGAACGGGGTGGGACGCTCACTTCTTCTTTCAGGATGCTCAGGGCACAGTGATTTCCCAGAGTTCTCATCGAAGGGATGGCCTCGTTCGTCGAAAGCGTAATCAGCTTGGATCGCAGGTCGATGATCACCTGATGTTCACTAAGGAAATCCAAGCCCAGGATCACTTCGCGGGAGCATTGCGGTAGCGCAACAAAGGTCGCAGGATAGGTGTGTCCTTTGACAGTCATTCGCGCTGTGCATCTTCCTGATGGCGTAATGAGGTGGCCACCTGCGGTGCGAATTTGTGGGCCATCCCAAGCGGTCGTGACTGTCCTCAGCTGCGCAACGAATGTTCCATTCATCACTGAGTAATCGGCTCCTGTGTCACCTAGAGCAGTGACTTTACTACCGTCGATAGCCACTTCTAAGTCGGATGTCTTGGCTCTTGCACTGCACGTCGCCCTCGGCCTCGGGTTACGGCTTCGTCGCGTATTCGAGTCGCGGGTAGGACGTATTGTCGAAGCGTTTCTGAGTGGAGGCGTCGTTTCGAAGCTAGTTCGCGTCGTGGTCGGGGCTGTCATCTTCTGCGGCGTCGGTGCAGCGAGTGGGGCTTCTTCATGCTGCGCAGCGGGTGTAGCGTCTTCATGGAGCGTTGTCGGTGGAGGATCTTCGGCGTTTCGTTCGTGAGCAACCTCACCTCCAGTGGTTGCCGTCTTTAGTTTCCCCTACGGGGGCTCGGAGACCTTCCCCGTACCGCGGCTGCGTAGCTGCGGCGTGGCGACGCAAAGCGCGACGCTGACGGCGATGGTGAGCGTGAAAGGCGGTTCGGCGTGGACTCCTCTCGACGCAGATACTCGTCGATTTCCTGCGGACGTTGGTCGAAGCGTGGTCGTGGGACGTCAAAGGCAAATCCTCGAAGACCGATACGTCGTTACAGGCGGTGACGAAGAATATGGCCGGCCTCACCGCAATGGAAGCACAACGCCCGGTTGTCGGAAGTCCTCCAGGCGTCGCATTTCCTGGGGCTTGAGCGTTGCTCGTAGGTTGGGCGGGCGGGCGCAGGGAGGCGGTGTCCGGGAACAAGTTGTTCATGTCGGACAGGATGTAGTGGTTGTCGTTGGGGCTGAGGAGTGCGCACTACAGCGGCGTACGTCATGGCCTGGGGTTCTGTGGCCGTCGGGGTGCCAAGTGCCTGTTGCACTTCTTCCCGTACCACAGCCATGAGAGTTGCTGCTTGCGGCTGTGCGGAAGATGGCAGTAATCGGCGTAGCTCCTCGCGAACAATATCGCGGATCACTTCCCGCAAGTTGTCGCTGGTGGTGGTCGTCGTGTCCGGACGGATTGCACAAACAGAGGAAGGGTGGTTGTACTGCCGAGCCCCGACGTCGAGGGTCTTCTCAATCGTGCTAGCTTCTTGCATGAATTCCTCAACTGTTTTTGGCGGCTGGCGGACGAGGCTGCAAAAGAGTTGTTCTTTTACGCCGCGCATTAAAACTGAACTTTCTTTTCCTCGGCCATCTCGGGGTCGGCACGGCGAAATAGGCGCTTCATTTCTTAGACGTAACCACGGACGGGCTCATTTGGCAGCTGGATCCTGGACTCGAGGAGTCGTTCGGCTCTTTCTTGCCTAATGACACTGCCGAATACCTTCAATAGCTCCCTCTTGAATAGCTCCCATGTCGTTAGGGACGACTCGTGGTTTTCGTACCCGTGCGTGCGGAGCTCTCCAATGAGAAAAATACCTGTCCAATCTTTGCCGCATCATCCCACTTGTTGGACGATGCCACGCGCTCAAATTGGTCCAACATTTCTTCGGGGTCTTCGCCTAGGGATCCATTGAAGGTTGGTGGCCCCCGCGGCTGCTGCAGTATGATCGGTGTCGACATATTCGGCGAGGTTGCGGTACTCGTAGCAGCGTCTTTTCGGTTTCTGGTGCGGTCCGGCAAGGTCCCGAACTCAGGATCCTCGCCCTGGAGACGTCGGCTGGCTCGCTGAACTGCTGGCTCGTCCTCGGGTGCGAAGCGCTGAGGGCTGGCCTCACGGCTTCAAGGACGCGTCCGGAACATGGAAGGCTACCCCACACCTCCACGAGATGTCACGTAGTGGTGACGGCAGTCGCAGAGACGATGAGGACGGACAAAGGTTTGTCGAAAGAAGACTGTTGATTGGGCTGACTTGCGCCCACAATGCCCTGAACTACCTGGCGACGGCGAGGCGACCAGCGTGCTCGGCGATCATCGAACAGAATGCCCGCCCCTGTCGTCTGCGCTCAATTTAAAGCGCGTCTTGGCGTGTCTCAACTGGGCGCGTCTTGCGTCGCATGGCGGCAGCGCGTCTTGCGTTGCGTCGCGTGGCGGCAGACTTGAAGAGTGAGCAACACTGCATAGATTCGCGGCAATTTCTTTTATATCGGTTGCGATACCCCTTAGTTGTTAAGCAATCTGGTTTAACGCAAGGCCTGGATTCTCTTCTATATCCCCAGCTAGTAAAAGAACACTGAGTCTGGTGTTGCAATTGATGTCATGGAAGTTGCTGATCGGTTTAACTTTCTTTTGTAGGGTATTTATTGACGAAAAGCCCCTAGATAAGTCAAAACAGTTTTCTGACAGGTCTCCATTTATAGAGTGTATTACTGTTACAAGTGACGTTATAGTGAAAGCAATTGAGCGTTTGCCATCGTTTTATAGCCCTAGTCCTGGCGGTATTTGTTCTAAGCTATTAAAATTACAAAGCACCACTCTGCTCTTATACTTACTCTGTTGTTTCAACAGTTTCTCGATCCCGCCGAAATGTCAGACGACTGGAAATTGGCACATGTGATACCAAAATATAAAACCAGCGACAAAAACAAGCTAACAAACTATAGGCCTATATCTCTTATGTCTGTTGCATGCAATCTATTTGAACATGTCTTATCTTCTCAAATCATGCAGTACGTGGCCAGCAGCCACATTCTATTTGCAAACCAGCATGCTTTTCAGCGAGGCCGGTCATGTGAATCCCCGCTTCTTGAACTAACTACATATACTCACCTCAACCTTCACGAACTTACACAAACTGAAGCCATATTTATAGATTTTGCTAAAGCCTTTGACCTTGTGGCTCATAACCGCCTCAAATATAAAATAAAGCTGAATAAAATTGACGAAAAAGTACTAAACTGGGTTAAAGAATATTTATGTAATGGACGACAAGCCGTCGTAATTAATAGTGTCCGTTCGTCACTTCAACCTGTTCAATCCGGTGTGCCTCAAGGTTCCGTTTTGAGACCCACTCTACTTTTAATTTATATAAATGATATTCATCAGGGTATAGATTAGAAACTCCTGTTATAGGCTGACGACTGCGTTTTGTACCGGCCATTAAAATGTAAGGCTGACTGTGCTAAAAACAAAATAACCTCAACAGGATTAAAAGATGGCGCTCAGACTGGCAAATGAGCGTAAATACCTGAAAAACTAAACTTATGAGATTTACTACTTGCAGTGAAATTACGAAGCACACATATTTTCTTAATGGTGAAGCTCTAGAAACTGCAGAATCATTTAACTATATAGGTGTTCCTCTTTCTCCGACTTTGTCTTGGCATAATCATGTGGGTTGTATTGCTTCCGCTGCATGTAAATCTGTTGGCCTCATTCGTGGTATGCTTCGTCATGCTAATAGTGATACCAAGCTTCTTGCATATACCACCGTACTTCGTTCAAAGCTTCAGTATGCCTTATTTATATGGAAGCCGCACCAAGCGCACCTTATTACGAAATTATTATCTTTGCAGAACAAGGCAGCACGATTTATTACAGGTAACTATCGACAACATTCAAGCATCACGAAAATAAAACATGACCTAGAACTCATCCCATTGCAGTATAGAAGAGAATATATCTCGGTTAACTTTCTTCCATCAGCTTTTTTATCCCCAACGTATCTGCTCTCAGGCAAACTGATTACCAGCCGAAAGGAAATTTCCACGAATTGATCATGAATTTAGGGGCGAACAACCATTTGTACGTACAAAAGTATTGCAGTTTTTATGGCTGCAGTTAGTCATTTCGGAATGGAATCATCTCCCAAGTAATTATAGCCGAAGTAATTGACCATAATATATTCAAACACGCACTTAATGAAACACTCGGAAATTAGAAACAATAACATTTTCTTCAGATCTCAGAGGATATAAGGTTATTGTTTGTATAATGTAAGAATTATTGCCGTATGATGTTGTTGACTGAGAAGAGATGTAAAGGTTGCGTACCATGTACGACTTCATATAAGGATATTCGACTACATGCATGTTGCCTTATACCTTTGTATACCAAATATGATTCCCCCCCTCCTATATGATGCCCAAGCTGGGCCTTTAGGGTAAATAAAGGAAACAAGATGTTAGGGTAACCTTAAGAGACAGCAAGAGAGTGGTGTAGATCAGAAAAGCAATGAGATAACCGATACCCTAGTTCATATTAGGAGAAAAAAAAATGGAGTAGGGCCGGCCATATAGAGCGTCAGGCAGATAATTAGTGGACCATTGCAATTCAGAATGGATGCCAAGGGCAGGGAAGCGCAGTCGAGAACGCCAGAAAATTAGGTGGGTCGATGAAATGAGGAAATTTTCTGATAGAAGGGAAAATCATTAATTATTGGAGATCGATGGGAGAGGCCTTCGCCCAGAAGTGCACATCAAAATGGCCTGATGATGATGTAACGAAATTACCCCTGTGCTTGAACGTTTGATAAAGAAACGCTGTGCGAAGAATGTACTCGTAGCGATGCACAGAAAGCAGATAAAGAAAAACGTTTTTGTGAAGTGTTCGCGAGTTGTGATACTGCTATCACACCGTAACGCTAGTTTTTTGCATCTCATGCGTGTTGCCGCCGTTACTGAAAATCTTTCTGCGAAGTTACTCTGTTAAACAAGAGTGAGGGCAGACATTTTTTTAGGATTTGCTGTAAAAGTTATTTTGTGGCACCGGGTGGGTGCGAAGGAAACCTGGCAAAGACAAAGTGAGCAAAAAAATCCTTTTTGTTGAGCAAAAACAGGTGTTTTTCTACTCAATTAAATTTTACATGTGCTTACAAGTGATCATTTAGGAATCCTAGGTTATGTGAAGCCGTCAAGGACCAGGAAATGCTAAAGCGCTCTGTTCACTTCTGTTCATGTGGAGCGCTTGTTTTTAGCCTACAATCTTATTCTTAGTGAGAAGAGGCACAAAACTGAACTCCAAATCCTAGAGGTAATATTCATGTGTTACACTTCCTCTAGCTTTGAGGAAGATTTGTGATGGTACAATATAGAATGCTTTTTTTTCCTTAGTGGAACATTCGTAGAATTTAATTTAGGGTTTCCAATTTCTCTTACCAACCGATAGCCAGCTTTCCAACGTATGTTTTTTCGTGCTTGCTGCTCTTGATACGGCATTTTAGGAAGAAAAAACTGAATATTACATATACACAACCTGCCCTTGGTGTGAAAAAAGGCGTAAGCTAGTAGCCATATGCCAATTTACAAAAAAAATATGCTTTTGGTGTGCCCCTTTGAATCAATTGCTTGCGCAATTTGGCTGCTGCCTTCAGACCTCACAAGTGAATGCTACGCCAGCCTTCTAACCAAGAAAAAGGTCTGCTAACATTAAATTCATAAAAATTGACTCGTCATCCTGACCCTGCGACAGTGGATGGTCAGCGAACCTATTAGAAAACCACTCAAATGCCGTATAGACGGGGATATGAAATGTTTTATTGTTCGGCCTAGTCTTAGCACGACACCGTTTTTGAGCATTACGATTTTGTGCTCTTCGACACTCATCGTATTCGCGCTGCTCTTAGGGAGTCTTAACTTTGCGTGGTCTACCCATAGCGCTCTTTCAATCAACTGAATGAGGTGCTAGGCAGGCCTCCCTTTATAATGTGAAGTCTGGCGACGTCTCTCACTTATTCGTATGCTGCTGTTGCCCTTTTCCCCCTGGAGCAGCTTATGCAACTGTAATCATTACCTGGAAACACACGCTGGGAGAAGGAGCGTGCCTGGCATTGTTGATCACTATCATCATCAGTAGCAGCAGCAGCAGCAGCAGCAGCCTATTTTATATCCACTGCAGGACGAAGGCCTCTCCCTGTGATCTCCAATTACCCCTGTCCTGCTCTAACCTCGCATTGTTTCCAGGCGCCTTAGTATCCATCATGTGGTTTTCATGCTTGCTTCGTGCATTTTCTTATTAAAATGAATACTCAGCTGTGTGTTCTATGCCTGATTCCAAAGGAGAAATACAATTTTTTGGCTCATTGTTTTTTTTTTGTTGCTGAGGAACGTGAAAGCTTCCGACCAACCAGATGCTATTAGCTTCGCTGTGAAAGAGATAGTGACTTGTGAACAATTTATAGCGTCTCTTTGGCCCCTTTTGTGCGTAAAACAAGGCTTCCGGCGCCTAATTGAGGCTCCCAGAGTGCACGTCTTTAGTGTCCAAAGATATGCTACCTATTTATCAGCAATTTTTACTATATAGTAAAGGCAGCAGAGGAATTCTATACGGAACTGTACCGTACCCAGAGAAGCCATGCGCTAACCTTGATTGGAAGAGTGACGAAGAACGTGCATTGTGCCATGCGTAGCTCAGTATGATGTTAGAATCACTTTGCAACTTATGACTAGAGGAAGAGCGGCAGAACATCAAATAACAGCGAATTCAATTAAAGATTGAGAAGTTATTTTACCCGAAGCGCTTGCCTCCCGTTTAGACGTAATGCCTCAAAACATCAAGTTTACCACACACTTGCAAGAATACCAACATCACTTTATTACATTAAAAGGTGGACGCTGAAACTTGAATTATGGGCCCATTAGCTTGCTTGCGGTAATGTGCAAAATATACACTAATGTAATTTCACATAGCGTCAGGGCAACACTTGACTTTAATCATCCTACATAACAGCAAGTCAACGACGGATGCTATTCATGCAATCAATCAGGTAATTGAGAAATCTGCAGAATAAAGCCAGACTTTCTGTATGGCCTTCATAGGATATGAAAATGTGCTCCATTCAGTAGAAATACCAGCCGTCATGGAGGCATTGCGACATACATCATACCAGAAATATATGCAGGCTCGACAGCTACCATAATTCTTCACAATAAAAACGAGTAACACCAATAAAGACAGGGGTCAGGCAAGGATACAACCTCTCGAATGCTATTCACTGCATGCCTATAAGTATTCAAGCTATTAGACTGGAAAGATTGGGAGTGAGGGTCACTGACGACGACCTCAGAATCCTGTGGTTTGGAGATGACATTCTCATGATCAGCAACGTCAGAGATGACTGGCAACAAATTATGGGCGACTTCAGCCGAGAAAGTGTAAGAGTAGAGCTGAAGATTAGTATGCAGAATACGAAGGCATTGCTCGATAGACTTTCAAGAAAATGATAATTAATGATAGGCAGTCAGTTTTAGAACTTGCGCAAGAGTACGTTTGTTTAGGCTAATTACTCACAGTACACCTTGATCATAAGGAGATTTAAAGAATAAAAATGAGCTGGAGCGCGTGCGCCAGGTATTTTGAAGCCATGATCTGTAACTTACCGCTATTGTTGGAAAGAAGTGTGGATAATCATTGCATTCTACCGGTGTTAACAACATATGGAGCACAAGTTTGTAGCTTACTGAAGTGGTTTCTGAAGAAGTTAAGGACAGTGCAACGAGCGTTGAAAAAGAAAATACTACGTCAATACGGGAAGATAGCAGTGCGGAGCAGACAGCAAATGGGGTAGGGGGTAGTTTAGTTGACATTATGAGGCAGAGATGGAGTAGGGGTTAGGACAGATCCCGGGTGGCCTGTCGCTTAGAGTTATGGAATCGGTTCAAGAAGAGGGAAAATACCAGGTGTTTTGATAAAATTAGAGAATGTGCAAGCCTAAGATTGGGTCAACAGCCGCAAATCTGGGGTAATTGGAGGTCGCCGGCAGAGGTATTCATGCTCACGCCTGTTTCGCAAGTCTGGCGTTATGTAGGCCGAAAGACTGTTTCTCGTACAATGTCTTGGCCACTTCCTCGAGAGCTACAAATGTGAACTACGCCATGTCTTCCTGAATGCCCTCTATGGGTATCTACAGGCGCTCACCCAGCCCTATTCGACTTGCGTCTGTATTGCGCCTCTCGAGAAAGGCATGTCTGCGAACAGCTATCGCAGCGCATTTCCAAACGTCGTCTCCAGTACCCCCAACATTTTGGACAAGTCCCTCATTCCCTCATACTTGTTGAAGGCCGGCTGTGCCTGCACTGTATGCCATATTAGCGTGTGGCCTTCATTCTCGCCTCCTTGTCATGTGTGCTTATGCAGTTAGAGAATTGGTTCAAATGATCCCCAAGGTATTTAAGCATGTCTGTGCACTATACAGCTCTTCCTTCTAGGTTCCGCTTCGTTGCAGGTTCCGTTCGATGCCCACACCATAACTTTACATTTTACTAGATTGAAGTAGACATGAAGTAAAATCATTGTGTTGTCATAAATGTCAAGCAGCATTAGAAACTCGTCCGCTGTGTTCGCAAGTAGAATAATGTCATCTGCGTGTTGAGTAGAACTCGTATTGCCACCATACTCTCCTGCTACCTGTTGTGCACAGTGAAATCATAGCCTGACGGATCCAGCCTCTGCAACGTACTTACCATATTCAACATGAAAATGAGCGGAGAGATTTTTCCATGCATGAAACCTCGGCCGGAAGCTCGAGAAGAGAACTTAGCTTACGGTCAATTTCTGCCAACTTAACAAGGATGTTTTTATCAGTTGCCTGATTTGCAACGGGAACATAGATAGCTCTTGCCACCGACAGGCTTACAGAAGGAGCACTTCCACGTTTTCAGTGTTGTCTCGCGCTTGCTATTAAACGCCTTTCAGATACTCCAGAACAATGCCCTACATGAAAAAACAAACTCGCGCTCAGAGCAAACTAGAACTCGGTCAGCATGGTGCAGCGAAACTCGGCAAGCACTACAACGGCCCATTTCGCACGTCTTGCACTATACAAAGGAAGAAGACTGCGGCACTTCAAGAGACACAAAAACACGTTGAAATGTTCAACCGTTTGACACACTTCGGCGGCAGCATCGGAGAAAAAAGAGAAAAAAAAGAAGGGGGAAGTAAGGCAACCAATCTGGGATTTGCAGAATAGTAGTTTACAAACGTGTGCGATGCGCTACGCGGCTGCCGTCAATTGATGGGAAACATCCCACGAAGATCAAGATTGTTTATCCATGCTTGCAGGGGATGCACACCTCAGTATCCAATTTCTTGCCGCGCCAATTTCAAAGAAGAAAGGCCTCTGGTCCGGGCGATGTCGGCGTGGTTTGGCACATCAGAGTGGCAGCCCCGCAAACGTTGTACGCACCTCATTTGTTTGTAAGTCCATGGCGAAAAACCTGGGAATTGCAGAAGAAAGTTTAGAAACGCGTGTGATACATCGTACAATACATCGTACATCGTACAATACATCGTACACTCGCTGTAATGCGCTTGAAAAGATAGCCACTCACATCTCCAGATTGGCGACGGAAGCAATGGTGCAGTGAAACTATGCGCTGACTCAAGGGGCAGCCATCTTGAATATGACGCCGGACATCAAAGCAGTACTGGCGGTACCGCATGATGTCCATGATGTAATAGAAAAGGCCATGTGTGAAAGGAAAAAAAACTAAAATGTTATTTCATAGCTATTTATGCATTTACAATAATTTAGGAATCTTTTATTTTCGTTTTGATTGTATTTATGGACAGGAGGTCGAAAACAGAAAACGCAGCTTTTCTTTTAAAAGGTTTCTCTCGTAGAAAATTCATAGAAAGTGTATTTTGTGGTTCAGAAATTTTTGTACATTTTCTGTAGAGTTGCAGCCATCTTTTGCTCTGTAGGAAGCATAAAAATGGCTGTGCTAACTATCGGGAGATGCCGTCGCCAATAAACCTACCGTTTCATTTTTAAGTATGCATGTATACGCAGGTATCCAGACTACTAATGATTTAAACATTAAAAACTAGAGACTCATGAGGTGTTGTTGGTGAAGTACACAAGAACAAAGAATCAGTTACAATGACTACAGAATCTATTTATTGGCTGAATTTACGAAGGGGCAGAACGATCGTTATAACTTCTGTAAGAGAGATCGGTACGAAGTCTAGAAGACGAAGGGAAAATGACGGATCGTGAATAGGACTGCGTATGCCAATGCCCCAATTTTTTTTTTCGTTTTGCGTGGCATCAGCCGCTCAGGCCATATTTCTTTGTGATTTCAATAAACGATCATGTAATGTAGCACTTCACATTAGATAAGACCAATGTTCTGCTTTAGTTAAAAAATTATTGCCAAATTGTATCTGAAGGGAACTTCCCCGTCGCCAATGGACTTCACTTGCCGGATTCTAACGTTCAACGAATCGAGAAGAGTTAGTACAAAATTAATTCTAGGCGTGAGAAATCGCGAGGCCAATGTACATCGCAAAACATACTAGACACAGAATTGAACATTGTTTGGCAACGCCTTAATGGTAATTCATTATTTATTTGTCCTTAGAAATGTTTGTACGGCAAGCACAAGGAACCGACTCACAAGAGAATAAATTCTTGCTTCTAGATAGAAAATATTATTTGCTACATAATTAGGTAGTCCTAAACGCTGAAACATTGTCTTAATGCCTGCTTTTTCAGAACAACGTGTTGAAGATTGTAGGCAGGCACCCTTAGAGTATACCACCTATCCAGCACAGGCCCTACTTGTATAGGATCTATTAATAAACAACTGACAACAGCACCCTGCTACCCGCAATTGAATGGGTTAGCCGGTCGAGCGGTGCGCACAATCGAGGAAGGACTAAAGAAACATCACCGTCCAAGCACTCCGTACAGATAGTTAACAAACGAAGTTGAAACGGGTGGCCCCGCTGTTTATCCCCGGTTTAATCCCGGTGATTAATTAAACGACGGCTTCGAAGCCTGCCATATCCTCGGCACGCAGTTGCTGCTTGCGCTCGGCTGCACGAGCCCCTTCTTGTGCCCGGGCTGCAGCATCGGCAGGGCGTAGACGAACTCATTCGCGGTTCTGCTCGCGGCGTTGCTGGTCGAAAGATGCCTGCTCCTAGGAGCGCGTATGCCCTATGGCCTAATCATTTCGGAGCTGGAAAGAAACTGCTGGGCGCGCGCTCTGCTGTGATGGAGAAGAACCACGTCACTACTGGCGCAGCTAACCCACCATCCCCTTGATAGCTCACGGCCTTTTCACTCCGATCCATGACGTTATGGTTGCCTGGCCCGACTGCTACACAATCTAATGGGGATGCTCTCGAAGAGGTAACAGTGATTTTGACGTCGCCGCTTTCATCACGCAAGCCTTGTCAATGGAAACTTCGGGCCAGCACCGTGACCTCACGGATCGGAGTAAACAGGCCTTGTGCTATCCAGTTGGTGTTGGCTAATCGCGCCTCTCTCTCTCGCTCTCTTTTCGCGCATGTGCATGAAGTTGAGCCACAGGAGTTTTTGGCGTACAGGGGACCGACAGACAGGCGGACGGAAGGACGGATGGAGGAATCAGCTAGTCATATACAGGTTCCCTGTAGACGTTGGCCCTGCTTATCCCTGACTGACTGTTGCTCAGCCTACGTAATTATGCCACTGCTTGAACGCCCTATGCTGCAATATATGTGCCTACGCCATGAAAGAGAGCTGTCATATCTAACACCAAGATGCTTGGCAGCCTCTACTTGTAGAATGATGTCGTGCTGGGACGACAGAGATATAAGCACAGTCGCGATCAATTTGAAGGTGATCACTCAAGCATGTCCCAGAGGGCCTTCCAAGCAGCATAGTGGCTGATTTCGGAACTGCGAAGAAAAAAATCGCGCTGCCTTCTTCCCCTTTTATGCTCTCCCAGGCTGCAACCATCACCGCCAAGACTCGCGACAATTTTGTGTTAGTTTCCCTTCCACGACAATCATGTGTGTGTGTGTCGCTGCCTTATGCATATATTGACTAACAATGACGCCTCTGTGCAAAAAGCTGATAAGGCAATCGAAATGAGTTCGCAGGTTACTTTGTGAAGGGTGACGAATCTCTAGGACGGCATCGTTGCGTGGCTCATTTTTACCGCACAAAGCATAATTACGATGCTTTCTCTTGTCCTTCGGTTCTTCGATGAAGTACTGCTATCATATCCCCAATATTTTCGTCCCTGCTGCACTTTCTCTATATTTGTTTCTTTTTGATATCGTTACTGACATAACTTGGCCGCGTTTTCCTGCCCTCACAGCTTTTGATAACACTGCCACTGTCTTGTAAAACCCGCATGCAGGAGTACCAGTGACTATCGAATAAAAAACCACCAAGAATCGTTATTGCGCAGCTTCTCGCGGACATTGCGGAATTATCAGTCTCTCTTCGTGACATATAAATGCTGTTTTCTTTGGTAGCGCCTTCAGTCACACTCAAATATTGCACGGCGGTTTGCCGTGGACGAAAGGAGGGAGGTAATCGGTCTAGGGAATGCATCAATCTATCAAAGAAGAAGTGCGGCCATAGTAAGCCGTCCATAAGAAACCGTAAATCGCATCTTGAAAGCATATTTCAGAGAGAACCATGAAGTACATGGCCCTTACGCTCGCAGGCTCAGGAAAACGACTGAAGATGAAGACCAGCTTCTCGTAGCTGCAGTCGTCCAAGAACATTTATAACAGAAAAAAAAGTGCCGAGCAGCTCGACGTTGACGTCAGTCTGCGCACTATCCGAAGGCGACTTCATGAGGGTGGACTATGGAGTCCATGTTGCCTCAAGAAAGCACGTTCTTACGGGAGCTCACCTTCAGAAACGGTTAGAATTCGCTAACCATCACAGAAACTGGACAACCCATCAGTGGCAGTAAGTAATATTCAGTGACGAGTCCATGTTCTCCACATGTTGGAATCAGCGCCTTTGCGTCTGGGTAATCGCCGGTTCCCGGTAAGACAGGCTTGCGCATGCTTTTTGAGCATTTTAAAATTTGCTTCTTTTACTTCGGACAGTTACGATGAGAACAACATGCGGAACTTCGCTGCCAGCGGACGTGTCTTCCCAAATGTGTGGGGTGCTATGAGCTACGCAGGTCTTGGCCCGCTGTACCGCTTTCCAGAGAGGCTGACAGCTGAAGCCTACAAATAAATTTGTGACACCACTCTTCCGTATGCAACTAATGGACCCTTTTCAGATGTGTGCTTTCATTTTCAGCATGACGGGTGCCCCGCAAACACAGTACCTGTTGTGCAGGAGTACCTCAATAGCAGTGTCAACGAACAGCTGGAGGGGCCACACAGAGTCCGAACCTCAACATAATTGAAAACATTTGGGGCATTGTGAAGACTAACCTGACTCGCGTACATCCGGAAACAGGGAATCCTGAAACGTTGTGGCGAGCAATGGAAGCAGAATGAAATAGAATTCGTGAGAGAGAGAGAAAATGAAACCTTTGTTTTAAGCAGTGACTTGTCGGTCGAGGTGGGAGGGTCCCTTATTCCAGGAACCCTCTGGTTTGGATCGCCCTCCGCGCCCGGGCGACGAGTTCGCACCGGTCGACCAGGTCAGGCTTGGAAAGCGCTGCCTCCCACGTTTCAGCGAGGAGGTTTGGGTCTGCATCTGCTGGCGCTACTAGTTGTGCTAGAATTCGTGAAGATCTGGCGGTTGCAGAGTCGCTCTACGCATCGTTGCCCAGAAGAATTGTAGAGCTGCAAAGACAAGGTACCCTATAATGAATCATAGGGTACCCTATGATATTGAAGGCATGTCGACTCATTTCTGAAGCGGGCAGTATCAGCAAACCTTAGGTTCCATGTTATTGGCAAGTACAAAGTGCTGAGAATAACTTTTTTTGCAATGAATGAGATATTCACAAATGTTGTCTTTTACTTCTTTTGACTGTTTAAAAGCAAGTTTTGCGACTGCAGGCAAATAGTAGAAACGTATGCCAGTGTTAAACAGAGAAACAGTTGACAGTGGTATAATAGCACAGTTGCAACAAAAGGAAGGTGCAGTGGATGCCACCCTCGGTTTCGCGGACACCTGAGCCGGGTCGTGGGGCAGGGGGTAGCTAAGGGAGTGAAGAAAAGTACCGAGAAATCGCAAAGTGAATGGCACCGTAATACTTATGGGGCACCTGATACTGCTTTCGGGTTGTTAATCCGAAAGTGTTGATTGCACGTGGCATAGATTAGTAATTGATAGTTAATCAATTGACTTAAGCAATATCAATTATGAGTATTCAGTAAACGTCACCCCCCCCCCTCCTTTGCACCACTCTGGTACTTTACTGACTAGAGTGGCAGAGACTGGGCTTGACCTCGCTGTTTTTCGTTCATTCACTCTTTTGCTAACGAAAATGCACGTGAGCAGTTGTCCCTTATAGTGAAGTATAGGACCGCGCATAAAAGCAGGATAGAGAAAGCCCATTTACATTCCTATGGCCGACTACCTCCGACGGTATTTAGTGCCGCTTTTTTCTGGATGCTGCCGCCATCACCGCATTTCTCTGCCATTCGCCCAGATATGGCTTTTGCGTTAATTTAGAATACCTAGGGAGCTTTAACCTGTGCTGCCCACACCAAGCTAACAGGCGCGGTTCTGTGCTGTGCAAAGGAGGAATTAAGGAAAAATGTGAACGTTGACACCATCATTACTGAGAAGAGTGCCCATTCTTTGTGGAAGTGCTTCAAGGCAAGGGAAGCTAGCGCAATTTCATTCCTGAAAGACGAAAAAGAAAATGCCGTGGAAGGCGCCTGTTTCTAGCAAGGGTTGAAGCTTGCACGATTACCTTCCAACTAATTGCGGCCTCTCGCACAGTAACCGATGTACGACACGTGCGGTGCCACCACTGCCTGTTTTTCGGCACGTAAAAAACTAACGAGAATCTGCGAGTAGCTAGACGGAAGTGACAGCTGCTTGGGAAAGAGGAAAAGAGAGAGGAAAGCTATCTGATATTTCCCTCTCGACTGACGGTGATGACATAACGTAGCACTGCTCCTAGTTTCGGTCACCGCTCGAGCGATCCCCTTTAAATTGCATCCTTCACTGTGTCCTTCACAGCTAATATGAGCAATGATCCTTTCTTAGCTTTTAGAGTCAGATGGATGGTTTTAAGCCATCTTCTAGAACAGGTAAATACCGTTGCAGGTGTTCGTTAAAGTGCGTGAATGTCCTTTGCCGAGGAGAAGCATGATGTGTCATCCGCATACGCGTATGTATGTACGTCCTCTTGGGACGGGATGGAGCTCAACGATGTATTAAATAATACAGGAGACAGCACTGCCCCGCGCGGAACTCTTTTTGCCTGCTTATATGTACGTGATGAGAATCCGTTGTGAAATCAATAGAATTATCTCGCACTTCAAGAACGCGCAATGTATTCTTTCAAATATTTGGGCAAGTAAAGTTCTCGCAGCCACCTTAACAATATCCTAATTTCAATGCTATTGTGTGCCTTGGTGATATCAAGCTGAACCAATGCCAAATATTTGCCTTGCCGCCGTGCAAGTTCTATACGACTTTAAAGGAAAATACGCACCTGGCATATTGAGCCAGTCTGGCATATTGAAGCCAGTCTGAAATCGGCTAAGAAGCACTCTCTTATTATTAACATTCACAGTACGGATATGTAAAGGTCTTTCTATCAACTTTACGAAGTTTGTTTTTAAAGAAATTGGCCTGATATCTAACGTATAACCCTTTCCTGTTTTTTTTAAGGTAACTTTATAATCTTCGCAATTTTCCATACAGGCGGCCAACCCAAGAAGCTCGGACAGAATAAATTATGCTTAGTAGATGTGTTTCCACTTGTTGTACAATATTTTCAGCATGGCCGAATTGACTTCATCAGGGGAAGCTTCCATAACACATTACGCAGTTCATTCACAGTTATCAACGTAAAATCTTCAATAGGGAAAAAATTAACATAGAGGGAAGAACATTAGAAGAATAACGATGACCCAGCCCTTTCGCAATCATTTCCTACGACTCCGTCATGTCTTTTGGATATAAAACGTTCAAATTTCGGTTTACCGGCAACCGAATCATTTTCTAATATCTAAGAAAGCCGGATAGCACGCGTTTGTTATTGGGTTTGCATTGAAAATCAAAATGACTTATGTCCTATTTGTCCTTCGGTTTCGGCACAGCACAATTGATTGTTCCTGCAAATAATTTATTGTCTGAAAAATTATGAGGGCATTGGTTATGTAACGATTTCTTCCACGCAGCTTTTATTCTCTTACGATCCCGTGAGCAGTGATCCTTCCACCAGCGCGAAGAGAAGTTATCTGAGTCAACCACAAATTCGGCTTTTTTTCGGAAATCATTTATGAGAGTGCAACTGCTTAATGCTTTTTGCTCAGAATACGCTTCAGATCGGGTAGCCAATGAAGAACGCAAATTAATTTGGAATTTACTATAATTGCTGTACGTTGGCGCCTGAGTGACTAGGAATGTTACCTAGTACCTCATCTCAAATATCAGAGGATGCCGATCACTATTTGTTGCTTAGTCAACAGTCAACCAAGAGGATACGCAAAGAGCTGAATCTGAGAAAGTCACATATAGAGTAGAAACAGCTAGACCTCTATCAAAATTAGGATGTCCTGAATTTATAAATAAGAGATTACTATCCTGTGACCAATTCAACAGTCGCGCACGGCATGGGTCTGTTCTTATGCCCTATTCCGGATGATGAGAGTTCAAGTCACCCACAAGTATAACGTCAATTCCAACAGTAGAAATTTCACTTTCTAGAGGCTGTGTTTCGCGAACCCCAAAAGGACAGTATACATTCCCGAGAAAAAAAATTGGAGGACACCTAAGCATTTCTAATGGGTTGTGAGTGCAAAAGTACTCAAGTTCAACTGAACACCTCTTAGTGGTGCTTCGCGTTATGAACTCTTCGCGGGCAAGCGAGTGCGTCTAAACGCTTAGTCAACGCCTCCTAGATTGCACAAACCCGGTGCACATCGATCCGTGATGTCGTTCTACCTTCCCGACTGCCATAAAATCTAGTGGTGACGTTCCCGGGTAAGCTGCGGCGAGTTTGACGTCACTGCTTTCGTCACGCCGGGCTTGGCAATGGGAATTTCAGTGACAGTAGCCTGACATCATAAAGTACAGTGCACAGGCCCACTTTCTAGCAGGCGCTAGTGCAGCGCAGTGCTTAAGACGCGCGGTTTCTGAGCGTTGGGTGCTACGTTCAAAACTCACTACGGCAAGTTCTTTTTTTTTGTTTCGTTAGCTACACTGGCCGAGGTTGAGCAGTTTCGCGTGGCTTCTGGAGAGCCGTGCTGCGCATGCGCGGGGAGCAGTGACGTCACACGGCGCACAGCTGGCGCGCCGGAGCCGCCGCCGCACGCGCCTCGCCGGTCTGCGCATTCCCCAGGAGTAACGTCTTAGCCGCGGCAGACATACGGACGCCGGCGCCTGCCCAGCTGTGCGCCTCCGTTGCGCAGTAGCCCAGTCTGACGCTGCGCCGAAGTCGCTTGATGGCGCCTCTTATTTTGTGCGCATGCGCAGAGGTATAAGGGGGGTATACCAGGGGCGTAGCCAGGGGGGGGGGCTTATCCCCCACCCCCGAAATTTTTTGGTGCTGTCCATGCACCGCCAACCAAAGCAACCCCCGGCGGCGGAAATCGTTCTGGAGTTTGTCTAGAGCGTCTTTTTCACGCTCGAAAAGCCATTTCACAGCGAAAGTTGCGAACTCGGGCTGGATTTCGGGGCAACGTCCATGCACCGGGAGTTACATAACGCAAGTAGCCTCGTCAGAGCACAAAGTTTTAAGTATATTTTGATGGCGAACGGGCTCGCCATGCCATCCCGTAGAGGCTGCGGAATCTACACTCTATCATAGAATTTACGGAGCGCGTGGATGTCCATTCCGAAACTTTATGGGTACGAAGTTCTAATAAACTTTTGATGTGAAAAGTGCATTGACATTTCCAGATGTGTGCTTTAGATTTTCACATGAGGAACTTTGCAAGTTGAATGCTCCCATAAATATTTGACGCCAAAGGTGCATTGACTTTTCCAAAGTCGTACATCGGGCCATACAAGGAGACAAGCCAAATCAACACACTATCAGAGAAGTTGACAAAACCCGCAGCGAGGCCCGATGAGAGGAAGCGTTGTGGTAGTTCATTCGTGCCGGCATGTCACATAAAAAAATATCAAAGTTTTTTCTCACCTTCGCCAATGCATCCAGTGAAGACACTAAAGCCAGCCAAGGTCTCTACGTTCTTATTTATTTTTTCTACTTTGACTTTTAATAGCGAGGACACTTTGAGCCTCTTCAATTTTGTTATTCTCGCTCCCCTACCCACGCGCTGCCAGAGCCAGCCAGAGCGCATGCGTTTTTCTCGTGTTGCCCCGACCACCGCGCGGCGCACTTCGGGCGCGTTCGGTTTTCTCTGGCCGAGTGCATTTTCGCCTGGCAAAGCTTTGACGCTTTCTACCTAGCAGACGAGAAAAGAAACAATGGTCACTAACCGCAATCACTGTGGGGACTCGACCGATTGCACGGCGTTCGCTTGAGCGCAACCTCTCTAGAAAGTCTTCTCTCGCCGGTGTATGCGAATGTTTCTTGCTGGACCAAGCGTCTTGTGTTTTCTTCGATATTCCTCTAATAGCCACATTAGTTGCCCAAAGTAGGTATTCGATTGTGACCAGCATACTTTGAGTTTTTTTTTTTCATTCGGTGCAACCATGAAAAAAACAAAAGAAAGAAAAAGAAAGACAAAAGAAAGCGTTGTTGCGGTGCATGCAGTGAATTGTCGCATGGTGAAAGTTCTATTTTGTTACTTCTTTTGCGGAAAGTAATGGGTCATGGGACGCTTCAGTTTCCGGATAGTCTTATTATATTATTGCGATGGCAATTAATTTGGACACTCTAGGCGCATTCCTGCCGTCGCCGTCGCCCTCATGTTCCGCATAAAGTCCAAGGGCGATAACGTCCGCGCCGCATGCTGTATGTGTGAGTGAAAGCGTGTGGGGGGTGGGGGGGAATGGGCGAGCCGACGATGGTGGCTCAGTCTTGTGTGCGCAAGGGAGATAAGTGAGGAGCATGCGCGCCGCCTTCCGTCGCGCTCGATACATCGGGGGAGTGGATGGAATGGGGGCAGGGTTTAGGATTCTCTGAATCTGATTGCGCAACGTGTTTATTTGGCCTGTTTTGCGCATTATTTACCATGACTTTTTCTTAGATACGGAGCTTTATTGGAGACTTACTTATGCGTATGTTTAAATATCTTGTTGCGAGGTTTTGTGTATACGTGCAGTGAACTTTGTTTCCAGTGGCACTTTTTTGCCCTTTATCAAGTTGTATCTTTGCATTTGTATATTCCATTGCATGTTCGCATTTCTAATGTACGAGAGTGAGTCAACTGAAAGTAAGCCTACCCCCCCCCCCCGCGCAATTATGGTTGTGTCCACAATCTGCAAGGCCTGCGCGTAGCACACAGGCATCTCTCATTTACAAAAGTGACACGCAGGTGTGAGGATAAAAGTTCTTTGATGCTGTCATACACTGGGTTGAACATGGTTGCGTGCCGTAATGGACGCTCCAGAAGTTCAACAGCCTGGTGCCATGAGGTTTTTGACAGCTGAAGGTGTTTCCGAAAAAGAAATTAGTCGCCGTATGGCTGCCGTCTACATTGAACATTGCATATCATTGGCCACTGTGACGCGTTGGAACAAACGGTTCAAAGAAGGGCGAGAAAATTGCAAAGACGATCCCAGACCCGGTCAAAGCCATCGTGCAATCACCCCTAACAAAATTGCAAATGTTGATGAGCTGCAGAGACAAGAACGGAGGATAAGCATCGATGAACTGGCAGAGCGTGTGAACATATGTCACGGTCCAGTTCGCGCCATAATTCATGGACACCTCGGTTATCTGCTCGTGTGTGCGCAATGGTTGTACCAATGGGTATCGTTACCCACCCATGCCACCAGGTGGACCGGTTCTGAATGATGCGGCCGAACGTTTACTTTCGACACGGATTCCATTCGTTCAGATACGTCGTCTTATGAACTGGAGAAATGGTGAGTTTGGCACTAAGGGACCGCGGTGAACGTGCCGGTAGACATGGACGAGATGCTGAAGCAGTTTCCTCGCAGCTTGGAAGATAAGTGCATAGTGGTGAATATAAAAAGAAGAATGCTTGCCAAGACTACCTCTCTGTCGAACATAGCTTCTCACGATGTGCTTGGACCATGGGTTGAGATACTGAGAGACTCGCCGCTGTATAGACGCTACGGCATAAACATTGACGAGGGACATTTCGAGAGGCTGTATCGAGAAACCGTCGCGCCAGAAGAAGACGTTAACGTGTGTCACATAATGCGTATACCGTGTGTGTGTCATTGAAGGAGCAGTAAGCATGATAATCAACCAGGAAAGCGAAGAATGACCAGCTGAACCTTAGCTCACGCTACGTATATTCTGGCATAGACGAGTTAAGCCACTTCTATTTTTTTTTCATTTTTAATTTAGTCCGTTGTCTTATAGATTAATTTCTATGTAGCGATTGCTGAGGCACCATCCAATGCAGGCGAGTGGCTCACGCGGAGAACGAACCTGCGGATAAGAAAGGCTTCCGTGGGTAAGGTGACGCCGCGCCGATGCCCTCTCCCATCATGTAAAACCTGACGCGCCGTTGGGGCAGGAAGTGTTCCCTTTCGCCCACTCCGCTCCTTCGAGGCAGGCTCGTGACGTGGCACCGCAGCCAATAAGAATTTAGGTGGTGTTTTTTGCTTGTCCAGACTACAGACACCGTTTTTTTTCCCATCAAAACGAACGTCGTAAGGGTAGAATTAAGGCTATATATAAGTATTTCATGTTAAGGGGACAGCAGTTTCAGTGCTATCTTTTCTTTGTGCCAAATTCTGGCTGATACAAACGTAAGTCATCCACCATCTCTTCTAGGCCGATCTCAACGGAGAGGGCGATAATTTGTGAAGTGAAAATGTTTTTTCCCGTGCTACGCAAGGTTCTGGTAAGATGATTACATCTGGATTTAATTGAATAGTGAGACACGAGAAATGTGGGAAAGCTGCAAAAGTTTAATGACTGTTTCAACGCAGTACTTTTAAACATCCTATGGTGAATATATTATTGCACTATACACGCGGACAAGATTCTGCGGCAATGAAAGGAAAGCTACGGAGGCAACGCACGCACAAGTGAGAGCGCTTCGCAAAAGAATCCCGTGTTTTCATTCATGTTAGTTTAAGCTGTGGAAGAGAAAGCATAAACACCTTATTAGCAAGAGTTAAATAAGATAAAACACACTACCGAATGTAAATGTTTACGGATTTTGCGACTTTTCCCTTCTGCGTCTGAGCAAACGCAAAACCGTTGCACGTGAAGCTACGTCGATTGAGCGTCTGATCGGAGAACCAAAAGCACTCTCAAACGCTGGCGCACTACTTGGCGCCCTAACTCATGTGCAGCAGCCCCGTGGTTGTAGCTTTCCTTTTATTGCCACAGAAAGTTGCCCGCGAGTATGACAATGACCTTCTCCAAAATAACCTCCTTGACTAACTTAGGGGGATACTTCTTGCTCTTATTCCGAGGCGGCAAGGAAGAAGCACGGTTTAATGGAGACCGTCTACATTTTTAAGCTCGAGCACTGAGTTCACCTTCAGTAGAGACACGGGAGTCCAGCGTGTAAACTTGGTCAGACCTCGCCGAAGATATACTTGTTTCACAGCGGTCATCGGAGGGAAGCAAACGCCGGTTGTTGATACTGCTCACTTCTTCCGTAGTTGCTAGCCTAAAAGTTACAAGAGGATGAAATAGTTATAGTTACTAGGTTAGTCGTCTGACTACTGATAAGATGGCATAAGCATTCTGATATGCTGGCGACTAATCAATTCATCGTTTTTGCCATTGCCTTTTCTACAGTGGCTTCAGTCTTGGTAAAAGCCAGTTTGCTTTGTTGCCGCTGCTGCTCGAGAGATTTCGTCTTCCCATGAAAGGGCGCCCCAACAACAGTAATAGCATTCGCTGCTTAAACCATATCACTCTGTTAACGTCTGCAGAATGAAGCTTACAATCGTTTGTTGGTGTGCAAGTTGGTAAGGATTCATGATAAATAAATGTTTGTGTTTTGTTTTTTGTTCTGTGTGAGCATGTTTGCACGCCTGCCTTGCGGTACCAAGAATCTGCAGAATGGTTGCAATATTTCTATAATTCCGTTGTGGTCACCCAGGTGGACGACGCAACGGGCGCAACATGTACTTACGCCGAGCTTGAGCGTCAGTGCTTGGGCGTGGCTGCTAGGATGCACAACCTGGGATTTCGGCCAGGATCCGTGGCCGCCATAGCAAGCGCAAACAGCCTGGACACGTTGGTGGCACTGTTCGGCACCGTTTTGGCCGGTGGAAAAGTCACATTCATCAAGGCTAACCTCACTGCAAGTGAGTTATGAAAACCCACGCCTACTATGGTTGTGTACATCGGCATGCAAATTAGCGCATATTTGGCGCATGAAGCTGAGTGGAAATCAGAACCGAGACAAACTGGGCAGTATAGGCGATTGCGAATAGAACACCAAATACGAAGTTGGCGAAGGTAAAATTTTGCACCCACTAAAGCCTAGCGCAAATTTAAATACACACTTCTTTAAATAAATCATGTCACACATGTAATAATGGCACAACAAACTGACTTAAAGGCACGACCATATTGTTCGATGCGTGAAGCAGTCCGGCAGCAGTATTGACGCATTCCTTCGTGTCGTCTCACCTTGTCAGGTGTAAGTGACGAAGGGCGTTCACCACATCAGGGAATCTACGCAGACAAAGAAAAGCAACAAAAAATACAGATTATACGGATATCGTAACCAACGCAGGTACCCAGGTCATCACTTTGAGATTTTACCTTAACGCTACCAAGACGGCAGACTTGCGATAGTTTGTGTACTTGTAACTACTGACTGCAAACCACGCATTATTTTGGTTGATTTTATCATTTATGAAAGGAAACTTTTGGGCCTTTTATGCGCGTTGTAATCTTGCCTTTAATCTATAACGTATTGAACAAAGTCATTCACTACATGTTTCGACGCAAAAGCAAGCCCACAGCCGCGTTGAGACTGATTGCGATCGAAGTACGCCACTGTACGTGTGTTGTCGTTGAAGCTTCCGCAGAACCTTATAACTTGAGTATTCATTATTTTAGGTAAACGAAGCTTTATCAAAATACGTGTGTATTCTTCTGACAAGGGCGAAATGATTTTCAACGTATGCGGAACCACGTTGTCTTGCACAACCCTATTGAAAAATGTTTATGAGAAATTGAACGAGATGTATGCATGTCGCACAGATTTGACGAGAAATGAACGATATGAAATGCATATTGAACGAACTCTTATAGAAAACGGGCGAGATCTGTATGATGTGCTATGCAGACTTTTACGAAGTGCACGAGATTTATGCGATGTGCGATAAGAATGCATAGAACTTGTATGACATGTGTGCGATGAGTTGTGTAGACCTGACGAGATTATGTATGACGTGTGTGAGGTGGCGTGTGATGTGTGCGCACTGTAGTCGTATGAGCAACTTGATCTTGGAAGATGACTATGAATTGCATAAAAAGTGTGTGCACTTAAGTCGTAGAGCATACAAAAGCTCATTAATGATAGTCAGATTTATGAGTTCGTAGTAAATGCAAGAGCGTGATCAATGTGCTGTATGATCACATTGAATCATTGTGACACATATATACCAGCATAAACTACAGAGCAAATAAGACGTTCAGAGCTCAACTTCTGGAATTTCATCCCAATCAAAGCTGGTGTCGGTACTTTTGATGCAATGATTTTCACTTGGGGACATATTCTCGGATGAACACTTATGGCGATACTACTGCCTTTGCATGACGCATTCCTCGACCAGCCAGTAAGCACTGGATAGCACAATGATATTGTCAAAAGCTATCAGCAGAGTTTGAATCCCTTGTTCAGAGTAGATCTGCCTAAGATTTTATTGCAATATAGGAGTCAAGTACCATAAAAGTTTAATAATGTTACATGTTTGTTCGTGCACGCAATAAAATATTCTGGCAATGTGATTATAGCACATTGGATATGCTTCAAACAAGGATGAGTTGGCAAAGTTTATTGCAAGCAGTTTGATCAGTGATAAATTATGTATGCACTTTGTCACATCCTAATAATACTGCTTGCATCAGAGATATCAGTCAGAGGTAGTACAAGGGCGAACTTGAATCTGCATATTTTCCAAATAGCCAAGTGCGTCAATCACAATACTGTCAAATACAAATCTGCTAAGAGCTTGTTAGTGCCTGTTTATGTCCAATTGTGGAAGGCAGGCATGCGATTGGCCATGCATGCCCACATATAAAAATAAAAGCAGAACCACAAGACAGTGTAAATAGGTTGGTGAACAGATAGCCAAAACAGCAGTCAAAATCTATCGCACTTTGTCACAAATAAATAAACAAATATTGAAATTAAATAACAATCCCTAAAAATGCCATGTGATCAATTGTGGTAATGATCACAGTTACTGCTGTGAAAAATTATTTGCACTAAGTGTTTCCCAACTTGCTGAGGGAGCTTGACCTAGTAAAAAATCGTCATATGTGCACAGCAGTGGCAAAAAACGAGATGAGCGTCGCATCTTGGTGACCATTATCTCCGTACATACCACACGAAACTGAATTTGAATTTAAAGGAGAAATGACAAAGCAGTTTGTGTGCCAATGATGGTTAAGCGCACTGCAATGCCTTGCCATGCGTTGAAAGCTGACCTCCAAGCAACCAAAATGTAAGTGACCCAACATTGAAGCAGCGTCTCTAAATGACGAACGTGTATCACATCCTGGCATTCGCGGACGCAGTCACCAAATGAAAAACACCTTTGCAAATCGCAATAACGACGAATGTCACACGCGTGCGTACACAGACAGAATGCGAGCAGTTTCCGAAAGCACTCGCGAAAGCCTGTACGCACGTTCCTACGCGTTCCACGCATATCAGAAGCGCGCGCGCGCGCGCGCACACACACACACACACACACACACACACGCACAAAAGGCGAGCAGTTTCCGGAAGCACTCGCCAAAGACGGCACGGATGTTTCTACAAGAGAGGAAATCCCGCCGGCGTACATTTCCTGATGCACAAACAGCACCACTCATTAACAGTACACATCCGTAGAACGGCGCACAAGCCGGAACAAAGCGCACACCACTCGACGCGAAATCCGTCGTCGATTACGCCGCTTAGAAACGAACACGTTTTAACATTAACAAACCAAACGACGATGTGCGCGAACTTCAAACAGATTTTACGACCCTGTCCGGTTGATAGGGCTGCTCCACAGGCTGTCCTCGCTGTTGAAAGCAATGTCAGCAAAGTTGTTGAAAAAGGCCGCCTAAAACTCGCAAAAACATGGAAATAATACGCCTCTACTACCCACGCTACCCATGCGATCACAGTTACCGGAACCACAGACGGCGAAGTAAACAAAAGACGTCATTTCCCTTCATTTCGGACCAATACTTAAAGTAGTTTCTCAGTGGCACGACTCTTCCTTTCCAGCAGGGCGCGACTTGTTCCGGGGACTGTGAGGGCGCTGCTCTGCTGACATGTGCACGTTACTTGCGGGTGTTTGCGCTTCTTGTGCTGTAGCCGATTTTATTTTCTCATTGCGTGTGCCTTGTCACTGTCCTCGGGCACGTGGCTGGCGGTCGAGGTCTTTTGCGTCTGGTCCAAGTTTTGCGCTCATGGAGACGCCAGTACCGGCGACGTGTGTGTCACCAAGCGCCAACATTGCGTGTGCACTTTGGTTTGTAGGCCCACCTTTTTTTTCCATCTCACTCCTTTCTTCGGACGTGTACCCTCAGGTATGGTGTCTGTAGAATATTAGGGGGACCGCTAGGTGGCGTCGACTAGAGCGGTCAGCTCAGGATGGGCTCCCATCTCTTTTCGTTTTTTGAGTTATTTTGTGCTGTGACCTGAACTTCGAGGACTTCACGAGGTTCGGCAAGCTGTAAGGACACTGTGGACATCAAAGTTTCCGGTGAGCACCTCGCCAAACCTTTGTGACGGGCCAAAACGTGTGTGAAGTGTGAATGCTAACGGCGGCGGTGAAGCGGTGGCCGCTGGTACGCGGAACGCGTCGACGACGCGGCCGCGACAGATGGCGACGCTTACGCCGACTCCAGCTACGGAAGCGCCGAGAACGCCGACGACAACGTTTAATGAGGCAGCAGGCCGCGAGAAAACACCCAACGCGCAACTCACCTCCTCGGACGTGGACCGGGATGAGATGGAATACCAAGAAACCGTTAATGAGGATTGCATGGTCCTCCGGAGTACCGAAGCAACTAACTGGCGGACCCCATGGACGCCAAGACGACGACGGAGATTGGCAAACGGTTTTGACCGTGCGACAAAAGAAGGCGCTCGCACGAGCGGGCAAAAAGGCCACTTTTTCCGAGGGTGGCTACAATCATCGGGCCTATCGTTCAAGCCCCCGGTACAACCAGCGAATAAAAAGAAATTCAAGACAAGGTGGCTTCCACCACTGCCTAAGGACGACATTAAAGTGATCGTGCGCCCTCACCAAGGTCTCCCTATCAGGGAACTCGCGGCGCCACAGATCGCAGAAGCAGTTATAAACGCCTGCCAAGGAAAAGTGAATGGAAACCAGTTCCTGCTGAGATTGAAACCAGGATCAAACATTTTTATTATCTCAACCCCTACAGAAGAGGTGGCGAATATTGCAAGAAGAATTACAGGCCTCACCTTAAACGGTCGACTGCACGCAGTGAGTGCGTCGGCAGCAGTAGGGGAAGACACAAAGGAGTGATACATGGCATCGCTCCTCACACAAGCCCTGAAACCCTGCTAGCCAACCTGCGTCTTCGTACGCAAGGCGTCGACATACTAAGAGCTAGGATGTTGGGTGCAACCAAAACAGCGGTAATTACCCTCTTTCGCACCATCGTACCGCGATACGTCTACTATATGGGAGGGGAGCTTCCCTGCTTCCCATACAAGAATACCATACAATTCTGCAAGACTTGCAAGCAAACGGGTCATAGAAGGGACGTCTGCCCGAATCCCCACCTGCCGGTATGTCACAACTGCGGCACTCGGGAGCCACAACCAGACCACGACTGCAACCCTGTTTGCGCCACCTGCGGAGCAAAGCATCTCACGGGATCCAAGGAGTGTAAACGTCGTTTCAAGCTGCCACCACAGCGACCGCAGCCAAAATCACCAAACCGGATGGCCGTCAAAACGCCGGGCAAGGCGATCAAGTCATCGTCGCCTAAACGGAGATGGTCTGACACAGACGATACGGACGATGACGATTAGCCTCCACTGCGGACTCAAGGGGACATTCCAACGTCGCAACCCCAAATTCGAAAATCAAGATCACAAGAACGACAGAAGAATCCAGACCAAGGGCTATCTGACCACTCCGCCTCCAGACACCACCGAATGTCCTCTAGATCCCCTGCCCCATCCAGGACTTCAGGGGCAACGGGAGACTCGACCCAGCATCAGGTGAGCTGGGCGGGGATGGCACAAAAAGGGGCTCCAATAACCGCCAACCCTGAGTGCCAAAGAATCCTTTCTGAAAATCGTCAGCTTAAAAAAACAGTACAAGAACTTAAAATAGAGATGGCAACGCTGAAGGCACAATTTCAGAATACCAAAATTGGGCAAGCTAAACCAGCACAAGGGGATAAACCTGCCGCCCAACAGACAACAATTAGCAACATTGACAGAATGATGAATCAGGTAGTAGAACAAATTCAGGGTCTGCAAACGTTTCAACAGCAGTTATTTGCTGAGGTGCAGAAGCACAAAGTTTATGTAGACGAACAAATGTCTAAACTACAGCAAACATCACGCAAAAGAGCCAGCAGTAACCCCGGAACACCGACGGCGAGAAAGGTAAAAAACGGGGCTGTTTCCGATTCGGCGGATACCGAAATCGTACCTAACCATGGCCAGTAAAACAACCCGAACCACGGACACCGCTGAGATATGGCAATGGAACTGCCGCTCTTTTCAGAAAAGAGCGGCAGCGCTACAAGCTTATTTAGACGCCGCCATTATTCAACCGGACGTCATCTGTCTTCAGGAAGTTGGAAAGGGAGTAGTTAAGCTTAGAGACTACTACACCTTTCAAAATCCCATGTATCCTAGAGTGGCGACGCTGGTGCACAAGAATATCGCGGCCAGTGAACACTATTATCCCCAATGCTCAACGGAGCACCAATTGATCGAATTACACACAACAAAAGGGAGTAAAACCAAAACGTTTATTGGCAACGTGTACAGCCCACCGAAAGAATGGCAGACTGCGTTTCCCGAGATGCTTGAATGGGCGCTTGGACATCTGGAAAAAAAAGACAGGTTTATTTTAGTGGGGGATTTTAATGCTCCCCACACCAATTGGGGTTATAGGACAAATACAAAAAAGGGCAGAAACCTAGTAGAAGCAGTAGACAAATATAACATGCAACTAGAGACCTTACCCCTCGCCCCCACGAGACTTGGAAATAGCGTCTGCGGAAACACGTACCCAGACCTCACCTTTACATTTAACGTAAAAGAGGGACAGTGGAGGAACCTGGATGAAAATCTGGGAAGTGACCATTATATTATTAGTTACTCCACTACGACTCCCAAATTAAGAAAGCCTTTCAGAAACGCGAAACTTACAGACTGGACTGCATATAGACATTACCCGACCTCTCAGCATCCAATAGATTCAATAGAAGAATGGGTAGACGAAATGATGCAGGCATACCAAACTAACACAAAGCACGTCGCGCTAAGCGAAAAAACACCGGTAGTGGATCCCCACCTCGTCCATATGTGGGAAGGCAGGCGAAGTCTTACTAAACGATGGAAGAGACAGCGCTTAAACAGAAAGCTCAGAGCTAGAATAGAACAACTGACAGAACAAGCAAATGAGTATGCTAGGCAACTACAAGCGAACAACTGGATACAATTTTGTGACTCGTTACCGGGAACGCTCTCAACAACCAAAACATGGGCAATTTTACGGAGCATGCTTGATCCATACAATACAAAAACAGTCACTACTAGAGCATTACGCACATTGGTAGGAGAGTTTAAGGGGGATTACGCCTCCTTGATCCAAACCCTGGCAGACAGATACATCGGGACAGGAGGAGATAACATCGATAAGAGAGAGTACAAAGGCATGGACAATCCCAAGCTTGATGCACCCATAACGAAACAAGAAGTATATGCCGCCGCTCTAGCATTAAAACGTAACTCAGCCCCAGGCGAGGACGGCATCACGAATGCTATGTTAAGAAATATGAGTGATCAGCAACTGCAACGCCTAACCCGGTACTTCAATGAGAAAATTTGGGAAACGGGAGAGCTTCCTAATCAATGGAAAGAAGCGACCATCATATTAATACCTAAACCGGGGAAAGCAAGAACATTGCAGAATCTCAGGCCAGTATCGCTAACCTCCTGCTTAGGCAAACTTTCGAAAAGGTCCTTCATATCAGGCTTACCAGCTATATCGAAGGGCACGAACTTCTCTCGCACAACATGTACGGCTTCAGACAACATCTTTCTACACAAGACATATTCGTAAGGCTACGAGATGACGTGCTGCAAAATGTACCTACAGGGGGAGAGAACATTATAGCAGCGCTTGACTTAAAAAGCGCTTTTGATACGATCTCCCATACCCTCATACTTGAAGAGCTCGAAAGAATGGGCTGTGGAATTAGGATCCACAATTACATGCGCTCTTTCCTTACTGAACGCAAAGCCACAATAGGTATGGAAAATATTCGATCTTCCAAACTCCCAATGCCTAACAGAGGCACACCACAGGGTGCCATCCTCTCACCACTTCTATTTAATGTCGCAATGAACTGCTTGGCACGACAACTATAGAAAATTAACGACCTCAACTTCGCGTTTTACGCAGACGACATCACGTTATGGGCCTGCAAAGGCTCGTTAGGGCAAAAAGAACAAACTATCCAGGAGGCTATCGACTCAGTGAAGGACTTCGCAGAACAAAACGGTATGCAATGCGCTCCGGAAAAATCTGAGTTTATCCGGATCCACGGGCGTAACTACAGATACAAACCGAGCATCCACCTAACTATGGGTGACCAGACGTTACCAGAAAGAAATATGATCAGAATACTAGGACTATGGTTACAAAGCAACAAAAGAGCCACTCACACCATTGCGACTCTAAAATCAAGCACGAGGAGCATCGCTAGACTAATTAGCAGAATTACAAAGAAAGGTAAAGGGCTCCACGAAAACGAAACCATAACACTAGTCCAGGCTTTTATTCTTAGCAAAATAACATACGGACTACCATATCAAGAGCTAACCCCGTCGTAAATCAAAGAAATCGACCTACTAATAAGTGGTGCGTATAAGGCAGCGCTTGGGCTTCCTAAGAATGCGGCAAACGAGAGGGTGCAAGCTCTAGGCATATACAACACATTTGAAGAGTTAAGAGCAGCCGTTCTCATGACACAAAGTGAACGACTATGCCTCACAAGCACAGGTAAAAACGTTCTGTCGCATTTAGGTTACCCACTACGACCGCAGTACTCCAGGGAACAAAGGACCGCAATGCCGGATCCAATACGCGAGCGCATAGTGGTCTCCCCAATCCCACGCAACATGAACAAAACTTATCACACAGCGAGAAGACAAGCGAGAGCTAAACATCTTCAGAAAACCTTCGGCAGTAATCAAGACGTAATGTATACTGATGCAGCTAGATTTAGCAAAGGACATGTAATAGTGGCAGTTGAACCCACACGCTACGGAACGCTTCACACATCAGCCTCGATACGCACTAGGTGCACTGCAACAGCGGAAGCGGCGGCGATTGCTCTAGCTATCGCATACAAGGACAAGCAAAACAGCTCAGCTTTAATAATGTCTGACTCACAAGTGGCATGCAGAATTTACCTACAAGGCAACATACCACAAGTCGCCCTTAAGATCATAAGCGACACATTGAAAGACGATTATGCAATATTATGGTGTCCTGGCCACGAGGGTATCTCGGGAAACGAACAGGCACACACTCTAGCTCGAGGCTTTACTAACCGAGCTGGAGATACGCACAACGATGAAAAAGACGATCGCCTACTGGTCCGCGATATACTGGAGCACCAGCGAAGAACCCGGCAACAGTACGCCCCACCCCACAAACTACTCAATGTAGAGGAGGTGCAGAAATATAGAAGAATACAGACGGACAGCTACCCACATTTGGGTAGATACCATAAAATAAACCAAACCTTGTACACTAACTCTTGCCCGTGATGCGGGTCATGGCCTTCATTGCCTCACGTAACATGGGAGTGCGCGAAAAGACCTCATGCCATTAATTCACCTTTGGTACTCACCTTGCTAAGGGAGCCCTGGGAGGCCATCCTCGCTCTTGCTGACCTCGAGGCCCAGAAAGGCCTCTTGGACCAAGCTGGGCGGGTCGCGATGGCCACTGGAGTCTTGGAATAGGGACCCACCCTGCACCGCTCCCTTCCGTAATTTTTTTTTTTGCCTCATCAATAAATGTTTATTCCTCCTCCTCCTCCTCCTCCTCCTCCTCCTCCTATAGAATATTATACTTCAGCTTAAACAACAACAGAAAGAAACAACGGCTGCTTTATTCAGCGAGCACCATGTAAATGCCGAGTGCCGCGACTAACAACTATAACTGTGCCAGGCTATAGCAGACGACGCTCGGATGCTTGGCGCGGAGGTGGATGGCAGTGCTGCGGTGGCGGGAACGGCAGCGGGCTGCATGGTGCGCATAGGCGAGGAGTCGGGGTACTTAAACTGGATCTATAGACGTTGTTGCGCCGGGCGGCCGATGTGATGCTGATCGTTTGATCATATTTACGCGGTGCTTAGTGAACATGTGCTCCTTTTTTGTGTGAATTAACGATCACTAAGCCCTGGGGCCTGTGCAACGCTATTAGCTCGCTGTATGTTTATTGCGGTGCGCCGATATTGATTATCGTAGTGCGATCAATTCGCGCTTTCTTTGTCTCCGGCTCATGAGAAGCTGTTGCACTCTCGCCGCTCCCGCATCGGGTCACAGTGCCCGGAAGAATGTGTTGATAGTTGTGCTATCGCGTGCTGTAGCTCACCGCAATTCAACACTACGCTGGACGGACTGCTGGTGCAGTCGATGTGGCGTGAATGGACACGAAGGAGCACTCGCCTCGGAAGGTAAGTACGGCGCCTGGCGCATTCTTATGGTTCATGTAGTGTACCTTGTCATGCGCAGCAGAAGATGATTAGTACAGCTACAAGAACAATTACAGTGATTCCCTAATGATCGTTCAAAATCGGAGTACACATTTAGCAAAAATTTTCACGAAAATTACCCCTAGATTAATGTTGCTAAGAGCTTCATCTATTGTTTATTTTCTTTTTGTTATGATGTATGCTAGCGCCGGGTCATCGCTTGGTATGAACGGGCACAAAAATTCAAGCAGGAAATGTCACTGCTTCTGTACGTAATTTCTCAGCAAGAAATCGTATAGACAATTCTAGAAGTACGTTGATGTGTTGCGCAAATGTTTTCACAGCTAACGTTAACGCGCGACGGCATCCAAATGATCTGACTCGTGAGAAGATTTTAGGTTGTATGCAAACTTTGATGCTTATAGATTGTCGCCAAGGCAACCTGTATTTCTCGTGTTTAGTGTTCTGTTTGTTTTCGTGCCTTTGACACATTGAATAAGCGCCTGTGATGTAAGAATGAAATATTTAATTTCTCTAAGCGGATGCAGCTTCATGTAGCTGGCTGTACGAGAGCTTTCCACAATTTGACACGATGTTGTCAAATCACAAGTTTGCAGTTTCAGCAGTGATTACAATAAGCTGAACATTTATTGTTTAGGGATGTCACAATTTCCTGAGACAGAGGCATCACTGCACCACATAGGAGGCTGCGGCACTATGCAGCTTGAACAGCACGACAAAGCATCTGATCTGCCTGCTTTGACAAGGTACGTACTAAACGGTCACAGCCATTTATGTGTTCTAGGGTCAGTTTGTGTATTTGGTGCCTGCCAACATGCAATTTATAAATTCTTGCTATTCTACAATTTTACTAATGTCCCATTAAATAATGAGAATGAAGTTCTATTAGTGAAGATGTTCTAAAGCTGTTGAGAAATGGGGTGGCATAGGATTGCGAAAATGCACGTAAAAAATAGTCCTGGCGCTTTGCTTTCCAAATTGCTAGCAATGAAAAATCCCTAATAAAAATAGCAGAGGGACACTTGCTTTAGGTAAGTTTATGAAGATACGTTCCAGAAGCAGGCTAAGTTTGCAGCAACAAAAGCACTGAGAAAAACTCACTGATCTAAAAACATGTTAGTGTCTGCTCTACCAAGTGCGCTGCTTGTGTACAGCGTGTCAAGGTAAATAATGGTTAATAATGTACGCATAGAAAAGTGTGGATGCTGAGAGAAAGCTTTGGGAAAGTGCGTGCTGTCTTTCCAACACAGGGGAGGTTTAAGTAAGCGAAAGAGGAAGATTAACCTTGTCGTACAAACAGATCCTTGTCTGAGCTGTCGTCACTGTGCTGCAACAGCTCCCAGATAACTGGGGGGGGCTAAAATTAGCCTTATAAAGCTGACGCATTAACACGGAAAGCCATTGTAGAAAGTGTGGTTGCACCTTTGTTTGACCAGTGCAGCATCGGGGGCAGGGCCAGACAAAAGCTGAAATGTTATGTAATCGAAGCTGTTCATATTCAGTGCTCTAACATGCTAACAAAAACTGTCATTTAGTTTCTATAGTGGCATTAAAGGTGCATTAATCTTTCCTCTAAACAATTCTGCACTGGCATCTATGCAGTGTTTTCCATCTGCATATTCCGCAGTGCGGTAGCAAAAAGCTGTGAAATCTGTGTATTCACTTGCATGAACTGCTTATACTTCATGAATACTTTGTTTAGCGCAAAACGACACACACAAGAAACACGACAGGACAAGGCGCTACTCTCAACTGACATCATTTTATTGCGTCACTCCTTTATAGACCGCTCAAACCAGAGGAATATGCGCAGTCAGCACCATGCGGTGGAGCCACCAACAACATCCAATCCAAAGAGTGCACTCATGCGACAGAATCGAAAAAACCAAATTCAGCGCTGTACAAGTTCAAGGAAGGCACACTAATGCACTGTGACTCCGACGACTTAATGAAAAATGCTTCCGATAACTCTCGGGTGGTGGTGTCACAGCTATTGTTCAAAATCGTGGTATCACGAAACATGGGTTTGCATTGGCATGTTTTGCAATGCTGAGCCAAATGGGAACATGTGCCTGTTGGTATGGATCGCTCATGTGCTCTAAGGCGCTCGTTAACACAGCGGCCTGACTGCCCTACATACACTTTGCCACATGACAGGGGAATCTTATAAACGACACCGACGCTGCATTCTACAAACTTCACGTGGTTCTTTTCACAATCAGGTTTTTTCTTGTGTTAGAAATACGGCTGCACAACATTGACAGTTTCTGAGGAGCGGAAAACACTACCAGAATTTGGTATTTAGTGGCGACATTCTTTAAAATGTGCGCCACTCTGTGGCAATACGGCACAACTTCAGGCCTCTTCTTTTGTGTGATGCAGTTACTTTCGTGCCGCTTCCCTTTCAGTTTCTGAAGCAATACCTCCGAGACTGACGTCACCACCTCACCTGGGTAACCAGCAGCCTGCAGCCTATTTAACTGTGCAATGAAACTCATGTTCGCAGAGTGATGACAACATTTCATTTAGGAAGATTCTAAACACATCAAAGCAATGGCGCGTTTCACAGTCTGTGAGTGCGCAGACGCGTAAGGTAAATGTTCCTTACGTGCGCGTGGCGAGTACATCCAGCAGGCGTGGCCTGTTTGTAAGGATAGCTGCAAATTTAAAAACTGGAGTTTACCGTCCCTAGATAGCTCATGTGTGAAAGTTAAACCTTTGGCATTGTCGTTGATCAGTGTTAAAATATCAGCTACGGTCACGGAGCATTCGTTGTTAGTCTGTTTTATCACAACAAGAAAATCGTCAACATATCTAAAAATTTGAACCGAGTCATTGCTTAAGGCACTCTTAAGGGCGCGGTCGACAAAAGATAAAAAAATATTACAAAGAACACGCGCCACACACGAAGCAATACACACACCATTTTTCTGGAGAAAAAGGTTATTTTCGAACAGGATAAAAGTTGCACTTAAATAAAATTCAAGAAGGGACATGAAACTTTGCGAAGATAAGCCGGTGGCATTGCGAAAATCTACCTCGCCACTTTCTTCGATGCACGTCATCACACTGCGAAATACCACATAATGCGGTATTGAATAGTAAAGATCTTCGACGTCAACAGAAAAAAATGTCGGCTACTGAATGGTTGTCTTCCAGAAAGGAAACAACATCGAAAGAATCCTTTATGCCATAAGGATCGTCAATAGTTAAATGCTTCAGCTGTTTTTGCAAAAAGCGGCTAACCAAAACCTGCCAACACTGACTACTGTAAGGAAAGGGACACCCGGTTTGTGCGTTTTTGCAGTGAAAAAAACCTCTAAAGCAAGTACCTTACATCGTTTTACATCTTTCAGTTAAAGTTTCATTGCACAGTTAAATAGGCTGCAGGCTGCTGGTTGCCCAGGCGTGGTGGTGACGTCAGTCTCGGAGGTATTGCTTCAGAAACTTAAAGGGAAGCGGCACAAAAGTAACTGCATCACACAAAAGAAGAGGCCTGAAGTTGTGCCGTATTGCCACAGAGTGGCTCACGTTCTAAAGAATGTCGCCACTAAATACCTAATTCTGGTGGTGTTTTCCGCTCCTCAGAAACAGTCAATGTTGTGCAGACGTATTTCTAAAACAAGTAAAAAACCTGATTGTGAAAAGAACCATGTGAAGTTTGTAGAATGCAGCGTCGGTGTCGTTTATATAAGATTCCCTTGTCATGAGGCAAAGTGTATGTAGGGCAATCAGGCCGCTGTGTTAACGAGTGCCTTAGAGAACATGAGCGATCCATACCAACAGGCACAGGTTCCCATTTGGCTCAGCATTGCAAAACATGCCAATGCAAACCCATGTTTCGTGATACCACGATTTTGAACAAGAGCTGTGACACCACCGCCCGAGAGTTATCGGAAGCATTTTTCATTAAGTCGTCGGAGTCACAGTGCATTAGTGTGCCTTCCTTAACCTGGAACAGCACTGAATTTGGTTTTTTTGATTCTGTCGCATGAGTGCGCTCTTTGGATCGGATGTTGTTGGTGGCTCCACCGCATGGTGCTCACTGTGCATGTTCCTCTAGTTTGAACGCTCTGTAAAGGAGTGACGCAATAAAATGATGTCAGTTGAGAGTAGCGCCTTGTCCTGTCGTCTTTCTTGTGTGTGTCGTTTTGCGCTAAACAAAGTATTCATGGATTCGCACCAACTAGCCCGCCAACGCATTGTGCTGGTTATACTTGTTCATTTAATGTTAAATACTTGTGGAAAAGTATTAAACTAGATCTGTGGTCTTGTATTGCAATTCTGCAGCCATTTCTATTGTTTGTGAAACACGAACATTTAACAGAGACGAGAACAAGACAATGGGAGGACGAGCACTTGCGTTCAACTGCTCTGGTTAATTTTGAAGTATCAATTTACGTAGGTAGAAAACTCATAAGCCTCCGTGTTCTCTTTTTCCTGTTTCTCTGTGAGATGTTCACGCTTTACACACAATATCATGCAAGAACCAGCCCAATCAGTTATGCAGTGGAGCTACCTATTGTGCATGTCAGTTCCAATGGCTTCTTGTATTCTAACAGGGCCGGCTGCTTTGTTTACATTTTTGTGCAGATGTATACGAGCACTGTTTCAAAAACGCCGAGCACTGTGGATGCGGAGGCAAGGAGGCTGAAGGAACTGAACAAGCACCTGGCCACCATGCTTCGGGATGCAAAATAAAGATGGTTTGTGTTAGTTGTGGACCCTAAAAAGTGTCCTCTTTGTCTCTGAGCTGGTACATCGGCCGACTCACGTGATCGAAATTAATCACTGCAATGTTGGCAGAAGGTGTTACTGTGTGGAACTTCACCAAAAATATTGCATGAACAAAAGAACTCATTCAACACAAATGCGAACACTTGTGGAATGCAGCTAAACAAGAATGGTGTCATTTTGCATAGCTGAATGAGAATATTTTCATGTAGCATACACAAACGAGAACGATATCGTTGAGCATCGCCGTGCGAGAATAATCTCGTCAAGCTTAGCTATGCGAGAATAATCTCGTTCAGTATACCCACAGGAGAACGATCTCGTTCAGTGACGATGTCCACTCGTACACATTTGACGTATGACGTCATTGAGTCTACGGAGCAATAATAGCGTACAGGAGTTCTCGTGAAATTCTCATACATATTTTTTCAATAGGGAATGCATTGATTCACGCTACCAACTTTTCAGTTTTTATTAGTGCTTTGCTTAGCTCACGATTAAAGCAATCTCCAGAATATGCGGCCAGAAACTACCGATTCGAGCCACAAACCAAACATGACGACAAGCGTTTCTCGAGCATTTTCGCAAAAGAAAACTACGACGACTTGAAGAGCGGTCACCAGACGTAACTGTAACCAGAAGAGTAGCGCTTCTCTGCTTTCATTAGTTGACATTCCTGTTAATTTGTGGATTGCAGGTTCCACATCTTTATAATTGTGAACTGCTGCAATATGAATGGATTCCCGTCACTCATATTGCATGAATTGCGTGAATTGCATGATGTAATGTGAATTGCATGATGTAATTAATAACGTATCATCACGCTTTCCATCATCGCCCCTTTACTTGTTAGGTGACTTTAACTTTCCGAACATTAAATGGAACTCTCAGCCTCCTTCATTACTCCCATTTTCGTCTCAGGCTAAGGAATTTTTAGATTTGTGTTCCACTTTTTCCTTTTCGCAAGTGGTCACTGAACCAACTCGGAATACTGCTACTATATCAAACACTCTCGACCTAGTACTTACTACTGAACCCAAACTAACTTCCAACATTACCTTCCTTCCGCCTTTAAGCGACCATTCTGCAATGCATTTTACTATTAGTGCCAAACATCCGAAAAATATCAAGAAAAGGAAAACGATACTAGATTACAGTAGAACAAACTTCGGGGCCATCAATAATGAGTTACATACGTTTCTTGACACATTCCTAATTAACTTTGATGACCGTTCTGTACAAACTAATTGAGACCTGTTTGCTCATAAAGTAAAGGAACTAATGAACACATATGTTCCGAGCCGTATCTTAACTTCTAACCCACAAGCCCCCTGGTATAACACTCGCATTAAACGACTTTCTAACCGTAAAAAGCGTATCTACCGCTCAGCTAAGTTGTCCTCAAGTGCTTCTCGTTGGACGGCATACAAGGCGGCTTCTAACGAATACATTCAAGCTTTAAAACTCGCTAAACGTACTTTTCTTGCTGTTACTCTTCCATCTATTCTTAAAACTAGCATTAAAAAATTTTGGAAAATAATTAAACCTGTTTCTGATAACTTAATCTTATTAAACGACTCTACTGGGCAGCCTGTTCCTAAAAACGGTGCTGCAACTCACCTTAACGAAGCCTTTCTCAAAAATTTTTCGGGAGCTCTAAATAAACAACTTCCCGAGTTACGTAACTATAATTATCCAGTCATGTTTCCAGTAATAGTTCACACATCTGGTGTTGCTAAACTTATTGACAAGCTCGACTACAATTCTTCGCCTGGCTTTGACTCAATTAACACTAGGTTCCTAAAAAGCACTTCCGCATACAGTTCTATAATACTAACAAAAATTTTTCAACAGTCACTCAACACCAGCACTTTACCTTATCAGTGGAAGGTGGGGAAGGTGGTTCCACTCCATAAATCTGGTAACAAAAACATAGCAACAAACTATCGCCCCATCTCACTTACCAGCACGTGCTGCAAACTTCTAGAACACATTGTATTCACAAACCTCGTAGAATTTCTTGAGGATAACACATTTTTTTCACCTGCTCAGCATGGCTTTAGGAAATCATACTCATGCGAGACTCAACTCGTATCTTTCACTCATCAGTTGCATCGAATTCTTGATCGTTCATCACGCGCCGACTGCATATTTCTAGACTTCTCAAAAGCATTTGATAAAGTCTGTCACAAACTTCTAGTCCACAAACTGACCCGTTTGAATATTGATGCTAATCTCTTAAAATGGATCGAATGTTTTCTGGTTCATCGCTCACAATACGTTACTGCTAATGGCTGCGATTCACCGGTGTGCTCTGTTGCTTCCGGAGTGCCCCAAGGATCGGTTCTCGGTCCTTTGTTGTTCTTAATATATATTAACGACCTTCCTTCACAAGTAACTTCTAACATTCATCTCTTCGCGGATGATTGTGTTATCTTTAGAGAAATAACTACGCATTGTGATACTAACCGTCTTCAATCGGACCTTGATATAATATCTAACTGGTGCAGTTTATGGCTAATGGAATTAAATGTTAACAAGTGTAAAGCTATGCAAGTATCTAGAACACCTAACGTATCTGAAGTGTACTATTTAAATTGTCTTCCTTTAGAACAGGTGACTTCGTACAAGTACTTAGGAATACATATTACATACGACCTTACCTGGGCAACTCACATTACTAATATAGTGAACAATGCTAACCGCGCTCTTGGTTACTTAAGGCGTAACTTTTTTAAGGCTCCTCACTCCTTGAAATTATTGCTTTATAAAACACTAATACGCCCGAAATTAGAATACGCTGCATCTGTCTGGGACCCTAGTAACCTAAATTTAATTAACTCATTAGAATTAGTTCAGAATAACGCTGCTCGTTTCATTCTTTCGAATTATAATAGAACTGCCAGCGTAACAGCCATGAAAACTGGCCTTTCCCTTCCATCTCTTGCAGCTCGACGTAAAGTCTCCCGTTTATCATTATTTCACAAAATTTTTCACCACACAAAACTACGTGATGTATTCATCCATACTCCACACTATGTATCTCGTCGCATCGATCATTCTTACAAGGTTCACGTCCCTTCTTGCAGCACAAATACATTTTCCCAGTCATTCGTACCTCGGACATCACTAGAGTGGAACCACCTTCCCGCAAGCATTGTGTCCATCAATGATAATCCTTTGTTTCGTGATGCCTTAACCAACGTTACTTGCTAAAATGCTGTTTAATGTGCTTGTATATCTTGCCCTTTTTTGTAACACCTTTTGTAATTGCTCATTGTAGTCCTACTGAATTACTTGTCAAATTGTATTTTTATGTTGTATATTTTTCTTTTGCAAATTTACTGTTTGGATTCACTTGTAACCCACTCCCCTCTGTAAAGCCTTCACAGGCCTTGAGGGTATAATAAATGAAATGAAATGAAATGAAATATAGTGGATCCGTAGCGAAGCGCAATGGCACCCTTGCTCTGTTTGCAATATGTATATGCTTCGAGGAATGTTGAATGGATAGCGTTTTTTTAATTTTTACTGTGAAAGTGCGTATTAATGCTGTGAAAACAGATGCGGCTGTTGTTGCATCAATGATGACTCACGCCCATATGCGCAGACTGTGTCGAAACAGACACGCTGCACCACAACACTGGCAGAATAGGCACTGAGGCGAGCTAAACATGCATTCAAATGTTCAGGAATCTTTTGCCTAACGTATCCTAGCGTGAAACATTAAAAAACCGACAAGTAGCGCCGGACATTACTTCCATAAAGTAACTGCCCGATCGGTCTAAAGTACCTAAAAAGAAAATGGGCGGGAGATGTCGGACATACCTTAACTCACAACCTTTCCAAGTGCAGGAGAAATGGAGGAACAACTATTGGACATTCGCCCAAGCATATTCTTCTGTGATCGGGAATGTGCTGAAAAAGTGAGTGCTGCAAGCAGGAACATGATCTCAACAAGGGTAAGGCTGCTAATTTGCTGCTCAAATATATCCCCTAAACCAAATGGAAGTCTTTCTGTAACTGTTCTCTGCGAGAAATGTGCATAATACTCCCGCAAAAAAGCCTCGTTGATAGCTGTAATATTTGAATGAAACAGTAAAATATTTTCTTGTTTAGGTGCACTACTTAGCAATACATAGCTTCAGGCTGACATACTGCAGTTCTTCCCATAGTAATATACAAGTTGCTTGACATGAATGCTTGTAGAGTTTATTCATCGACTGATATGTTGGTTGTAGGTATGGTTGTATCGGGAACATTTGTTTCGTTCTATTCAGTCGTGTGGAGCCGACACTAGCCAAAAGCTGCCCTAATATTCGATAGAAAATAGCTCAATATAAACATCAGTACCAATGTTCATAGCTGAAGTATCCAGTTTTCCTAAGTGTCTTCCACTAATGCTTTGCGAAAGTGAACAGCGTTAACCTTTAACCTGTCTTTAACACCTAGATCGTTACACCGCGAAACGCTACCGAAGGATGCTAAACACATTCTGCTATGTGTGTTGCGAAAAACGCGTACATGTTCATTGCCATGACAATGCCCTATTGAAAAAGTATGTATGAGAATTTCACGAGAACTTCTGCACGCTATTATTGCTCCGTAGACTCAACGACGTCGTACGTCACATGTGTACGAGTGGACATCGTCACTGAACGAGATCGTTCTCGGGTGGGTATATTAAACGAGATCTCGCATAGCTATGCTTGACGAGATAGTTCTCGCACGGCGATGCTCAACGATATTGCTCTCGCTTGTGTAAGCTACATGAAAATGTTCTAATTCAGCTATGCAAAATGACACCATTCTTGTTTAGCTGCATTCTACAAGTGTTCGAATTTGTGTT
This sequence comes from Dermacentor albipictus, assembly GCF_038994185.2. Taxonomy (NCBI): domain Eukaryota; kingdom Metazoa; phylum Arthropoda; class Arachnida; order Ixodida; family Ixodidae; genus Dermacentor; species Dermacentor albipictus. The sequence continues at coordinate 9,992,526 of NW_027225566.1, read as the reverse complement.
GAATGAGTTCTTTTGTTCATGCAATATTTTTGGTGAAGTTCCACACAGTAACACCTTCTGCCAACATTGCAGCGATTAATTTCGATCACGTGAGCCGGCCGATATGCCAGCTCAGAGACAAAGAGGACACTTTTTAGGGCCCACAATTAACACAAATCATCTTTATCTTGCATCCCGAAACATGGTGGCCAGGTGCTTGTTCAGTTCCTTCAGCCTCCTTGCCTCCGCATCCACAGTGCTCGGCGTTTTTGAAACAGTGCTCGTATACATCTGCACAAAAATGTAAACAAAGCAGCCGGCCCTGTTAGAATACAAGAAGCCATTGGAACTGACATGCACAATAGGTAGCTCCACTGCATAACTGATTGGGCTGGTTCTTGCATGATATTGTGTGTAAAGCGTGAACATCTCACAGAGAAACAGGAAAAAGAGAACACGGAGGCTTATGAGTTTTCTACCTACGTAAATTGATACTTCAAAATTAACCAGAGCAGTTGAACGCAAGTGCTCGTCCTCCCATTGTCTTGTTCTCGTCTCTGTTAAATGTTCGTGTTTCACAAACAATAGAAATGGCTGCAGAATTGCAATACAAGACCACAGATCTAGTTTAATACTTTTCCACAAGTATTTAACATTAAATGAACAAGTATAACCAGCACAATGCGTTGGCGGGCTAGTTGGTGCGAATCCATGAATACTTTGTTTAGCGCAAAACGACACACACAAGAAAGACGACAGGACACGGCGCTACTCTCAACTGACATCATTTTATTGCGTCACTCCTTTATAGACCGCTCAAACCAGAGGAACATGCGCAGTGAGCACCATGCAATGGAGCCACCAACAACATCCGATCCAAAGAGCGCACTCATGCGCCAGAATCCAAAAAACCAAATTCAGCGCTGTACAAGGTTGAGGAAGGCACACTAATGCACTGCGACTCCAATGACTTAATGAAAAATGCTTCCGATAACTCTCGTTCGGTGGTGTCACGGCTCTTTTTCAAAATCGTGGTATCACATAACATGGGTTTGCATTTGCATGTTTTACAATGCTGAGCCAAATGGGAACCTGTGCCTGTTGGTATGGATCGCTCATGTTCTCTAAGGCGCTCGTTAACACAGCGGCCTGACTGCCCTACATACACTTTGCCGCATGACAAGGGAATCTTATAAACGACACCGACGCTGCATTCTACAAACTTCACGTGGTTCTTTTCACAATCAGGTTTTTTACTTGTTTTAGAAATACGGCTGCACAACATTGACAGTTTCTGAGGAGCGGAAAACACTACCGGAATTTGGTATTTAGTGGCGACCTTCTTTAGATTCTGAGCCACTCTGTGGCAATACGGCACAACTTCAGGCCTCTTCTTTTGCGTGATGCAGTTACTTTTGTGCCGCTTCCCTTTCAGTTTCTGAAGCAATACCTCCGAGACTGACGTCACCACCACACTTGGGTAACCAGCAGCCTGCAGCCGATTTAACTGTGCAATGAAACTCATGTTCGCAGAGTGATGACAAGATTTCATTAAGGAAGATTCTAAACACATCAAAGCAATGGCGCGTTTCGGTCTTTGAGTGCGCAGACGCGTAAGGTAAAAGTTCCTTACGTGCGCGTGGCGAGAACAACCAGCAGGCGTGGTCTGTTTGTAAGGATAGCTGCAAATTTAAAAACTGGAGTTTACCGTCCCTAGATAGCTCATGTGTGAAAGTTAAACCTTTGCCATTGTCATTGAACAGTGTTAAAATATCAGCTACCGTCACGGAGCAATCGTTGTTAGGCTGTTTTATCACAAGAAAATCGTCAACATATCTAAAAATTTGATCGGAGTCATTGTTTAAAGCACTCTTAAGAGCGCGGTCGACAAAAGATAAAAAAAAATATTACAAAGAGCAGGCGACACACATGAACCAATACACACACCATTTTTCTGGATAAAAAGGTTATTTTCGAACAGGATAAAAGTTGCACTTAAACAGAATTCAAGAAGGGACACCAAACTTTCCGAAGATAACCCGGTGGCATTTCGAAAATCTACCTCGCCACTTTCTTCAATGCACGTCATCACACTGCGAAATAGCTCATCATGCGGTATTGAATAGCAAAGATCTTCGACGTCAACAGAAAAAATGTCAGCTACTGAATGGTTGTCTTCCGGAAAGGAAACAACATCGAAAGAATCCTTTATACCATAAGGATCGTCAATAGTTAAATGCTTCAACTGTTTTTGCAAAAAGCGGCTAACCAAAACCTGCCAACAGGTGTTTTCACTGACTATTCTACAGAAAGGTACATCCGGTTTGTGCGTTTTTGCAGTGAAAAAAACCTCTAAAGCAAGTACCTTACAACATTTTACATCTTTCACAATCTTGGTGAGGCCTATATTTTCCAACAAAGACATGGCTTTGCGTTTTACCTTCTGAGCTTTCTCATTTGCCAGAATGAAGTTCTTGTTGACAGCCTCAATGGCTTTTTTGTTGAAGACAGCAGACGGAGCTATCACTAACCCGCCCTCTTTGTCACTCAGTAGAGACAATGAACTGCGGCTGTTACAGAAAGATACTGTCCTTTTGATCACAGCTGTCGAAGGTGGCGCGCTCCCGGTGGCAGTCCTACGAAGGCAGTCCACCCCATCGAGGAGGCACCGCTCCTGGTCCTCTAGTTCTGCTTTCCTTGCGATGCGCCTGTTCAAAGCCAGTAGTTCATGTGCAGGAATTCTTGGTTCCGCGCTGTACTTTGGCCCATTCTTTAGCAATGCAGCAACTTCGTCAGGAAACCTGACGTCATCGAGTACCTGAAACCAGCGGTGACCAGTTGCGTTTTTTCCTTTTTGCACGGTAGTCTGGACTGGAAGAGTAGCAGCAGCTGTTTCCACCAGAGTTCTGTAGTCTGAGTTGATAGATGTCTGTAGAAACGAAACTTCTTCTCGGCCACAATAGGTGCATCGCGCGAGTAGCACACAGCTCTCAACCTGTCATACAGAAGGGGTACCTGCCGCCAAATTTCAGAATGAAGAATCCGACACATTCGCCGCACGTGACCGACGGAAGGCCTGACGTTCCCGAAGAGACTCGCCACGTCTTGAGGAACATGTCCATTCTTCATGCAGAACGTAAGCATCCTTGCACGGCACAGAGCAAAAGCAATGTGACTGACCAGAACAGCAGGATCAGGAGACAAATATCAGTGGGCCCTGATATTTGTGTGTCTGTCACAGGCCTCATCAAGATTGTTAAAGATGTAATACAATGTAAGGTACTTGCTTTAGAGGTTTTTTTTACTGCAAAAACGCACAAACCGGATGTCCCTTTACGTACAATAGTCAGTGAAAACAACTGTTGGCAGGTTTTGGTTAGCCGCTTTTTGCAAAAACAGTTGAAGCATTTAACTATTGACGATCCTTATGGCATAAAGGATTTCCTTTCCGGAAGACAAGCATTCAGTAGCCGACATTTTTTCTGTTGACATCGAAGATCTTTACTATTCTATACCGCATGATGAGCTATTTCGCAGTGTGATGACGTGCATCGAAGATAGTGGCGAGGTAGATTTTCGCAATGCCACTGGATTATCTTCGGAAAGTTTCATGTCCCTTCTTGAATTTTACTTAAGTGCAACTTTTATCCTGTTCGAAAATAACCTTTTTATCCAGAAAAATGGTGTGTGTATTGGTTCATGTGTTGGGCCTGCTCTCTTAAGAATGCCTTAAACAATGACTCGGTTCAAATTTTTAGATATGTTGACGATTTTCTTGTTGTGATCAAAACAGACTAACAACGAATGCTCCGTGACGGTAGCTGATATTTTAACACTGTTCAATGACAATGGCAAAGGTTTAACTTTCACACATGAGCTATCTAGGGACGGTAAACTCCAGTTTTTGGATTTGCAGCTATCCTTACAAACAGGCCACGCCTGTTGGATGTATTCGCCACGCGCACGCAAGGAACTTTTACCTTACGCGTCTGCGCACTCACAGACTGTGAAACGCGCCATTGCTTTGATGTGTTTAGAATCTTCCTTAATGAAATCTTGTCATCACTCTGTGAACATGAGTTTCATTGCACAGTTAAATAGGCTGCAGGCTGCTGGTTACCCAAGTGTGGTGGTGACGTCAGTCTCGAAGGTATTGCTTCAGAAACTGAAAGGGAAGCGGCACAAAAGTAACTGCATACCACAAAAGAGGAGGCCTGAAGTTGAGCTGTTTGCCACAGAGTGGCTCACAATCTAAAGAATGTCGCAACTAAATACCAAATTCCGGTAGCGTTTTCCGCTCCTCAAAAATTATCAATGTTGTGCAGCCGTATTTTTAAAACAAGTAAAAAACCTGATTGTGAAATGAACCACGTGAAGTTTGTAGAATGAAGCGTCGGTGTCGTTTATAAGATTCCCTTGTCTTGTGGCAAAGTGTATGTAGGGCAGTCAGACCGCTGTGTTAACGAGCGCCTTAGAGAACATGAGCAATCCATACCAACAGGCACAGGTTCCAATTTGGCTCAGCATTGCAAAACATGCAAATGCAAACCCATGTTTCGTGATACCACGATTTTGAAAAAGAGCCGTGACACCACCGAACGAGAGTTATCGGAAGCATTTTTCATTATGTCATTGGAGTCACAGCGCATTAGTGTGCCTTCCTTAACCTTGTACAGCACTGAATTTGGTTTTTTGGATTCTGTCGCATGAGCGCGCTCTTTGGATCGGATGTTGTTGGTGGCTCCACCGCATGGTGCTCACTGCGCATGTTCCTCTGGTTTGAGCGGTCTATAAAGGAGTGACCCAATAAAATGACAGTTGAGAGTTGCACCTTGTCCTGTCGTCTTTCTTGTGTGTGTCGTTTTCGGCTAAGCAAAGTGTTCATGAAGTATAACCAGTTCATGCAAGTGAATACACAGATTTCACAGCTTTTTGCTACCGCACTGCAAAATATGCAGATGGAAAACACTGCATAGATGCCAGTGCAGAATTGTTTATAGGAAAGATTAATGCACCTTTAATACCACTATAGAAACTAAATGAGAGTTTTTGTTAGCATGTTAGAGCACTGAATATGAACAGCTTCTATTACATAACATTTCAGCTGCTGTATGGCCCTGCCCTCGATACTGGACTGGTCAAACAAAGGTGCAACCATACTTTCTACAATGGCTTTTCGTATTATTGCGTCAGCTTTTTAAGGCTAATTTTAGCCCCCCCCCCCCCCCCGTTATGTGGGAGCCGTTGCATCCCAGTGACGACAGCTCAGACAAGGATCTGTTTGTACGACAAGGTCAATCTTCCTCTTTCGCTTACTTAAACCTCCCCTCACTTTACTAATCATGTGGCACAGCAACACAATTGTTATATGCCGCCTCTTTAAATATGCCTTATTTATTGTACAGGCAGAAATAGCTTCGCTAACCGCAGCACTACTCAATTATCATTAAAAATAATATCTTACTCCTGAAGTAGTGCTACAACTACAGCCACCAAACTGGTTGTTTCTGGTGTAAAATATTAATTAGCTTACCGGCTAATGTAAAAACTACAATATTTTTATCGTCATATCAGCATTCATAGTAGCCATGCCATGTGTCGCATTCGCAGTTGTGCTAGCAACATGCATTGCCGATTTATCTGTTCTTGCCCTTTCGCTTCTCACTTGATATTGCTGGGCAAGCAGTCAAACTGGATAGTTAGACACTGGCTGTCACCTCCTTACCTTCCTAATGAATTGTGCGTTAAATGAGGATTTCTTCTTGGTGAAATAGTTCTATTTTGAGGCCTAAACAAGCTCCATGGCAGTTTGAATTTAAGGAGTGTAAACATCCTCTGAAAACATGTACATGAGGAACACTGCAGAAAGAGCTCTTTAAAAGAAGAAAACAAGTGTTTTCATCACCAAGGCTAACCCTTGTGTCTTCTTAAATATTTATCAATTCAAACTCAAAACTGATACTGAGGTGCAAGGTGTCCGCAACATATTACCTTGTGAAAGCACAGTGGTGCCTGGATGTTGTGGGACCAGCTCGGACGTGGAGATCAGCACTGATCAGCAACACTGCAGTCTGCTTACAGCTTTTCTGCAGGCCCAGCAACACCTGCAATAAAACAAGTGAGCTTGGTTTCACAAGAGTACTCTATTTACTAGCATAATGATCGCACTTTCTTGTAAAAAAATGGTCGCAAATTCAGGTGTGTGATCATTATGCCGGTTAAATTTCCCGCAAAAAGAATTTTTTTCATCCCGCGTTTGCTGCGGGATGGCAACAGGTCAACAAATAGGTGGCTGCCACTGTATGTAGTGCGGAACACCGAAACAAAAGTGGCGGCCGGCGTAGCAAGCTGAACACACCAAATGCGCCAAACGCGTTTTTTTTTCTCTCGAGTACATTACTTGCATTGCAAGTTTCTTCCATATCAGTAAGGAATAATATCGTTAATATCGGTAAGTTTGTGGCAATAACGTCGCCATGTCCACTATGAGGGGACAGAAACAGACGGGCACGCTTAGCTGCCAGTGACATAGAAAGACACGGCGGGCATGCTGCGGAAACTGTGGCATTTGTCTTCACTACTATCCTAATACAGCACGTTTCCGCTAAGCGTGGGCAAATATAGTAGCTGTGTTACAAGTGTCGGCATATGGATAGGGTACACTTCGAACGTATCAGTGTAAACGTGGCTGCTATCGTTGCCGCTCGTGATTTGTTGCGTGCCCACGAGTGCAGATGAGAAGAATCGAAAGGCACCTTTTTTGTTGTTGTTGACCCCTACCATTACAAAGCCTACACATAATAAAGGCAATTTCGGTTGTAGCTTTTTTGTCATGGAAGTGCGGAAAGTGATGAAAGGAATGAAAACGAGCATCTGCTTAAAGATGTTTGGTGCGTGCAGACCGCTTGGTTTACCTTGAAGAGTTGTTCGCGTAGCATTCGACAGATGGTAAGCGCGATCATTAATAGCTAGACTTGGCACATGACATATCGCTGAAGCAAGTTAGGGGTGCAATCATTACACAGGCTCTTGCTGACCTCGAGGCCCAGAAAGGCCTCTTGGACCAAGCTGGGCGGGTCGCGATGGCCACTGGAGTCTTGGAATAGGGACCCACCCTGCACCGCTCCCTTCCGTCATTTTTTTTTGCCTCATCAATAAATGTTTATTCCTCCTCCTCCTCCTCCTCCTCCTATAGAATATTATACTTCAGCTTAAACAACAACAGAAAGAAACAACGGCTGCTTTATTCAGCGAGCACCATGTAAATGCCGAGTGCCGCGACTAACAACTATAACTGTGCCAGGCTATAGCAGACGACGCTCGGATGCTTGGCGCGGAGGTGGATGGCAGTGCTGCGGTGGCGGGAACGGCAGCGGGCTGCATGGTGCGCATAGGCGAGGAGTCGGGGTACTTAAACTGGATCTATAGACGTTGTTGCGCCGGGCGGCCGATGTGATGCTGATCGTTTGATCATATTTACGCGGTGCTTAGTGAACATGTGCTCCTTTTTTGTGTGAATTAACGATCACTAAGCCCTGGGGCCTGTGCAACGCTATTAGCTCGCTGTATGTTTATTGCGGTGCGCCGATATTGATTATCGTAGTGCGATCAATTCGCGCTTTCTTTGTCTCCGGCTCATGAGAAGCTGTTGCACTCTCGCCGCTCCCGCATCGGGTCACAGTGCCCGGAAGAATGTGTTGATAGTTGTGCTATCGCGTGCTGTAGCTCACCGCAATTCAACACTACGCTGGACGGACTGCTGGTGCAGTCGATGTGGCGTGAATGGACACGAAGGAGCACTCGCCTCGGAAGGTAAGTACGGCGCCTGGCGCATTCTTATGGTTCATGTAGTGTACCTTGTCATGCGCAGCAGAAGATGATTAGTACAGCTACAAGAACAATTACAGTGATTCCCTAATGATCGTTCAAAATCGGAGTACACATTTAGCAAAAATTTTCACGAAAATTACCCCTAGATTAATGTTGCTAAGAGCTTCATCTATTGTTTATTTTCTTTTTGTTATGATGTATGCTAGCGCCGGGTCATCGCTTGGTATGAACGGGCACAAAAATTCAAGCAGGAAATGTCACTGCTTCTGTACGTAATTTCTCAGCAAGAAATCGTATAGACAATTCTAGAAGTACGTTGATGTGTTGCGCAAATGTTTTCACAGCTAACGTTAACGCGCGACGGCATCCAAATGATCTGACTCGTGAGAAGATTTTAGGTTGTATGCAAACTTTGATGCTTATAGATTGTCGCCAAGGCAACCTGTATTTCTCGTGTTTAGTGTTCTGTTTGTTTTCGTGCCTTTGACACGTTGAATAAGCGCCTGTGATGTAAGAATGAAATATTTAATTTCTCTAAGCGGATGCAGCTTCATGTAGCTGGCTGTACGAGAGCTTTCCACAATTTGACACGATGTTGTCAAATCACAAGTTTGCAGTTTCAGCAGTGATTACAATAAGCTGAACATTTATTGTTTAGGGATGTCACAATTTCCTGAGACAGAGGCATCACTGCACCACATAGGAGGCTGCGGCACTATGCAGCTTGAACAGCACGACAAAGCATCTGATCTGCCTGCTTTGACAAGGTACGTACTAAACGGTCACAGCCATTTATGTGTTCTAGGGTCAGTTTGTGTATTTGGTGCCTGCCAACATGCAATTTATAAATTCTTGCTATTCTACAATTTTACTAATGTCCCATTAAATAATGAGAATGAAGTTCTATTAGTGAAGATGTTCTAAAGCTGTTGAGAAATGGGGTGGCATAGGATTGCGAAAATGCACGTAAAAAATAGTCCTGGCGCTTTGCTTTCCAAATTGCTAGCAATGAAAAATCCCTAATAAAAATAGCAGAGGGACACTTGCTTTAGGTAAGTTTATGAAGATACGTTCCAGAAGCAGGCTAAGTTTGCAGCAACAAAAGCACTGAGAAAAACTCACTGATCTAAAAACATGTTAGTGTCTGCTCTACCAAGTGCGCTGCTTGTGTACAGCGTGTCAAGGTAAATAATGGTTAATAATGTACGCATAGAAAAGTGTGGATGCTGAGAGAAAGCTTTAGGAAAGTGCGTGCTGTCTTTCCAACACAGGGGAGGTTTAAGTAAGCGAAAGAGGAAGATTAACCTTGTCGTACAAACAGATCCTTGTCTGAGCTGTCGTCACTGTGCTGCAACAGCTCCCAGATAACTGGGGGGGGGGGGCTAAAATTAGCCTTATAAAGCTGACGCATTAACACGGAAAGCCATTGTAGAAAGTGTGGTTGCACCTTTGTTTGACCAGTGCAGCATCGGGGGCAGGGCCAGACAAAAGCTGAAATGTTATGTAATCGAAGCTGTTCATATTCAGTGCTCTAACATGCTAACAAAAACTGTCATTTAGTTTCTATAGTGGCATTAAAGGTGCATTAATCTTTCCTCTAAACAATTCTGCACTGGCATCTATGCAGTGTTTTCCATCTGCATATTCCGCAGTGCGGTAGCAAAAAGCTGTGAAATCTGTGTATTCACTTGCATGAACTGGTTATACTTCATGAATACTTTGTTTAGCGCAAAACGACACACACAAGAAACACGACAGGACAAGGCGCTACTCTCAACTGACATCATTTTATTGCGTCACTCCTTTATAGACCGCTCAAACCAGAGGAATATGCGCAGTCAGCACCATGCGGTGGAGCCACCAACAACATCCAATCCAAAGAGCGCACTCATGCGACAGAATCGAAAAAACCAAATTCAGCGCTGTACAAGTTCAAGGAAGGCACACTAATGCACTGTGACTCCGACGACTTAATGAAAAATGCTTCCGATAACTCTCGGGCGGTGGTGTCACAGCTATTTTTCAAAATCGTGGTATCACGAAACATGGGTTTGCATTGGCATGTTTTGCAATGCTGAGCCAAATGGGAACATGTGCCTGTTGGTATGGATCGCTCATGTTCTCTAAGGCGCTCGTTAACACAGCGGCCTGACTGCCCTACATACACTTTGCCACATGACAGGGGAATCTTATAAACGACACCGACGCTGCATTCTACAAACTTCACGTGGTTCTTTTCACAATCAGGTTTTTTCTTGTGTTAGAAATACGGCTGCACAACATTGACAGTTTCTGAGGAGCGGAAAACACTACCAGAATTTGGTATTTAGTGGCGACATTCTTTAAAATGTGCGCCACTCTGTGGCAATACGGCACAACTTCAGGCCTCTTCTTTTGTGTGATGCAGTTACTTTCGTGCCGCTTCCCTTTCAGTTTCTGAAGCAATACCTCCGAGACTGACGTCACCACCTCACCTGGGTAACCAGCAGCCTGCAGCCTATTTAACTGTGCAATGAAACTCATGTTCGCAGAGTGATGACAACATTTCATTTAGGAAGATTCTAAACACATCAAAGCAATGGCGCGTTTCACAGTCTGTGAGTGCGCAGACGCGTAAGGTAAATGTTCCTTACGTGCGCGTGGCGAGTACATCCAGCAGGCGTGGCCTGTTTGTAAGGATAGCTGCAAATTTAAAAACTGGAGTTTACCGTCCCTAGATAGCTCATGTGTGAAAGTTAAACCTTTGGCATTGTCGTTGATCAGTGTTAAAATATCAGCTACGGTCACGGAGCATTCGTTGTTAGTCTGTTTTATCACAACAAGAAAATCGTCAACATATCTAAAAATTTGAACCGAGTCATTGCTTAAGGCACTCTTAAGGGCGCGGTCGACAAAAGATAAAGAAATATTACAAAGAACACGCGCCACACACGAAGCAATACACACACCATTTTTCTGGAGAAAAAGGTTATTTTCGAACAGGATAAAAGTTGCACTTAAATAAAATTCAAGAAGGGACATGAAACTTTGCGAAGATAACCCGGTGGCATTGCGAAAATCTACCTCGCCACTTTCTTCGATGCACGTCATCACACTGCGAAATACCACATAATGCGGTATTGAATAGTAAAGATCTTCGACGTCAACAGAAAAAAATGTCGGCTACTGAATGGTTGTCTTCCAGAAAGGAAACAACATCGAAAGAATCCTTTCTGCCATAAGGATCGTCAATAGTTAAATGCTTCAGCTGTTTTTGCAAAAAGCGGCTAACCAAAACCTGCCAACACTGACTACTGTAAGGAAAGGGACACCCGGTTTGTGCGTTTTTGCAGTGAAAAAAACCTCTAAAGCAAGTACCTTACATCGTTTTACATCTTTCAGTTAAAGTTTCATTGCACAGTTAAATAGGCTGCAGGCTGCTGGTTGCCCAGGCGTGGTGGTGACGTCAGTCTCGGAGGTATTGCTTCAGAAACTTAAAGGGAAGCGGCACAAAAGTAACTGCATCACACAAAAGAAGAGGCCTGAAGTTGTGCCGTATTGCCACAGAGTGGCTCACGTTCTAAAGAATGTCGCCACTAAATACCTAATTCTGGTGGTGTTTTCCGCTCCTCAGAAACAGTCAATGTTGTGCAGACGTATTTCTAAAACAAGTAAAAAACCTGATTGTGAAAAGAACCATGTGAAGTTTGTAGAATGCAGCGTCGGTGTCGTTTATATAAGATTCCCTTGTCATGAGGCAAAGTGTATGTAGGGCAATCAGGCCGCTGTGTTAACGAGTGCCTTAGAGAACATGAGCGATCCATACCAACAGGCACAGGTTCCCATTTGGCTCAGCATTGCAAAACATGCCAATGCAAACCCATGTTTCGTGATACCACGATTTTGAACAAGAGCTGTGACACCACCGCCCGAGAGTTATCGGAAGCATTTTTCATTAAGTCGTCGGAGTCACAGTGCATTAGTGTGCCTTCCTTAACCTGGAACAGCACTGAATTTGGTTTTTTTGATTCTGTCGCATGAGTGCGCTCTTTGGATCGGATGTTGTTGGTGGCTCCACCGCATGGTGCTCACTGTGCATGTTCCTCTAGTTTGAACGCTCTGTAAAGGAGTGACGCAATAAAATGATGTCAGTTCAGAGTAGCGCCTTGTCCTGTCATCTTTCTTGTGTGTGTCGTTTTGCGCTAAACAAAGTATTCATGGATTCGCACCAACTAGCCCACCAACGCATTGTGCTGGTTATACTTGTTCATTTAATGTAAAATACTTGTGGAAAAGTATTAGACTATTTCTGTGGTCTTGTATTGCAATGCTGCAGCCATTTCTATTGTTTGTGAAACACGAACATTTAACAGAGACGAGAACAAGACAATGCAAGGACAAGCACTGACTTTCAACTGCTGTGGTTAATCTTGAAATATCAATTTACGTAGGTAGAACACTCATAAGCCTCCGTGTTCTCTTTTTCCTGTTTCTCTGTGAGATGTTCACGCTTTACACACAATATCATGCAAGAACCAGCCCAATCAGTTATGCAGTGGAGCTACCTATTGTGCATGTCAGTTCTAATGGCTTGTTGTAATCTAACACGGCCGGCTGCTTTGTTTACATTTTTGTGCAGATCCATGCGAGCACTGTTTCAAAAACGCCGAGCACTGTGTATACGGAGGCAAAGAAACTGAAGGACCTGAACAAGCACCTGGCCACCATGCTTCGGGATGCAAAATAAAGATGGTTTGTGTTAGTTGTGGACCCTAAAAAGTGTCCTCTTTGTCTCTGAGCTGGTACATCGGCCGACTCACGTGATCGAAATTAATCACTGCAATGTTGGCAGAAGGTGTTACTGTGTGGAACTTCACCAAAAATATTGCATGAACAAAAGAACTCATTCAACACAAATGCGAACACTTGTGGAATGCAGCTAAACAAGAATGGTGTCATTTTGCATAGCTGAATGAGAATATTTTCATGTAGCATACACAAACGAGAACGATATCGTTGAGCATCGCCGTGCGAGAATAATCTCGTCAAGCTTAGCTATGCGAGAATAATCTCGTTCAGTATACCCACAGGAGAACGATCTCGTTCAGTGACGATGTCCACTCGTACACATTTGACGTATGACGTCGTTGAGTCTACGGAGCAATAATAGCGTACAGGAGTTCTCGTGAAATTCTCATACATATTTTTTCAATAGGGAATGCATTGATTCACGCTACCAACTTTTCAGTTTTTATAAGTGCTTTGCTTAGCGCACGATTAAAGCAATCTCCAGAATATGCGGCCAGAAACTACCGATTCGAGCCACAAACCAAACATGACGACAAGCGTTTCTCGAGCATTTTCGCAAAAGAAAACTACGACGACTTGAAGAGCGGTCACCAGACGTAACTGTAACCAGAAGAGTAGCACTTCTCTGCTTTCATTAGTTGACATTCCTGGTAATTTGTGGATTGCAGGTTCCACATCTTTATAATTGTGAACTGCTGCAATATGAATAGATTCCCGTCACTCATATAGTGGATCCGTAGCGAAGCGCAATGGCACCCTTGCTCTGTTTGCAATATGTATATGCTTCGAGGAATGTTGAATGGATAGCGTTTTTTTAATTTTTACTGTGAAAGTGCGTATTAATGCTGTGAAAACAGATGCGGCTGTTGTTGCATCAATGATGACTCACGCCCATATGCGCAGACTGTGTCGAAACAGACACGCTGCACCACAACACTGGCAGAATAGGCACTGAGGCGAGCTAAACATGCATTCAAATGTTCAGGAATCTTTTGCCTAACGTATCCTAGCGTGAAACATTAAAAAACCGACAAGTAGCGCCGGACATTACTTCCATAAAGTAACTGCCCGATCGGTCTAAAGTACCTAAAAAGAAAATGGGCGGGAGATGTCGGACATACCTTAACTCACAACCTTTCCAAGTGCAGGAGAAATGGAGAAACAACTATTGGACATTCGCCCAAGCATATTCTTCTGTGATCGGGAATGTGCTGAAAAAGTGAGTGCTGCAAGCAGGAACATGATCTCAACAAGGGTAAGGCTGCTAATTTGCTGCTCAAATATATCCCCTAAACCAAATGGAAGTCTTTCTGTAACTGTTCTCTGCGAGAAATGTGCATAATACTCCCGCAAAAAAGCCTCGTTGATAGCTGTAATATTTGAATGAAACAGTAAAATATTTTCTTGTTTAGGTGCACTACTTAGCAATACATAGCTTCAGGCTGACATACTGCAGTTCTTCCCATAGTAATATACAAGTTGCTTGACATGAATGCTTGTAGAGTTTATTCATCGACTGATATGTTGGTTGTAGGTATGGTTGTATCGGGAACATTTGTTTCGTTCTATTCAGTCGTGTGGAGCCGACACTAGCCAAAAGCTGCCCTAATATTCGATAGAAAATAGCTCAATATAAACATCAGTACCAATGTTCATAGCTGAAGTATCCAGTTTTCCTAAGTGTCTTCCACTAATGCTTTGCGAAAGTGAACAGCGTTAACCTTTAACCTGTCTTTAACACCTAGATCGTTACACCGCGAAACGCTACCGAAGGATGCTAAACACATTCTGCTATGTGTGTTGCGAAAAACGCGTACATGTTCATTGCCATGACAATGCCCTATTGAAAAAGTATGTATGAGAATTTCACGAGAACTTCTGCACGCTATTATTGCTCCGTAGACTCAACGACGTCGTACGTCACATGTGTACGAGTGGACATCGTCACTGAACGAGATCGTTCTCGGGTGGGTATATTAAACGAGATCTCGCATAGCTATGCTTGACGAGATAGTTCTCGCACGGCGATGCTCAACGATATTGCTCTCGCTTGTGTAAGCTACATGAAAATGTTCTAATTCAGCTATGCAAAATGACACCATTCTTGTTTAGCTGCATTCTACAAGTGTTCGAATTTGTGTTGAATGAGTTCTTTTGTTCATGCAATATTTTTGGTGAAGTTCCACACAGTAACACCTTCTGCCAACATTGCAGCGATTAATTTCGATCACGTGAGCCGGCCGATATGCCAGCTCAGAGACAAAGAGGACACTTTTTAGGGCCCACAATTAACACAAATCATCTTTATTTTGCATCCCGAAGCATGGTGGCCAGGTGCTTGTTCAGTTCCTTCAGCCTCCTTGCCTCCGCATCCACAGTGCTCGGCGTTTTTGAAACAGTGCTCGTATACATCTGCACAAAAATGTAAACAAAGCAGCCGGCCCTGTTAGAATACAAGAAGCCATTGGAACTGACATGCACAATAGGTAGCTCCACTGCATAACTGATTGGGCTAGTTCTTGCATGATATTGTGTGTAAAGCGTGAACATCTCACAGAGAAACAGGAAAAAGAGAACACGGAGGCTTATGAGTTTTCTACCTACGTAAATTGATACTTCAAAATTAACCAGAGCAGTTGAAAGCAAGTGCTCGTCCTCCCATTGTCTTGTTCTCGTCTCTGTTAAATGTTCGTGTTTCACAAACAATAGAAATGGCTGCAGAATTGCAATACAAGACCACAGATCTAGTCTAATACTTTTCCACAAGTATTTAACATTAAATGAACAAGTATAACCAGCACAATGCGTTGGCGGGCTAGTTGGTGCGAATCCATGAATACTTTGTTTAGCGCAAAACGACACACACAAGAAAGACGACAGGACACGGCGCTACTCTCAACTGACATCATTTTATTGCGTCACTCCTTTATAGACCGCTCAAACCAGAGGAACATGCGCAGTGAGCACCATGCAATGGAGCCACCAACAACATCCGATCCAAAGAGCGCACTCATGCGCCAGAATCCAAAAAACCAAATTCAGCGCTGTACAAGGTTGAGGAAGGCACACTAATGCACTGCGACTCCAATGACTTAATGAAAAATGCTTCCGATAACTCTCGTTCGGTGGTGTCACGGCTCTTTTTCAAAATCGTGGTATCACATAACATGGGTTTGCATTTGCATGTTTTACAATGCTGAGCCAAATGGGAACCTGTGCCTGTTGGTATGGATCGCTCATGTTCTCTAAGGCGCTCGTTAACACAGCGGCCTGACTGCCCTACATACACTTTGCCACATGACAAGGGAATCTTATAAACGACACCGACGCTGCATTCTACAAACTTCACGTGGTTCTTTTCACAATCAGGTTTTTTACTTGTTTTAGAAATACGGCTGCACAACATTGACAGTTTCTGAGGAGCGGAAAACACTACCGGAATTTGGTATTTAGTGGCGACCTTCTTTAGATTCTGAGCCACTCTGTGGCAATACGGCACAACTTCAGGCCTCTTCTTTTGCGTGATGCAGTTACTTTTGTGCCGCTTCCCTTTCAGTTTCTGAAGCAATACCTCCGAGACTGACGTCACCACCACACTTGGGTAACCAGCAGCCTGCAGCCGATTTAACTGTGCAATGAAACTCATGTTCGCAGAGTGATGACAAGATTTCATTAAGGAAGATTCTAAACATATCAAAGCAATGGCGCGTTTCGGTCTTTGAGTGCGCAGACGCGTAAGGTAAAAGTTCCTTACGTGCGCGTGGCGAGAACATCCAGCAGGCGTGGCCTGTTTGTAAGGATAGCTGCAAATTTAAAAACTGGAGTTTACCGTCCCTAGATAGCTCATGTGTGAAAGTTAAACCTTTGCCATTGTCATTGAACAGTGTTAAAATATCAGCTACCGTCACGGAGCAATCGTTGTTAGGCTGTTTTATCACAAGAAAATCGTCAACATATCTAAAAATTTGAACGGAGTCATTGTTTAAAGCACTCTTAAGAGCGCGGTCGACAAAAGATAAAAAAAAATATTACAAAGAGCAGGCGACACACATGAACCAATACACACACCATTTTTCTGGATAAAAAGGTTATTTTCGAACAGGATAAAAGTTGCACTTAAACAGAATTCAAGAAGGGACATCAAACTTTCCGAAGATAACCCGGTGGCATTTCGAAAATCTACCTCGCCACTTTCTTCAATGCACGTCATCACACTGCGAAATAGCTCATCATGCGGTATCGAATAGCAAAGATCTTCGACGTCAACAGAAAAAATGTCAGCTACTGAATGGTTGTCTTCCGGAAAGGAAACAACATCGAAAGAATCCTTTATACCATAAGGATCGTCAATAGTTAAATGCTTCAACTGTTTTTGCAAAAAGCGGCTAACCAAAACCTGCCAACAGGTGTTTTCACTGACTATTCTACAGAAAGGTACATCCGGTTTGTGCGTTTTTGCAGTGAAAAAAACCTCTAAAGCAAGTACCTTACAACATTTTACATCTTTCACAATCTTGGTGAGGCCTATATTTTCCAACAAAGACATGGCTTTGCGTTTTACCTTCTGAGCTTTCTCATTTGCCAGAATGAAGTTCTTGTTGACAGCCTCAATGGCTTTTTTGTTGAAGACAGCAGACGGAGCTATCACTAACCCGCCCTCTTTGTCACTCAGTAGAGACAATGAACTGCGGCTGTTACAGAAAGATACTGTCCTTTTGATCACAGCTGTCGAAGGTGGCGCGCTCCCGGTGGCAGTCCTACGAAGGCAGTCCACCCCATCGAGGAGGCACCGCTCCTGGTCCTCTAGTTCTGCTTTCCTTGAGATGCGCCTGTTCAAAGCCAGTAGTTCATGTGCAGGAATTCTTGGTTCCGCGCTGTACTTTGGCCCATTCTTTAGCAATGCAGCAACTTCGTCAGGAAACCTGACGTCATCGAGTACCTGAAACCAGCGGTGACCAGTTGCGTTTTTTCCTTTTTGCACGGTAGTCTGGACTGGAAGAGTAGCAGCAGCTGTGTCCACCAGAGTTCTGTAGTCTGAGTTGATAGATGTCTGTAGAAACGAAACTTCTTCTCGGCCACAATAGGTGCATCGCGCGAGTAGCACACAGCTCTCAACCTGTCATACAGAAGGGGTACCTGCCGCCAAATTTCAGAATGAAGAATCCGACACATTCGCCGCACGTGACCGACGGAAGGCCTGACGTTCCCGAAGAGACTCGCCACGTCTTGAGGAACATGTCCATTCTTCATGCAGAACGTAAGCATCCTTGCACGGCACAGAGCAAAAGCAATGTGACTGACCAGAACAGCAGGATCAGGAGACAAATATCAGTGGGCCCTGATATTTGTGTGTCTGTCACAGGCCTCATCAAGATTGTTAAAGATGTAATACAATGTAAGGTACTTGCTTTAGAGGTTTTTTTTACTGCAAAAACGCACAAACCGGATGTGCCTTTACGTACAATAGTCAGTGAAAACAACTGTTGGCAGGTTTTGGTTAGCCGCTTTTTGCAAAAACAGTTGAAGCATTTAACTATTGACGATCCTTATGGCATAAAGGATTTCCTTTCCGGAAGACAAGCATTCAGTAGCCGACATTTTTTCTGTTGACATCGAAGATCTTTACTATTCTATACCGCATGATGAGCTATTTCGCAGTGTGATGACGTGCATCGAAGATAGTGGCGAGGTAGATTTTCGCAATGCCACTGGATTATCTTCGGAAAGTTTCATGTCCCTTCTTGAATTTTACTTAAGTGCAACTTTTATCCTGTTCGAAAATAACCTTTTTATCCAGAAAAATGGTGTGTGTATTGGTTCATGTGTTGGGCCTGCTCTCTTAAGAATGCCTTAAACAATGACTCGGTTCAAATTTTTAGATATGTTGACGATTTTCTTGTTGTGATAATACAGACTAACAACGAATGCTCCGTGACGGTAGCTGATATTTTAACACTGTTCAATGACAATGGCAAAGGTTTAACTTTCACACATGAGCTATCTAGGGACGGTAAACTCCAGTTTTTGGATTTGCAGCTATCCTTACAAACAGGCCACGCCTGTTGGATGTATTCGCCACGCGCACGCAAGGAACTTTTACCTTACGCGTCTGCGCACTCACAGACTGTGAAACGCGCCATTGCTTTGATGTGTTTAGAATCTTCCTTAATGAAATCTTGTCATCACTCTGTGAACATGAGTTTCATTGCACAGTTAAATAGGCTGCAGGCTGCTGGTTACCCAAGTGTGGTGGTGACGTCAGTCTCGAAGGTATTGCTTCAGAAACTGAAAGGGAAGCGGCACAAAAGTAACTGCATACCACAAAAGAGGAGGCCTGAAGTTGAGCTGTTTGCCACAGAGTGGCTCACAATCTAAAGAATGTCGCAACTAAATACCAAATTCCGGTAGCGTTTTCCGCTCCTCAAAAATTATCAATGTTGTGCAGCCGTATTTTTAAAACAAGTAAAAAACCTGATTGTGAAATGAACCACGTGAAGTTTGTAGAATGAAGCGTCGGTGTCGTTTATAAGATTCCCTTGTCTTGTGGCAAAGTGTATGTAGGGCAGTCAGACCGCTGTGTTAACGAGCGCCTTAGAGAACATGAGCAATCCATACCAACAGGCACAGGTTCCAATTTGGCTCAGCATTGCAAAACATGCAAATGCAAACCCATGTTTCGTGATACCACGATTTTGAAAAAGAGCCGTGACACCACCGAACGAGAGTTATCGGAAGCATTTTTCATTAAGTCATTGGAGTCACAGCGCATTAGTGTGCCTTCCTTAACCTTGTACAGCACTGAATTTGGTTTTTTGGATTCTGTCGCATGAGCGCGCTCTTTGGATCGGATGTTGTTGGTGGCTCCACCGCATGGTGCTCACTGCGCATGTTCCTCTGGTTTGAGCGGTCTATAAAGGAGTGACCCAATAAAATGACAGTTGAGAGTTGCACCTTGTCCTGTCGTCTTTCTTGTGTGTGTCGTTTTCGGCTAAACAAAGTGTTCATGAAGTATAACCAGCTCATGCAAGTGAATACACAGATTTCACAGCTTTTTGCTACCGCACTGCAAAATATGCAGATGGAAAACACTGCATAGATGCCAGTGCAGAATTGTTTATAGGAAAGATTAATGCACCTTTAATACCACTATAGAAACTAAATGAGAGTTTTTGTTAGCATGTTAGAGCACTGAATATGAACAGCTTCTATTACATAACATTTCAGCTGCTGTATGGCCCTGCCCTCGATACTGGACTGGTCAAACAAAGGTGCAACCATACTTTCTACAATGGCTTTTCGTATTATTGCGTCAGCTTTTTAAGGCTAATTTTAGCCCCCCCCCCCGTTATGTGGGAGCCGTTGCATCCCAGTGACGACAGCTCAGACAAGGATCTGTTTGTACGACAAGGTCAATCTTCCTCTTTCGCTTACTTAAACCTCCCCTCACTTTACTAATCATGTGGCACAGCAACACAATTGTTATATGCCGCCTCTTTAAAAATGCCTTATTTATTGTACAGGCAGAAATAGCTTCGCTAACCGCAGCACTACTCAATTATCATTAAAAATAATATCTTACTCCTGAAGTAGTGCTACAACTACAGCCACCAAACTGGTTGTTTGCTGGTGTAAAATATTAATTAGCTTACCGGCTAATGTAAAAACTACAATATTTTTATCGTCATATCAGCATTCATAGTAGCCATGCCATGTGTCGCATTCGCAGTTGTGCTAGCAACATGCATTGCCGATTTATCTGTTCTTGCCCTTTCGCTTCTCACTTGATATTGCTGGGCAAGCAGTCAAACTGGATAGTTAGACACTGGCTGTCACCTCCTTACCTTCCTAATGAATTGTGCGTTAAATGAGGATTTCTTCTTGGTGAAATAGTTCTATTTTGAGGCCTAAACAAGCTCCATGGCAGTTTGAATTTAAGGAGTGTAAACATCCTCTGAAAACATGTACATGAGGAACACTGCAGAAAGAGCTCTTTAAAAGAAGAACACAAGTGTATTCATCACCAAGGCTAACCCTTGTGTCTTCTTAAATATTTATCAATTCAAACTCAAAACTGATACTGAGGTGCAAGGTGTCCGCAACATATTACCTTGTGAAAGCACAGTGGTGCCTGGATGTTGTGGGACCAGCTCGGACGTGGAGATCAGCACTGATCAGCAACACTGCAGTCTGCTTACAGCTTTTCTGCAGGCCCAGCCACACCTGCAATAAAACAAGTGAGCTTGGTGTCACAAGAGTACTCTATTTACTAGCATAATGATCGCACTTTCTTGTAAAAAAATGGTCGCAAATTCAGGTGTGTGATCATTATGCCGGATAAATTTCCCGCAAAAAGAATTTTTTTCATCCCGCGTTTGCTGCGGGATGGCAACAGGTCAACAAATAGGTGGCTGCCACTGTATGTAGTGCGGAACACCGAAACAAAAGTGGCGGCCGGCGTAGCAAGCTGAACACACCAAATGCGCCAAACGCGTTTTTTTTTCTCTCGAGTACATTACTTGCATTGCAAGTTTCTTCCATATCAGTAAGGAATAATATCGTTAATATCGGTAAGTTTGTGGCAATAACGTCGCCATGTCCACTATGAGGGGACAGTAACAGACGGGCACGCTTAGCTGCCAGTGACATAGAAAGACACGGCGGGCATGCTGCGGAAACTGTGGCATTTGTCTTCACTACTATCCTAATACAGCACGTTTCCGCTAAGCGTGGGCAAATATAGTAGTTGTGTTACAAGTGTCGGCGTATGGATAGGGTACACTTCGAACGTATCAGTGTAAACGTGGCTGCTATCGTTGCCGCTCGTGATTTGTTGCGTGCCCACGAGTGCAGATGAGAAGAATCGAAAGGCACCTTTTTTGTTGTTGTTGACCCCTACCATTACAAAGCCTACACATAATAAAGGCAATTTCGGTTGTAGCTTTTTTGTCATGGAAGTGCGGAAAGTGATGAAAGGAATGAAAACGAGCATCTGCTTAAAGATGTTTGGTGCGTGCAGACCGCTTGGTTTACCTTGAAGAGTTGTTCGCGTAGCATTCGACAGATGGTAAGCGCGATCATTAATAGCTAGACTTGGCACATGACATATCGCTGAAGCAAGTTAGGGGTGCAATCATTACACAGGAAATTAAAAAAAATCGAATTTGGACGACAAAATTCAGGGCTGGGATCATTACGTGAGTGCGATCATTATGAGGGTAAATAGGGTAAATATGGAAAGTGACACTGTGAACAAAGCAATACTTATTAGGTATGAAATGCTGATATTCACCCGTAGAAAGCTTTAAGTAACAAAGCCTGCAAGATAAGAAAAATGCAATGTATGGGCCATCTGTACAAGAACATTAATCAAAGGTCCCTTCATTTTTTAGTCCCTTCTCCTCCTCATGCATCGATGGCAGTCAGGTTAAGTAAACTGGACCAGATTGCCACATAGTGTAAGCAAAGGTGGTCACTTTGTGGGCCAATTATGGTACCATAGCACAACATGCATCCCTACAGTTGTTTTAATGTGTTCCGTAATGCTAGCCATCTTGTAGGCCCTACAGTGTCAAAGCATCCATAACTCTAACAGCGTTACCCAGTAGGGATAACCAATAAGTGTCCACAGCAGCACAACTCAGCCTATCTATCAGGAAGCTTTCGTTACACTTTTACAATTCTCCTCTTATGGCTTCATCCCAATTTTTGTCAATACAAGCTTGAAGCCTCTGCACAATCTGAATGCACCAGGGCACTATAAAAAATACCACATCTTCCTACCCAATTCCATGTTTATTATAATACTGGAAAGTTCACTATCATGTGCAGAACAAACCAAATTGTTCTGGAATCAAGTACTCTTCCACTACCTGTGAAAAAAGCATGCAAGGAAGAGTACGTCGAGCACAGGGGTGTTGATGGATATTAAATACCATTGTCGTGCAGTAGACACCACGTCGGCAAAACTGGCCAATGTATAAATGACTGGATCTGCAACCATGTTAATTGAATGCTTAGGTCATTTGGTGGTCACTTGGTAGTGCAAAGCTTACTTGCAATATTTTGTTTGAAAGCTATGCAACTGTGGCAATATGTTACGAGCATAGGTCTGGCAAGATTTGTGAGCCTTTCCTTATATGTGTGGCAGAGAATCTGCGAGTTGGCTCGCCCTCCAGTGGATTATCAGATAGCAAGACTGCTTATTTATCATTGTAAAACAAGTGTCATAGTAGCCATGCTCCTTTTCGCAGTTGTGTGAGCAACATACATTGTCGATTTATCTGTTCTTGCCCTTTCACCTCTCACTTTATATTGCTGTGCAAGCAGTAAAATTGGATGGCTGTTAGATTGTTATGTCCTATCACCTCCTCACCTTTTTTATGAATTGTGCATTAAATAAGGCTTTTTTCTTGGTGAAAGAGTGCTACTTTAAGGCATAAACAAGTTTCATGGCAGTTTGCATTTAAGCATCCTCTGAAAACATGTACATGAGGAACACTGCAAGAAGAACGCTTAAAAAAAAGAACACGAGTGTATTTATTACCAAGGCCAACCCTTGTGTCTTAGCATATTCCTCAAAACTGATACTGAGGTGCAAGGTGTCTATATCATATTACCTTGTCAATGAAGCAAATCACAGTGGTGCCTGGATGTTGTGAGACCAGCTCGGACGTGGAGATCAGCACTGATCAGCAACACAGTAGTCTGCTTACTCTTTCTGCAGGCCCAGCCACACTTGCATTAAAACAAGTGAGCTCAGTCTCACAAAAGTATAATATAAAAAGCGACACTGTGAACAAAGTAATTCTTATTAGGTATAAATTGGACTGAAATGCTGATATTCGCCCACAGAAAGCTTTTAGTTAACAAAGCCTGCGAGATAAGAAAAGTGCAATATATGAGCCATCTGTGCAAAAATATAAATCGAAGGTCCCTTTTTTCGCTTCTCTCCTACTCCTCGTGCATAGATGGCAGACAGGTTAAGTAAACTGGACCAGACTGCCACGTAGCGTAAGCAAAGGTGGTCACTTCTTCGGGGAGCAGCCTATGGGCTGCTTCTTGAAAGAGTATTAGAAAATGCTAATAATGCATATATGCATTATTCACAAGAGGCCTTGTTTCTCTCAGAATGCCACAGCCAATCACATATGTCAAATTGACCATTTTAAAATGCATGAAAAGTACAGCATAGCTTTGAGGGTACCCCAAACTACTGAAATTCACATCAGCCAAGTTCAGCAGACAACACCATAATCAAGCCTATAAAAGTTGTGCATATTATTGCAAGTTGACAGAATAATGAGGAAGAGAAGGTGAGGGAGATGGTGCCACTATAGCATAGTTCAAACTCTATCCCACATCATGTGCAGAAGGGCAAAGAATGCGCAGCTTTCAGTTATACTCTCACCTGTGACAACTGCACCAGGTTGACTGACATGCGTAACAAGCAGTTTGTGATACCACGTTATTGCATCCTGCAACTGATGTGACATCAGAGATCAGCTTCAAGCTTGACGCTAAGCTATACTAGGGACACATAATGAACTGGCTACATTAAAATCTAAAGCAAAAGTGTTGAACATTGTTTGCCAGCCTGTGCACTTCATATTTTACAAAAATTCTAAACAGAAATCCTGTGTTGGAAAGACAGCACGCACTTTCCTAAAGCTTTCTCTCAGCATCCACACTTTTCTATGCATACATTATTAACCATTATTTACCTTGACACGCTGTACACAAGCAGCACACTTGGAAAAGCAGAAACTAACATGTTTTTAGATCAGTGAGTTTTTCTCAGTGCTTTTGTTGCTGCAAACTTAGCCTGCTTCTGGAATGTATCTTATTAAACTTACCTAAAGCAAGTGTCCCTCTGCTATTTTTATTAGGGATTTTTCATTGCTAGCGATTAAGAAAGCAAAGCGCCAGGACTATTTTTTTACGTGCATTTTCGCAATCCTATGCCACCCCATTTCTCAACAGCTTTAGAAAATCTTCACTAATAGAACTTCATTCTCATTACTTAATGAAACATTAGTAAAATCGTAGAATAGCAAGAATTTATAAATTGCATGAGAGACTCAGAAAAGTTGGCAGGTACCAAATACACGAACACACCCTAGAACACATAAATGGCTGTGACGGTTTAGTACGTACCGTGTCAAAGCAGGCAGATCAGATGCTTTGTCGTGCTGTTCAAGCTGCATAGTGCCGCAGCCTCCTATGTGGTGCAGAGATGCCTCCGTCTCAGGAAATTGTGACATCCCTAAACAATTAATGTTCAGCTTATTGTAATCACTGCTGAAACTGCAAACTTGTGATTTGACAACATCATGTCAAATTGTGGAAAGCTCTCGTACAGCCAGCTACATGAAGCTGCATCCGCTTAGAGAAATTAAATATTTCTTTCTTACATCACAGGCGGTTAGTCAACGTGTCAAAGGCACGAAAACAAACAGAACACTAAACACAAGAAATACAGGTTGCCTTGGCGACAATCTATAAGCATCAAAGTTTGCATACAAGCTAAAATCTTCTCACGAGTCAGATCATTTGGATGCCGTCGGACGTTAACGTTAGCTGCGAAAACATTTGCGCAACACATCAACGTACTTCTAGAATTGTCTATACGATTTCTTGCTGAGAAATTACGTACAGAAGAAGTGAAATTTCCTGCTTGAATTTTTCTGCCCGTTCAGACTAAGCGATGACCCGGCGCTAGCATACTTCATAACAAAAAGAAAATAAAGAATAGATGAAGCGCTTAGCAACATTAATCTCGAGGTAATTTTCGTGAAACTTTTTGCTAAATATGCACTCCGATATCGAACGAACGTTACGGAATCACTGTTATTGTTCTTGTAGCTGTACTAATCTTCTGCTGCGCATGACAAGGTACAATCGCCCAATTTTTTAACCTGAACGCGCGAGCATCGACCGGCCAGTCGATAAGCGCCGTATAACGGAGTACAGTGGGGTCCGGTTGCCGGAACAGCCTGGCAGAGGGAAGCTGCATTGGACTGTGCATTGCGCGCACGCGCGTATTCTCGCACACTTCGCCGCTGTACTCCGTTATACGGCGCTTATCGACTGGCCGGTCGATGCTCGCGCGTTCAGGTTAAAAAATTGGGCGATTGTACACTACATGAATCATAAGAATGCGCCAGGCGCCGAACTTACCTTCAGCGGCGAGCGCTCCTTCGTGTCCGTTCACGCCGCATCGACTGCACCAACAGTCCGTCCAGCGTAGTGTTGAATTGCGGTGAGCTACAGCACGCGATAGCACAACTATCAACACATTCTTCCGTGCACTGTGAACCGATGCGGGAGCGGCGAGAGTGCAACAGCTTCTCATGAGCCGGAGACAAAGAAAGCGCGAATTGATCGCACTACGATAATCAACATCGGCGCACCGCAAGAAACATAGAGCGAGCTAATAGCGTCGCACAGGCCCCAGGGCTTAGTGATCGTTAATTCACACAAAAAAGGAGCACGTGTACCCTAATTCACCGCTTAAATACGATCAAATGATCAGCATCACATCGGCCGCCCGGCGCAACAACGTTATTACATCCTCTTTAAGTACCCCAACTCCTTATGCGCACCATGCAGCCCGCTGCCGTTCCCGCCACCGCAGCACTGCCATCGACCTCCGCGCCAAGCATCCGAGCGTCGTCTGCTATAGCCTGGCACAGTTATGGTTGTTAGTCGCGGCACTCGGCATTTACTTGGTGCTCGCTGAATAAAGCAGCCGTTATTTCTTTCTGTTGTTCTTTAAGCTGAAGTATAATATTCTATAGACACCATACCTGAGGGTGCACGTCCGAAGAAAGGAGTGAGATGGAAAAAAAGGTGGGCCTACAAACCAAAGTGCACACGCAATGTTAACGCTTGGTGACCCACACGTCACCGATACTGGGCGCAAAATTTGGACCGGACGCAAAAGACCTCGACCACCAGCCACGTGCCCGAGGACAGTGACAAGGCACACGCAATGAGAAAATAAAATCGGCTACAGTACAAGAAGCGCAAACACCCGCAATTAACGTGCACATGTCAGCAGCGCAGTGCCGCTCACTTGGTGCAGAGCTCGACCGCAGCGCCCTCACAGTCCCAGGAAAAAGCTGCTCGAAAGGGAGACTCGCGCAACTGAGAAACTACTTCTATCCGAAATGAAGGGAAATGACGTCTTTTGTATACTTCGCCGTCTGCGGTTCCGGTAACTGTGATCGCATGGGTAGCGTGGGTAGTAGAGGCGTATTATTTTGATGTTTTTCGCGTGTTTTTAGGCGGCCTTTTTCAACAACTTTGCTGACATTGCTTTCAACAGCGAAGACAGCTTGTGGAGCAGCCCTATCAACCGGACAGGGCCGTAAAATCTGTTTGAAGTTCGCAGCACATCGTCGTTTGGTTTGTGAATGTTAAAAGGTGTTCGTTTCTCAGCGGCGTAATCGACGACGGATTTGGCGTCGAGTGGTGTGCGCTTTGTTCCGGCTTGTGCGCCGTTCTACGGATGTGTACTGTTAATGAGTGGTGCTGTTTGTGCATCGGGAAATGGTGCCACGCCGGCGGGATTTGCTTTTTTGTAAAAACATCCGTGCCGTCTTTGGCGAGTGCTTCCGGAAACTGCTCGTCTTTTGTGCGTGCGTGCGTGCGTGTGTGCGTGCGCGCGCGCGTGTGTGTGTGTGTGTGTGTGTGTGTGTGTGTGTGTGTGTGTGTGTGTGTGTGCGCGCGCGCGCTTCTGATATGCGTGGAACGCGTAGGAACGTCCGTACAGTCTTTCGCAAGTGCTTTCGGGAACTGCTCGCATTCTGTCTGTGTGCGCACGCGTGTGACATTCGTCGTTATTGCGATTTGCAAAGGTGTTTTTCATTTGGTGACTGCGTCCGCGAATGCCAGGATGTGATACACGTTCGTCATTTAGAGACCCTGCTTCAATGTAGGGTCACTTACATTTTGGTTGCTTGGAAGTCAGCTTTCAACGCATGGCAAGGCATTGCAGTGCGCTTAACCATCATTGGCACACGAACTGTTTTGTCATTTCTCCTTTAAATTCAAATTCAGTTTTGTGTAGTATGTAGGGAGACAATGGTAACCAAGATGCGACGCTCATCTCGTTTTTTGCCACTGCTGTGCACGTATGAGTATTTTTTACTAGGTCAAGCTCTCTCAGCAAGTTGTGAAACACTTAGTTCAAATAATTTTTCACTGCAGTAACTGTGATCATTACCACAATTGATCACATGACATTTCTAGGGATTGTTATTTAATTACAATATTTTTTATTTATTTGTGACAAAGTGCGATGAATTTTGACTGCTATTTTGGCTATCTGTTCACCAACCTATTTATACTGTCTTGTGGTTCTGCTTTTCATTTTTATATATGGGCATGCATGGCCAATCGCATGCTTGCCTTCTACAATTGGACATAAACAGGCACTAACATGCTCTTAGCAGATTTGTATTCGACAGTATTGTGATTGACGCACTTGGCTATTTGGGAAATATGCAGGTTCAAGTTTGCCCTTATACTACCTCTGACTGATATCTCTGATGCAAGCAATATTATTAGGATGTGACAAAGTGCATACATAATTGATCAAACTGCTTGCAAACATGATCATGATCATGTTTGCAAGCAGTTCATGTTTGTTCATGTTTGTTCATGTTTGCAAACAGAATCATGATCAATACATGATCAAACTGCTTGCAATAAACTTTGCCAACTCGTCCTTGTTTGAAGCATCTCCAATGTGCTTTAATCACATTGCCAGATCATTTTAATGCGTGCACAAACAAACATGTAACATTTTATTATGAAACTTTTATGGTACCTGACTCCTATATCGCAATAAAATCTTAGGCAGATCTACTCTGAACAAGGGATTCAAACTCTGATAACAGCTTTCGACAATATCATTGTGCTATCCAGTGCTTACTGGCTGGTCGAGTAATGCGTCATGCAAAGGCAGTAGTATCGCCATAAGGGTTCATCCGAGAATATGTCCCCAAGTGAAAATCATTGCATCAAAAGTACCGACACCAGGTTTGATGGGGATGAAATTCCAGAAGTTGAGCTCTGAACGTCTTATTTGCTCTGTAGTTTATGCTGGTATATATGTGTCACAATGATTCAATGTGATCATAGAGCACATTGATCACGCTCTTGCATTTACTACGAACAACTTATAAATCTGACTGTCATTAATGAGCTTTTGTATACACTACGACTTAAGTGCACACACTTTTTATGCAATTCATAGTCATCTTCAAAGATCAGGTTGCTCATACGACTACAGTGCGTACACATCACACGCCACCTCACACACCTCATACATAATCTCGTCAGGTCTACACAACTCATCGCACACATGTCATACAAGCTCTATGCATTCATATCGCACATCGCATAAATCTCGTGCACTTCGTAAAAGTCTGCGTAGCACATCATACAGATCTCGCCCGTTTTCTGTGCGAGTTCGTTCAATATGCATTTCATGTCGTTCAATTTCTCGTCAAATCTGAGCGACATGCATACATCTCGTTCAATTTCTCATACAAATTTTTCAATAGGGTGAGGCACCGCTGTCCCCTTACTAGTGGGGTTTAAATTACGGAATACATCTCCCGTTGGCAAGTGCGCTCCAGAAGAGAAAAATTTACTCCAGTTGCCAGATGACAATGGCCCATCACCTGTTTTCGGTACGCGTAGTGCATTAAAAGACGAGAGATTCCATCCCCATAACAGCAGTGACTTTTACAAGCCGTCGCTGCATAAACGCTTTGCAAGAAGCACCACGCTGGCTCTTCTAATAAGCAGGGGGCTCAGGCACTGGGTGAGGCTGTTCAGTGGGCGTTGCATTCGGTACTTATGCATGAGGCTCAGAGCTAAAGGAGCATGTAGCTCATCTCCTTTTGCGCTCTTGTGACGAGTATGAAGCTCCGGATTTTATCATGAGATTTTTAAACTGCTCCTACTCGAAGCTCTGGGCTCTCATCTATTTTCCATTCTTCTAATGAAGAATAAACATGGCATGCAGGAGGCACAGAGATTGTGTGTAACATGTTGATACCACTACCCTCCATTGGTAAGGATGACGCTACAGGTGTGAGCACGATGCGGACCGGCCGCGCAGCGTCCCATGCTCATTGTACGAGATGATGAGAAGGCTGGGAAGGTGAACGCCAGGTCTCTATGCAACCTTTACCTTTTCTATGTGAGCATCAAACTTCGCTTCTAAATTATTGCTGTTTCCCACAGCTACGATAACCATCAGATAATTCACCGCTCCTTCTTTAAGGGCGCCTTTTAAACACTACAGTGCATGATCGGCGGCCGCATCACGAGATAACATAACACCGTTTTTCGCGCCATAAAGTACACAACTTACATTATCTTTTACGCAAAAGCTCTTACTCGTAACGCGGGCTTCGCTTAAATGTAAGAAGGATGTGGCACGGTATCACAATCGCCCACTGTGGGTACAAGCCATAGTATGAGGCCATCGTCATCATCGTCATAATGATCACCAGCGTTCAGGCGGCGTCTCCTGCAGCAAGGCTTCTTTAGGACACTCGATTCCGCAGGTTGGCGGTGTTCACGAAATTCTTAGGCCTGAAAGTTTCTCATTGCACCGATATTTGAACTTTTGTGATCGTGTAGCATGGTATATATTGTGTACTCAATTTTGCCACACTGTTTCCTCTTGTAGAAAGTACTAAACGAAGGTGTCGTCTCGAACATGGTCGTGTAGGCTACAGCAATACACATTTTCGCTTTGGCGCATGTCCCGAAATGTTTAAGGAAATCGTGCAAGTAGGGAGGAAATGCCCACTTTAAAACATTAAAATGCTACGCATCCTCTAGAAACATTAGACACCGTAAGAGCATGCATCAGAAGCAGGCACTGTGCTGTGACGCCGTTTCACTTCAGTAGGTCAACACTCCGACGGTATTCAGCTATATTCATTCCTTCTCATGCAGAATAGCTGAAAAGATCACAACGTGAGAAAGAACGAGGTCCCCACAGCACATGCGCTTGCCAAAGTAGACGGTTTTGAATGCTCCTCATGTCGTCTGCTAGCCAGTCGCGCTAAGTAAAATCCGTCATCGCTAAGTCCAATCTCATGCTGACGACGCAATATTCGCGGTATTTTCTCGTTAATATTCAGATGAGAATTTCGTTTGGAAAGTTTGATGCTGCTAGTCCTAGATAGACGGCCCTAAACCGGCAAACTGTTTCGATTTACAGCTAGTGAGACAGCGACACGCCATTGTTGTTCGTGATGCGTTCACGACGTGGAGCAGTCTAAAAGTCTTATTATTTAATGCATCATTAATGTCATTCTAAGCTCTAGCACGGCACGTGTAAATGGTTTTCTAAAACCTTGATCACTCGCTTTGTCTACCGCGTTCTCGGGGAGAGGAGGCGCATGGCACAGATGGTCAAGTGTGTTCATTTATTTATTTATTTATTTAACAATGTCCTTACGGGCCTCGTATGACGCATTGGGTAAGAGGGGCGTTACAATAAGATTGATAGAGCATATAGAACGTATAAAAAACATAATAGACATACATATATATTTGACAGTGAAAAAATATATGCCTATCTTATACAAGTATTAGAAGCATTGTACAACATAACAAGGTCTGGAGTGTACATATTAGAAAAAAACAAACGATACAGTTTCTTTAATAAACAATGAAAAATAATGTTGCCACTCTAGTACAAATACTAAACAATACTAAAGAACACAAGAATAATAAGCAAAATGAGCTCATAAACAAGAGAGCAGATAACTGAAAAAAAAAAGAAAAAAGCATCGTGCACTTTATTGAAGTTACGCGGTGGAATATGAAATGATGAGCTGGCGGAATTTATCGGGATTAGGTTCGGAGACGATGAAATCAGCAAGAGCGTTCCAAAATCGAATGGCACGAGGAAGCGCCGACCAGTTGAATGCATGTGTGTGTGTATCATGCATCATGTTAATGTTTCATATAAAGCTAAAACTCCAATGTGACGTTAGGGAGCAGCATCTTTTCAATTCACCGCAATCAGTAAGCCTAATAGAAGACATTCGGTCGAAATTGCTCGCAAAAAAGCGTCCCGGCCTCTTTGTACGTTTGTAAGCATGAAGGAAAATCAATATCCGCACTATGATGATGGTGATGATTTAGTCGTATCGCCGTTAAAATGGAGCGGTAACAAATGAGGTGGCAATTGTGCCACCTATAAGACCTTTGCGCGGCGATATAGCCCCACCGTAATTTAGCGCAAACACCAGAACGTGCTTCTCCATTACATTTATTTCTAGCATTGCCTTCTAGTTATGTTCCTAATGCGATGACATTATACAGATCGAACAAGGACGCCGCTGTTGCACCCCGGCTTCTGATGGCACAACCTTGGAGCTACTTCAGTTGGGGCCAGTGGGGCGATCCTGATACCAGTTCACGATTTGTGTCTTCCCTGAAGCGATTACTGTCACAGCGGGCGCGCTGAACCTAGCGCACATGGCATCATAGAAGATCATATTCTGTGTGGGTTGACAAAATAGACTCTCAGCTGAACACAGTAGCGTCTGATTCGTTAGAGATGCTACAGTCTACTCTAGTCTACAGTATTAGTCGTTGTAATGATTTCATTCGACAACGTTATTGATATTGCGATGGAGGAGAGAAGTGTCGTTGTGCCTATGGTGAACGAAAACGACCGGTAGTCCGAATCCGTATAATGTGAGGCCTTATTGACCGCCGTGTCGGCTGCAGAACACCGTAGTATGGAGGCAGAAGCACTAATACTCACTTCTCTCAATGGTGGGCGCAAGACATGTGCATAGAGAAATGCCTCATGGAAAAACAAGCCCATCGACGAAAGAAGGCAGAAGCAAAATTAAAAGTTGACAATCAGCTTAGCAAACGCTAAGGAGAATGTAGGCAAAAGCATGCGCGCTCACGAGACGTTCTTCAAATTACTTTGACGTTCTCATTCGTATGTGTTATTATTTCCTATTACTTCTTCGCACGTGTCTTTCTCTTTACCTGTTCTCCTTTTCGGTGGCCTACAGATTGTCATTGGTTCTGCGTGATGAATGACCTGTTAGAACGGTCGTGTCAAGTCTATGAAGACCATTAGGACACATGCAAAGGTTCAATGAATAATTGTTTTAAAACTTTCTTCCACGAGGGTAGCTAAATAGGCTTGTGTATATAGTGCTTTCTAGTTTCCTGTAGCGCAGGCAGAATGAGAGGAACAGTGAAAGGCAAATGAGACAAACAAACAACGCTAACTTTCAGCAACAGATTTGATTCCAGTTCTTGTAGGCGTATGTACTTATACTCCTCAAAACATCATAGGACACCTGTAGAGTACGTGCAAAATATGAATGAAATTGGGAAAACCACACGCAGACAGTTTTGTGGCCAGGCTGATTATTTAGAAGGTTGTGCGTTGAACGAAAACAGAGGTAATCGAGGTATTTTTTTCATAGACAAATTGATGACTTACAGGTGCATGCGCTTCAATTTTGGTACTATAACGCTGTACGGTCGTCGGATTTTTCTGCCCATGAGCCATGTAAGGCTTCGCCTCAAAAATGCGGAAAGGTTTCTAGACTCCGACCGATCATCACGAAATACTTGTCGTGCTCTCGAACCGCAGACGGGATGCGCTCAGCATCTTAAGAGATTTGAATGGCGGCAAAAACATTACCACAACTGAAGCCATAACTCCTTTATGCACAGAAGTTTAATTCGCCCATACAACTGAATTTTATTCAAGTAGTGATGAAAACCTAGTGACAAGATTCTGTTCTCTATACGTAAATATTTCTTACACTTTTTATTTGCACACAGTGATGTGCCTACCTAAGGTAACCTCAATGCATCAAGGGTCGAGCAGTAATATTTTGTGTGTGCAAGCACCACAGTCGCTGTTTCCTAGCAGGCACAATGGCAACTTGCATGTCTCGCACATCCATGTCGTCCTTGAAGGCTGGGATTTTGTACTGCACATCCTCAAGAGAAAAGTGCATAACAGCTGTGTTTTACCAGTACTCAGGTGCGGGGCAGAATCCTGGAGGCTAACGAAAAGGGTTCTGCTTAAATTGAGGACGACGCAACGAGCTATGGAAAGACGAAGGATAGGTGAAACGTTAAGGGATAACAAAAGAGCAGACTAGGTGAGGGAACAAACGCGAGTTAAGGACACCTGAGTTGAAATCAAGAAAAAGAAATAAGCATGGGCAGGAACGTAATGAGGAGGGAAGATAACCGACGTTCATTAAGACTTACGGACTGGATTCCAAAGGAAGGGAAGCGTAGCAGGGGGCGGCAGAAAGTTAGTTGGGCGGATGAGATTAAGCAGTTTGCAGGGACAACATAGCCACAATTAGTACATGACCGGGGTAGTTGGAGAAGTATGGGAGAGGCATTTGCCGTGCAGTGGGTGTACCAAGCTGATGATGATGATGATGATGATGATGGTGATGATGATGATTATTGTATAGTCGACATAATGATTTCATATCATTATCTGAAATGCCTTGGTGAAGGAACCCCAAAAAGAACATATTTCATGTAAATTAGTTGGCGTGTACAATTTGAACAGTTGCTGAGCTTGGAGATTTGCGTCAGTGTAAGCTTCAAAAATAGGCATAAGTTGCAACTTGAATTTTTTGCTCTTTTCTATATGTTCTGATTAGAAAGTGGCACTTATTTAATGATAAATAGCTCAACGGTGATGAACTATCTAGGACGGACTCCCCATAGGCACCTTCACAGTAATGCGAGGATCTTCATCTTCATAAGCTCTTGTATAAGGCGGCTTACTCCCCGTCCGAACGACTTTTCTCGTACCGCTCTTTGTTTGCTTGTTCGAGTTAGTGTACCATCAGTGTCAAAGTCAGTCCCGCTGTCATGTGATTTGTCACCCCTTGCGAAACCACCAGAGTGAGATTGCATTCCCACAAAGCCCTGATACAAAACAACCGGCAACGATTGTAGAAAATCGGTCCTCCAAGACCCTTCATGCGTGGTGGTCATGGACACCGTAATTAGGCGGTGGCAATTCTCTTGAACCATGTAAACTTGCTACACATATATTGCCTTATTCCGTGCTTGTAATATCTTAAGGACCGAACTTAAGTTTATTTCCATGGACGACTTCTGGGTTCCGCGCGTGTCACGTCATGGAAATAATCGCGGCCGTGCCAAAATGTTGCACAAGTGACAATAGAGCTGAAAGTCTGTGTGTTACCGGACTTGATAGCGGGCTCTTGAAAGGTTGCACCCCTTCGAAGTCGACATGCAGGGCTCGGAGGCTTCAAGAGAAAAAAATTCCGAAAAAGTGGTCACCCAAGGTTACCAGCGTGTCAGATAAAGTCAAGATAAATGATTTCAGCCATGATTGCAGCATGTGGTATATTGGGTGCTACCAACTGTACATAGCCAAAATCACCGAAAAGCGTCAATTGGGGCTTCTACAAGCATGTTCCAATCGGGATTTTTGTATTTTAATGTCTGCCTAACCTGACTAACCTAACTCCGAAAGGGAAAACAATTGAGTGGTTTTTTCATTAGTCATAGCTGTGTTTATCTGCCTTCGCGCACAACTATTAGTACTATTAGTATACCGTTTCATAACAAAGTAGTAGGCAGTTCGGCATGGTTCCTTGCCAGACGTTGCAAAGTAAATTTAATATAATGCACCATAATGAAGAATCAGATAAAATAAGCACGCATGAACGGAAAAATATGATCAAAGCGGCAGAAAAATTTAATAAAATACTGTTTCATCACGCCCTTTGCGTGCTATAAGCAATCATTGAGCAATTTCTGTTTCCATTAAATGTAGGACGTGATACACAGTAAGATTCTAGAGAGATTAGGAGATTAGGATTCTATGAACCCATTGCACCGCAGTTACTCTAGGCAGCACAAGGCTTGGTTATAGTTTTTTTGCCATTGTCTTCTTCAATATTGCTTCTACCGCCAGTGGAATATCGGCACCGGATTGTGGTTTCAAAAATCACTATTCGCGCGAATTTTAGGGTTGTACAGGTATATTTGGTTCCAACATCGATGGGGTTTAAGACAGCGAGACATCCAGCAGTCAGGTACCGGAATTTTGTGTTTGCGATACGTTTCTGGCTATGTTTCTATATCTCAGTAAACACGCCCATTAGCACTCAACCCCCACCTTATTGTAGCCGCCGAAGCAGTGAATCAAGCACGTGATGTCGTGCTCAGCTACAGAATATCAAAGACACCCAGCCACCGAGCCACCAGCGCAAATTCGTTGATAGTCTATAACATTGTTCAGTGCGTAGCGGCTAAAAAAATACCATGCAGATTGAACGCAACGTTGGAAGCTAGATGACACGAAGCTAGTTTGAGGTAGCAGCAGTGAAGGATGACACAAGCGCAACCTCACCACCCTTAGCTTTCTGCGCCACGAGGAAGGAGGCAAATTGTGACATGCTTGTCGAAGGAGGAATGTTGATCACAGGCATTGAAGCTTCGTACCCGGTGTGCCAGAATGGCGCATCTATTCCGGGGGATAGCGCACGCTGCCAGTGGGATATACCCTGTGCCGAAGTTGTCTGTTCGGGTATGTGCCCAATGGCGCTAAGCCAAGTAACCCAAGCTGTATACTAGGCCAGGCAGCATAGCAACGGGAATTTTTCTATTTGTGCACGTAGCCCGGGGTTGCAGTCCCGCTGCGATCATTTTATTGGGGCCAGGTATTTGCATAATCATTACCTCAGTGTTCTTCATTCGTCTGACATCAGCCAGGGTAACCTCACTTGCTGAACAATAAAAAAAAGAATTTCAATTGGCGAAGCAGCAGCCGCACACACCCAGTGTCGCAAGTTGTCTGTATATATCCGTAAATGTATCCGATGAGGAAACGGCAACGACGAATGCCAAATTGCAGGTATAAGGCAAAGAAAGCTTCGCTTTAAGTGAACCACATTGAACACATTAAAGAAGGGCGTGAGTTGCAGTAATCTACCTGAGTAACCAGAGCCGTAGCACATGGTGATCAGCGTCTTCATACTATTTTTACCCCTGAGGCTAACCAAATCATTTATTCTCCTGAGCACTTCGCATTAGGATCGGCGAGCCAGTTAATTTCTTGAAGGAAGTGGTAAAATTTTTAAACAATGCTTCTAACGGTAGTACAACGGAGATTGTTTAACGTTTCACTCATGATATTCTCTCCATTGCCCTCAAAATTAGTGATTCACAGTTGAGGCGATTGGTGCCAAAAAACGTGCACTCGCCAAGAATGAAATAAAAATAAAAAGAATGAACCGACGTTTCGGGCCCCGTACGGGTCCCTTGATCACAATGAAGATGTAAGCATGGGCGCGCGGCTATTTATCGGTGAGGTGGCGCAGTGTTCGTCTGTATATCTCGGGAAGATTACCCCGCGTCCTGTTTATCGTGTGTCTAGTTCGTGTGTCGTGTCGTGTGTCTGATCGTGTGTCTAGATCGTGTGTCTAACACGCGGACTACCCGGGAGTGATCTACAAGATACCCTGCAAGGAGTGTGACGCGTCGTATATCGGCAAGAGCAAAAAAAAAATTTAAACGGCGCTTGAGACAACACATGAATGACGTCGCCAAGAGCCACACAGCCGCGAACGCCCTGGCGGAGCATCACGAACTAACCGGACACATCATTGACTGGGACTCGGCAGCCATCATCGCAAAAGAAAAACACATATCTGCCCGTTGGCTTTTAGAATCATTTCACATCCAATCAACTAGACACACGATAAACAGGACGCGGGGTAATCTTCCCGAGATATACACACGAACACTGCGCCACCTCACCCATAAATAGCCGCGCGCCCATGCTTACATCTTCATTGTGATTAAGGGACCCGTACGGGGCCCGAAACGTCGGTTCTTTTTTTTATTTTTATTTCATTCTTGGCGAGTGCACGTTTTTTGGCACCATTATGTTTCCTCGCCAGACGAGTTTTCGTCGAACACTTGACTAAGTTAAGGCTATTCTAGTTTATTGCCGTTTCTTCCAGGCTTTCATTGTATTTGGTCAGTACGAGAAGATGCTGCAGTTTGCTACGTTCAAGAACACCGTCTGCAACGAGTTTCGGCATCCTGAGCCGGTGAATCCAAACGAAACGCTGTTCATATTCTACACCAGCGGCACCACTAGACACCCAAAGGGGGCTCTGGTTACACAAAGGAACTACGTTGCCCAAGTGTTCGGATTTGTGTGAGCGTTCAATGACTTATTCAATGCCATCAAATAATGAAATATTAGAACATGGCGGACGCCACAGGTGCAAAGGTGGACTGACCGATAAAAGTGGTGATTTGGGCGTGTTTGTAAGACTTTTTCAAATGGTTTTGAGCTAGATTATACGGACAAAGAAAGGGAGCAGACTGGTGGGCTAGTTGGAACTGCATAACTTGAGGCAAAGCGCAAGAAAACACGAAGACAAGAGAAGGAAAAGAAGACGCAGCGCTACTAACAACTTTATTTTTATTGCCCATGGTTACCACATGTATACCATTGTACAACAGGCCAATATCGCCGCATCAATTTTCTTTCCGGCACAATCATCAACTACAGACGGCTACCACGATTGAAGCAGGATTTCTTTCTTTTTTTGACAGCGCGCAAATGGGCGAGTTACAAATTTATAATTTCTAATCATTTCAAATGCCTCTATGATCTCCCTAGTGACTTTATCTAGGTTCCTAGATATCGCTTTTAATTTGTCGAACAGGGTTTACAACAACAACGCAAGTGGTGCGCGGCTAGCATCTCTGCCTGCTCTCTAGACATTGAAGGCTTTACTCATCACCTCAAAAGAAGCTACTTCAATGCGTCGAAGACGTCATTGACAACCGCGCCATAGTGGGCTTCCAGAATGAAGTCCGTCTAAGCGCTAACCAGTTTTTAGAACATTTAAAATTTTACTTGTTTGACGTAAGGTGCTTGGAGTGACTTAACGTTTTTACAGAGGGAAGGCGTATGCGTTGCATCCTGCCTTGCGCCTCTCTTAAGCAACCTATTTCTCGTTCATTACAACAGGATTATGTGCACTAGTCTGAATGGATCAGAGGTTGCTAGAGTTGCTTGGTATGTTGAGGATTATCTAGTATTTTTCCAATGTGAAAATAAACGCTGGGCTTCTGCCATGTCTGCTGTTTGTGCAGTTTTTCGCGAGTGCCTCCAACCTCTTATTTTGTCATGTGAAGAGCCTGCTAATAGTTCCATTATATTTTTAGATCTCTCGCTCGTTTTTTCAAGCAGTCGTGTGCTGGCGCAAAGAGCCCCTAGGGAAGAAAGCCATTCTACCATTTTCATCAGCGCATTCCAAACTAGTTAAGTGGGGCATCATTAAACTTTGTTTTCAAAACGCTCTTCTAAAATCCCGTCATCATCTAGTACACAGGAGCTTCGAAAGCCAAGTATCGCGCCTAAGCGCAGCTGGCTTCCCCTTGCAAATGCTGACAGCAGTGGCTGGCAGCATGTTAAGAAGACGTGACCACCCGCATTCCACTACCCGACAGAGCAGGAACAGAAAAGTGGTTGTCATGCCGTACTTGCACTAAGGTAGTCATAATGTGAAGAAAATTGGGAACCGTGTTGGCGTTGAAGTCTTTTCATCTCCTTTGAAATTATCTGCTTTGTGCGTGAAATTTAACAATACTGCAAAGAGGTGCCATGACTGCAATAAAAAACACCGAGAACCGTTTGTTTCGTGCATGGAAGGAGCGGCGTACCGTATTCCATTAGACTGTGGGAAGGAATATATTGGTCAGATGGGAAGGTGCCTCAATGGTCGCTTACAGGAACATTCGAAG
This sequence comes from Dermacentor albipictus, assembly GCF_038994185.2. Classification (NCBI taxonomy): domain Eukaryota; kingdom Metazoa; phylum Arthropoda; class Arachnida; order Ixodida; family Ixodidae; genus Dermacentor; species Dermacentor albipictus. The sequence goes on along the minus strand of NW_027225566.1, from coordinate 9,953,076 downwards.
AATGCTAATAATCTCGTGAAGACTAGTTATCTAGCCGCGTACTGCTCGCGTTCTGGCTGTAAACCCTTGTTAGTCAAATGAAAAGCGATATCTAGGAACCCAGATAAAGTCACTAGGGAGATCATTAAGCATCCGAAATGATTAGAAATGATAAATATGTAAATTGCCCATATGTGTCGCTGTCAGAAAAAAAATCATGTCTCTATCGTGGTAGCGGCCTGTAGTGAATGAATGTGCCCGAAAAAAATCTATTTTGCGGTGCTGGCCTATTGTACGATTGTATATATGTGGTATCCATGTGCAACAAAAATTCAGTTGTTAGTTGTGCTGCGTCTTCGTTTTCTTCTCTTGTCCTCGCTTTGTTGTGCGCTTTGCCTCAAGTTACAAAGAAAGGGAGTACAGGACACAAGAAGCGCTATTTACAACTCATTTCTTTCGAAACAAAACATGCAGTAATATAGCTAAGATGCACTAATATGTTTGACCAAGCTTTGCAACCAGCATAATTACTGAAAAAAAGCTTCCATGGATTTCTTCTGTGCTACATGTGCAAGCGAAAGTAGGTTATGTGTTATTTCTGGCTGCATGAAGTAGGGTAGAATGCTCCCTGAGCGTAAGCGGGCGATCTCTGCGTCAAGTCATAAAAAATGTGGCTGGGTTTCCAAATTCCTAAAATGAGCAATTCTGCAAATGGACGGGTAGAGTTGGGGCCAGGAAGCTGTTGACTACAGCCGGAATGACTCTGGACGATCGTTAATGAGCAACTGCGTCAGACGCTGTATTTTGAAACCGACTAAAAATTGCCTTTTCATGTCTTTACACCTAAGGGAAAGGGGGGCCGCATGCCACACAAATTCTCCCACGAGTTAGGTAAGCAAGATGATTAATTCCGATGCGTAGGTCATCAGCGTTTTTTTTTTGTTTCCTTTTCTCTCATTGACTGTCTTTCTGATACTGGTGGTTATGTACAAACATATATATTTCCTAAGAAACGTTATTTGGAAATGCGTCAGTGATTGAGTATGTTCAGCAATAAAGAAAAAATTATATTTACGTACACCTCCATTTTTTCATGCATTCTCATCAATTCCTGTCCTCCTACACTGCAATTACAAAGCAAAGTACGAGTGAATACATAAATAAGTGAGTAACTAAATATATAAGTCTATAAGCAAATAAGTAAAAATGCAATTTCATGCGAAAGTAGCAGACGTATGAGTTTTCGGCCATAAATTATTGAAAGTAGTGCTCTTGGGCACTGCAGTGACAAACAGGTGATGATATGGAATGCTGAAGAAGTTCTCAAAAAGCGATTGTACGGTCACTACTGCTCTTGCGAAAGAAGGCACCACGCAATGCATGGATGAGAAACTGGATATCTACTTAAAATTTTGATTATGCTATTGATGATATCTCATTCAGCTCTTTATATTTGACGTGTGAAACTCGGACGCATGAGCTTCGTATGCAGCTTTTTAGCATTCCCATGTCTTAACTTAAGTGAAACCGCGAAGCCGCACAATGTTAAATGCACCGTGCTTTCACTAATTCTACACCTTAAAACAGCGGTAAAAACCCTCAACACCCATACAAGTCTTGTGAGATCAAGACAATTGACAAAACAAACCGCTAATACTCCTGAGAAAAAAAGGAAGAGGGATATATAAAACTACAGTGCTACGTGAAAAAAATGCAGAAAGCTCCTGTAAGAGTCTAAAAGGCTTCCTCATAATCGGAAGAAATGTGAACCCTGCATCACGCCACAAACGCACGCTGTCCACAGGGCATTTCGTTGCAAGCAGGAGATGCATGAAACGTCCCGTTATGAACCATTCTACGTGGTTTGTTTACTACGTGTGCTTTTGCCGCTGTCGCTTCGGAAACCCGCTATTCTCGCGGACAGCGCATGCAGCGTGTACCTTTTTATACGTGTGCCAATGTTGTGGGCACCACGTTTTTCGCAATACGGTATGCTGCGAAAGGTGGGCAGCGCAAAAAACCATCGGCGTTACAGAGCGTTCAAGGCAAATAATGTGTATCACTCTCACAAAGCAGCGAATTGTTTGTTGTATGTATGCTGTATAAGACACGGAACGATTTAAAGATATGATGGGACAAGAAAGTGGACCATATATCCCTGCAAAAACTAATGATTCCGCGCGTTAATACATTTCCAGTGAAGCCTATACAGCAGTGCCTATAGAGTACCCATGCTTGCTAAATTTTCTTCACTGTAATAAATACCCCGAAGACACAAAGCGGCTCTGGTGCCGTCATCAAGACTTTCTTGCAGATCAAGGACGGCTACTTACTCAGGTGTACTTTCTCTACGCTAAGTCTTGTGATGCAGTAACAAAATCATGACTAATAAACAACCGACCAACACTATCAACCCTCCTTCCCAACTTATTTGCGTGTAACTGAGGGTTGCAGTAAGATTTAAATTTGTTGAATCTATACCTGTACTGTTACGCAAGGCAAGGAGACTTCCTCAGCCTTTCTAACAGCATGTGCTGCTTTTCACGGGTACTAGCTTCATTAAATAACCACTAGCCATCTTACTGCAAAATAAGATTTTTCTTCAAACATCTACTTCCATCGTAAGTGGGCAATTCTGGTAATTTATATTATCAATTCATCTCCTGCATCACTGAGAAATTATCTAAAATCCGTGTCACTCAAAAAGGCTTTAAGACGCTCCGTCGTCATTGTATAAAGCCATAGTAGATAAGTTTGTATTAACCCGCCGTGGTTGCTTAATGACTATGGCGTTGGCTGCTGAGCACGAGCTCGCGGGATCAAATCCCAGCCACGGCGACCGCATTTCGATGGGGGAGAAACGCGAAAATACCCCTGTACCGAGATTTAGGTGCACGTTGACGAACCCCAGGTGGTCCCAATTTCCGGAGTCCCCCACTACGAAGTTCCACGTAATCAGAAAGTGGTTTTGGCACGTAAAACCCCATAATTTTTAAGTTCGTATTAGAGCGGAAAGCTCGTCATTTCTGAATTACCTACACTAATCTTGACCATTCGAGTTTCTACTGCGTGTTGGCACAATCATGACTCCTCTCTTTCTTCTTTATTGTGCAGGTCAGTCAGGAGCCTATTCACGGAAGCTGAAGAGTACATAGGGCTCCTGCCCATCGCACACCCCTTGGGTCTTTGCATGTTGTGCGCGAAACTGGCTTTGGGTCACAAGACGGTGACGTTGAGCTCGCTGCACATCGAGCGCTTCTTCGCAGCAGTGCCGTCATGCAAGGTGAAAATGTTAGAGGCCCTTATGCCTCCTTACGCGCATCGAATGCGAAAGTATTCTGACTATTCCGCGGGAGACTTTTCATTTTGTCATGTGCTCGAATTGGGCAACATCAATTTTCTGGTTTTCAACGTCGGTAAACTCCGCTTTCGAATTGGCGAAAGTCGATTTTGGGGGTAGACTACCCAAATTTTGTCGGTGGGCCAAGTCAATTTTGAGAGTGGGCCAGGTCGGTCTTCAAAATGCGTGAACAGAAATCTCACGTTGTGAAAAGTGAGTTTTGAGGGCCGGTAACCGCCATTTTGGGGTTGGGCCAAGTGAACTATGGGAATTGGCCAGGTTGGTTTGGAAAGTGAGCCAACTCAGTTCTGCAGTTGCGCAAAGATATTTTTTTAGGTGACGGCCACCTAAGTTTCGGGGCTGGGCCAAGTCAGTTTTGAGAGTGCGCAAAGTCCATCGTTTGCGTGTGGGCCACGGCGTCCGTCCCACGCTGGGGCTGTTCACCGCGAGGTTTCGCAGTGCGATCCGCAGCAGGTCCAGCACCGGAAACCTGGCATCATCACTTGATCACGTGGGTTATCCTGCCATCGGATCCTAACTCCAGATGCCAGCTGGATTTCCGCTTAACAGGGCATAGTAGCCTCGTGCGCGACCGATGGCAGCCTTTGTCGTCTGCTGTACGCTGTGGTTAGAATAGCTTCATTTTCATGCGTTTTCCCCCGCTGTCACGGCGTCTCGCGTAGTTCGTTGTTCTCCAATTACTGTGTGTATATTTCATAGTTTTATATTTATAAATGAAAGCATTAGGAAGGCAAAAAACGTTGTATATTTAATGTGTCTGCTATATCTCCCCCAGCCGGTGTGGCAGCCCAATTGTTTCGCCGTTCCGCTGCTAAGCTCAAGCTGGCTGATTCGACCCCAACCGCGGAGGCTGCATTTAGATGGGGGCGAAATGCGAGAACGCTCTCCTATACTTAAATTTAGGCGCACGAAAAAGAACCATATGTGGTGAGATTAAACCCGATGACCTCCATTACGACTGGCCTCATAATTTTTTGGTAGTTTTGGCGCATAAAATCCCAAAATATCATTTTTAATGAAAAAATCATGCAACAATAGCCCTCGCGGGCAGGGACGAGGCATCGTGACTCAGTCCTAAAATATTACTCAGAACGAGAAAACGAGAGCCTACGTAGTTTTGGGAATGAAGCACTATCGCAGGACTCATTCCATAAATTTTGCGTTGGTTAAGTAGCATTGTAGGTGAGTACCAATATATTGTAGCGAAGAAGACTGGCGCGCCCTATGGTCGCACTATCATCATCGGCCCGCCGACGAAGAGGGACTCTTTTATTCTTTATTCTTTATTCAAGAATTAAGAATACTCGCGCTCTCGGTGTCTGGCGCTCGAAAAATTATCAGTTTCATGCTGGTGTATTTAAGCGTACTGTTATTCGAGCCAAAGAGGAATACGATATTAGACATTACGATCATCTATCTAATTCAAAAAATAAGCGTGCTTTATTTTCATTCCTTCGTGCTAGGAAGGTGCTACCAACACCCTTAACATTAGATTCAATTGTTTTGACCCCGCAGGAACTGAGCACCTCCCTAGAAGGGATTGCCGAAGGCTTAGAAAATCGATTTACGGCCAGGCTTCCGGCTATTCATTCTACATTAGGTCCTTGGGATGACTTTACTCCAATTTCCTTAGCTGAACTAAATGAGACTGCAATATGTTTACCGAATTCAGCCCCTGGCCCTGATGGCGTCACAAATGCAATGTTAAAAATATTGTTACATGAATCGCCTAACGTTCTTTTAGACCTGGTGAATTATTCAGTTAAATATGCATGGATTCCGTTGCACTGGAAGCTTGCCAAGGTAATATTGATGCTTAAGAAACAAGAAGGAAGGTATGTATTGGAGAACATTAGGCCCATTGCGCTTACATCAAACGTAGTAAAATTCATTGAGAGGCTTCTTCACCGTCGCATCATGAAATTTAATAATGATAATTCCATTCTTAGTCCCGGTCAGATTGGTTTCAGGGCCGGCTGCTCCATCTGGCATGCCCACGTCGACTTAGAAAGCCGAATACAACTCGCTCGACGTCATAAGCAATACGCTGCCTTAGTGACGCTCGATATCGCTAAAGCATACGACACTGTGGAGCGCACTAAATTGATCAATCGGTTAACTTCCTGTGGTGTTCCTGGATATATAGTAGCGTGGATTTGGTCATTCTTAGGTGAAAGAGAATTCTATTGCTACGAAAGCGGCGTTTCTTCTTCTAGACACAAACAAACGAGAGGCGTACTGCAAGGCTCAGTTCTTTCCCCGGTACTTCTTAATATTCTCATGAGCACACTACCTTGTCATCAAGAAATAACTACTTATGTTTATGCAGACGATATTGCGTTTTTTGCATCTGCAAACGATATCCACACGCTATACCAACGACTGCAAACTTACCTTTATGATCTGGAGATGTGGTTAGATGCTAGTCACTTCACCCTCAATGCCAGCAAATCTGCTGTTCTCGTATTTCCGATACGTGACATAGTGCACAATTCATTGTCTAACCACCTTCAAGACATACCACAGGTGGAATCTGTTAAATACCTCGGAATTATTTATAACGCCTCTCTCAACTGGCGCTCACACATAGATCATTTGACTGGGAAAGGTACCCGTGCAATTGGCATATTGCGTAGGCTGAGCAGTCGTCGAATAGGATTGAGAAGAGATACACTCCTAATGATATATCGTATGTACGCTCGCCCTGTATTAGAATTTGGTTGCGTGCTCTTCTCTGGAGCTCCAGCCTACATGTCCCGTCCTCTAATCCTCTTAGAAAGAGAAGCATTACGTCTGTGTTTAGGTCTTCCTAAATTTATTGCAAATTCTATTCTTTATCTAGAATCCCGTGTTCCGCCACTTTCTTGCAGGTTCCGGCTTTTGACGGTGCAGACGTTCTTACGGATTTACGAATCACCACTGCGTCATTCCCAAATAATCTTTATTTCACAACCTGCGTTGTTTTTCGGTGTCATCTCGCCGCGACTACATAACCCGCAAATTATATTCGTGCAAAAATTACTTGACTCTTTGAGCGTGCGCATATGCGATGTTCTTCCTATTACCGACAGAGCTGTTGCCATGGATATTCAATTTGATGACATCTTTCCTAATAATGCAAAATTACTTCCACACCGTATTCTAGACGGTATATTACAAGGTCACCTGAAAAGCCTTCAAACAAACGTTGTAATTGCTACAGATGCTTCACAACGTGAAGAAAAGTCAGGTGTAGGAATATTTTCCCCGATTCTCTATTGGACATTTTCTCTTCGGCTGCCAGATTTCACACCAATTTTTTTAGCCGAATTCATGGCCGTGGTGCTGGCATTACGCAAATTAGGACCATCAATTACGTCAGCCGTGATAGCTGCTGATTCTTTATCATTGTGCTCATCCCTTACTGCTTCTAGTGATTCTCGCGTGATGAGGACATTTCAATCATTGGTACCTGGTTACTTGAGAAGCGTGCGTTTGATTTGGCTGCCCGGCCATAAAGGACTAATCATTGATGAAATTGCAGACTCTCAAGCCAAGGCATCGATAAGTGGCCCGATTCTTCCTTGCTGCCCTTTGACTGCTTATGTAACTGCAGCTAGGTTTCGCAGGAGCATCATTATACAGTCAGTATCAGGCTCCGCATTTACTAACTCTGTGGATTACGGACATCTCCTGCACCCTTGGAACAGAGATTTTTGCCGAACACGGAAAATTGAAGTGTCCATCACGAAGCTGCGCTGCCGTATACCTGCATTGAACTTCTACCTCCACAGGTCTGGTCTGGTCCCCTCACCATTATGCTCATTCTGTGGCGAAGCGGAGACAATCGACCATTTCTTGTTGTCTTGCAGACGTTTTTCTATTATAAGAAAACGACTACTCGAAATCCCGCTTCCCTCTATTGGTCTGACTTTATCAGTGCCTGTGATCCTATCTTTTGGAGCCTCCATTGTTGGGTTCAGCAACAGACATGTTTGCTTGGCGATCCAAAATTACCTCATTGAAACTAATCGATTTCCATGTTAGATTGATCGTTCTCCCTCCCAACCATAGCTTTCTTTTATTTTTTATGTTTTATTAATTATTATTGTTATTATTATTATTATCTTATACCCGGTTTTCATCTGATTATTTCCTTTTTTCTCCAAACACAAAACGTTTACTTTTAAACTCACACGCCCAAATTGTTAACTCCCTTGTTATCATTATTATTTTAGGCACCTAATTAAACTGCCCCATTCTTGGCCAATCCCCCACTGTGGGTATGTGCCACGGCCACTCAGGACAACAACAACAACAACTACTGAATCGGTCACGTTCCTGACTGCTCAATAAACCGCATTACATATTTGGTGGAGCTGTGGCAGGTAGTACTTCCCCAACCACCCTGGAACTACGTAATCGGGCAATGCTGGCCATCCTGGCTGACGACGCCAGCCAAATAACGCCTCCGGCATCGCCAACATTGATTTGTGCTGGCTGATTGCGTCAACGCAATCCTCCGATCTTCAGCAGTTCCGACGAATAGGACGTGGAAGGTTGGCTCTCGACATATTAGTGGGTGAGTGCCCACAATAAATGGGACGATGCTGCGAAGCTCAGTTACGTGAACTTCTATCTCACGGGTGTCGCTAGCCTGTGGTACCACAACCACGAATCCGACCTCAGCACCTGGCCAGATTTCAAGGCACGCATTACGCAATTCTCCGGTCACCCTGAGGTGCGGAAGCTTCTTGCCAAACGCGTTTGCGCAGCCGTTCCCAGCAACACGGTGAAAACTTCACCACGTACATAGAAGACGTTGTGGACCTTTGCAAGCGCGTTGATCCATCGATGACTGAGTCTGACAAGATCTGTCACGTCATGAAGGGCATCGAAGACGACGCATTCCAAATGCTCCTCTTGAAAAGCCGGCGGACCATGGTCGAAGTCGCTCAACTTTGTCAAAGCTACGATGAACTCAGGAGGCAACGTCCACTCACTCGACGTTCTTCGGTCCCCGATACTTCCTTTGCAAGTTTAGCCGCTGTGACTAACAACCACCATCTGCTCGGCGAAATCAAGGAATTTATACGCTCCGATGTCGCCCGCCAGCTATCCCTACGCACCGCCGTCCCAGGGCCTACGCCATCCTTGGCCCCTACGTTGCATCAGATGCTGCAGGAACAAGTGTCCGAAGCTCTTCAGTCCCCTCGTGCAGCGCCACCATTGCCTGTACCTCTAAGCTACGCCGAGGTTGCAGCATGACCACCGCCATCGACGTTTTCAGCACCACCGTTTGCTGCACCGCCACGTCCAATCCCTCCAGTGTACGCCACCAGATCGCCAGCAAGCACGGGACCCTGGCGTAAACCCGACAATCACCACGTGTGCTTCTGTGGAATCCCTGGTCACGTGCCACGGCACTGTCGCCGTCGCTTACGGCTTCGCGGTAATGACCAACCTGTCCGCTCGTACGCTTCGCCAGCTTCGTCCTTCTCGCCACCAAATGACTGGCACTTGCCGTCTACGAGCAACGTCATTCGTTCTGCTCGTGATCGTCGCTCGCCGTCCCTTCGTAGCCGCTCACTTTCCCCCATGCGGCGGCGTCCGGCCCCATCGGAGCAGGAAAACTAGCTACCGCAACTCAAGAGGCGAGAACTGTGTCCCAGTCGAACCACACAAAGCCTCGCTCTCTCCCGACGAACGTAATCGAAGTATCTGTAGAAGGAGTCGTCACACTGATAGTAGTCGATACAGGTGCCACCGTTTCAGTAGTTACGGAAGAACTTTGCCGCATGCTTCGAAAAGTAATGACGCCCTTATCTGCGCTGTCACTCTGGACAGCAAGTTGTCAGTGCATTACCCCTGTTGCCGCATGTACCACCCGCATCCTCATTCAAGGATACACGTATACAGTCGAGTTCGTCGACCTCTCATCCTGTTCATCCGAGCTCATCTTAGGGTGGGACTACCTTTCCGATCATCAGGCCATCATTGATTGTTCTCGCGCCGAAGTTGAATTTTCTCCGCTTCCCGATACCCGTTTACATGACTAACAATTCTGGTGACAAACTGGCCGTTACAGAACACACCACGACCCCTCTGTACTCTTCTGTGATTGCCAATGCCTGCTCTACTTTTGCCATTGACATTATTGCCCCGTTTGTCCCATCGGATATTTTTGTTCGCCGACGGTGTTCACTTCCCTTCGCTGTCCTGTCAGTGGTGGCTGCACGCAACTTCTTGTTTCCAACACTAAGGCCACGCCCCTCATCTTACGTCGTGGCGAGTGCCTTGGACGTCTTCAGCCTGCCGACTCAGTGACCATCTTTGTCGCACCTTTTGACAACACCTGTTCAGACGTGAACGCGATTTATAGCTTGCGTTGTTCCAAGCCTACGCAAGACGTCTTCCATAGCTCAGTAAGGGCTCTCCTGAGCCTTACGCAGCGTTTGCAGCTTCTCAGCTTTCTACGCAAATACCAATCTACGTTCGACCTTCAACAAGCGCCACTAGGCCGCACATGGACTGTACGTCACGAGATCGACACCGACACTCACTCACCATTGCGCCAGAGGCCTTATCGTGAATCACCCGCGGAGCGCCGTGTTATTGAAAATAAAGTAAGCGAAATGCTTGAGCGTGGAGTGGGTCAACCCTCTAATAGTCCCTGGTCGTCACCTGTAGTCCTGGTTAAGAAAAAAGATTGCTCAATTCGATTTTGCGTAGATTACCGCCGTCTTAATAACATAACTCGCCGAGACGTCTACCTTACCACGCATCGACGATGCTCAGGATTGTTTGCAAGGCGTAGAGTAATTTTCTTTGCTCGATTTACGCTCAGGCTATTGGCAAGTGCCTATGAATCCTGCCGATCGCCCGAAGGCAGCCTTTGGGACCCTAGACAATATATATGAATTCAACGTTATGCCGTTTGGGCTTTGCAGCGCCCATGCTACATTCGAACGAATGATACACAATCTCCTTCATGGGGTAAAATGGAAGACATGCCCATGTTACCTTGACGATGTCGTCGTCTTTTCTCCAGAGTTTTCCGCATATATGTACCATCTCGAACAAGTCCTACAGTGCATCACCGAGGCAGGCCTCTAGCTCAACTTCAAGAAATGTCGCTTTGGAGCCAAGAAGCTTGCAATACGTGGACACGTCGTATCGAAAGATGGCATACTACCTGATGCTTCCAAACTTCGCGCCGTCGCCGAATTCCCGAAACCCACGTCCATGAAAGAACTTCGCAGCTTTATCGGGCTCTGCTCCTATTTTCGCCGTTTTATCCGGAATTTAGCTTCTATCATTGCTCCCTTCACTCAGCTGCTTCGCGGCGACACACGACTAATTGGGCCACAGCTTGCGACGATGCTTTTGAAACAATGCGGCGTTTGCTCACTTCGCCTCCCGTACTGCGCCATTTCGACCCCACGGCCCCCACGGAAGTCTACACCGACGTCAGTGGCATAGGACTTGGTGCCGTGCTTGCGCAGCGAAAAAATGGGCATGATGAATACGCAGTAGCCTACGCAAGCCGAACACTAACGAAAGCGGAATCCAACTACTCCGTCACCGAAAAGGAGTGCCTGGCTATCATCGTCGCTCGTCTCGGTGGAACCAAAATATACCGCAAGATCGATTTGATGAGCCCGTACCACCAAGGTCCTGTCGAACTCATGGACATTCCGAAGACAGCAATCACTATTCCGTTCACACTATTTCAGTTCCTACGTATGCCTTAAGGTTTCAAGAATGCGTAGCAAACTTCTCAAAGGTTCTTGTACCAGGTTAGGCGCGGACTCCCGTTCATTTTCTTCTACTTGGACGACATTCTCGTTGCAATTCGCACAGACGAAGAGCACAAAAGCACCTTCGCCTTCTGTTTGAGCGACTGGATGAACGCGCCCTTTTCGTGCTGCCCCAGAAATGCATTTTTGTTGTTTTCTCGGCCATCGCATTTCACTCCAACAAATCAAGCCACTGAAATCACGGGTGCCGGCAATCGAGGATTTCTCCTTTCCAACCTCCTCCTGAAAGTTGCGCGAATTTCTTGGACTTATAAATTTTCCCCGGCCACTTCATACCATCTTGAGCTCAATTTCATCAGCCGCTTATCTACCTGCTGCGTCGCGACTAAAAAATAAATAACATAAAACTGTTTACCTTCCACTGGCCCTAGGTGCACAAACAGTCCTTCGAGGATGCGAAAACGTGGTTGGAGGCAGCAGTGTTGCTTATTCATACGTTGCCCGACGCACCAACTCGCCTTATGGTAGGCGCGTCGACTACGGCAGCGGGTAAAGTACTGCTGCAGTGGGATTATATAGACTGGAGGCCGCTGGGCTTCTCAATATGCCTCAAGCCTACAGATGTTGACTAAAGGGCCTTCGGGAGGGTGACCTTGGCCATTTATTGCACTGCAGGCGTCTATGTTTTCTTCTTGAAGGCTTTCACATTCTGACCAACCGGAAGCCATCGACCTTCGTTTTCAAGAACAGCAGTTCTTCGAAATCGGGACGTGACCTTCGGTAACTCTCCTTTATATCCGAATTTTCAACCGACATCCGCCATATCTCTGGGACAGAAAATCAAGCAGCTCACGCACTGTGCCAGATGGGCGCTGTGCCTGCTGGCCCTGTGGATTTTCAAGCTCTAGCCTTCGCTTAGCACTATGACCCCGAGCTGTGCCGATTGCGGGAAAAAAGGCTCGTCGTTCCAACTTGTGGAGGTGCTGCTTCCGTACACAACAGCATTGGTTACGTGCGACATATTGCACGCAGCTCCTCGGCCGTTCGTGCCCGGGCAGTTTCGGCGGCCAATATTCGATTCACTCCACAGCCTAGGCCATCCCGACATGAGAACGACACAGAGACTTATCACAGGCCGCTTCGTCTGTCAGCAACAAAGATGTTCGAAGCTGGGCTAGAAGCTGCCAAACCTGTGAAGCTGTGAAAGTGATTCGGCCCACGTGTTCAGCGGTGCAGCAATTTCGACAACCACATGGCCGTTTAGATCACTTGCGATTAGACTTTGTAGGGCCTCTTCTGCCATGAGAAGTTTGCGGTACCTCCTCACATGTGTCGACTAGCACTCAAGGTGGCTTGAGGTGACGCCTCTAAGACATCTGCCGAAACAGTGGCGGAAGCATTTGTTCCTAGGTGCGTGTCATGGTACTGTTGCCCTTTGCGAATAACTACTGACCGAGGCGGATAATTCCACAGCTCGCTTTTATTCTGCCCTGGGGAAACTGCTTGTCACGCGCCTTCATAACACCATGGCTTACACTGCACAGAGGAAAGGCATAGTCTAGCGACTCCACCGACAAATGAAGGCGTCAGTGGACGCCACGCTCGACATACAGCACAGGGTGGAAGGGTGAAAGGGCTACCCCTAGTAGTATTGGGGTTGCGAACGACAAGAAATGATGACCTCGGAGTCAGCTCAACCGAGATTCTCTATGGATCAGGAATCCGCCTTCTAGGCCAGTTTTTCGGCACCCAGCAAGGCGGCGGCTGCGCAGCACTAAGAGCGGATACATTCCTGGCTCGACCAGCTTCAACCTAAACCCTACCGTATTGCCTGCGGGCAGCCTGTGTTTAGTTCCCCGACAATGAACACAGCCAGGCACGTGGTTCTGGGGCGCGACTCTATCAAGCCACCATTTACACCTTCGTATGAAGGCCACTTTTCTGTGATTTCGCGTTCAGAAAAAACCTTGAAGACTGACGTTCGTCGCTAAGAAGGGACAGTGTCCTGCGACCACGTGAAACCAGCCTATCTTGAACATATACTGTCCGTTCCCTCCGCCATACATACCTAAGCCTCCGGCATACTAGGGGGGGGGGCGGCTTGTAGCGACTGTCCGTCTATACATTGTCCCCGCCCCATGGAAAGCTAGTTGGCTTCGTTTGTCGTGCCTCGACGTGGGGAGAGGCACGACCCCTGCTCGCCCGACGGGGGGCGCCAGCACAACCACTCAGCAAACCTGAACTTCTGAACAAAGCCAGTCGACTCTCCGTTCTCTACCTATCAAAACGTGCATTAGTTACCTCCGCTAAACCGAGCTTCCCACACGGCCAATCGGAAATTTTTATTTTACGCGAAGAAATCGAATGTCGCCGGCAGCTCCAAGTGACAGTGCCAGAAGGATCGGCGTGTTGCCGTCTTCTATTCCTTTGACTGTTCTGAAAAAATAAACCATTTTATTTCATCCTGTTATTCCATGTTTAGTTGTACAAGTCACATCGACGTAGTGAGTTTTCGCGGTTTAGTGACTTGGTGTGGCAGACAGGCGAAGAGGGCTCAGACCAAAGAATGTTTAGCCAATCGCGGAGGTCTAACGACAAAAAAAAAAACCGCGTAGAATCGGAATACCTTTTTGTTTATTTGTACGGCCTAATTGTGCATAATCAGTGCACAGACATCATTTCAGATGGGGAGTTTTCGCCGTTTTCGCGAAGTCGCGTTAGCGACAGGGGAAGTAGGCGTCGGGAATAAATTTGAACAATCGGGGAGGGATGACTAAAATGAAATAGAAACACATTGGAATAGATTTACGTAATATGGATCCGGACGCTCCTGACGCCTTTGATACATTGAAGAACTGCCCTGCGTGCCTCACAGGGCAGCTGTTGTAGTGTCCGCCTCATATAACACAAAGTAAACGCAACAGAGACCTCAGGAGAAGAATCCCGGCGAAACCGCATGCCCAAGTTGAACGCGGAATAGAAAGTAATGTATGTTCAACAAAGAAATTTGTACAATTGAATCGACGAAAATACTTCCCGTTATTAGTTGCACAAAACAAATATGATTCCATATGCGGTTCACAGGTAGCGTTAAAGTGTAAGACAGTTTATGTTTTGTAAGTTTCCAACACACATCGCCATATTGTATAACCTAAAACACAATGCAATGTGTCTTATTACGTCTAATATGGCGGCGCGCATCGCTGTGAATGCCTCGAGCTTGGGGGACGATGGCACACGATATTGATGTAGGCTGCTTTATGAGGGATTTTTCATTAACCGGGCACACGTAGGAAGGAAGGAAGGAAGGAAAACTTTATTTGGTCCTGCAAGTAGTGATAAATAATCACTAAGCGAGCCGCTCCCACGTCGGGACCGGAAGGCCAAGCCTCGCGGCCACATCGTGAGCCTGCTGGACAGCCCAGAATTGTTCATCCAGGTCCGGGCTGCGAAGTGCAGCCTCCCACCTGGACGCATCCTTGATCGCCGAGTCTTCAATTCTTTCGCAAGACCAGAGCATGTGTTCGACCGTGGCTAAAGCACCACAATCTTGGCAATAAGGCTCTGTATACGTCTCTGGATAAAACATGTTCAGTCTCCGTGGGCAAGGATAAGTACCAGTCTGTGGTAAGCGTAATGTAAGTGCCTGAGCCCTGTTTAGTTTAGGATGCGGCAAACTGTAAACCCTGCGATTAAGGAGGTAATACTTCGTGATTTCATTGTATGTGGAAGGGGAGTCTCTATTCTCGGGGAGTTCCGCCACGCCGTTGCGCGGGGCAGAGCGGAGGGTAAGATCTCGCGCTGCCTCATGAGCGGACTCATTGAGATTCGGAGGGGCTCCCTCGATCATCCCAAGGTGAGCAGGGAACCAACATAAGTAGTGTTGAGAGATCTCACATGTCTGCATAATTTGAAAAGCAACCTTAGCCACCGAGCCCTTCTCAAAGGCCCTAACGGCCGACTTTGAATCGCTATATACAAAAGGCCTGCGCCTGTCAACCAAGGCGAGCGCAATAGCCGCTTGCTCCGCGACCTCTGGCCTATCAGTCCGAACGGTAGCAGCGTTAACGTACAAGCACTAGTTAAAAAGAGCTTACAAAAGTAAATGGCAGGCTACTCTCGAGAGCAGAGTACCGCATGTAGAATGAGATGGTACAATATATCGTTGAATTAGGCTTTGTAGAAACAGACCGTTGGAATCCGAGATGGTATCAGGACACCACAAGATATTCACAAGAGCATGGAGAATCAGTGAACCAGCCGTGGGCGAAGAAGAGATCACAATGTTTCACCAAGACACGCTCGGGCGAAGCCAAATCTTCTCGTAGAAATGTTGGCCCTAGCCTAAGGCTTGCTTTCATTAGCTACTGATGATCACATCGTATCAGGCAATTTCAGTGCATGATTCAATGCATAGCAAACCCGCCGTAGTTGCTCAGTGGCTATGGTGTTAGGCTGCTGAGTACGAGGTCGCGGGATCGAATCCCGGCCATGGCGGCCGCATTTCGATGAGGGCGAAATGCGAAAACACCCGTGTACTTAGATTTAGGTGCACGTTAAAGAACCCTAGGTAGTCAAAATTTCCGAAATCCCCCACTACGGCGTGCCTCATAATCAGAAAGTTGTTTTGGCACGTGAAACCCCATGATTTAATTTTTAATTTATTGCATAGCAAGTAGACGCATGCGTAGACGGCTGGTTGAGAACATTTACGCTGAAAAACAAGGCATAAGCAATGTTTATTTGTCCGCAGGCTCTTAAGGAGCGCGTCCTCTGTGCAGACTGAAACACACTAGTGGCACAATACACTTGCCGCCGAAATAGCAGAGAGTTGCGGTCCTTGAAAAAAAAAAATTATTTTGTTGCGTAATACAAAATCAATTGGAACTTTCACAACTGCGAACCAAAACGAGCTTGGCTGGGAGCGTTCGCATGGGCAGCTACGCCTTTTTGTCCATCTGGAAATTCAGGACTCCCACAAAAGGATATTACATTGCTCTATTTATATTATTCTCGCTTGTGCATTGAAGCTAGAAAAAATACACCACTATCCTGTGATGTCTAAATAAAAATATACATGTGCCTAAAGTTAACAATTGCAAGTTATTGTTAATATTGTTGCGAGGAATTTTAGCCGAAAATCTGCTTTAAAAATGTATTGAGCTGGATATCATGAAAAACAACCTCCATCAAGCAGCCGAGGTTAGAGTAAATGCTTGCGACTGTTGACAGATGCATCAAATCAAAAAGGAAGTAAAAATTATCACAGCAATGAGGCACCAAAATAAAGAGATAAGCCAGAAGTGATGACGAAAGCCATATAATTATTGTCAATATGTGATTATTTCATGCCTTTCGTTCCTACCTGTAAGAAAAAAGCCACTAGCGTCAAAAGCCTCTGCGGCGGCATCAGGCATGTCCAGGTAGCCTTTAAACAACGTCGGTCCCATTATGCAGATCTCGCCGCATTCGTTGGGACCAAGCGCTTTCTTCGTAATCACGTCCACAACCTTGGAGGCAGGCATGGAAGAAACACTTTGATGTTTCACAGTTAAGAAGAACAGCTTAAACAGCAGCAAAGAGAGTATACATTAGGATTCTTGTTCATTAATAGCTGTTCGCCAAGTTGAAATTCCAACATCAAATACAGAACTACAGGGCCACGCAATATTTCATCATTCATAATTGTTAGCAAAATAAATATGGTTGCTTTTTACAACTTGTGGGAATACATGTATGTTGCATTGAAAGGATGACAGGGGGCATTATGTATATTTGTTGACAAGCTAGAGATGCTTCGGCCATTGACTGAAGCATTAATCGATACATTGCAAACAATGAAGTGTGAACTGCAGGCGCTATTCACACATAGCAAAACATATATTTTTGTTAGGAGTGGCAGAAATATCTGCCGTATTTTTGAACGCGCGGAGCGCGCGTCACACGTTTCTTTTCTGGCGAGATCATTAAAATAATATAGTCAGCTTTGCATTACCTAGTCATTTCATAACATGCAATTTTTCAAGGCCTATTCGAGTTTGGTATCAATAAATACGTTCCCTGGGCAAAGCAAAACAATACCTCAGCGGTGCTTCTCTTTTGATCACTGATACCGTTCTTTGGCAAAAAGAAATCACACTTCTTATACGATTTTATGCGATCGGCCTAAACTATGCCTCCATCAACAACTTGCCCGATATAATCGCGAAATTTCCGAAAGTGAGATCGTGTTCATCGTGCCTTCGCCACGCTACGTCATATGCAGTGGGCAATATGCAGCACAGTGCAAGTCTTGGCAGCCAATTATACTGCTAGTTCTAAAGGAGCACCTTAAATGTGTACAATGTGGTGCTGTCGAAACGCATTGACATCAAGATTGTTAGAATGAAACTTTGCAATGCAAGCAAGTAGGAACGACAGAAGAAGATGGCACAAGGTACGCGACATAGTACTGCTATGATCGGGGAGGTTCTGAGTAGCCGAAAACTTTTGCGTACATACTAGCTTTATTCAACTCCACTGAGAGTACCGGTACAACACATTTATTAAAATGTTGTGCATTCGTTGAGAAAACTAGTGTTTCTCCTCTGGAACACTGCTCTCTCTGTGTTCTGAGTTTTTTGTGATTTTTTTGTGTACCGGGGATCAACACCATGCAGCGATGAATCCTGACCGTGTTTTATGTAGTCTCCACATGGCAAAGAAACTGAACAGCGAAATGGTGATACGGCCAGTAACAACATTGAATTTTACATGGCGAGTAGCGAAGACATCGACGACGTCTTCGTCCCAATGTTGAAGCGCAAGGCGAAGAGGAGGATGCTCGACGAGTCTTCGCCAGGAAATACGTCAACAGTGAAGGGTTCCTGCGGTCCGGCTTTCCACAGTGCACTGTTTGTTCCCGTTGATTCTTCGGACAAACGGAGGAGCATGAATCGGCAAGTAATCATGACACGACTTGAAGCTCTCGTACAGAATGAGATAAAGGACATTTGACTTAATTCAATAACACCCTGGCCATAGATGTCAAGCACTCGGCCGCTTTACATACGTTGCGAATTGTTGCGGAACTTGGCGACATCAGAGTCCGTGCTTACATTCTGCAGGACCGAGGCACGATAACGGGCCTCATGTATGATGTCGACGTTTCCATTCGAAATGCTGACCTTCCTGTATTGCTCAAGTCAGCTACTGACATTGCGGGAATATTGCAAGTTTACCGAATTGGCAACTCCTGTCGCGTCAAGATGAACTTCAAAAGCAAATGTCTTCATTCACACGTGAAAGTTGGCCTTTTTTTGTCATGTCGTCGGAGAATGCCTCTCTAATACCGCAAGCCTCTCAACATGGGCTACGTGAGTGGCATGTGAAAAAGCCAGTTTGCCACGCGCTGTGCCGAAACCCACAACGCAGAGACTTGAAAAGCGATTGGTTAACCCTGAAATGCAGAAAATGCAGTGCAAATCATTATGCCTCATCCAAAAACTGCCCACTAATCAAGACGAACAAAATAATCTTGTGACAAGCGGTGAAGGATGGCTCGTCATGGAAGAAAGCGATAACGGCTGTTAAAAGACGGCGTTCCAGTAGACAGCACTCTCCCAAGAAAGAGAAAAGTGCCGCTTTTACCCAAGAGTCTTCCTTTATACCGCCACCACCACTACCAGCGCCAAGCACGCTACACCTACATGGTCATTAGAATACTGAGGCTCAGACAAGAGAATCTGGTGCTGCTTGGCCTTCTCTACCTCAGGCACACTTCTGTGCAGGGTGACAGCAGCGACTGCAGTCAAACGCTACTTAGACAACAGATAAACTGCCCAAGATAACCAGCTCGTTGCTGCACTCAGGTCGCTAAAAAGTGTTACCTGTGCAATCCTGAATAATATGCAAACACCATTCGCTAAATGCACACGGCAAGTTCTGGATTCCGTTGAACCAATAGTTTCGGGTCCACAGTAAAAAGATGGCTTGCCTTCCACAACCACTGCGGCCTATCTGGAAGCAACTCGAGTATGCGTCAATAGTTCAATGGAACGCCAGAGGTCTGCAGTTACAGATGTCAGCGTTTCGGCCCTATTAAAACAAGTTCCCCACTATCAACATTTGTGAACCTCACTTTTCAGACTAATTGACAGTATGGTGGCAAATAATTTGTTTCTTCGTCATACAGTGAACGTAGCGAAGCTGTGTATACTGTAACGTTGTAGTGACCGTCAAGAACACAGTAGGAAAACTGTGAATGACGAAACGAACCCTTATTGGACGAACTTGTGCGCACAAAAGCAAGTGACAATCAAACCACAACAAAAGCTGCGAACCGTCTGCGATCAACGAAAATCTGTCCTGCGGGTCAAGCACGACTGCTTCTATAAAAGTGCCATCGAAGGCTCCAGAGTAGTCATTGGTGTACGCTTGACTTCCAGAAAGTACTACACAATTCGCTTCACTCATACAATCACATTACACAAGGTTCGATGACAAGAGATAGGGGATAGAGCCATCCATAACATCTGAGAAATTTCCTATACATGCAGGAGCGTTTTGCGCTGGGAGATAACGTTTAACATTTGTTACCCGGTAAAAAGCGGTCACCGGAGAAAGATAAACAAGTACACGTTATAATATCCGCAAGAAGCTCACTTACGTTCACCAAATAGTAGAGCCTCACTAAGACATTAAATATGCGTGTCTCTGTGTTAAAAATAAGGTTTCATTCACACCAATAGGCGCCTACATTACCCCATCACGTCGACTTGATCGACAAGCACTAAACGACATACTATCAAAAACTCCGAAACCCTTGGACAACCATGGGTGACTTTAACGCCCATCATCCACTATGGGGAAGCTTCAGGACAAATCAACGAGGCAGGAAGCTAGTTGATCTCGCTGCCTAGCATGGGCTGAGCGTTTTCAACGATTGCAGCCCTACTTATGTCTGAGAGGTGACAGATCAGCTGATGGGACTCGAGCTTAGTGTCGCATAGTTTAAATTCCAAATTTCAATGATTGACCGTCACTGAAACTCACGGTAGCGACATTTCTACGCACATGACTATTATAGGCCTTGACAGTTAGCTCTCTCCTGTTCACTCAAGACAGATTGACTGGAAAGAGTACCAAATTTCTATCCAGGCGAACTACAGACATGAACATCGGGAGTCCCTTGAAGAGATGATCGTACAAACGCTTCAAGAGGCACAGATTTCGACCACAAATTAGCGAGTCTGCGGGCAATCCACCGGCAGGTCGAGAGAAGATATAGGCGTACTTTATGGTCTGAGGGAAACCCGACGCGTTCAGAAGAGGGTTCAGCATTGGATGAAAAGTATTCAGGGCCAAAGACAGAAGAGCTTCTGCGAATCGCTGGACCCTTGGAGGCAATTAGTCCCTGTGTCGAGACCTGTTCATGTCTTCGCTCACTTCCACAACAACATCGTGCCTTCACATCGCTCGCTCTACTTCAAAGTCGTCCAGTGCTTGTGGTCGTAGGTGATTTTTCTGGGAACTTTAAGGGCGACTTCGTTTTAATGGCTGACCTCTCGCTACATGGCATTCCTGTCATAAGAGATCAATGTAGCAAGTGCCTTTCTCTACTGAAGCGCAAGCGGCTTTGGCTACGTGCAGGCAGTCGTCATAACACGCTCCGGATAGGGCTACATACGCTGTCTTAAGGCACCTAGGATCAACAGCGCAATGCTCTCTTGAGGATATCTTCAATCAACTTTGGCATGACAGCATTGTCCCCAATGATCTGAAGTGTAGCCGACTGGCGCCTGAGCTGCCGCCTGGGAAGTCTCCTCTCGGCCTCACATCGTACAGGCGGACTGCACTTGCGAGTTGCATGAGTAAGGTCACGGAGATGATATTATTGACACGTATGGAATGGTACCTCGAATACTATAACGTCTACCTGAATGGTATGGCTGGTATGACTGGTCTTTAATGGACAGCGTCATTGATCTTGTGACCTCCATGCGTCAGCACAAAGCCATGAAGTGTATTTTTTTGGCACTGGTCTTAGACGTAAAAAGTGCCTGTGACAACATAACCCACGAAGCCATTGTCCGAGTTCTTGAGGCTGCAGAATTTAAAGGCCACATGTTTACGTGGATTAGGAGAATCTCTCAAGGAGATTTGTGTTTTTTTTTTCTTACAGATGATGGCCCGACAAATGAATATACCTCAAGTCGTGGTGTCCCAAAAGGCGGAGTGTTGCGGCCGGCCCTTTTCAATCTCGTTCTAGTGGGGCTCGCCGAAACGCTACCAAAGACGGCGAATGTCTCGCCCTACGCCGGTGATATTTGCATCTGGGCGTCCGGCGTTACACGGTCAAAAGTAGGCGCCAGAATACAGAGAGCGGCAACTCTGACAGTGGCATAGTTTCGTCGACCATGTCTGTTGATTTATACAGAGAAATGTTCACTACTGGAATATAAACGAAAATCGATTTCTTTCTACCCGGTGTGCATCGAGGGCTAGTCAATTGGTCATAATAAAACTAACAGGTTCTTTGCAGTTATTATGGATGGTGACCTCACCTGCAGTTCATACGTCTCCTACATGAAGAATAAGCTCACTTGTATTGAGCATATGTTTAAATGCCTAGCTGGAAAATTGTAATGACTATTCGTGCGCTCTATGTTAAAGCGATACACGTAACGTTTTCTCAGATTTCTCTGATGCAATCTTTCTGTATTGTCGAACATATGCAAGCCCAAGGTCCTTGCGTTACAGAGTGTACAAATTCAAGCACTTCAGGCATGTCTTGGCCTCTCGAAATGTTCTTCGACAGCCACAACGATCATCATCGCACAGGAGCACCCGATCACCACTGATATCGTTGTTAAGACGCCATTCAATACACATTCGACGCACATTCAACACCTTTCGCACCTCCTGTTCCCTGATGTAGCCGGTTTGCCAGCGCGAAGCTGAAGGCCACAGGCTACAATATGTGGTACTGTGACGAGACTCCATGACTCAGTACTAATTTACGATAATGTGTTAAAGAAGGTAGAAGCACATATATGTCAACGAAATTGACCGATAGTCCTGAGAGCTTCCTAGTTTACGCTTGTCACTATGGAAACAAAATTCTAGTGGTATATTTTGTTAATAAAAGAACAAATATAATCCTAACAACCTATTTGAAGAGGACACGCCGCCACCCTACGTACTGCAGCATATTGATTCGAGCATCTTGGTATAGATTCACAGTACATGAACAGCGCGACTGACAGGATGCGAAACTAGACGACACCCATGCCTGTTAAAGTGCTATGATGCTACATGCACCACGGTCTGCAGCTCCTAAAACTTTGTGGAGGCGGCTTTTACGCACTTGGAAATATTCAGAGATTTCTATGCAAAATTACAGCACACGCGCCGTTGTGGACAAAGAAGGCTAGCGCTAAGAATAAAGTTCAAAACACTAATTCCATTCTCCGTTCAGTAATGCCACAGATCATTTGCGGCTTGCTTTAGGGGCAGACGTGGGCTTTCAGCTTGATGCTTTCTGCTGCATTTGTTGCAAGTATATCGCAAGGAGAAGGCACCGCTTACGCGTTAATACGAGCAATATGAACACATAATTTATTCAGAAATTGCCGCCAAGCGCATGTACCGTGAGGGTCTTCCTGGGCGGACGCGACGACTACGCTGCAACCGAATACCGAACACTGCAAATGCGATGTGATAGGTGATCTTGTAATTTGCAGAAACGCAGGCAGAACGACAACGACATCGACGGCACATGAGACAATATACGGGGCTGCTGAACTACGAGCTGCGAACAGCTGTGAAAGTCTGCCGTTTCTCGTCACACTGAACTTCAGAAGCAGCTGTTGCGCACACGAAAAGAAACTATAAGTTTGAAGCGGTTTTAGATTACAATACACACGCATTTTTTGCTCCTAATAAAGTAGACTAGTAATATTACAATGCATAAGGTTTCGTTTTTCCTCAGATTTGCAAAATTAGGCGGTGTACGCTACAAAACCTGGCCGAAAGCAACCCTGGGCGTCGCACGAGCCTGGTCGTTCAAATTGCAAGCGTGTGAAGTGACCCATCTGAATGTCGCATTACCATTCATTTGACTGCACGAAAATTTTCTTGCTCCATCCGCAGCATGTGAAACAGCCTCTAAGCTACAAGCACCATCAGCTTTGGGTGACCGCATCGATTTAATATTCACGATAAAAGAACCAGACGCGCAGATGCTGCTTTTAGACGTTCATCAGCCGCCGGACCAGACGGCTTTGCATACACCGCGCTCCGTTTTTTCGGAGAAGGAGACCATGAGGTCCATCTATCACTATTTAACGCATCATCGCACGCGGGTGCCGTGTGAGACAAGTGGGAAACGAGTCACATTTTGGCGCTGCTGAAGCCTGGCACACAAAAGAGGCAGGACTAACTCAGGGCTTGGTAAAGGGGGTAGACGACTTGCGCAAACTGTCCTCTCAGGTGCACATTGTTTGCATGGTGCCGGAGGTGGCTTTACATGACAATACCCCACAAAGAATGTTTGTAGCTGCAAAGGAGGCTATATGGAGATTGAGCCGACAGAAAGGTTTTGAGGTTGTAGAAGTAAACAACGAAATGAGGTGTGGTGGTTTTCAACGAAACGGGGTCCACATCAATCTCAGGCTTGGATGAGAAGTGGGCTGGCAACTTGCTGGTTGGTCGCGTGGTTGCTTTCTTTGAGAGGCTCACGGCTGCTCAGGAGGCCGGGGCAGGTAGTAATGAAGAAGGTCTCCTAGGGGAACCTCAGAAAAGCGTCACCGTCAATAACAGAAAAAGGTGGAAAACAAAGAAGGGAGCTCGCCATGCAATTGTCTACATAGAGATTGCGGAGCAGTTAAGTGAAGAACGAATAGGAGTGCATACGGTTACAGAAACTCACCTTAGAGAGTCGGAAGAGCCGCCAGGGATGGCGAACTATGTTTGAGAAGGGCGCAACAAAATTAAATCGGAAAGGAAGGGAGTGGGAATAGCAATACTCATGCATCAGGGTGGAAAATCAGAAAGAATAAATTCAAAACATAAGCAGAATCTTTCGTTATCATGCACAATGAGTGGAAATAATTCATACTTAACTGGACGTAACATATTTGTGCGCCCTGAATAATTGCAGAGAGAAGAATAAATAGTAAGTGAACTGCCTAAGTGCTGATATTACGAGTTTCGAGAATGACGCCAAAATATCCCATTAGGTGACATTTTTGCCAACATACAGGATCTAGATGGTTATATCGACCACAATGGGAAGTCAATAAAGCATCATCGCGAACACAGGGCATAAGTGTCAAGGCAGACCACGTGGGAAGTGCGAAACCGGCAATCCGTCATTGATTACTGTCTGATGACGTACGGAATTTATGATAAGTTGAGAAAAATAGTCATTCACGAAGAAATTATAGCGGCATAGGGAGTGACCAACGACGCATCATTTTGAATATAGTATATGTTGTTGGGAGACAGAGCAAAGCGCAAAAATGGCCTCCAAATTTGAACGTTGAACAAATAACAAATATAGTCACAAGAGTCGAGGAAGAACTTCGCAAATGGCCAAGTAAACAGTGCGACTACAATGAGCTTCTAAGTGGGTTTACGACAGAAATATGGGAAAACAATCAATATGCGCTTTGGAAACGAGAAAAGAAACCGAAAAGCTAGTGGAACTAGGCGATACGAGAAGCGATCAGCGAAGGACAGAAAGCATCCCGAGAGCACAGGCTGGAAAAAAAAAGCGCAGTTGCCACAGGCTGAAGTAGCCAGAAAATGGGAAATATACCGGGCGAAGAAATCTATGGTTCAAATGCAGGTTCAAACAAAGATAAAAGGTAAAGTGAACGTTGGTTGTCAGAAGTACTTGAGAAAAAGGCCGCACCTGGGATATTTCGGAATCACATAAAATATTAGGCAGAAGTTCAGGATTACTACAGCATGTCCTACACGAATATAGAAACAAACTGGTCGGGCACGTAACAATAAATTACATCCTAAAGCTAGAAGCCGAATGATTCCGACACAGTGACGTGGTTGTATTTGAGGAAAAAAAGAGCATGAAACAATACCGGATGGAAAAGGAGCTGGGGCTGACAAATTTCAACTGAAAGAAAGCAGAAGAGAAAATTCCTAATCGCACTGCTACAGGGCTAGACTAGTTCCCCATTAGGCCAAATAATAAACTAGGATCTAAAAGTAAGGAAGCTCTCTTGAAAGCAGTGAAAAAGATACCTTAAAAGACAGCAACTATCAAACAGTTAGCGACAAGGTAGAATTAAATTAATTGATAAAGGTAAGGGGGAAAAAGACAGAATTGACTCGTATAGAGCATTGGCTTTTCCCAGATAGCCACAAACATCCGATAGATGCACCTGATTGATCCAAACATCCAGCAAAAAATGGGATGTCCTATGGACGCCCTTTGCATGCACATAATATAAGGGATGTGCAATGGCATCAATGTTTTGGTTGTCCGATGAACATCCATTTAGTTCATTCATCCGACGTACAACAGATGAAATTTTGGATGTCCATGGAACGCCCACAAAATTTGTACGTTAGACGTGCCCCCAAAAGGTTTTTTTTTTTTCGCATTGCCTACGCGCGCTTTTATAATTTTGACGTGGACGATGCTGCGCAGTTGGACCCTGCAGTTTGGTGCGATGATCGCGCGGTATCATCAATGATCATGCAATGGATGTCCATCGACGTCCCATTTTCAATTTTTTTTTTTTGCAACCAATGACTTTTTTATTTCCGACTTTGTAAATGTATTTGAAAAAAAAAAGGTAGTGTATGTTTGGGAATGAACTGATATATATAGTAGAAAAAAAAAACTGCATGAACATTATATCAAGGCACTCTACTTTTGTTGAGCACCACCAAACATATTAAAATGTGGCAAGCTTCCCGTGTGGAAGTGATTGCGCGGCCTCCAACGCTTGACACTCCATCTCGGAGGGCATGTGCGTCGACAGCATGCTCGAAAGCAAAAAGCCGGAAGCACGCCATAAATTTTGCATTGAATTAAAAATGGTGTTTAAAAGCTTCAGCAAAGTTAAATGATTTAAGGTTACGCAGCATTATTGCCCAATTATCAGTTATTCTCACCATCGCGTGCCTGTCATACGTCACCATAAACGCAGCCACTGCAATGGCGCAGTAAGCAAGTGCATGCGTTCATGTGTGAGCTTGTGTTCCAATGCTGGCGCTGAGCTTTCTCTATGGCTGGGCTGTGCTGCTCTATGCTGTGCTCCCTGAAGGGCTGCAGAAGTTAGCGCCAACCTTTCCGTTCGGTACTGAGGCTGTGGCACTTCATCTCTTATTCTCGCCATGTCTGCAGTGGTGTACGGTCGTCAGCAGGCACATGGTTTTCAAGGTATGTCGGTGGTTTCTTTTTGTACTGCCTTCTTTTTTACGCCGGTAAAGAGTGCTTAGCATGGGCCGGAAGAACTGATGCACAACGCAAACGCCCAGCGGTTTCGGCAGTACCCTTCAAGGCATGCCGGTGGTGTTTCTTCTCGGAATTGCATTAAACTAAGCCAATTGGTGTATAGCTAAGACTAGTTTGAACAGCTGAAGTGCAACCCGAAACAAATGGTGATAGAGAAGCGACGTTCTTGTTTGTCTGCCTTTGTCCCGTGTTTCATTTCATCTTCTCATACTCGTCCTGGTCTTGCACTGTACGTGCTTCTTGCGGTCCGCAGGTTTTGTGCACAATGGTACGGTGGTGTCAGTGGTTCTGGCACATGTTTTCGATAGTGGTGCTCGACGTTGCGAGGTAGTCACCGTTCATGCATTGCTTTGGAGGTCTTTAGTAATAAGGGCTGTCTGTAGAGATGCGTGATATTTTGCACGCTTTGGTGCTCCTCTGCACGTTTACATAGTTCATGTGTATAGCGGGCAGTATTATGTGCGCGTATCATTTTAGGCACAAGCCATGTGCTTTCACCTGTTCTTGAATAGTCGATTTTTGCATATCGCATAAAGCTTTGCTGTGCTCTACTGCTTGCAAGGACAAATTTGATGGTCAGTGGTACTCTTCAGGGCAGATGCCTCAGATCTGCCTCCATAGTAAAGATGTTATAGGTGTGGATTTATATTCTGGGATATTAACCTAATCACTAAATTTAGAGAAGCTGAAAACGGGTATTTTAGGCGTCCTAAGCTACCTTGTATGTTTTACCCGTGCATTCAGAAATGTGCCTTAACTTGAACCCCATGCTTGATCTGGTCAAGATAAAGCCCAACGCGAACGCACCCACGGAGAGACAGTGAGTGTCTTGGGTACGTTCGTACCTGTCGTTATAGTAACAATAAAGCATGGGATTCAACTAAGGGCGAATATCTGAATGCGTGGTAAGTAATAAGCGATGTGTTTACATAGTTCTAAAGATTCTGTCATCTTTTTCAGCTTTAGGATGTTCAAGCCAGTGAGCAAGACAGTGTCTTCTAAGTACGATTCGCCCTCCAGCCCCACAGCATCGTACCGTGTGCATTTAGGAGTGCTGACAAATTTTCTTCCTCTTTTGAAACTGGTAGCGGTCTAACTTATAGTCACGGTAATGACTACAAGGCTCACTATCTTCAGCGCCCAAAAATATTCCCTTTCACGTGGCAACCTTAAGGTGAGCACACCCTACAACATGTTTCCTTGACAGTACTGCTGCGAAGGCCAATGCAATTAACCACTGCTGCTATGTTGAGCCAAGTGTATGAACACCAACCAGATAACGCTACGGAGATGTAGATGTAGCAGCTCGTCTCTAGCATCAGCTGAATCAATGCTTTGGCCTTTCGTGGCACCTGATTAGCGGCGAGAAATTGGAGGGGAGCGCTCTCGTGAGTGGTGTCACGACCAGGACACTACTCGCTCCAGCTCGCTAGGTTCGTGCATGCTAGGAAGTACGCACGAGCATATTTGATGCGCGGTGAACTGCCAAGCAGGAAGTGTGGTTGGAGTTTTCTGAAAACAGCATGACTCGTGCAAAATTGAGGCTTAGTTATTGGAAGCTGTGTGGAGTTAAAGGCTGTTCTTCGCTCAGGCACTGCTCTTCCAGTGCAAAGGTGTGCCTTACGTGTAAATAAATGTTGGAAAAAAGCCCGCATATTCAGCCGGCAATAGATTTTATTGTAATTTTCTCTGAACGTAAGTATTCCCTTTAATATTTTTCAGCAGACCCTACAATTTCAACACAGCAGCAACGTTCCGATTTGGTGTGAAGATTGTAAATGCGCTTCTTACAGGTATCTTGTCCTCAAACTTTCGACTGAGCTTCTATTAGCGTAATGAGTTGTTCTAGACAAAAAATCTGCAGAATCCATCTCTCATCATGACTGTCGAGGAATATACATCTAGCACTGAATCAATATAGCGACACAACGCATTGTCATGATCGAAACAAGTTCTGTATAAGATGTGTAGAGCAGCGAAACTCCCCATCGCGCTTCCCTAAGAACACTCGGTGCCACAGAGCGAAGCCACCGCAAAACCTCCATGTGGCCTCCCATATGCACGGAGCGCTGGTGCTTTGGAACGCTGAGAAACGCGTAACGCAGCAAACGGGCTCCTCTCTCCCGCTTCTTTCAGGACACGCTGCGCCATGTAGTGGCGCTGACAAAAAATCTGGACGTGGCCTTTGAGACGGGACGCGTGGCGCGCCGGTGTCTGTAAATGCTGACAATTGTTTCCTCGCTTGCCGCGCACCCAGTGGCACCCACTCGGTGACCAAAGTTGGCGACAGGTTCATTGAAGGGGTTCAATTGAAGTGCATTTACGGTGCAGCTCGCTAAAGCGTTGGCGCGAAAAACGTTGATTGAAGCGAGGCACACACTCAGTGTAAACCGCCGTGGTTGCTTAGTGGCTGTGGTGTAGGGCTGCTAAGCACGAAGTCACGGGATCAAATACCGGCCACGGCGACCGCATTTCCATAGAGGCGAAATGCGAAAACACCCGTGTGCTACTTCGTGCCTGATAGTCAGATCATGGTTTTAGCACGAAAAACACCATACCTAATTTAAATTTTTCATACCCATTGCATTCGCGACGCAGCCTTCTAATGCATCGGATGCTGTGCTTGAGAAAGCCTTGTTAGGTGGGTTCGATTCCACACAGCATTATATAATCTTGAAAGATCTTCTTCCTCGTTGTAGAGCGGCACATTCCCAGTGGCACCTACCTAGTTACGTCAAAGACGTTCATTGAAGAGTAGCCAACACATACTGGCACACACCCTGTGACCAAATTCGGCATCAAAGATGTTCTTTGAAGAGCAGCACCTACAGACTCGGATACAGAGTTTCATAGAACAGTGGTAGCTATCCTGTGGTAGCTATCTGTCTACAGTAAACCATGCCACTTGTGTCCGTCTTGTGTGCACTTGTGTTTCCGTCTTGTTTCTTCGTGTAATGCATTTAAATCAGCGCTCTCTAAAAGAAGATTTGTGGCTATCAGAAAAGTTTAGCTTAGACCCAAGTCAACTTCTCCTGCTAAAATACATTTAAAACGCAGACATGCTTTCATGACACAACAGTTGTGCCTATTAGAATGATAGTTGTTGCATTTGAGAAAATAAGTTAAGGCCTAGCAACTCTAAGAAACAGAAGTTTATTTAGTTCGGTGTTGGTTACAAAAGCTCCCGAAGATGGGTAAGGTAAAAAGAACAGAAGCATGAAGTTTTCAAACTCGTAACTCTGCAGCAAAAACAGATATCGCGGTTCTGAAAATTAGATATGTTAAGGTATCTCAAGCGGATAAATTCGGTATATGTGTTGGCAGCTTACGTAGGAGTGTTACAGTGTTTACGAAGGTTTTGCAGAAGTGCTACCGAAAAAATTCATATTCGTATATTTCAGAGCGGGTTATAACGCATTACATTTGTAAACTACAGTTGTAATATTAGGTGCAGTCCGTCGAATTGTAATATCATCCTAATTGAGGAGTTACACTGTTGTACTCTTGTACTGGAGCTTCTTAAAATTTCTGAATCTTAAAGCATTCTTCCACGAAAAATAAGTGGCATAATTGAAAATACACTGCATACGTTTACTGGCCTTTCACTTTTTCTATTTAATGCAACGACCTCATTAAAACGGGTGCATATCTAAGTGAAAAATACCACTTCTTCGTTGCCATACATTTAGAAAGGATCTCCTGAGATAAAGCTCCTTTTTAAGATCGAGAGCCATGATAAACGCTCACAAATTGTTCATTTGGTTGAAATAATGAAGCAGCCTTCATTTGACGAAACGGCCCACCTGTTTAACAACGGCACCAACAAGCCGTTGTAATGGGGGAGCATCTATGGCTTGTGAAACCCACAACTTCTGAATAAAATCATTAAGCACTTCTTTACAGCACCACTTGGAGTGTCTATGTTCTGCGCTAGGCAGTGGAGGCGAGACTGGTCTGCCTTAATCATTGAGAAAAATTTAGGTACCTCTTGTAAGGTGATGCATCGAAACAAATTTTTAGGCGCAAATATAACTGCTTCTTCCGCTAGTCTGCAAAGCAGCTCTACACAAATAAGACACAACAAGCCTTCTATAGGGAAGTTTGATTTGGAGTCCCTCAGTAAATTATTATATCAGGGCAACTCGCACAACTAAAGAGGCGTCTATTACCTGGTGGCTGGAACCGCAAGGTCTCAGAGGCATCTAGCCTAAACGCTGGCCCTA
Source organism: Dermacentor albipictus (assembly GCF_038994185.2). Lineage (NCBI taxonomy): Eukaryota > Metazoa > Arthropoda > Arachnida > Ixodida > Ixodidae > Dermacentor > Dermacentor albipictus. Next base: position 9,922,305 of record NW_027225566.1, on the reverse strand, counting down.
GAAGCTGTGTAAAATTTGCAAAGCCAACCTATCATAACGGTTCCTGAAGGAACAAACATCTGTGTAGCAATACAAAGGAATCTGTGAGCACTAGAAGAGTGTAACGCTACAAGGGATTAAATACTGGCTTCTGCCTTTCAGTATGCTGACAGCTGACAGTCTCAACTGGTTTCACTCAAGTTCCTGTCTCTTATCACCGGTATCAATGAACTTACTTTTGGTGATTCGTTGAGGGACTGAATGGCTCGATCACCACCTTGATTTCTGTGTTAAGCGCTTATGCTTCGCCCAACTTTTTACTCTACAAGTGCGAGAATTTGATCCTTTACCGCGTAGTACCGGCCATGACCAACGAAGATATAACGGCATAAAAGCTATCTAAATGCAGTAGAAGTTATGCGTAGCAAGCATTTGCTCTATGCCTGTTGCCCCCCCCCCTCCCCGCAAATATTGTTCTGGTCTCTTAGATGTTCAATCCCATTGCTCAAGTTTACGTTTTACTATCCACCTAAACTGCTGCTCCAGCGTTTCAAACCACGCATGGAAATTGTGCAACGTGCTAAACCAAGCGCCATCAGCTGCCATAGTTAACGCTTCCTTGAAGAATTAGATTGAAGATCCATTTTTGTAAATTTTTACAAGCGAAACCAAAGGAAAAAGTTATTTGAAAGTACTGTCAGAAGTGCACTAGCGCCCAGAATTAGACCGAACAAGCGGAAAAACTATTGGACGCCTGCATATGCTAGACACGATATAATAGACACGAGTGCTGCCTTGATACTACGCGCATAACACTTGCAGCGCACTTATAGGCCGTGTTTGCGGCTGATCGCAAGACAAGACGAGGACAAACAAGGAGATTTCGTGAGTTCTAATGGGCATCGTGTGCTATTCGACATGGCGGTAAAAAAATTTCTCTCACGATGCCTCGAGGAAATTATCAAGCTGTAGCCATAAAACGCTTATACTCACCACAAGCTATACTGGTACTCGGGAATACATGAGAAAGTTCTTTGAAAAACTTCTCAGCAGTCACGTTTCCTCCAATCAATACAGCACGCACTACGTTGAGGTCAATACCTTCCGGCATGCCGGCTTCGACAAGGTAACAAACGTAGCTTGGATACAACATTAACATGGCATTCTGAAACAAAAACAAAACAACAGCAATAATTCTGTCAAGGCTATATACGCTTACTACAAAGCGCAGTGTGCTAAACTTAAACTGTTACAACATTTGGACTGTAATGCAATATCCTTGTAAAGATCAGTCAAAGACATTGTCACGTTGTAGTGACAACTAAGAAAACAGTCACAAAACTGCAAATGATACAACTAACATTTATTGCGCGAATCTTGGCCCACTAAAGCAAGTTTCAAACAAAACACAACGACAGCGGCGAATACGTTTTCGCTCGTCGAAAATCGGATGTGTGGGGCAAGCGCGTTGGCTTTTATACATTAGTCATCGGAGGTTCTGAAATAATTGCTGACGCCCGCGTGTCTTCTGTAAAGCGCTACACAATCAGATTACACAAGGTTTGGTGACAACAGACAACGGATAGAACCATGGTCAACATTCGAGAAACTTCCGGTACATGCAGGCGCATCCTACGCTGGGCGATAACGTTTAACGTTTGTTAGCGGGCGAAAAAGTATTCACTCAAAGATGGCAGCAATCACTCCATGTCATTGCTGACATCTTTCGAGACGATACACATCAGGGACTTGTAGTCTCCGAATCGCTGCGGCTTCAGCCGGTAGCCTAGCCGCTGCCGCAGTCATGCTCTCCCTCCGCGCCCACGCGAGGACCCGGTAAGGCCGAAGCTTCGTCGTTCACACCTGACGCTGCCAGCTCGCCCTCCCATCACCCAGTACAGCTGCCCAAAGAACGCAGATGTATGGCGCACTCCAGACCAAGGCCCGCTCTGCTACCTCTCCGCAGAAGTGGGCCACGTGTACGGCAGGTGCCCATAGCGCGACTTGGGACTGCGAGGCTTCGCCGACAACAAGCCGCGTCCACAGCTTGGCGAAGGGCCTCGTGATATCGGCGACTGCATCGCCTTAACACAGTGGAGACCCCGGCGTTTTTCGGGTTCGCCATCACCAGGACGCTACCGGCCGCCGTAGCGCCGACCATACACAGGAACAGCCTGTGGCGGGTCCGCAAGACCAGATCCGAAAAACACAGTGCAGCAACCGAAGGAGGTGTGCTTGCAGTATGTCAAAATAGCGAAGATCCTCCGCCGTCGACGACGACGACGCTTCAAAATGTCTCTCTACGACGCAGGAACTACAGGACGCCATCCCGACAAGCCGCCATGCCGACGAAGACGTGAAGCCAAAGTTAGGCCGAAAGAAGAAGAACGGATGATGAAAAGTACCAGCTACAGAACAACGTGATGCAGCCACGACTGGACGCCGTGGCCTAATAGAAATGAAAGACGAAAAACCACCAGCCTCGACGTGCTTCTCGGCGGCCACACCATCACCGGTCTAGTAGACACAGAAACTGACTATTCCGTCATCAGTGAACCCTTCATCGCTAAGCTGAAGAATGTCAAGACTATGTGGGACGGCCCTGATATCCGGACAGCTGGAGGACACCTATAACGCCGACTGGAAGCTCCAGAGCAAGAGTTAAAGAGCATGACTGGACTTACACTATGACATTTGTTATCCCTCAAGATTGCGCACACGACGTAATTCTTGGCATGCACTTTCTGTATCGACACGGCGCAGTTATTGACCTAAGTCGAAGTCGATAACGCTGTCCCCAGACCAAGCAATACCGCCGAAGAGAACTTCCAGTCAGCGTGCCTTGAGAGTAATTAAAACGAAGTCAGCATCTCGCCTCCATCCAACACTGTCATTTCCATCCGCAACGAAACACCCGCAGATCTTGAAGGTGTCATCAAGGGCAACCAACATCTACTGCTCGACCGTTATATTTGCATCGCAGGAGGCATCACTCGACTGCAAGGAGGAAAAGCGAAAGTGATGCTCATTCGGGTCGGCCTGGGCCTGTGTAGTACCCTATCTCAACCTTTAATATAAATCAGCGTCATGGATATCAAATGACAAATGATACAAACGATACTTATTTATAATAACTAGGAGATGGTACCATTGACCCACTAGTGATCATAAATTTGTTTGTTTAATATGAGAATGACAATCTTCATTCATGCATGCCATCATTGGTATGAATTCAGTGATGAGTACTCAAGAGTTTGTTTATTGTGGCCATTGGTAATTCAAACGATCCCTTTTTGAATAATCCCTAGTGATAGGCTCAATTAGATGTTCTTCTTTCTTGTACAGTATACCATCACGTAAACCAAATGAAAAGTCACATAAGTAATGATTGAATTATAACTAGGAGATGAAAGCCTTGAGTTCCTAGCGATCCTGAATCAATTTGTTTAGTATCCAAGGGGTAGCTTCCATTCTTTGACGTCGTCATTGGTATCAATCATGTAGCAATTAAATAAATTGTTCGGTTAATTGATGATACCGAATCATTGGTGATCACTAATGATACATTCAGTTCGATGCCATCACACTTTTAAACAGCATGGCGTCATAGACATCAAATGAAAAGTCATAAGAATTGTGATTTCAACATGGTAACTGGGAAATAAGAGGGTTGAGTAACTGGTCACGAATCCGTTAGTATAGCATGACAGTGATACTCTTCAACCGTGATTATCACTTCTATTAGTGAATGTCATTAGTGAGTTCTTCTTTCTGACTATATGGTAGACAGGGTCGAAATACTGGTAATCAGTAGTAATGATGTTCACTTGAGTGCTCAGGAATATTTAAAAATCCGAGCAATGTAGACATCAATTGAAAGGTTTCTTAACGGGTGATTCTGTTGTGGTAACTAGGGGTTAAAACTTTTGTGTAATTAGTTATTACAAGAGTGATGAGTGGGGTGGGAATAATGGGGAATGAGCTTAACAATCAGTAGGTGCTCTGTTACGAAGAGAAGCAACAAGGTGTTCTGGTTGATTGATTGACTGATTAATTGGCTGGGTAATTGAGCGACTGACTGATTGCTTGTATAAGTGATTGAGTTAGTGACATACCCAGGAATTTTGAATCCGTTTCCTGCAATGCACCAGCGGGAATCAACGGACAGAATTAAAAAAATGTATATATTTCAACAGCTTTGAATGAATGAATGAATGTTTGATTTTTAATGGCGCAAGGGCCATGTATGGCCAAAGAGCGCCATGTCGATGATAATGGGTTTGCAATTTACTTAATGAGTTCCATGAAGTTGGGGCGATGTGGCTGTAAAGGGGCCTTAAAGTGTAGTTGCTCTAAAGTACGTAAAATCTGTATAATAAGATTATGGCGATGGCGTATGATGTGTGCTATGAACATTAAGATGCATTTAAAAAGAATGATACGATGTGTAAAAATATATAAGGTTATAAGATTGGCTGGAGCACTACTGCATCCTTAGAGCCCTTGAAACGCAAGGGTCTGGAGGCATGTGCTATGCAACACAATTATCGTAGCGGCATCCTCTGGAACGAGGATGCTCTACGAATGTAATGGGCTTATAACATGTAGGACAACGTCATTTAAGAAATTGAGGACTGCCTTGAAATTAAAAAGGGGCTCTCTGCCAAGAAACATAGCCGGGTGAAGAGGAATGTGGTAATGGTATGCAAGTGGAAAATGTTTCTTTCTCTCCGCTTCGGCTTTCCGGCACTCCAGGAGAACATGGAGGACGGTAAGCCTATCCCCACATCTACCACAGGTTGGAGGGTCACTTCCGGTGAGTAGAAAATTATGTGTGCCAAACGTATGTCCTATTCTGAGACGACAGAACAGGACATCCGTTTGGCGTGATTTTGCTACAGAGGGCCAGAATCCTAATTGTGGTTTTATCACGTGGAGCTTATTATTTGTTTCCGCGTCCCACAGGCGTTGCCAGTGGTTCCGTAGTTTTCTTCGTAAGAGAGGCTTCAGATCAGTAGCAGGAACCCCAGCGGTAAGAGTAGCTTGCGATGTAATTGATCTGGCCATTTGGTCTGCTAGTACATTTCCCTCAATACCTCTATGGCCAGGTACCCAGCATATAATGATATGCTGGTTAGATATGTATGCTCTGCACAGAACGGAGTAGAGCTCAACAAGTACAGGGTTCTTGTGCTTAGAGAGTGAATTCAGGGCTTTTACGACGCTTAGAGAGTCTGTATATATGACTGTTTTTCGAAGTTTTGATTTCATTATATGCTTCACTGTCGACAACAGTGCATGGGCTTCTGCCGTAAATATACTAGTTTCCGGGTGCAGTGCGCCGGATTCTGAAAAGGATGGGCCGGTGGCTGCGTAAGAAACCCCTGCATCCGACTTGGAAGCGTCCGTGTAAAACTTATTGCAAGAGTACTTATACTGGAGTTCTAAAAAAGGCATTTTAATATGTGCCTCTGGCGCATGTTTCCCGACGTCTACAAACGACATATCACAGTCTATGATCTGCCACTGCCATGGCGGTAACAGTTTCGCTTGAGTCATAGGACACTGTTCAAGGAGGGGAACACCCATTTCCTCAATTAGGTTCCTCACACGCAAAGCAAATGGCTTCCTCATTGCAGGCCGGTTATGGAAGAGCGTAGCAGCGGTGATATTGTTTGTGGTTGAATAACAAGGGTGTTCATTGTTCGCTTGTACTCTCAGGAAGTATGTGAAACTGCTATATGACCGTTGTAGATGAAGTGACCACTGATTTGACTCAGCGTAGAGGCTCTGGATTGGACTTGTTCTGAAAGCGCCCGTCGCGAGACGGATACCCAGATGGTGGACGGGGTCTAGGATTTTTAATGCACTTGGTGTTGCAGAGTTATAAATTATTGCTCCGTAATCAAGGCGAGAGCGGACAAGACTGTTGTATAAGTTTAATAGACACTTTCGATCACTACCCCATGTAGTGCGTGACAGAAGCTTGAGGAGGTTCATTGTTTTCAAACATTTTATTTTCAGATTTTGAATATGGGGAATAAACGTGAGCTTTGAATCTAAAGTGATTCCCAGGAATTTATGCTGACTGCTCACAGAGAGGTCGTCTCCCTTGATCGTAATACTAGGCAGTGGTGCTACCCCCCTCTTGTTTGAGAAGAGTACGCAGGTACTTTTTTGGGTGTTTATTTTGAAGCCGTTCTCATCTGCCCATTTAGACAATTTGTTTACCCCAAGCTGCACTTGTCGTTCGCAGACAGCAATATTGCAAGATTTGTAACTTACTTGTACGTCATCAACATAAACGGAATAAAACATTGTCCGTGGAACGACTGTATGTAGGCTGTTCATTTTGACAATAAAAAGTGTGCAACTAAGTACGCCTCCTTGCGGAACACCAGTTTCTTGGGTGAATGATTTCGATAAGACATTACCAACCTTGACGCGAAAAGTGCGGTTAGAGAGATAGCTTTCAATTGTGTTTAATATGTTCCCATGGACGCCCATCGCGGAAAGATCGCGGAGGATCCCGTATCGCCACGTGGTGTCGTACGCTTTCTCTAGGTCCAGAAACACTGAGAGTAAAAACTGTTTGTGAATGAACGCATCTCTAATATTCGCCTCAATGCGGACAAGGTGGTCTATTGTCGACCTTCCCTCTCGGAAACCGCATTGAAGGGAGTCTAGTGTATTGTTGCTCTCTAAGAAGCTGATTAAGCGCCGGTTTACCATTTTTCAAAAACTTTGCACAGACAGCTTGTTAGCGCTATTGGCCTGTAGCTGCTGGCTAAGGCCCGATCTTTCCCTTGTTTGAGAATGGGAATAACTATAGCTTGTTTCCAGGACGATGGAATGTACCCCGCCGCCCACATGGTATTAAAAAGAGATAGAAGTGTTTCCAGAGCTTCAGGGTGAAGGTGCCTAATCATTTCGTACATGATACGATCGCCACCTGGCGCCGAGTGGCTGCAAGAAGCCAGAGACGCCTTGAGTTCCGCCAAAGTAAATGGGCGATTGTAAGCATCACTCGATAAGCCTTTGCGGTTTAAGGGATGCCGCTCCTCGCGTTCTTTGTGACTTAGAAATGTTTCTGTATAGTGCGATGCACTGGAGATATATTGAAAGTGGTCGCCTAGAGAATCCGCCTGATTTTCCAGGCTGTCACCTTGGCTACTTACTAACGGTAGGGGATGTGACTCCCGGCCTATTAACTTATTTACCCTATTTCATACTCTTGTTTCATCAGTGTATGAATTTATACTGGAGATGTACCTATCCCAGCTTTCTCTCTTTGCTCGTCGACGTGTTCTCCGACCTTGTGACTTGACTTGTTTGAATTTAATAAGGTTTTCAGCGGTTGGACAATTTCGAAGCAATCTCCACGCCTTATTTTGATTTTTTCGTGCTTTCCGACATTCATCGTTCCACCATGGGATGCGACGTTTGCTTGCCAAACCGTTAGTTTGCTTGATACATTTAGTTGCAGCGTCAATAATAAAACCTGTTAGATATGCCACAGCGTCGTCTATATTAAAACCAGCAATGTTATCTTCTCCTAAATACGTCAACTCTTGGAACAGTTCCCAGTTAGCTGAGTTAATGTTCCATTGCGGAAAATGTGGAGAGCATGCATCCTGTTTCGTTAGGTTTAAAATAATTGGAAAGTGGTCGCTCTCAAAGCAGTTATTCAGAACACTCCACTCAATATACGGAATTAGTGTACTCGATACTATAGTTAAGTCTATTGATGAGTACGTGTTATGTGCCACACTGTAGTACGTCGGCTCTTTCTTGTTAATTATGCATGCTCCTGAGGAGGAGAGGAAGTTTTCAATTAGGCGTCCTCTCGCATCGCAACGAGAATCTCCCCAAAGAGTGTTATGTGCGTTGAAGTCGCCGGCAACTATGTAAGGTGCCGGAGGTTCATCTATATAGTTTTGAAATTCTGTTTTGTGAAGATGGTAATTCGGAGGAATGTATATGGAACTAATCGTGACTAATTTGTTAAACAACACTCCTCGGACAGCAACTGCCTCTAGGGGCGTACGAAGTCTTAATTCCCGGCAAGCAACACTTTTGGCAACTATAATGGCCACACCTCCGGACGACACGACAGTGTCATCACGCTCTTTACGAAAAATAGCGTACTGTCGGAGAAAATTAGTTTGCGTATGATTGAGGTGCGTTTCTTGAACACACAGCACATTTGGTCTATATTCATGTAGGAGCTTTTTAATGTCGTCGAGGTTATGTAGAAGTCCTCGCACATTCCATTGTAGTATTTGTGTATCCATTATGCTATATGTGTAGGGTGCTGTGTGTTTAAGAGACTGATGTTGGCTCACGGGCCTTTTTCTGGCGCCATGACCCTATTGAAAAATTTGTGTGAGAAATAGAACGAGATGTATGCATGTCGCACAGATTTGACGAGAAATAGAACGAGATGGATGCATGTCGCACAGATTTGACGAGAAAAGAACGATATGAAATGCATATTGAACGAACTCGCAGAGAAAACGGGCGAGATCTGTGTGATGTGCTACGCAGACATTTACGAAGTGCACGAGATTTATGCGATGTGCGATATGAATGCATAGAGCTTGAGTGACATGTTTGCGATGAGTTGTGTAGACCTGACGAGATTATGTATGACGTGTGTGAGGTGGCATGTGATGTGTACGCACTGTAGTCGTATGAGCAACTTGATCTTTGAAGATGACTGAATTGTATAAAAAGTGTGTGCACTTAAGTCGTAGTGCATACAAAAGCTCATTAATGACAGTCAGATTTATGAGCTGTTCGTAGTAAATGCAAGAGTGTGATCAATGTGCTGTATGATCACATTGAATCATTATGACACATATATACCAGCATAAACTAGAGAGCAAATAAGACATTCTGAGCTCAACTTCTGGAATTTCATCCCCATCAAAGCTGGTGTCGGTACTTTTGATGCAATGATTTTCACTTGGGGACATATTCTCGGATGAACACTTATGGCGATACTACTGCCTTTGCATGACGCATTCCTCGACCAGCCAGTAAGCACTGGATAGCACAATGATATTGTCAAAAGCTATCAGCAGAGTTTGAATCCCTAGTACAGAGAGTAGATCTGCCTAAGATTTTATTGCAATATAGGAGTCAGGTACCATAAAAGTTTCATAATAAAATGTTACATGTTTGTTTGTGCACGCAATAAAATAATCTGGCAATGTGATTATAGCACTTTGGAGATGCTTCAAACAAGGACGAGTTGGCAAAGTTTATTGCAAGCAGTTTGATCAGTGATAAATTATGTATGCACTTTGTCACATCCTAATAATATTGCTTGCATCAGATATATCAGTCAGAGGTAGTATAAGGGCGAACTTGAACCTGCATATTTTCCAAATAGCCAAGTGCGTCAATCACAATACTGTCAAATACAAATCTGCTAAGAGCATGTTAGTGCCTGTTTATGTCCAATTGTAGAAGGCAAGTGTGCGATTGGCCATGCATGCCCACATATAAAAATAAAAAGCAGAACCACAAGACAGTATAAATAGGTTGGTGAACAGATAGCCAAAATAGCAGTCAAAATCCATCGCACTTTGTCACAAATAAATTAAAAATATTGTAATTAAATAACAATCCCTAAAAATGTCATGTGATCAATTGTGGTAATGATCACAGTTACTGCTGTGAAAAATTATTTGCACTAAGTGTTTCACAACTTGCTGAGAGGGCTTGACCTAGTAAAAAATCCTCATATGTGCACAGCAGTGGCAAAAAACGAGATGAGCGTCGCATCTTGGTGACCATTATCTCCCTACATACTACACAAAACTGAATTTGAAATTAAAGGAGAAATAACAAAGCAGTTCGTGTGCCAATGATGGTTAAGCGCACTGCAATGCCTTGCCATGCGTTGAAAGCTGACCTCCAAGCAACCAAAATGTAAGTGACCCTACATTGAAGCAGCGTCTCTAAATGACGAACGTGTATCACATCCTGGCATTCGCAGACGCAGTCACCAAATGAAAAACACCTTTGCAAATCGCAATAACGACGAATGTCACACGCGTGCGCACACAGACAGAATGCGAGCAGTTTCCGAAAGCACTCGCGAAAGACTGTACGGACGTTCCTACGCGTTCCACGCATATCAGAAGCGCGCGCACGCGCGCACACATACACACATACACACACACGCACGCACAAAAGGCGAGCAGTTTCCGGAAGCACTCGACAAAGACGGCACGGATGTTTTTACAAAAAAGCAAATCCCACCGGCGTGGCACCATTTCCCGATGCACAAACAGCACCACTCATTAACAGTACACATCCGTAGAACGGCGCACAAGCCGGAACAAAGCGCACACCACTCGACGCCAAATCCGTCGTCGATTACGCCGCTGAGAAACGAACACCTTCTAACATTCACAAACCAAACGACGATGTGCTGCGAACTTCAAACAGATTTTACGGCCCTGTCCGGTTGATAGGGCTGCTCCACAGGCTGTCCTCACTGTTGAAAGCAATGTCAGCAAAGTTGTTGAAAAAGGCCGCCTAAAACACGCAAAAACATGGAAATAATACGCCTCTACTACCCACGCTACTCATGCGATCACAGTTACCGGAACCACAGACGGCGAAGTAAACAAACGACGTCATTTCCCTTCATTTCGGACCGAAGTAGTTTCTCAGTTGCGCGAGTCTTCCTTTCGAGTAGGGCGCGACTTGTTCCGGGGACTGTGAGGGCGCTGCGGTCGAGCTCTGCACCAAGTGAGCGGCGCTGCTCTGCTGACATGTGCACGTTACTTGCGGGTGTTTGCGCTTCTTGTGCTGTAGCCGATTTTATTTCCTCATTGCGTGTGCCTTGTCACTGTCCTCGGGCACGTGGCTGGGGGTCGAGGTCTTTTGCGTCCGGTCCAAGTTTTGCGCTCATGGAGACGCCAGTACCGGCGACGTGTGGGTCACCAAGCGTTAACATTGCGTGTGCACTTTGGTTTGTAGGCCCACCTTTTTTTCCATCTCACTTTCTTCGGACGTGCACTCTCAGGTATGGTGTCTGTAGAATATTATACTTCAGCTTAAACAACAACAGAAAGATATAACGGCTGCTTTATTCAGCGAGCACCATGTAAATGCCGAGTGCCGCGACTAACAACCATAACTGTGCCAGGCTATAGCAGACGACGCTCGGATGCTTGGCGCGGAGGTCGATGGCAGTGCTGCGGTGGCGGGAACGGCAGCGGGCTGCATGGTGCGCATAGCCGAGGAATTGGGGTACTTAAAGAGGACTATAGGCCATCGCTGTATAGGCGTTGTTGCGGCGGGCGGCCGATGTGGTGCTGATCGTTTGATCATATTTACGCGGTGCTTAGAGAACATGTGCTCCTTTTTTTGTGCGAATGAACGATCACTAAGCCCTGGGGCCTGTGCAACGCTATTAGCTCGCTGTATGTTTCTTGCGGTGCGCCGTTGTTGATTATCGTAGTGCGGTCAATTCGCGCTTCTTTGTCTCGCCGCTCCCGCATCGGGTCACAGTGCACGGAAGAATGTGTTGATAGTTGTGCTATCGCGTGCTGTAGTTCACCGCAATTCAACACTACGCTGGACGGACTGTTGGTGCAGTCGATGCGGCGTGAACGGACACGAAGGAGCGCTCGCCTCAGACGGTAAGTCGGGCGCCTTGCGCATTCTTATGGTTCATGTAGTGTACAGTGCTCACGGAATGAAACGCGTCAATTTAGGGCTTAGTAATGCGCATATATTCGTTTTCACCGGCTGTAGTTCGTGTCACATCGACGTAATTTTGGTGCGTACACGTACATCGGAGTCCTCGTCAGCTTTGGTCACCAAATTCCTTGCGACATGACATGGTTCTCTCGCGTACTTTGCACGTTTGCAGGGCTTTACTAAATGCTCCGTGTCGCGTTTCATTCCTTGAGCACTGTACCTTGTCATGCGCAGCAGAAGATGATTAGTACAGCTACAAGAACAATAACAGTGATTTCCTAATGTTCGTTCGATATCGGAGTGCACATTTAGCAAAAAGTTTCACGAAAATTACCCCGAGGTTAATGTTCTAAGTGCTTCATCTATTGTTTATTTTCTTTTTGTTATGAAGTATGCTAGCGCCGGGTCATCGCTTCGTCTGAACGGGCAAAAAAATTCAAGCAGGAAATGTCACTGCTTCTATACGTAATTTCTCAGCAAGAAATCGTATAGACAATTCTAGAAGTACGTTGATGTGTTGCGCAGATGTTTTCACAGCTAACGTTAACGCGCGACGGCATCCAAATGATCTGACTCGTGAGAAGATTTTAGCTTGGATGCAAACTTTGATGCTTATAGGTTGTCGCCAAGGCAACCTGTATTTCTTGTGTTTAGTGTTGTTTGTTTTCGTGCCTTTGACACGTTGAATAACCGCCTGTGATGTAAGAATGAAATATTTAATTTCTCTAAGCGGATGCAGCTTCATGTAGCTGGCTGTACGAGAGCTTTCCCCAATTTGACGCGATGTCAAATCACAAGTTTGCAGTTTCAGCAGTGATTACAATAAACTGAACATTTATTGTTTAGGGATGTCACAATTTCCTGAGACGGAGGCATCTCTGCACCACATAGGCTGCGGCACTATGCAGCTTGAACAGCACGACAAAGCATCTGATCTGCCTGCTTTGACAAGGTACGTACTAAACGGTCACAGCCATTTATGTGTTCTAGGGTCTGTTCGTGTATTTGGCACCTGTCAACTTTTCTGAGTCTCTCACGCAATTTATAAATTCTTGCTATTCTACAATTTTACTAATGTTCCATTAAATAATGAGAACGAAGTTTTATTAGTGAAGATGTTCTAAAGCTGCTGAGAAATGGGGTGGCATAGGATTGCGAAAATGCACGTAAAAAATAGTCCTGGCGCTTTGCTTTCTTAATTGCTAGCAATGAAAAATCCCTAATAAAATTAGCAAAGGGACACTTGCTTTAGGTAAGTTCATTAAGATACGTTCCAGAAGCAGGCTAAGTTTGCAGCAACAAAAGCACTGAGAAAAACTCACTGATCTAAAAACATGTTAGTTTCTGCTTTTCCAAGTGTGCTGCTTGTGTACAGTGTGTCAAGGTAAATAATGGTTAATAATGTATGCATAGAAAAGTGTGGATGCTGAGAGAAAGCTTTAGGAAAGTGCGTGCTGTCTTTCCAACACAGGATTTCTGTCTAGAATTTTTGTAAAATATGAAGTGCACAGGCTGGCAAACAATGTTCAACACTTTTGCTTTAGATTTTAATGTAGCCAGTTCATTATGTGTCCCTAGTATAGCTTAGCGTCAAGCTTGAAGCTGATCTCTGATGTCACATCAGTTGCAGGATGCAATAACGTGGTATCACAAACTGCTTGTTACGCATGTCAGTCAACCTGGTGCAGTTGTCACAGGTGAGAGTATAACTGAAAGCTGCGCATTCTTTGCCCTTCTGCACATGATGTGGGATAGAGTTTGAACTATGCTATAGTGGCACCATCTCCCTCACCTTCTCATTATTCTGTCAACTTGCAATAATATGCACAACTTCTAGAGGCTTGATTATGGTGTTGTCTGCTGAACTTGGCTGATGTGAATTTCAGTAGTTTGTGGTACCCTCAAAGCTATGCTGTACTTTTCATGCATTTTAAAATGGTCAGTTTGACATATGTGATTGGCTGTGGCATTCTGAGAGAAAAAAGGCCTCTTGTGAATAATGCATATATGCATTATTAGCATTTTCTAATACTCTTTCAAGAAGCAGCGTACAGGCTGCTCCCCGAAGAAGTGACCACCTTTGCTTACGCTACGTGGCAGTCTGGTCCAGTTTACTTAACCTGTCTGCCATCTATGCACGAAAACGAGGAGAGAAGCGAAAAAAGGGACTTTCGATTTATGTTTTTGCACAGATGGCTCATACATTGCACTTTTCTTATCTCGCATGCTTTGTTAACTCAAAGCTTTCTATGGGCGAATATCATTTCATTCCTATTTATACCTAATAAGAATTACTTAGTTCACAGTGTCACTTTTTATATTATACTTTTGTGAGACTAAGCTCACTTGTTTTAATGCAAGTGTGGCTGGGCCTGTAGAAAGAGTAAGCAGACTACTGTGTTGCTGATCAGTGCTGATCTCCACGTCCGAGCTGGTCCCACAACATCCAGGCACCACTGTGCTTTGCTTCATTGACAAGGTAATATGATATAGACACCTTGCACCTCAGTATCAGTTTTGAGAAATATGCTAAGACACAAGGGTTGGCCTTGGTGATAAATACACTCGTGTTCTTTTTTTTAAGCGTTCTTCTTGCAGTGTTCCTCATGTACATGTTTTCAGAGGATGCTTAAATGCAAACTGCCATGGAACTTGTTTATGCCTTAAAGTAGCACTCTTTCACCAAGAAAAAAGCCTTATTTATAGCACAATTCATAAGAAAGGTGAGGAGGTGACAGGACATAACAGTCTAACAGCCATCCAATTTTACTGCTTGCAGAGCAATATAAAGTGACAGGTGAAAGGGCAAGAACAGATAAATCGACAATGTATGTTGCTCACACAACTGCGAAAAGAAGCATGGCTACTATGACACTTGTTTTACAATGATAAATAAGCAGTCTTGCTATCTGATAATCCACTGGAGGGCGAGCCAACTCGCAGATTCTCTGTAACACATGTAAGGAAAGGCTCACAAATCTTGCCAGCCCTATGCTCGTAACACATTGCCACAGTTGCATAGTTTTCAAACAAAATAATGCAAGTGAGCTTTGCACCACCAAATGACCTGAGCATTCAGTTGACATGGTTGCAGATCCAGTCATTTATACATTGGCCTGTTTTGTTGACATGGTGTCTACTGCACGACAGTGGTATTTAATATCCATCAACACCCCTGTGCTCGACGTACTCTTTCTTGCATGCTTTTTTTTCACAGGTAGTGGAAGATTACTTGATTCCAGAACAATTTGGCTTGTTCTGCACATGATAGTGAACTTTCCAGTCTTATAATAAACATGAAATTGGGTAGGAAGATGTGGTATTTTTTATAGTGCCCTGGTGCATTCAGATTCTGCAGAGGCTTCAAGCTTGTATTGACAAAAATTGGGATGAAGCCATAAGAGGAGAATTGTAAAAGTGTAACGAAAGCCTCCTGATAGATATGCTGAGTTGTGCTGCTGTGAACACTTATTGGTTATCCCTACTGGGTAACGCTGTTAAAGTTATGGATGCTTTGACACTGTAGGGCCTACAAGGTGGCTAGCATTACGGAACACATTAAAACAACTGTAGGGATGCATGTTGTGCTATTGCATCATAATTGGCCCACAAAGTGACCACCTTTGCTTACACTATGTGGCAATCTGGTCCAGTTTACTTAACCTGACTGCCATCTATGCATGAGGAGGAGAAGGGACTAAAAAATGAAGGGACCTTTGATTAATGTTCTTGTACAGATGGCCCATACATTGCATTTTTCTTATCTTGCAGGCTTTGTTACTTAAAGCTTTCTACGGGCGAATATCAGCATTTCATACCTAATAAGTATTGCTTTGTTCACAGTGTCACTTTCTATATTTACCGTATTTACTCTCATAATGATCGCACTCACGTAATGATCGCAGCCCTGAATTTTGTCATCCAAATTCGATTTTTTTTATTTCCTGTGTAATGATTGCACCCCTAACTTGCTGCAGCGATATGTCATGTGCCAAGTCTAGCTATTAATGATCGCGCTTACCATCTGTCGAATGCTACGCGAACAACTCTTCAAGATAAACCAAGTGGTCTGCACGCACCAAACATTTTTAAGCAGATGCTCGTTTTCATTCCTTTCATTACTTTCCGCACTTCCATGACAAAAAAGCTACAACCAAAATTGCCTTTATTATGTGTAGGCTTTGTAATGGTTGTGGTCAACAGCAACAAAAAAGATGCCTTTCGATTCTTCTCATCTGCACTCGTGGGCACGCAACAAATCACGAGCGGCAACAATAGCAGCCACATTTACACTGATACGTTAGAAGTGTACCCTATCCATACGCCGACACTTGTAACACAGCTAAGATATTTGCCCACCCTTAGCACAAACGTGCTGTATTAGGATAGTAGTGAAGACAAATGCCGCAGTTTCTGCAGCATGCCCGCCGTGTCTTTCTATGTCACTGGCAGCTAAGCGTGCCCATCTGTTTCTGCCCCCTCATAGTGGACATGGCGACGTTATTGCCACAAACTTACCGATATTAACGATATTATTCATTACTGATATGGAAGAAACTTTCAATGCAAGTAATGTACTCGAGAGAAAAAAAATCGCGTTCGGCGCATTTGTTGTTTTCAGCTTGCTATGCTGGCCGCCACTTTTGTTTCGGTGTCCCGCACTACATACAGTGGCAGCCACTTATTTCTTGACCTATTGCCATCCCGCAGCAAACGCGGGATGAAAAAAATTCTTTTTGCGGGAAATTTAACCGGCATAATGATCACACCCCTGAATTTGTGACCATTTTTTTTACAAGAAAATGCGATCATTATGCGAGTAAATACAGTACTTTGTGGCACCAAGCTCACTTGTTTTATTGCAGGTGTGGCTGGGCCTGCAGAAAAGCTGTAAGGAGACTGCAGTGTTGCTGATCAGTGCTGATCTCCACGTCCGAGCTGGTCCCACAACATCCAGGCACCACTGTGCTTTCACAAGGTAATATGTTGTGGACACCTTGCACCTCAGTACCAATTTTGAGTTTGACTTGATAAATATTTAAGAAGACACAAGGTTTGGCCTTGGGGATAAATACACTCGTGTTCTTTTTTTGAAGTGCTCTTTCTGCAGTGTTCCTCATGTACATGTTTTCAGAGGATGGTTACACTCCTTAAATGCAAACTCCCTTGGAGCTTGTTTAGGCCTCAAACTAGAACTGTTTCACCAAGAAAAAATCCTCATTTAATGCACAATTCATAAGGAAGGTAAGGAGGTGACAGGCAGTGTCTAACTATCCAGTTTGACTGCTTGCCCAGCAATATCAAGCGAGAAGCGAAAGGGCAATGCTAACAGATAAATCGGCAATGCATGTTGCTTGCACAACTGCGAATGCGACACATGGCATGGGTACTATGAATGCTGATATGACGATAAAAATATTGTAGTTTTTACATTAGCCGGTAAGCTTATTAATATTTTGCACCAGCAAACAACCAGTTTGGTAGCTGTAGTTGTTGCACTGCTTCAGGAGTAAGATATTCTTTTTAATGAAAATTGAGTAGTGCTGCGGTTAGCGAAGCTATTTCTGCCTGTACAATAAATTAGGCATTTTTAAAGAGGCGGCATATAACAATTGTGTTGCTGTGCCACATAATTAGTAAAGTGAGGGGAGGTTTAAGTAAGCAAAGGAGGAAGATTAACCTTGTCGTACAAACAGATCCTTGTCTCAGCTGTCGTCACTGTGATGCAACGGCTCCCAGATAACTGGGGGGGGGGGGGCTAAAATTAGCCTTAAAAAGCTGACGCAATAATACAAAAAGCCATTGAAGAGTGTGGTTGCACCTATGTTTGACCACTGCAGTATCGGGAGCAGGGCCAGACAGCAGCTGAAATGTTATGTAATAGAAGCTGGTCATATTGAGTGCTCTAACATGCTAACAAAAACTGTCATTTAGTTTCTATAGTGGTATTAAAGGTGCATTAATCTTTCCTATAAACAATTCTGCACTGGCATCTATGCAGTGTTTTCCATCTGCATATTCCGCAGTGCGGTAGCAAAAAGCTGTGAAATCTGTGTATTCACTTGCATGAGCTGGTTGTGCTTCATGAATACTTTGTTTAGCGCAAAACGACACACACAAGACGACAGGGCAAGGCGCTACTCTCAACTGACATCATTTTATTGCGTCACTCCTTTATAGACCGCTCAAACCAGAGGAACATGCGCAGTGAGCACAATGCGGTGAAGCCACCACCAACATCCGATCCAAAGAGCGCACTCATGTGACAGAATCCAAAAAACCAAATTCAGTGCTTTACTAGGTTAAGGAAGGCACACTAATGCACTGTGACTCCAGTGACTTAATGAAAAATGCTTCCGATAACTCTCGGGTGGTGGTGTCACGGCTCTTTTTCAAAATCGTGGTATCACGAAACATGGGTTTGCATTTGCATGTTTTACAATGCTGAGCCAAATGGGAACCTGTGCCTGTTGGTATGGATCGCTCATGTTCTCTAAGGCGCTCGTTAACACAGCGGCCTGGCTGCCCTACATACACTTTGCCACATGACAAGGGAATCTTATAAACGACACTGACGCTGCATTCTACAAACTTCACGTGGTTCTTTTCACAATCAGGTTTTTTACTTGTTTTAGAAATACGGCTGCACAACATTGATAATTTTTGAGGAGCGGAAAACGCTACCGGAATTTGATATTTAGTTGCGACATTCTTTAGATTGTGAGCCACTCTGTGGCAAACAGCTCAACTTCAGGCCTCCTCTTTTGTGGTATGCAGTTACTTTTGTGCCGCTTCCCTTTCAGTTTCTGAAGCAATACCTCCGAGACTGACGTCACCACCACACTTGGGTAACCAGCAGCCTGCAGCCTATTTAACTGTGCAATGAAACTCATGTTCGCAGAGTGATGACAAGATTGCATTAAGGAAGATTCTAAACACATCAAAGCAATGGCGCGTTTCACAGTCTTTGAGTGCGCAAACGCGTAAGGTAAAAGTTCCTTACATGCGTGTGGCGAGTACATCTGACAGGCGTGGCCTGTTTGTAAGGATAGCTGCAAATCTAAAAACTGGAGTTTACCGTCCCTAGATAGCTCATGTGTGAAAGTTAAACCTTTGCCATTGTCATTGAAAAGTGCTAAAATATCAGCTACCGTCACGGAGCATTCGTTGTTAGTCTGTTTTATCACAACAAGAAAATCGTCAACATATCTAACAATTTGAACCGAGTCATTGTTTAAGGCACTCTTAAGAGCGCGGTCGACAAAAGATAAAAAAATATTACAAAGAGCAGGCGCCACATATGAACCAATACACACACCATTTTTCTGGATAAAAAGGTTATTTTCGAACAGGATAAAAGTTGCACTTCAATAAAATTCAAGAAGGGACATGAAACTTTCCGAAGATAACCCGGTGGCATTGCAAAAATCTACCTCGCCACTTTCTTCGATGCACATCACACTGCGAAATAGCTCATCATGCGGTATTGAATAGTAAAGATCTTCGACATCAACAGAAAAAATGTTGGCTAATGAATGGTTGTCTTCCAGAAAGGAAACAACATCGAAAGAATCCTTTATGCCATAAGGATCGTCAATAGTTAAATGATTAAACTGTTTTTGCAAAAAGCGGCTAACCAAAACCTGCCAACAGTTGTTTTCACTGACTATTGTACGGAAAGGCACATCCAGTTTGTGCGTTTTTGCAGTGAAAAAACCTCTAAAGCAAGTAGCTTACATTGTTTTACATCTTTCACAATCTTGGTGAGGCCTATGACACAGACACACAAATATCAGGGCCCACTGATATTTGTCTCCTGATCCTGCTGTTCTGGTCAGTCACATAGCTTTTGCTGTGTGCCGTGCAAGGATGCTTACGTTCTGCATGAAGAATGGACATGTTCCTCAAGATGTGGCGAGTCTCTTCGGGAACGTCAGGCCTCCCGTCGGTCACGTGCGGCGAATGTGTCGGATTCTTCGTTCTGAAATTTGGGGGCAGGTACGCCTTCTGTACGACTGGTTGAGAGCTGTGTGCTACTCGCGCGATGCACCTATTGTGGCCTAGAAGAAGTTTCGTTTCTACAGACTTCTATCAACTTGGACTACAGAATTCTGGTGGACACAGCTGCTGCTACTCCTCCGGTCCAGACTACCGTGCAGAAAGGAAAAAACGCAACCGGTCACGACTGGTTTCCAGGTACTCGGTGACGTCAGGCTTCCTGACGAAGTTGCTGCATTGCTAAAGAATGGGCCGAAGTACAGCACGGAACCAAGAATTCCTGCACATGAGCTACTGGCTTTGAACAGGCGCATCGCAAGGAAAGCAGAACTAGAGGACCAGGAGCGGTGCCTCCTCGATAGGGTGGACAACCTTCGTAGGACCGCCAGTGGGAGCGCGCCACCTTCGACAGCTGTGATCAAAAAGACGGTATCTTTCTTTAGAGACAATGAACTGCGGCTGTTACTGAGTGACAAAGAGGGCGGGTTTGTGATAGCTCCGTCTGCTGTCTTCAACAAAAAAGCCATTGAGACTGTCAACAAACACTTCATTCTGGCAAATGAGAAAGCTCAGAAGGTAAAACGCAAAGCCATTTCTTTGTTGGAAAATATAGGCCTCACCAAGATTGTGAAAGATGGTAAACAATCTAAGGTACTTGCTTTAGATGTTTTTTTTTCACTGCAAGAACACACAAACCGGATGTGCCTTTCCGTACAATAGTCAGTGAAAACAACTATTGGCAGGTTTTGGTTAGCCGCTTTTTGCAAAAACAGTTGAAGCATTTAACTATTGATGATCCTTATGGCATAAAGGATTCTTTCGATGTTGTTTCCTTTCTGGAAGACAACCATTCAGTAGCCGACATTTTTTCTGTTGATGTCGAAGATCTTTACTATTCAATACCGCGTGATGAGCTATTTCGCAGTGTGATGACGTGCATCGAAGAAAGTGGCGAGGTAGATTTTTGCAATGCCACCGGGTTGTCTTCAGAAGGTTTCATGTCCCTTCTTGAATTTTATTTAAGTGCAACTTTTATCCTGTTCGAAAATAACCTTTTTATCCAGAAAAATGGTGTGTGTATTGGTTCATGTGTGGCGCCTGCTCTTTGTATTATTTTTTTATCTTTTGTCGACCGCACTCTTAAGAGTGCCTTAAACAATGACTCGGTTCAAATTTTTAGATATGTTGACGATTGTCTTGTTGTGATAAAACAGACCAACAACGAATGCTCCGTGACGGT
Source organism: Dermacentor albipictus (assembly GCF_038994185.2). Classification (NCBI taxonomy): domain Eukaryota; kingdom Metazoa; phylum Arthropoda; class Arachnida; order Ixodida; family Ixodidae; genus Dermacentor; species Dermacentor albipictus. The sequence continues at coordinate 9,901,364 of NW_027225566.1, read as the reverse complement.
AGCTGATATTTTAACACTTTTCAATGACAATGGCAAAGGTTTAACTTTCACACATGAGCTATCTAGGGACGGTAAACTCCAGTTTTTAGATTTGCAGCTATCCTTACAAACAGGCCACGCCTGTCGGATGTACTCGCCACGCGCACGTAAGGAACTTTTACCTTATGCGTCTGCGCACTCAAAGACTGTGAAACGCGCCATTGCTTTGATGTGTTTAGAATCTTCCTTAATGCAATCTTGTCATCACTCTGCGAACATGAGTTTCATTGCACAGTTAAATAGGCTGCAGACTGCTGGTTACCCAAGTGTGGTGGTAACATCAGTCTCGGAAGTATTGCTTCAGAAACTGAAAGGGAAGCGGCACAAAAGTAACTGCATCACACAAAAAAAGAGGCCTGAAGTTGTGCCGTATTGCCACAGAGTGGCTCACAATCTAAAGAATGTCGCCACTAAATACCAAATTCCGGTAGTGTTTTCCGCTCCTCAGAAACTGTCAATGTTGTGCTGCCGTATTTCTAAAATAAGTAAAAAACCTGATTGTGAAAAGAGCTATGTGAAGTTTGTAGAATGCAGCGTCGGTGTCGTTTATATAAGATTCCCTTGTCATGTGGCAAAGTGTATGTAGGGCAGTCAGGCCGCTGTGTTAACGAGCGCCTTAGAGAACATAAGCCATACATGATCCATAGCAACAGGCAAAGGTTCCCATTTGGCTCAGCATTGTAAAACGTCCAAATGCAAACCCATGTTTTCTGATACCACGATCTTGAAAAAGAGCCGTGACACCACCGCCCGAGAGTTATCGGAAGCATTTTTCATTAAGTCATTGGAGTCGCAGTGCAGTAGTGTGCTTTCCTTAACTTTGTGCAGCGCTGAATTTGGTTTTTTGGATTCTGTCGCATGAGTGCGCTCTTTGGATCGGATGTTGTTGGTGGCTCCACCGCATGGTGCTCACTGCGCATGTTCCTTTGGTTTGAGTGGTCTATAAAGGAGTGACGCAATAAAATGCTGTCAGTTCAGAGTAGCGCCTTGTCCTGTCGTCTTTCTTGTGTGTGTCGTTTCGCGCTAAACAAAGTATTCATGGATTCGCACCAACTAGCCCGCCAACGCATTGTGCTGGTTATACTTGTTCATTTAATGTAAAATACTTGTGGAAAAGTATTAGACTATTTCAGTGGTCTTGTATTGCAATTCTGCAGCCATTTCTATTCTTTGTGAAACACGAACATTTAACAGAGACGAGAACAAGACAATGCGAGGACGAGCACTTGCTTTCAACTGCTGTGGTTAATCTTGAAATATCAATTTACGTAGGTAGAAAACTCATGAGCCTCCGTGTTCTCTTTTTCCTGTTTCTCTGCGAGATGTTCACGCTTTACACACAATATCATGCAAGAACCAGCCAAATCAGTTATGCAGTGGAGCTACCTATTGTGCATGTCAGTTCCAATGGCTTGTTGTAATCTAACAGGGCCGGCTGCTTTGTTTACATTTTTGTGCAGAGGCATACGAGCACTGTTTCAAAAACGCCGAACACTGTGGATACGGAGGCAAGGAGGCTGAAGGACCTGAACAAGCACCTGGCCACGATGCTTCGGAATACAAAATAAAGATGGTTTGTGTTAATTGTGGGCCCTAAAAAGTGTCCTCTTTGTCTCTGAGCTGGCACATCGGCCGACTCACGTGATCGAAATTAATCGCTGCAATGTTGGCAGAATGTGTTACTGTGTGGAACTTCACCAAAAATATTGCATGAACAAAAGAACTCATTCAACACAAATGCGAACACTTGTAGAATGCAGCTAAACAAGAATGGTGTCATTTTGCATAGCTGAATGAGAACATTTTCATGTAGCATACACAAACGAGAGCGATATCGTTTCGCATCGCCGTGCGAGAACTATCTCGTCAAGCACAGCTATGCGAGAATAATCTCGTTTAATATACCCACACGAGAACGATCTCGTTCATTGACGATGTCCACTCGTACACATGTGATGTACGACGTCGTCGAGTCTACGGAGCAATAATAGCGTACAGAAGTTCTCGTGAAATTCTCATACATATTTTTTCAATAGGGGATGGGAGTTTTGTCTCTTTTGGAGCGATCGAGACCGCCTCGCCGCTCCTTAGGCGCTGGTGGCGCCGTCTTGCTCGTGGTTCTGTCCATCGCCTCTTGCGAGGCGCTGGACACGCGCTCTTCCGAGCGCTTTGTTTGGCGTGAAGGCCTCGGCACGTAGGACGCGGCCTTTGAGGTCACCTGCCCGGAGGTAGATGGCCCCGTCTGCTGGGTTGGCGCAGCAGCACTAGCTGCATACGCCGGGGGGCGGATAGCGTCACTGCCGGCTCACTGAGTGTGGGTCGGACAGCCGCCAGAGACCGTTGTGGCGCTGCCCCCTGACGCACCACTTCGGCAAAAGTGTTCTTTGGCAGGAAGGAGACCCGCCTGCGTGCCTCTTTGAAACTTATGTTTTCTTTTACTTTAATTGTAACTATTTCCTTTTCTTTCTTCCACGATGGGCACGACCGCGAGTATGCAGCGTGCTCCCCTTCACAGTTTACACAATGGAGAGAGTTTTCACAAGTTTCAGAGGTGTGCTCATGAGCACTGCATTTCGCGCAGGTTTGGCGGCCTCGACAGCTCTGTGAACTGTGACCGAAACGCTGGCACTTGAAGCAACGCAAGAGATTTGGGACATATGGGCGAACACGGAGCTTGATATAGCCGGCCTCGATGGACTCGGGCAGAACACTTGTGCCAAAAGTAAGAATCAGGTGTTTGGTCTGAATTTCCTTATTATCACGCCTCATCTTAATTCGCTTAACGTTGATGACATTCTGCTCACTGAAGCCTTCCAAGAGCTCAGCCTCAGTCAGCTCCAAGAGATCATCATCGGAGACTACGCCACGGGTTGTATTCATAGTACGATGCGGTGTTACTGTTACTTTGGCGTCGCCAAATGATACTAGATTAGGTAGCTTTTCATATTGCTTCAAGTTGCGGAGCTCCAAGAGGAGATCACCACTTGCCATTCTGGATGCTTCGTAGCCTGTACCAAGAACTTGGGTCAGAGATTTGGACACGAGGAATGGTGAGATTGCTCGCACTGGTTTGTCTGGTGTTTCGGAGTGCGCTACATGGAAACGAGGAAAAGTTTCTTTTTGACGGGCAAAAAATTCGAAGACATCATCGGTGCGCCCCCTCTTGAGGGAGCGATCAGGTAACGGGGGAAAAGAAGAAGCCATAAAAGATTGTAATTTCGGCAGTAACGCCAGCCACCCACCGTGGAGTCCTACAAGGGGACGTTGCAGGACCTGTGAAACACGGCCTGCAAACGCCAGCTGTACATTACCACTATAACCAAATATGATATAACCTAGGCTGGCTATTCACACAAGGTTAACCCTTGCTGCCTGGAAAAATTGGAAGTAAGCGGAAGCTAGGAGAAGACAGGAAAGATGAAAAGTGAGAAAAAGACGAAGACTAGAGGAAGAGAGAGACAGGAAAAGGCAACTACCGATTTCCCCCGGGTGGGTCAGTCCGGGGGTGCCGTCTATGTGAAGCAGAGGCCAAAGGGGTGTGTTGCCTCCGCCGGGGGGCCTTAAAGATCCAAACACCCAGCATCGGCTCAACCCCCAGGATCCCCTTTTCCCCAGACAGGGCTAAGCCGCGCACGGCTACACGCGGGAGGGTCCAACCCTCGTGTGCTCGCGTACGTGGTGGCGCAACACACCAAACGCCTGCTTGCGCAGACGCCCCTGCGGGGATTTCAACAGCTTTCAATTTACAAAAACAAGAGGTTATGCCTTTGTAATAACATGCGTATTTATGGTATTCATTGGTAGCTTTCTTGCTTCTTTATAGCAGTGTTTTAATCCTGGCCAAAACACTTGTATAAAGCTTCAAAGACTGCAAACGACCCAGTAAGACAAGCAAAAGACCGAGTACGACAGTCACCACCAGATGGTTCAGTTCTATTCTCGGAGTCTTCTATGGTCTTGGTTACCACGCTGGCCTGTTCAAAAAACGGTTTTCATGCTGCATCGACCCCTGTAAGTTCTTACGAAGGCTTAGTTTTGTTAAGCATGACACCGACCCTGTCGATGCTATCAAGTCGCCTTTCAATTAGGTTGCATACTAAGGCCGTCCGCGCAAGAGAATCTCGGTTGACTTGGCATAATTCAGCTGATCCATTCGCATTTTAACAAAGGCCTTTACGGTGCTTCCGCTGTCCCACTGGTCATGTTATGGAGCCGGTTTACAAAAAAACCGGTTCATGGGAAAGCAATAGAGTTGATGTTCTCGTGAGCTGTTAGCCTACCCTCTTGCCTACTTGCAAGTGCGCCTATGCTGTTTCCACAAAGACTTTTAGTCATATTTTAAAATACTTGGTTGAATCAAAAGGACACTTCCTTCAGATACATGGCAACCGAGAGGTAACAGTTGATATAAGGGTATTAGTCACTATTTACCAAAACTCTCACAAATACCTTTTAATCTTTGAACTTCGGCAGGCTCATTAAAATGGGACATCGGAGCCAAGTTTCAGTACAAGTAATAGGTACAATCCATTTCATTGTATGTATTCGGGAAAAATGCAATTGCTCGCACAACCGTGGCACGACACGCGCCAAACCGAAATTTTGGAGGCTTCCGCATGCGCATAGCCGCGGTTCTTCAGGGGAGGTTCTGCTCGAGCCAACCAGGGGCCGGCAGCGAGTGTGTTGTGGCTACTTCCTCCTCACGCCACTTCCTTTTACGAGGAATAAAGTAGCCGTTAACTGAATTTTCATATGATTTCTATAAGCTATGCTCTGCAATAATCTAACCATATTGAAGTGCTCAAAATGATTAGCGATCACTAGCTGCTTGGCGTTATTTGCAAAATTTTTGAGCGGCTCGTTCATTTAGTGTCACTTCCATTCTTTGCTCTGGCGACATGAACCAATGAGGGCCACAGCTGTAACCGTAGAAACGTGATTTACTCTGCCAATAACTGTTGACTTGATGCCCTTAAAGTTATAGTTTGTATGTGCGCGATAACACCAAACTCGTAAAATCTGCGTCACTAGTGACTCTCATTCTTTTCCCAATTGTTCACCAAATAGCTTATTTATTGAGACTTTCTTCCTACCCAGTGACGGCGCGGGAAAAAAACGCAATCATTGGAAAAAGTTATTTGTAATCACCAGTGACCCAGACTTTTCCGTTCCTAATTATCACAGTTGAATCACACTTTAAATTAACTTTAATTGATATCCATAAAGTTAAGATTAGTAAATGGTCTAGCATACTGAATTAATCTATAGTTATCACCAATTATTCGATTATGCCTGCTGTATATTCAGAAAAAGGGGTTCAATGAAACTTTTTCGTAGCAATGACGATGCATATATAAAGAGTAACACTGTCATACTAAACAAAGTCATTCGCGATCACTAGACTCACACCTACTATCTTCAAGTTATAATATTTGAGGAGGACGAGGAAATAACTTTATTGCATGTCCTGCGAGTTGGTGAGGAGGGCCAAAGGTCCGGCCTAGGTGGCGGCCAGGAGTTCGTGGGCGCTGGCAGGCCGTCTGAGAGTTGCTGACTATCACGGTTGGATTAGTCTGAGCTACTGCGAGCCCTGTGGTTACTTCTTCCTCTGTGTGGTTACTTGTGGTGCGTGCTTCAAGGTTTTCTCTGAACGCGAAACCACACGAAAGCAGCTTCATAAGGAGGAGTGAATGGTGGCTGCCCGCGGGCAATACGTAGGGGCGTAGGTCGAATCTAGCCGAATGAGGAATGTAGCCTCTCTATGTGCTGCGCGGCTACTGGTGCAGCGCTTTGCTGGATGCTGAAAAACCAGCCTGGGACGTGGATGGCTGATCCATAGAGCATCTCGGCTGCGCTGACTCAGATGTCATCCGTGATTGTTGTTATCAGCCGCAGTTGTACTAGGGGTAGTCCCACCCTGTGCGATCTGTCGAGTGTGGCGGCCAGTGACGCCTGTGGATGGTAAGGCATGGTGTTAGGAGGTGAGGAGGGCCAAAGGTCCGGCCTAGGTGGCGGCCAGGAGTCCATGGGCGCTGACTCAGAGGTCATCCGTGATTGTTGTTAGCAGCCGCAGTAGTACTAGGGGTAGTCCTTCCACCCTGTGCGGTCTGTCGAGTGTGGCGGCCAGTGACGCCTGTGGATTGTAAGGCATGGTGTTACGAAGGCGAAGAAGAACCGACTTTGAGAAGAAGCCCAGCGGCCTCCAGTCTGTGCCATCATGCTGCTGCGGTACTGCACCTACTACCGTAGTTGGCGCGTCTGCCATAAGGCGAGTTGGGGTGTCGGGCAACGGATGAATAGGCAACAGTGAAGTCGGCAACCGTGTTTTGGCTTCCTGGAAGGTGTGTCCGGGAACCAAGGACCAGTGCAACGTAGGAGGTTTTTCGGAGTCGCAACGCAGTAGGTTGGTAAGCGGCAGAAGAACTTGCGCACAGGATGGTATGAAGCGCTTGTGAAAATTTGAGCTCCAGACACTTGCCCAACTTTCGGAAGGACGTTAGACAAGGGAAGTCCTCGATTGCCCACACCCGTGATTCCAGTGGCTTGATGCCATGGGGTGTAATGCGATGGCAGAGAAAATCCTGGGCTTCAACGCGGAAAATGCATTTATGGGGCTTTAGGGCCAGGCCTTGTTCATGCAGTTGCTCAAATAAAAGGCGAAGGTGCTCTTTGTGCTTCTTCATCTGTGTGACTTCTAACGAGAATGTCGTCAAGGTAGGGGAAAATGAACGGGAGTCCGCGCATAACATTATCCATGAACCTTTGGAAGGTTTGCTTCGCATTCTTCAAACCGTAACGCATATGGACCAACTCAATAGGCACATGGAATAGTGATCGCTATTTTCTAAATGTCACTGGGTTCGGCAGCACTTCGATGTTACGCTCTCATCAAATCGACCATGCTGAATATTTCGGTTCTGCAAAACGAGTGGCGAAGTCATGCATTTGGGGAAGGGGATATTTTATTGAACAAGAGTAGTGGCGGCATTCAAACTCGGTAATCACGAAAAGGGTCCCAGTCGCCACTGTCCTGTTTTGGAACCAGTTGGAGAGATGAAGACCAATTGCTGAAGGAAGGAGGAATAACGCCCAGCTGAAGCAGGTGTTCGACCTCATGGCGGGAGACTTCCAACCTCCGTCCAGCGAGCCTCCGTGGCCGCGTTTCGACAGGTGGGCCAGTGAAGGTGATATGATACGTCACTTTATGTTTCACAGGCAGCGTATCGTTTCGTAGCTTCTTGTGTTGCGGGTACTCAACAAGTATCTTGTCTAGTAAAGAAATGAACGGGGCTAGTTGGTGGACGTTTATGATTTACGCTGCGTACGCCCGCGTCCTGTCTTTCACGTTCGTCAGTGTTAGACTAAGCACAATATAATCATGAAGTATCTTGTCGTACGTAGAGAGCGGCCGAAACGTACAGATTCCAGATGAAGTGAGGTTGCACAACAGGCCAAGTACATCGAGGCATGTGACGTTATCCTTTACGCGCTGATCGCGAGCACTCAAATCAAGGTTGGAATGCCTGAGGAATTCCGCTCCCCGTATGGCAAAGTTGACATAGGTGATCACGAACATCTATCTGTGCAAGCACCAGAGTCCGATGTCTAGTGTTATTCACTGGCGCCCATACGACCCGATGGCTTTGTTTCAAACTACGTGGAGCGTGGGTGGGGACTTACGGTGTTGGCGGTCTGCGGCCGTGGCGGGAACGATAGAGAGCTCGGCTCTGGTGCCGACGAGGAGGCGGGTGACGGCGCTGTGGTCGACTACAAAGGGTAGGCGGCTTTCGCAGGGGCTGATGGCACACGCCACCGTTAGCGACTGGCCAGTGGCTTTCCCGTCCACGAACAGGGATGGGTGCAGCGACTTGCTTATTCGCGAAAGCGACGGTAGTAACAGTACAACTGGCACGGCCGGTATCTTGGTGCACGGCGAGACTATGGAGGCGAATCGTTGCGCCGAAGATGGTCGCCAATGTTGCCACCCGTGGTCAGCTTTTCCAGTGCATTAGTAAGGCAGTCGACTGTTTGCTCCTGGCGCGAGAGTCGGTCTCCTGACTCTGAGACTCTCGCAGCGGCGATAGGTAGCTGTGCCGCAGATGAGCAGTCGCATATGCGGTAAGCGAGTGCAGCTAGTCGATCGAGACTCGTCTCGTCAAAACCCGCCCGCACCATGCGTGCGGACTGTGAGAGGCGCCAAAAGAACATCTCGCGCAAAACTGCAAGCTAGCTCTCGTTTACGGAGTGCTCACCCAACCAATGACGCAACCGGTGCAGCAGTTGTGACAGTCGTTGGTAGCCGAGTTCCTCGGAGGGAAGCTGTTGGGCTCCACCTCGTCAATCAAGCTACGGAGGCACTTGCTTCGCTATCTGCAGCTCACCGCAGAGTGCTTATGCAAGAATTCGACACTGCCCTACGTGCAAGTGCATCAGTTTATTTCCAGGGCATGGTGCGGGCTCTGCTGGGTAATAAGCACCACGTGTTCAAAACCTTAGCGACAAAAGTTCCTTCGCCATTCGGCATTTTACAACGAGGCTTTGCGCTTCAGCTTTGTCGGCCTTGCGCGCTAACCGAAATGGGGTGGCACAACCTGAATCTCTAGAATTCTCACCATTGCTGCCTAGGTGTCTGTGCGCTGCGTAAAACCGTCGCTGTACACCGCAGACATTCTCGTGGATAGCGCGGTTTGTTCCGAACCTGAAGGAGAATTTGCAATACCATTTGTCCTGCTTCGCTCCTCAGGCAGCACCTTTGTTGCACTTGTATTCAATCTTTCAGTGACCTGCTTCTGCCTCGAGACACCGTTCTCAGAACTTGGGCCTGCCTAGAAGAACTGTCTGTCGTAGCACTAGTGCAACCTGCGGCACCTTCGGCGCCAGCTGCTTCCTTCTTAGACTGGAATGAATTCAACTTCGGTGCCGACTTAACTCCGTCACAGGCGGAGATTGAAGCGCTGCTAGGGAGGATGCCGTGATTGTGTAGCGATGTCGCATGTCGCTGAATGAACTCGGTTACAATTCTGTTCTGCGGCACATGATAGATACCGTATCTCAAATTCCTGTAGGGCACCACTCGCATCGACGCGCAAAATTCGCCAGTCAAGTGGACGACATACTTCAGCTGGGTGGTATATTTCCCTCGTTTAGTCTGTGGTCGTCCCCCGTATTCCTCGTGAAGAACAGCAGGACCCGCTCCTGTGTTGACTACCAACGCCTGAACAGTGTGTCAAAACCTGACTATATCCGCTGCTTCACCTTGATGACGCCCTTGATGGTGTGCATGGGGTCGGTTTTTTTCACCACGCTGAATCTTCTTTCTGGTTATTCACAACTAGAGCCAAAGGACGCAGAAAATAACTGCCTTTATCACGTAGGACGGACTGTGCCAGCTTAATCGCCTGCGATTTCGTCTCTCCAACGCTCCTGCTACATTTCAGCGACTAATTTACCATGTGCTATGACGTTTGAAATAGACAGTGACTTTGGTCTACTACGATGACATTATTGTCTATGCTCCTACTTTTCTTGAACACTTCAGGCGCTTCGAAATGGTCTCGCGGGCTCTCCTAGACGCTCACCTTCGCATTAGGCTTTGAAAGTGATTCTTCAGTTTCTCTGAAGTCACCGACTGGGATCACGTGGTCAGTGCTAAAGGCGTCAGCCCTCATAACGTAAAGATCCAAACCATTGTCTGTATTCTACCTCCCACCACAGCAAAGCAGCTTAAAACTTTTCTGGGATTTGCCTTCTATTTCCGCCGCTTTATCCCTTGCATATCGCGCAGCACCTCTAAACCAGCTGCTCAAGAAAGGCGCCAGCGGGAAATGGTGCCCTGACCAAGACGCTGCCTTCTGTGACATCAAAACCACCCTTCAGACGCCACTGAGGCTCGCACAGTACAACGAGAATACACAGACTCTGCTTCACACCGACGCGAGCGGTTTCTGCCTCAGTGCTCTCCTTATACAAGTGAGCTCGGACGGGCAGGAGAGGCCGGTAGCTTATGCTAGCCGCCGACTCAATGAACCAGAGAGCCTTTACCATGCCTCCGAAGTTGAGTACTTGGTGGTAGTTTAGGTGGTTGAAATGTTTCGCCCGTAACTTTATGGTAAAAGGTTCACTGTGGTTACCGGAAACGTCGCCCTTCAGTGGCTGCCAAGAAAAAAAGACCCCAAAGCTAAGTTCGCCAGGTGGGCTCTCAAGTTACACCATAATAATTTATCATTTTCCATCGCAGCGGCACTCGACACCAAGACGCCGAATACCTCTCTCGTAATCCAACGGCTCTAAGCGACCTCCCAACAGCACTGGAAGTTCTTGATTTACGCAAAGTACAGCTACAAGACACATAAATTGTTGACATCGTATGACGACTGTACCGTGAGGTAGGCACCCCCAAGCATCGTTGTGAAAACATTCAGTTCTCGTATGTCGTTCGAGATGGTATCCTTTGTCAGCGGAATCGTCAGATTGAGTCCTACCTACCCGTTGTGCCGGTGGCCATGCGACAATCGGTGCTATTTATTTGTCACGACGCTCCAACTGACGGTCACATCGGGTGCCACAAGGCGTTGGAACGCATCAAGGAAAGATTTTGGTGGCCAGGCATGTACACTGATGTCCCCGCTACGTTTCGTCTTCCACGGCCTGTCAAGCAAGAAAAACCATAATAAATCCGTCACTGGTCCACATGCAACCAGTCATTCTTCGTGAAACTCCATTAGTCTTTGTTTCCTGATCGTGGCCACCAATTACCTTACAAAATGGACCGAAGTCAAACCCGTCCCCGGCTCTTCGGCATAGCACGTCATAACTTTCCTTAACGAATGCGTTGTTTTTCGCCACAGCACACCACGCTTGCTCATCACTGACCGCGGCTTGGCAATCATGTCGTCGGCATTTAAAAACCTATTAACTGAACATGGAATTCGTCATGCCGCAGTCGCCCCTCAGCATCCGTAACGAAACGGACTGCTGAAGCGTACCAAGCGCGCCATAAAGGACATCTTGTCGTCATACGTCAGTCCAGCTGACAACGACTACGATGAATACTTCGTCGCCGCAGTGTTCGCACCGAATGCGTCCCAGCAGAGAGGTCACACGTGAATCACCATTCAATCTCGTCTATGAAAGGACGCCGAGGCTTCGGAAAGATTTCTTTGACTGTGACGCCAGGCTACACCACCATCCTCCAGGCGCCAGCGCCTATGAACTTCTTCGAAGGACTCGGCTGGCCATAGCACACCAACAGGAAACACTGCGTTGATCTTCCCAGCAAAGCACCTTCCCTTCGTTTCAACCAGCAGACCAAGTACTGGTTCGATGCATCCAGCGTGTACCGCAACGTTTCCAGGAGTTTTTGCGCCGGTTCACCGGTCCATTTCGTGTAGTAGAGGCCCTAGGCCCCGTTACTTTCCGTCTAGCGGCTATTCCCAATCTTGGCGCCAAAAGACGAAACCGTGTTTTTCCCGCACATGTTGGCCAACTGAAACTCTACATTCCTCGTAGTTTTGACGCTGACTTCTCTTCGCCCCGAACCGCAGACTCTGGGAGAGAGGGGGAGGCGAATGTAGCAGGTCAAGTGGCGCGCTTTGAAAAGGAGTAACTGGCTGGCACGTCAGATCCAGTCTAGAGAAAGAGGATGAAAAAGGATAGAACGTCCGATGATTGTGTCGTTCAGCTGACAGCGCCGTGCCGGAACGTGTCATTCTATGTTAGAATATATATATACCGATGCGATCTTATCGTTATGACAGAAGTGGTGATCTTCATTTTGCCAATGAAAGATCCGTCACGTCCTACGCCCTTACTTCATATTCTAAAGCTGGAATCGACTGGCTAGCTCGTATATTTCATTCTGCAAAAGTAGTATTGATCGGCAGTCGTTACCGCCCACCTGATTCTCATCATTCCTTGTAAGTGAGTTTCGTTGTGGCATTAGTAGTACCATTGAAATATGTCAGGCTCACGCAGTGTATACCCCTTTGGAAACTTCAATCTTCCACCTACTTCTTGGCAGCGATTGACTTGTTCTTGTCATCACTCGGTTGACTTCATTAAATGATCTTTCGGCTTTTATTCTTCCCAGGTTATTACTCACCCAACTCGCGGTTCGAATACATTGGACCTTATTTTCACAACTGTGCCTGAAACAAATACCACGTGATTATGCCAATGGGAATTGCGCTTATTACGGCGCCTATGGCGGCAACTGTTGGGAATAACGTAAGCATACCGAAGTGCTTCTACTCTGCTGGTTTTGTTAGCAGCGGTGTGCGGTCAATTTTTTCGCCCTCTGTGGTCATTTATTGAACTTGAGAGTGTGCTACCCCTGCCTTGGTGCGCACTTTCATCCTCGATCAGCCGCACCGATGCGCACCGACCATCCTCGATCACCGGAAGTGAACCCTGTTGGAGCAGTTTTCCGTTGCCCCGCCTCGCACCGAGAAAATCGGTGGTACGCCGGGGTGCAATTCCAGCAAGCACTACGGGACGCGCGACACGCGCGCGCGCAGTTCCGACTGCAGAATCGCGGACGCTCTGGCCCGATAGCTGCGGCTGCAACGGAGTTGACGGCAGTGGCGTAGCTAGGTCGTCTGGAACCCGGGGCCCAAAGGTCTTCTGTCACTCCCCCACCCACGGGTGTAGTCGAGGAAGGCGAGGATATCGACAATTTCTGGGTTTCAGGCAGTGGCGTAGCTCGGTCGTCAGTCGAGGAAGGCGAGGATGATTTTAGACGCCATTGGAGCCACGCCAAGAAGTTGTCGACTTGCATTTGTAGGAATGTTTATCCGTGCATTGAGAAACGTTTCCTGACGCTAAAATTATTGAAAAACATAGAAAACCTGATTTCCCATAACAGTTTTCCGATATGATTCGGATAAACAAGGTTCCATCCTTTACAATTACTTAGAATTCTTATTGAAGTTCAATATTACGAGTTATCCCTATTGAAAAATTTGTATGAGAAATTGAACGAGATGTATGCATGTCACACAAATTTGACGAGAAATTGAACGAGATGTATGCATGTCGCACAGATTTGACGAGAAATGAACGATATGAAATGCATATTGAACGAACTCTCATAGAAAACGGGCGAGATCTGTATGATGTGCTACGCAGACTTTTACGACAAGCACGAGATTTATGCGATGTGCGATAAGAATGCATAGAGCTTGTATGACATGTGTGCGATGAGTTGTGTAGACCTGACGAGATTATGTATGACGTGTGTGAGGTGGCGTGTGATGTGTACGCACTGTAGTCGTATGAGCAACTTGATCTTTGAAGATGACTGTGAATTGCATAAAAAGTGTGTGCACTTAAGTCGTAGTGCATACAAAAGCTCATTAATGACAGTGAGATTTATGAGTTGTTTGTAGTAAATGCAAGAGCGTGATCAATGTGCTGTATGATCACATTGAATCATTGTGACACATATGTACCAGCATAAACTACAGAGCAAATAAGACGTTCAGAGCTCAACTTCTGGAATTTCATCCCCATCAAAGCTGGTGTCAGTACTGGTGTCGGTACTTGGGGACATATTGTCGGATGAACACTTATGGCGATACTACTGCCTTTGCATGACGCATTCCTCGACCAGCCAGTAAGCACTGGATAGCACAATGATATTGTGGAAAGCTATCATCAGAGTTTGAATCCCTTGTTCGCAGTAGATCTGTCTAAGATTTTATTGCAATATAAAAGTCGATCAGGTAGCATAAAAGTTTGAGAATAAAATGCTACATGTTTGTTTGTGCACGCAATAAAATAATCTGGCAATGTGATTATAGCACATTGGAGATGCTTCAAACAAGGACGAGTTGGCAAAGTTTATTGCAAGCAGTTTTATCAGTGATAAAATATGTATGCACTTTGTCACATCCTAATAATATTGCTTGCATCAGATATATCAGTCAGAGGTACTATAAGGGCGAACTTGAACCTGCATATTTTCCAAATAGCCAAGTGCGTCAATCACAATACTGTCAAATACAAATCTGCTAAGAGCATGTTAGTGCCTGTTTATGTCCAATTGTAGAAGGCAGGCATGCGATTGGCCATGCATGCCCACATATAAAAATAAAAAGCAGAACCACAAGACAGTGTAAATAGGTTGGTGAACAGATAGCTAAAATAGCAGTCAAAATCCATCGCACTTTGTCACAAATAAATAAAAAAAATATTGTAATTAGATAACAATCCCTAACAATGTCATGTGATCAATTGTGGTAATGATCACAGTTACTGCTGTGAAAAATTATTTGCACTAAGTGTTTCACAACTTGCTGAGAGAGCTTGACCTAGTAAAAAATTCTCATATGTGCACAGCAGTGCCGAAAAACGAGATTAGCGTCGGATCTTGGTGACCATTATCTCCCTACATACTGCACAAAACTGAATTTGAATTTAAAGGAGAAATGAGAAAGCAGTTCATGTGCCAATGATGGTTAAGCGCATTGCAATGCCTTGCCATGCGTTGAAAGCTGACCTCCAAGCAACCAAAATGTAAGTGACCCTACATTGAAGCAGGGTCTCTAAATGACGTACGTGTATCACATCCTGGCATTCGCGGACGCAGTCACCAAATGAAAAAATTGGAGGACGCTTAAGCTTCGCCTTCAAGAGTGGGACGCGACAGCGTTCCCGTCGACCCGCCAAGGGGTATAAGACAATGCGCTACGGCACAGCGATCACTTACGATGCGCCCCGCATCGGACTTAGCGCCCACCTATCACGCGGTGAGCGTCGAGCAACGCAGCGTTCGGCGCGGCAACGAAACGTGCGCCTGAGCGAACGAAACGAACCAAAGAACTCGGTGTCTCGGAGGGGAAACGATCTACGCCAGCCAAACGTCGTGATCGGCACGGGCAGAGAGATAGATAGTAATCTAAACCGGGAGCACGGCGAAGCGTCGTCAGGGGAGAGGGAGTCCCGCGACGCGCCTGGCAGCGGTCCCAATGCGCGCGCGGCGCGCCTCCTGTCGGGGCAGCGCCGTACATTGAGAGGAGGGGGTCTTCTGTGTTTGCCGCAAGATGGCTCTGCGTGTGCGGAAAGCGCAGAAGAAATGCAGCGGAAACGCACTTCGCAACTCGTGTAATTGTGACTTCTGTACGTTACATGTTCATAATTACCGATATATACCGCAGTATAACTTTCCACGGCTCGTTTCGAAGGCAACACCGCATTCACTAGAGGCGCGTTTGCACCGCTTGGAAGCATCGAACTCGTGGTTGAGTGTTAGCGTCTCCGTCTCACACTCCGGAGACCCTGGTTCGATTCCCACCGGGCCAATCTTGGAAGTTGCTTTTTATTTATGAAGCGCCTGCCATGATTTATCGCTCACGGTCAACGCCGCAAACGCCGACGCCGACACCCGACGCCGACGACACCGGCTTTTCTGCGACACGAGCTCCTTAACGCTATCGCGTTAAAACACCTTTGCAAATCGCAATAACGACGAATGTCACACGCGTGCGCACACAGACTGAATGCGAGCAGTTTCCGAAAGCACTCGCGAAAGACTGTACGGACGTACCTACGCGTTTCACGCATATCAGAAGCGCGCGCGCGCGCGCGCACACACACACACACACACACACACACACGCACACGCACGCACAAAAGGCGAGCAGTTTCCGGAAGCACTCGCCAAAGACGGCACGGATGTTTTCACAAAAAAGCAAATCCCACCGGCGTGGCACCATTTCCCGATGCACAAACAGCACCACTCATTAACAGTACACATCCGTAGAACGGCGCACAAGCCGGCACGAAGTGCACGCCACTCGACGCCAAATCCGTCGTCGATTAAGCCGCTGAGAAACGAACACCTTCTAATACCCCTGTCACACGGGAAGATTTAATGTCATTCGAATCGACTGGCATTCGATGCATCCAATGCCATTCGGTGTCTTGCGGTGCTACACAGTGAAATATAATGGCATTCGCAAATGATAGCAATGACGATCTGGAACAAATTTTGTGAAATTCAAAGAAATTTTGTGCCTATTAAACGCGTTTAAGAACCTTTGCGAGTAGTTTTAAAACGGAGGAAAGCATTTTGACGCCAATTATTCACAACTAAAAGCACTTCGATCTTCACAAGCCCAGCCCCAACGAAAGCCAAGCCCAAATCCGGTAAGTGTAAACAAGCAATATGGCCGATATGGCGCTCTGTGGAGGAAGCGCAGCTAGCGCAGTTGATATTGAAAAAGTGAACGCCCTCGTTGCCTCTTACATTTGTTACCGAGCACAACGAAGAAACAAGGAGAGGGCACTGGAACTGGCAAAAGAAGCGCAATCGAAGATCAACGCAAGCCTGAAACTGAGATTAGTAGCTAATTCATTCGCTATTGCTGCTATGATGGCTACCGACGCCACAGTTCACCGTGAGCGGTGGGCTTTTGAACGAAACGAACGTTGGTTCGAAGAGACGCTTCCACGTCTCGGGGAGAATCACTTCAGACAAGCTTTCCGTGTCTCGCAGATGACATTCCGGTACCTTGTGGAATCGTGCAGGATCGCCTTGGAGCGCCAAACGACAAACATGAGAAAGCCGTTGTCTGTGGAAAAAAAGAGTGGCCGTCGGGATGTATCGGCTGTGCTCAAGCGCTGAAGACCGAACGATCGCCCATCTGTTCGGCATCGGCCGGTCAACGGTGAACGTCGTATTTCGGGAGTTTTGTAAGGTTGTCACCGAACAACTTGAAGCAGACTGGCTTCGAATGGTCCGGCGCCACGAACTGGAAAAACACGTGAGGGAGTTCTTTTTCTTCACTGGCTTCCCGCAGGCAATTGGCGCTCTCGATGGTTGTCACTTTGCTATATCCCCGCCGAAGGACAACGCAATCGATTACCATAACTACAAAGGCTGGTAGGTACCTTCGAGACCTCTACGCTGGCGAGAAGTTAAAAAATTAATTCACTTTTCATTGCGTGATATATTGTGAAATATAAACGATTGTTTTCGATTGTTACTGATTA